>NC_067401.1:219072500-219717500 GCF_016432865.1 Antechinus flavipes
ACCCTATCTAAAGGCCTTCACTACCTCTTGCCAGGACCACAAAAATAGCATCAAAGTAGGATATCATATCTTTGGGGGGTCAATCATATTACAGTAACTCTACTGCAATTGCATTAAAAAACATTATCCTATTTCCTAACATACTTAGAAATATGTGGTTATCTTTTTCCTTGGATGAATACAAATTTAATTGGTATCTATGATAGGATAGAGTGAGATTCCACCAATACAAAATCAAATCTATCTCTGGCTTAGTAGATAAAGCATAAGGAGTTCACTGAGGTTTATGGAAATAAAAAGATTGACCCTGCATTATGAAGCTAATAAAGTACAAAAAGACTACATTTGTACCCAGGTCTTTCAGATTCCAGAATTCTAACCATTGTATCACACTATTTCTATTTCCTTGATAATAATTTAAAAAAAATTTTTTTTAGCTTATATTCTGATCAATGTAATGATCTAAGACAATTCCAAAGGATTTAAGATGAAAAATACTGTTTGCCTTCAGAAAAAAAAAAATCTGGTGAAGTCTCAATGCAGATTGAAACATATCTTTTTTTTCTTTATTTTTCTTGCTTTTTTTTTTTTTTTTTTGCAATGTGGCTAATATAGAAATATGTTTTGCCTGATTTCATATGTATGATTGATCTTATTTCTTGTCTTCACAATGAATCAAGGGAGGTGTGAAATGGAGAAAATTAAGAAATCAGAAGTTTAAAAACGTTAAAATTAAATGTTTTTTAAAATACAAATTATTAGCTTAATATTTTAAAACATTTTCAACAAAAAATGGGTGTCAATTAAAATTTTAATCATGAGTCTTTCCTCCTTCTTCCCACCTACTAACTGTTCTACTTTTTTTTCCTGACTTCTCTATAAAACAAGGATAATTAAATTTGGTTTAGTTATCTTACAGGATTTTTGTAAGAAAAGCATTTTTATGAAACTTAAACTATTATATAAGTATGAGTATCATAATTATTGGTACTGTAGAAACATCCATAACTTTGAAATCAGAGATTTTAGAATTAAATGTTATTAATTATATGATCTAAGACAATTCAGTTAACTTCCTTGGGCCTCACTTTCTTGATCTGTAAAATGAGGGGACAGAAAAGGTGGAGTAAGAATCACCTTTTAGCTGTATTTCAATCATTCTATGATCTCTGTCAATGACTCCACCATCTTCTTAATCAATTTAATCTCTCACTTTCTATAGTCAATTAGTCTTGTCAGCCTTAACTCTAAACTCTAAAACTCTTGAATTTATTCTTTCCATTCTGAATTGTCATCACCCTATCTAAAGGCCTTCACTACCTCTTGCCAGGACCACTACAATAGACTCCTAAGAAGGTCTCTATCCTGCATATTGTAGCCATGTACTTATGTACATGCTTAATTATGTCATTCCCATTTTCAAGAAATTTTAGTGACTCTGTTTTGTACTGAATAAAGTCCATGTTCCTTAGCTTGACATTCCAAAGCCCCATAATCCAATTCCATTATACCTCTCAGATTTATTTAAAACTATTTTCTCCCTCATATGTATTTTAAAGACTAGTTAAATAATCCTACTTGTGGCACCTAAACAAAGTTTGTTTCTATATCTTTGTCTATATATTCCTTATGTCTGGACAATAATAATAACACTGATGATATCAAAATAATTATAATTAGCTAACTTTTTATAACACTTTAATTTGCAAAGAACTTTATACATGCTGTATCATTTGATTTTTACAATAATGTTGAGAGACATTATTATCCCTACTTTAGAGATAAGAAAACCAACTCAGAAATATTAAGTGATTTGCCTAGAGTCATATAATTAGTGATTATCCAAGGCAGACTTTGAATCCAAGTCTTTTTGACTTAAACCCAACATCCTGTTCCCTGTGCTATCTAGCTGTTGATAAAAACCTTCTTGCACACACTTACAAAACTTCTGATCTCCTACTCATCTGATTCAAATACCATTTTTTCCATGAAATTTTTTTTAATTCCCCTCACTGTGGATGGTATTGACCTGATCTTATAAATTTTTTAATCGTCTATGCCCTCTAATTGGTATTATATGAAATTATAGATTATAAACTATATAAGGGGAAGAGACAAGTTTGATTTATCTTGGTAGCCAACATCTTGCACAGTACATTGCAGATATAATTAATTCAGAGTGATTCCAAAAGAATTGAACACTTTCAAAAATTTGTTCCTCAATAACTAGATAATTATATATGATATATTTGTAAAGGAACAATCTGGGAAAAATGGAGAAATATATGAATAACTCTCTAATATAGTGCATACCAAGTGTTAATATATAACCTAGAGACTAAGCAATATATTTTGAAAGGCTTTTTAAAAAAATTACCCTGAATAGAAAAACCTGGAAACACTTGTACAAACTGATATTAAGTGAAATGAGCAGAACCAAGAAAACATTGTACACAGTATCAGCAACATCATGTAATAATCAACCAAGATTGATTCAGCTCTTGTCAGTAACATAATGATCCAAAACAAGTACAAATGTTTCATGAAAGAAAATGTTATCTATAACCAGATAAAGAATTGATGGAATTGGGATCCACATCAAAGCATATTTTTTTCACTTACTTTATTCTATTTTCATGATTTTTTTTTCTATTTCTTCTTTCTCAACTGTGACTAATATGGAAAAATTTTATGGCAGTACCATCTTTAGAAGTGCGGAGAGGAGGAAGGGAAGAGGAAAAATTTGGAATTCATAATTTTGTAAAACGGAATACTAAAATTTTTCTTGACACGTAACTAGAAAAAAAACAAAATATAATTTAAAAATTAAATTATCCTAAATATTTTAAAATCTCAATTAAATCTAAGCAAAAGGGCAAAAGTACTCATTGTTCAAAGAAAAAGTTCATTGCTTGGAATATTTCTACTGGGGGAATTGGGTGGTGGCAGAATGAACAATGGATTAAGAAACAAAGGTGACAGATTCAAATCCCAACTCTGGACTTTCTAATTATATGACTTTGGACAAGTCACTTAAGCTTGGACAGACTTCCAGGAGATAGTGAAGGACTTGGGGGGGGAAAAAATCTTAAAGTTTGAATAATACTTTGAGCCAAAAGTTAGCCTGGGCAAATCACATGACATCTTAAAACCTCAGTTTCCTCATCTGTAAAGTGGGTTAAACTTTCTGACCCTCTAAAGATAAGACTTCCAACTCTTAATGTATGTCTGTCTGTCTGTCTCTATCCATCCATTCATCTATCTATCATCTATCTATCTATGTATCAAGCTATCTATCTAATAACAGTATTTAACCTGGCTCCCATTTCCTGAAAGTCAGATATATTACTTTTTCATCTCTTCCCCAGGGTTCTCTTGTACCTTTAACAGGGTTTGGGGGTATTTATGGTTCTCTACCACTGACCCTTCCACTCCAATGGTGGTGAAGTAGTAATTATATGGTCCCTTGAAGCTAAATTCAATTTAATCATTTAACAGTCAGATCAGTTTTTACAAAGGAATCTTTGTCTACTTCAAAGAAACAGCAGGAACAAATATACAAACATATCCTCCCTGAAACAGTTGAGGAGTCATAATCTCTTTACTCCTTCCTCGCCTCATCTCCGGAAAGGATTCCAGTTCCCAGATTAATTACTATATAACACAACCCCAAATTCCAAATCCAAAGTCCCCTTGTTTGATGTTCCCAGGATAGTGAGGGCTTCTTGGGCTTACCAATTGCTTATCTCTTCTAGAATCCTGCCTCCAAGGTTGCCATGGCTTGTACTCCCAGATTCAATGGAAATTCAATTGCCTGTAACTAGAACTGAAAAGGACAAACAGAACAAATAAAAAGCACTCTGATCCCATTTCTTGGGGGCACAGAGTAAAAGACAGAGGCAGGAAGGTGGCTACCATACCCTGCTTTCCTCTGCCCTTCATTCCCCAGGCAAGGGGACAATACTATGGTTAAACAGAGAGTGCCTCAAGTTGGCAGTCTTGTTTTTGCTATAGAGTCAAAGTAAAATCCCTCCCATCCACCTGCTAGGGGAATGTAGAGTGCCTTCCTCAGCAACAAAATGGCTCCATGTTAGATGGACATGAACATGCCCAGAAGAAAAAAAAAATCTGTTACATGCATATATCTGGTATTTGTTGTGTATATGTTGTTTCTACCAAGAAAAATATAAATTCCTTGAGGTTATTTTTTTCTGCTATGTTCCTAGCACATTGCACAGTGCCTGGCACAAAGTAGGTATTTCATAAATGTTTGTTGAATTAAGTTAGATGGCTCTAAAGTGAGAATGCATACATAGGCTGTTAGATATTTGTTGAAGAAATGGAGAAATTAATTTCAAATAAATTTTTATTTTTTTTTAAGTGTGAGTGCCAGTACTAAAAGGCCAAGCAAAACAATGAATTGTCTTAATGTTTTAGATTAGAAACAAGTGACTATAAATACTCAAAAAATAGAAGGAATAAGGCAAAACTTACTTTCAGATTCAGGAACAGACTATTCCAATAGCCTACTGGTTGGTTAGCCTATCACCTTAAGTCTCTCCCCATTCTAGTCCATACACAACTTAGCTATCAAAATGATCTTCCTAAAGCACAGATCTGACCAAGTCACCTCACCTCCTATTCTCATTCAATAAACTCACCTCTAGTATCAAATATGAAATCCTCTTAAATTCAAAGCTTTTCACAATATGATCCTCCTTAACCTTTCTAGTCTTCTTAATCTTTTCCTCTGTTTACTTCTCCCACTTATTTTTTCATCCAGTGAACTTGGGAGTTGACTTAAGAGAGGTCATTGGAAAGATCTGAACTCAAATGTTTCTGACATCAAGTTCAATACTCTAGCCAATGTGACAAAAGGAAGGAAGAAAGGAAGGGAAGGAGGGAGGGAAGGATGGAAGGAGAGAGGAAGGGAGGGAAGAATGGAAGGAGAGAGGAAGGAAGGAAGGAAGGAAGGAGGGAGGGAAGGAAGGAAGGAAGGAAGGAAGGAAGGAAAGGAGGGAGGGAAGGATGGAAGGAGAGAGGAAGGGAGGGAAGAATGGAAGGAGAGAGGAAGGGAGGGAAGGATGGAAGGAGGGAGGACGGAAGGGAGGGAGGGAGGAAAGAAGGAAGGAAGGAAGGAAGGAAGCGGAAGGAAGGAAGGAAGGAAGGAAGGAAGGAAGGAAGGAAGGAAGGAAGGAAGGAAGGAAGGAAGGAGGAAGGAAGGAAGGAGGAAGGAAGGAAGGAGGAAGGAAGGAAGGAGGAAGGAAGGAAACTTCAAAGCTTGAATATGATAGTCACTCCTCAATGGATAGACTAAAATGAAACTGAGACCAAAAAAGATTTTTAAATTTGCCTTAGGTAAATGACAAATGCAAGTTTTGAACACAGGTTTTCTCATTCTAGATGGAGAAATGGATACTGTGTGAGTCCTAGATTCAGTAAAACCTGACTTTAAATCAGGCCTCAAGACACTAGCTTGTGTGACCTTGGGCAAGTCACTTAATCCTGTTTGCTTCGGTTTCCTCATTTGTAAAATGAGCTAAAGCAGAAAAAAATGGTTAAACCACTTCAGTATCTTTTTCAAGAAAACCCAAAAAGGGGTAATGGAGAATCAGGCACAGCACAACTAAAAAATGCAACAACAACCATTTCACATTTCAAAAGAGGCAGTCTATTCACAGAACAATTTTACCAGGCAAAGACTTAAGATTTTTCATTTTCCTGTTCTATTATTTCTTTCATTTTTCAGACCAAACTTCATGCTTTCCTGTGTATAGATCTCCTTTTACAAAGGTATATTGGCAACTTCTCTGAAACTTAGAATCTTAAGAGAATTAGTTGCTCAGACAACAGAGAAGGAAATAAAGTTAGCATCATACACTAACTCACGTCAGAGGGAGAGCTCAGGATTCAAAAACTCAGGTCGTTCTGATTCACAACCTCTCTCTCTACCCACTGCACAAACCTGTCTCATTACTTCCTAGTTTCCTAAAATATCTCTCTAGATCCATAAAGACCCTCCCTAGATTTATGAAAAACCCTTCCTAAATCCATAAAGACCCTGTCTAGAACCAGTCTATTTTAGATTTTATTAAGTACAATCAAGACTTTGTCACAAGGTAAAAGCCTTTGTCTTTGTCTATGTCTAAATGAAAGCCTTATTGAGGACTTTAAAGACATCTATAGCTTCCATTGCACTTCAGCTTCTTGAGTCACCACAGAACCAAAAAGAAAAACACAAAGCATTGGAATATTTTCTCTCTGCCAAAAAATCCATCACCAGTTAACCAGTCACACCTATGTCAAGTGCAGACAAAGTCAAATTCCTGAGTCAGCCAGTGGAGAAAGAACAATTATTTTAAAGAGAAAAAAAGTTCATCTTGGGAAGGTTATTATGTTCACACTGAAAAAATGAACTTTTGAACTGGTGAAAAGACTGATTTCTGCCATCATTCTAAAGGGGTCTACTCTGAATAATTTCTTTCTCCTTCTTTCCTTCTTCCTTTTTCTTTATTTCTTTCCTTCTCTCTCTTTCTTTCTTTTTTCTTTTCCCCTGTCTCCTTTCTTTCTCTCTTTCCTTTCTTCCTCTTCTTTTTTCTCTCCTTTCTATCCTTTCTCTTCTTTTTCTCTCTCTTTTTCCCTTCCTTTCTTCTTTCCTTCCTTCCCTCCCTCCCTCCTTCCTTCCTTCCTTTCTTTCTTTCTTTCTTTTTTCTTTCTTTCTTTCTTCCATTTTGAGATAATTTTGTTAGAAATTCTTCATTGAGTCAACCTAAGTTGATTCACCTTGTTTCAAAAATACTAATCATATCCTACACCTTTACAAGCTGGGAATAATAAAAAAAAAAATTCCTCATTCAGGAATTCTCTTCCTCCTCACTTTTAGAATCTCTATCTTCAAGACTCATTCTCAAGCACCAACTTCTGCATGAGGCCACTCCTAATTCCTATTCCATCTTTCTATTTCTAGAACCCTCTTCTCTAACTTTACTTTGTATCTACTTAAAAAATTTCAGTGAACAAAGACCTATTTTCTCTCCATCTCCCTGAATCACAACTATTTTTCCTCCAAAAGAGGAAAAACAAACTTATTATTTTTTTATATTTTATTTTATTTTATAATAACTTTATATTGACAGAATCCATGCCAGAGTAATTTTTTACAACATTATCCCTTGCACTCGCTTCTTTTTCGATTTTTTCCCCTCCCTCCCTCCACCCCCTCCCCTAGATGGCAAGCAGTCCTATATATATTAGATATGTTGCAGTATATCCTAGATACAATATATGTTTTCAGAACCGAACAGTTCTCTTGTTGCACAGGTAAAAATAACCCGGGAAGAAAAACAAAAATGCAAATAGTTCACATCCAAAACAAACTCATTATAACAAATATATATAGTCAAGCAAAATAAATCCCCACATTGGCTATGTTCAAATAATGAATGCCTTATTCTGTCCACTTACTTTACCACCTCTCTGTCAGGATGCAAGTAGCATGCATCCTCATAGGATCTAATATTGTGTCAGCATTCTTGAAGTCTTTCAAAGTTGTCTATTTTTACAATATACTTGTCATTTTATGAATTGTTTTAATTTCACTTATTTATTTCAGTTTGCATCAGTATTTACAATTCTTTCTGAATTTTACAGAACTTTTCCCTTTAATTATGGCACTATAGTATCCCATTAAGTTCATATACCATAATTTATTCAGTCATTTTCCAATTGATAAGATACTCCCTTAGTTCCTAATTCTTGGCTACTACAAAAAAGAGTTGCTATAAATATTTCATCCTTATGAATTTGTATCTATTTTATATGAATTGCATATAATATTTTTATTTCATTGCTTCTCCAACATTTAGCATGATGCCTTATATATAGTAAGTTCTTACTAAATAGTTTGTGAATTGGTTGATTGTAGTGTTCTCTTCTCTAAAATATAAAATTCTCTGGGAGCAGATTTCTTGCAGGGCTTCTGGAGGCAGCCCTCGTTTCAGTTCAGAGTAATAATCACCCCAAATGCAGCCGGCTGTTAAAAGTTCAGATCCTTTATTGTCTCTTCCAAAATAGACTAGTTAGCTTTCGTAGAGGGCTATCTCTCTCCTTGGGTCCAAGAGCTCTTGCTGCTAGTCCTTTGCCTCTGCCTCTGCCAGCTTCAGCCTCTCACTCCCAATGTCTCCAGCCAGCACAAAGGTTGAAATTGGAATGAATCTGACTCCTCCTCCAAGAGTGGGATTGTGGGCTTCTGACTTGTGAATCTCCCAAAAGTCTTCAGTTGGCTTGTGGGAGTTCCTTATATATTATCTCTTAAAGGTGTGAACTTTAAAGGTGTAAGAGGTATGAACTCTAATATGTGAGTTAATGTGTGAATTCTCCCAAAGGTGTGAACTCCAAAGGTGTGAACCAAGTACATAAGCATTGTTTCTATCAACTCCAGTGACTTAGCACCTTGTTTCAAGTTCTGGCCCATAACAGTTGATATTAATACCCTACCATGCAGAGGAAATTGTACTGGCTGTGGGGAGATATACAAATATAAAAAATAAAATAAAATTCCTGCCTTTTGCCTAGGTGACTTTGGTCAAGTCACTTTAGTTTCCACAGGCCTCGTTTTTGTCATCTGTAAAATAAGCAATCAAACTTGATGATTTCTAAGGTTTCTTGTAGCTCTAAATATTTGATTCTATGCAGAACATAAACCAATCTTTTAAAATTTTTTTTATTTTAAAGATTATTTCTTTTTAAATTATTTTAAAATTTAAATTTTGGAGATTTTTCTTTCTCTCCCATCTTTTCCCTACCCACTGAGAAAGAAAACAATATGATATCAATTTTAAATGTGAAATCATAAAAAACACATTTCCATATTAACCATGTTGCAAATTTCTGTATTAGCCATGTTGCACAACAAAGTAAAAAGGAAATAAGGAAAGAAAGAAAGAAAAAGAGAGAGATAGAGAGAAGAGAAAAAGAAAGAAAGAGAGAGGAGGGGAGGGAGGAAGGGAGGAAGGAAGGAAGAAAGAAAGAAAGAAAGAAAGGAAGGAAGGAAGGAAGGAGGAAGGAAGGAAGGAAGAAGAAAGAAAGAAAGAAAGAAAGAAAGAAAGAAAGAAAGAAAGAAAGAAAGAAAGAAAGAAAGAAAGAAAGAAAGAAAAGTGGAAGGAAGGAAGAAAGGAAGGAAGAAAGAAGATCATATTTCAACTTGCACTTAATTTACCAATTCTCTCTCTTGAGGAGGATAGGATTTTTTCATCATGAGTCTTTTAGAATTGTCTTGGATCATTGCACTGAACAGAGTAGCTAAGTATTTTGCTGTTATTACTATGTGAGATTTCACAATCATCATATTACTGTTACAGTGAAAAATGGTCTCCCAGCTCTCACTTCATTTTGTGTCAGTTCAATCAGGTCATATTCTGTGGTGATCTTCTTCTTTTAAAATAAGTAGAATAGTTCTCTCTGGGAGAGAGAAGGCAGGTTTCTTGGGGGAGGTTTTCTTGGAGGCAGCCTTAGTATCAGTTAAGAATAATAATCACCCAAAATGCAGCCAGCTGGTAAAAATGCAAACGTTTATTTTCTCCTTCCAAAATAGCCCGGTTAGTTGAGGCCTATCTCTCTGCTTGATTCCAAGAGCTCTAGCAGTTTTGTCCTTTTGCTTCTGCCTCTGCTTTCTTCAGCCTTCAATCCAGCTCCATTCTTCATGTAACTCTGCTGAAATCTGTCCAAGAACCTCTGTCTGTTTCTTTTATACGAGAGAGAGGAATTGTGGGATACAAGAGAGAGGTGGGTTTTCTCCCATAGTGCTCTCTGGCCCCAAGAGCTTCAAGGGAGGTGTGAATTCACAAAGTTACAAAGTTTACTTTGTGAATCTCCCATACTTGTGAACTCCAATGAGTAAAGATGTGAACACAAGCATTGTATCAATTAGTTCTACTTAGTACCTTGTTTCAGGTTCTGGCCCAAAACATCTTCAGATCAATAATCTATCAACTCTAATGAGTTAGCAGTTTGTAAAGATTCCAACAATATTCGTCCAATGGAATCCCATAGACAACTTTGAGGGATATGATGAATTTTTTTTTATTATAGCTTTTTATTTACAAGACATATGCATGAGTAATTTTTCAGCATTGACAGTTGCAAAACCTTTTGTTCCAACTTTTTCCCTCCTTCCACCTACCCCTTCCCCCAGATGGCAGGTTGACCAATACATGTTAAATATGTTAAAGTATAAGTTAAATACAATATATGTATACATGTCCAAACAGTTATTTTGCTGTACAAAAAGAATTGGACTTTGAAATAGTGTACAATTAGTCTGTGAAGGGAATCAAAAATGCAGGTGGACAAAAATATAGGGATTGGGAATTCTATGTAATGGTTCATAGTCATCTCCCAGAATTCTTTCGCTGGGTGTAGCTGGTTCAGTTCATTACTGCTCTATTGGAACTGATTTGGTTCATCTCATTGTTGAAGAGGGCCACATCCATCAGAATTGATCATCATACAGTATTGTTGTTGAAGTGTATAATGATCTCCTGGTCCTGCTCATTTCACTCAGCATCAGTTCATGTAAGTCTCTCCAAGCCTCTCTGTATTTATCCTGCTGGTCATTTCTTACAGAACAATAATATTACATAATATTCCTATACCACAATTTACCCAGCCATTCTCCAATTGATGGGCATCCATTCAGTTTCCAGTTTCTGGCCACTACAAACAGGGCTGCCACAAATATTTTGGCACATACAGATCCCTTTCCTTTCTTTAGTATCTCTTTGGGATAAAAGCCCAGTAGTAGCACTGCTGGATCAAAGGGTAAGCACAGTGTGATAACTTTTTGAGCATAGTTCCAAGATATGATGAAATTTAAATGAGGTCTTCATGACAAAGTACAGAGTGTTAACCACAACAAAGGTTACAATAGTTACTGGTATAAAAGTGATTGGAATAGAAGGATAAGATTTTAAAGACTTGTTCATAATCAGATTCTTTCAGGGTAAGTAGCTGTTAGTATCACTGTTCTGTAAAAAGTGAGAAATGTAAGGCAGCTAGATGGTACAATGCATAGGGCATTGGCCCTGGAGTCAGGAGGACCTGAGTTCAAATCCAGATTCAAACGTTTAACACTTACTAGCTGTGTGACCCTGGGAAAGTCCCTTAACTCCAATTGTCTCTCAAAAAAAAACACTCCCCCCCAAAAAATCCCCAGAAGAAGTGATAAATATAGGAAAATGTAAATGAGTTGATACAAAATTAACTAAACAGAATCAGAAAAAAATATAGATTCACAATAGCTTTAACAGTGGAAATGGAAATAATCCAACAATAAAATGATTTAAAAAATTAAGTTATGAAGTTATAATGACACGAAATGATTTGAGTCTCTTATACTCTCATACATTGTCATAATAGAAATTGGTATTAAAAAGAAACTGAGGCAAAAAAAAAGTTTTCCTGATTATTCCTTTTAATTAGGTCTGGTTTAGCTTCTTTTTTTTGAAACCATGATTGTTATTTCTGCCTTTTTTATTTTAGCAAAAGAATAATATATTCTGCTAAAGTCCTTTATTTTAACTTTGTGTATTTTTCTTTTTCAAGTGGGGATACAACTATCACTGAATTCTCATTTCTAATTTATTCTTCAGTTTGTTTCTGTTTTATTGATGAGTTCATCCCATTCCCATTCACAGTTATGATTACTAACTGCATTTTCCCTTCTATCACACTTTCTTCGTTTATCCTTCTCTTTTTATCCTATCTCTCCTCAAAAGTTTGTTTTACTTCTGACCACTACATCCATTAATTCATCCTCTTTTTAATCACCCTTCTCCCTTTTTATTATCCTCTTTTCCTATTTCCCTTGTGGGTAAGATAGATTTCTATACCCAATTAAATGTGTGTATGTGCTTATATGTGTATGTGTCTATGCACATTCTTCCCTCTTTAAACCATTTTGATGAAAGTGAAGTTCAAGCATTGTCCATCTATCCCCATTTCCCCTTCATTAAAAAGGCTCTTCCTTACATGCCTCTTTCATATTAGATAATTTCCTCCATTTCCCCTCTTTCTGTCTCCTTCTCCCAATGAATCTCTTTCTCGTTTTACATTTTTTTCTTTTGGAGATCATCCCAATATAATTAACTCAAACCCTTTGTTTATGTAGACTCTTACTAATGATCAAGTTTTTAGGAGTTATATGTATCATCTTCCCATATAGGATGAAAGCAGTTTATCATTGAGTCCCTTATGATGACTCTTTCATGTTTACCTTTTTATGCTTGCATCTTCTGTTTGAATATCAGGTTTTTTCTCAATAGTATTTTATTTTTCCAAATACAAGTAAAGACAATTTTCAACATTCATTTTTGTAAGATTTTGTGTTCTAACAAAATCAGTTCCAATAAGAGCAGTAATGAATTGAACCAGCTATACCCAGAGAAAGAACTCTGGGAGATGACTATGAACCATTACATAGAATTCCCAATCTCTACATTTTTGTCCACCTGCATTTTTTATTTCCTTCACAGGCTAACAGTACACTATTTCAAAGTCCGATTCATTTTATACAGCAAAATAACTGTTTGGACATGTATACTTTATATTGTATTTAATTTATACTTTAACATATTTAACATGTATTGGTCAACCCTGCCATCTGAGGGAGGGGATGGGAGAAGGAGGGGAAAAATTGGAACAAAATGTTTGGCAATTATCAATGCTGTAAAATTGCCCATGCATATAACTTGTAAATAAATTTAAAAAAAAAAAAACCTATAATTTAAAAAAATACGATCAATAAAATCACATTAAACTAAAAAAAAAAAAAAAAAAGATTTTGTGTTCTAAATTTTTCTCCCTTCCTCCCTTACCTCTCCCTCCCCAAGAGAGCAAGCAATCTGATATAGCTTTACATGTTATATATGTTTTACATGTACAATACTTTAAAATATATTTCTATATTTGTCATGTTGTGCAAGAAAAATCAAACCAAAAGGGGAAAAAACCACAAGAAAGTAAAATCAAACAAATAAACAAGCAAAAGGTGAAAATATTATGCTTCAATCCACATTTAGTCTCCATAGTTCTTTCTCAGGATATGAATGGCATTTTCCATCTCAATTCTATTGGAATTATCTTGAATCTGAATGTCAAATTTTCTATTCAGCTCTGATCTTTTCATCAGGAATGCTTGAAAGCTCTCTATTTCATTAAATATCCATTTTTCCCCTGAAAGTTATAGTTTCTGGTTAGGTTATTTCTTAGTTGTAATCCTAATTTCTTTGTTTTCTGGAATATCATATTCTAAGCACTTCCTCTATCACAGAAATTGCTAAATTTTATATGATCCTGACTATGGTTCCATAATATTTGAATGATTTCTTTTTTGGCCATTTGCAAAATTTTACCTTGGAGCTCTGGAATTTGGCTATAATATTCCTGGGAGGTTTCATTTTGGAATCTCAGTTGGTGACCAATGAATTTTTTCAATTTTTATCTCCCTGGATCTAAGATATCAGTAAAATTTTCCTTCATAATTTTTTGAAAGGTGATATCTAGGTTCTTTTTTTGATCATAGCTTTCAGGCATTCCAATAATTTTTAAATCATCTCTTCTCAATCTATTTCAGGTCAAATTTTTCCCCTCCAGTGAGATAGTTCTTGAAGAAGGGACCCTGAAACTCTCTAAAACTCCTTGAAGGAGAGATTCTCCTTGGACTCTGTGTCTATGGGACTCTACCCGAGGGAAACAAGATAAACAGCTTCATTCTGTTATCTAGTTGAGACTGGTTCATTCCTGAGCTAAAGAATTCCAACCCTATTGAATTAAAGAGATTCATTCAATTCTATTCAAATTCAGCCCAAGTTGAAATCCAGCTTATAGATAAAAAGAGCCAACTTGAAACAACTCCTTGCAGAGGACCTAAAATACCAAGAAATCTCTCTTCCTGGCATAGTAAGCCTCTGCCCACTGGGATGATATTCTCTTCCAGTGCTACCCTCTCTTTATCCTCACCTATTTCCCTAATGAGACTTTTTGCCTCTCTGTGGGGATTTCTCTAAACTTTATTTCTCTTGCAGAACTCCTCCACTGAGGAATTCAGCCTTTCTATTCTTGCATAGTAAAGGCTGACTTCCCAATATCTATAATAAACCTCTTTTATCAGTCTAGCCTTTTCGGGGTTGTAAATTCCTTTACAGAGAATCTCTGCGCTGCCAGAAGGGGGTTCCCCAAAATTCCCTATCCTTGAGCCAAATCCCATGGGGGTGTAGGGGAACCTGAAATCTCTGTTTGGTTACCTGAACCCCAAACCTGCCACTAAACCATATCATTTAACTCCCTCACCACCAGAAACCCTAATCTCATTTTGGTTCCCTAAATCTAGATTTTATCATTTGGTTTCCTGACAGGAGGGAACCCCAAAACCTAAACCTCATCAGTTCTTATTTTCTTCTATTTTTTCATTCTTTTTTGAAGTTCCATGGACACAATAGCTTCCACTTCACTAATTCTAAGTTTTAAGGAATTATTTTCTTCAGTGAAATTTTGTACCCCCTTTCCCATTTAGCCTATTTTGTTTTTAAAGGGGTCTTTTCTATGGTGAATTTTGTGCCTCTTTTATCACTAGGCCAATTCTGTTTTTTAAGTTTCAATATTTTGGGGTGCCTCTTTTACCAAGCTATTAATTTTCTTTTCATAATGTTCTTATATCATTCTCATTTTTTCCCTTAGTTTTTCTTTGAGCTTTTGCCTGTAGCTATTTTCATATTGTTGCCTTCTTCTAAGTTTATGTCTTCCCTGCCATCATAGCAGCTTTTTGTAGTCAAGTTCTTTTTTGTTTGTTTGTTTGCTCATTTCCCCAACCTATTCAGAGTTAGAGTTGGGCTCCGCTCACCTGGTGATAGGGAAATACTGTCTCAAGCTTTAGGCTTTTTCATGCTGCTGTTTTCAGAGTTAGTTCTGGGAGTCTGCAAGTTTTTGTAATATCCAAGTTGGTGTCCTCCTGGGAAAAGTATGATCATTACTCTCTCTGGTCCTTACCCAGGAAAGGGCTCTGCTGTGCTATTGCTCTTCTTCCCTCTGGAACTGTAACCAGGTCTTCTCTTGCAGCTGCAAATAAATGCTAGCAATCCTCCCTGCCCAGAATTGTTTATAGGTGAAAGATTACTGATCAGTGCATCAAGTACCATCAAAGGGACCAGTGTAATCTTTCTGACTAGTTGTCTTGGCTGAGTGCTCCAGAAGCTGAGCCACTTTTACCAATATTTCTTTTTTTTAAAAATCACAAAAAAGTATCCATGTGTAATTTGAAGGGATGTGCGTTTCAGAGATCTGAAGATACCACCAAGCCATCACAGAACAGAATAGTGCAGGGTCAGGGCAGGGAAGAGAACATCTGTGAAGTGGCCACTTGGGGAGAAGGTAACCATCTGGTAAATTCCTATTTTAGCTAATTATTCTGCTTAACTAAAAACAGAATGGTGTAGTACATAGAGATTCAGCCTCAGAGTCTTTGTGACTCTGGATTGGATTCAAATGACACCCTTGAGACATGGTAGCTATGTGACCTTGGGCAATACACTTAACCCTTTCATTTCTTTAGGCTACTCTCTAAAATTATAAATTGCAGAGTTTTAATTGAGAGTTTCTTTCCTGGGAGAATCCTAAAGCAATGAAAAAGGCTTGGATCCCCTCCACCTCCTCTATCTCTCAACAACAAAAAAAAAATTATTCTTACTAATGACATCTTTTGAGGTTTTTTGTTACTGAAGAACTGAAAGTGTACTGAAATGTGTACCATTTACATTTTGAAATCCTACTTGCTACAGGAAACCTTCCCAACCCCTTTTAATTTCAGTGCCTTCCTTCTGCTAATTATTTCTTGACTTTTTTTATAAATAGCTTTGTTAGAATATAATTGTTTGAATTTTGTGTCCCCCTTGAGATTGTAAGTTCCTTGAGGATGGGGACTATCTGTTGCTTCTTTTTGTATCCCTAGTGCTTAGCAGAGTATATGGCACATAGCAAGCATTTAATATATGTTAATCAAATGATTGATGGATTGATTTTATTGCCCTGGGACAAAGTGTTAATTGCCCTGGCCTAGTTATTCTTCTGTTTCTATGACTTACTAAATTAGCACTGTGATTATGCAGGTTATTTGACCCAAAACTCCAAGAAGAAAATGCTTTAAGTGACATCTCTTCAGGAGAGAAAGGGGTACTGAGAGAGGATGACAGAGAGAGAGAGAGAGAGCCATGACAAATGTTCCTATTCAACATTTACACAGTGTCAAGTCCAAAGAGCTCTCCCTCCTTGACCTGGGTTAAACTCAGATATGCCTTCTTTTTTTTCTCTTTCTTCCCACATTATAGCACTCCCAAACTTCTATGTCTACGCTTAATTCTCTTAGAAGCATACAATTGCTTGCCTGTTTTTTTTTTTTATTATTATAGTTTTTTATTGACAGAACATATGCATGGGTAATTTTTCAACATTGTCCCTTGCAATCACTTCTGTTCCAACTTTTCCCTTCCTTCCCTCCTCCCCCTCCCCTAGATGGCAGGCAGTCCCATAAATGTTAAACATGTTGAAATACAATATAAGTGTCCATATTTATACAGTTCTCTTGTTGCAAAGAAAAATTGGATTCAGAAGGTAAAAATAACCTGGGAAGAAAAACAAAAATGCAACAGTTCACACTCATTTCCCAGTGTTCTTTCACTGGGTGTAGCTGGTTCTGTTCATCACTGATCAATTGGAACTGATTTGGTTCATCTCATTGTCGAAGATAGGCACATCCATTAGAATTGATCCTCATATAGTATTGTTGTTGCCGTGTACAATGATCTCCTGGTCCTGCTCATTTCACTCAGCATCAGTTAATGTAAGTCTCTCCAGGCTTTTCTGAAATCATCCTGCTGGTTATTTCTTACAGAACAATAATATTTCATAATATTCATATACCATAGTTTACCCAACCATTCTCCAATTGATGGGCATCCCTTCAATTTCCAGTTTCTGGCCACTATAAACAGGGCTGCTACAAACATTCTTGCACATACAGATCCCTTTCCCTTCTTTAAGATCTCTTTGGGACATAAACCCAGTAGTAACACTGCTGGATCAAAGGGTATGCACAATCTGATAACTTTTTGAGTGCAGTTCCAAATTGTTCTCCAGAATGGTTGGGTCCGTTCACAACTCACCAACAATGATTGCCTGTTTTTAATAGGAGGGAAAGCTACATGGGAAATCAAAGATGGAAGTACTGGGGAAGGGATAGGAATCAGAGAGATGACAGCCTCAGTTTTGCAACATAGAATAAATAGCTTTTGGGGTCCCTTCTAACTCGATGATCCTGTGTATAGTATGTATGTGTATGCATGCTCATGCACAATAAATTCCATTTTTGCTTATATAATGATACTATAATTGGTACCATTTTCTCATCTACTGTGTTAATTGGACACTTAATTACTTTGTCCTGGTTATGATTTCCCCCAGTTTCTCTTTCAATCCATTAATCAATAAGTGTTTATGAAGTCCCACCTATGTGCTAGACGCTGAGGATACAGACCAAAAAAAGAAAAAGAAAAAGAAACATTCCTTAATCTTAAGGATCTTTTACATTCTATTGAGGGTGATGATATAAGTACACATAATAATATCTAAAATATAAATAAACATTCAACAATTGCCGAAGGCTTCATGGAGAAGGAGGGATGTTCCAAGGAACGTTTTCAGGGGAAATGTGGTTTTTATTGGCTTCCTGTAGACATAGGTTAGTTTTGCTTCACTTTTCTCCAGGGCCTGGGGTAACATCAGGATAGTGAAATAAAACTTCAGGAAACTTGTGGTCAGCAGGCTTCAGAAAAGTTTTGGGTTTTATCCAATTAGTTTGTGTCACTCTTGAAGAAAGACAAGCTACAATCATCATTGACAAATAATATGGAAATCATTTGTGTGTCATAACACCTTTTACCTGTTGGAGTTCTATTATTCATATGTTATAAATCAAGGTCTCCTACTACAATATCCTGAAAGGGGGGGAGAGGGATGTAAAGAGAACAAGCATTTATTAAGTGTCTGTTGCATGCAAGGGACTATGCTGTTTATTTTATAATACTATTACATTTGGAAAATCAAAAATTCTGACTGCATTTATCTGCACACAGCTTAGAGTTTTTGTCCTTATACTGATCTTGTCTGGGCTCTATGTGACTTGGGCAAATATTTAACAGTCTTATCTCTGCTTGAAAATGGTGGCAATACCTGAGAACTATCCATATCTGCAACATGTTGGATAAACAAGGAAGATATTATTGATCTTGTGAAATCAGAGCACCTAAATTCAAATCTCCCCTATGATGCTACCTTTATGATTCTGAGGAAGTTATCAAACATTTATAGGACTTATTTTCCTCATCTCTGTGTAATAGGGGGCTTATTGGTGAAAAAAGACAATAACTTCCACTGGCAATTGATATTGGGGAGAATATATGGATTGGGATCTCAAGTCAAGAGCAGTAAAATGCCCCCTAGCTTATTAGGGGTACCCCCTGGAACCCAAGGGGACATGTAGACAGTACAGAAGGGACCCAACCTTCAAGTATGAATGTGCATTGGTTAGATTAAGTCTGGACTCTTGTTACATATGAAATGACAAGGATGTAGGGAGGGAAAGAGAGAATGGACCAGATAGAGTTAGATCTCTGAAACTAACTATAGATATGATCTCATGTTCAGGCTTTAAAGACTCAGGTACACTCACTTTGGTTGTCAAACACTTTTTGCTCAAGATTGTCAAACCTAACTGGTATCTTTTAACTTTAATCTGTGTTCCTTGCCCTCCCCATTGGTTCTCCTGGCTATCTCATTTCTGACCTACATTTCCCATTCCATCTTTTTAAGTATCTTCTACATTTACTAATAGAAGTCCATTATCATAGTTACCAAGTGTTGTTTGAGGGAGCATTTGGAATTGTTAGGGTCATGGGGGTTTGTGTTTAGTCAGGTACAGAATTCAGAGGACTAAACACAACTAGTATCTAAGATAAAGCAACTGAAATTTCTAGTGAATATTTGGGTGCTCTTGAGTAATTCCATTCAGCCTGCTTCTGGGATCTTTCCTAAGAACTGACTCAGAGTGATCATGTGCTTCTATAGCCCTGAAGAATCCTTTAATTCATTTTCTTTTGGAGTACAAGTGGATGGGAAAGAGCATTTAATTTCACCAGTAAGAAAATTCCTATTCCCAATTAAGATCAGATCATACCTTTCCTGTCTTGAGAATTGTCATTGGGAGCAGAATCAGGAGATCACTGTATACAGCAACAACCAGATTATACAATGATCATTTCTGATGGACGTGGCTCTCTTCAACAATGAGATGATTTAGGCCAGTTCCAATGGACTTGTGGTGAAGAAAGCCATCTTCACCCAGAGAGAGAACTGTGAGAACTGAGTGTGGATCACAACATAGTACTTTCACTCTTTTTGTTGTTGTTGTTGTTTACTTGTATTTTGTTCTTTTTCTCCTTTTTTCCCCTTTTTTGATCTGATTTTTTTTTTTTTGTGCAGCTTGATATTTGTGGAAATATGTATAGAACAATTGCACATGTTTAACATATATTGGATTACTTGCCATCTAGAGGAGGGAGTGGAGGGAAGGGAGGGAAAAAAATTAGGACATAAGATTTTGTAAGGGTGAATGTTGAAAATTATCCATGTATATATTTTGAAAATAACAAGCTTTAATTTAAAAAAAGAGAATTGTCATTGGAAGACCAAATCATTTGTTTTCATTCTTTCAGTAAATATTTACTGAATAGGTGCTTGATTAGAGCACTATGCTAGCTGCTAAAGGAGAGAAAACCGAGTCAACAATTTTTTTTAAATTAGAAAACACATACACAACTTGAATTGGATTCAAGACAAATAATTTCATAAACAGATTAAAAAAAAACCATAGCTAAACAAAGCTTTAAAAAGCAAGAAGCAAAAGAAGAAAATGTTTTTTGGTCCAAGACCAACAATGCAAAAAATAGTTTCTGAGTACAGACATAATACACCCATTTTGTAATGGTGCAGATTTAAGTTCACATTGCTGCCAATCCACAATCCATGGAAAGGAAAAACTCTATACTTCAGCAACAACAAGCTCTTAAATTATTTTTCAAAAAGGAGGGGGGGGGAAGGAATGGAGAGAAAGAAAAGAGGAAAGAAGGAAGGAAGAAAGGAAAGAAAGTCAGAAGAAAAGAAGGGAGGAAGAGAGGAAAATGGAAAGAAAAAAGAAAGGAAAGAAAAAAGGAAAAAAGAAAGAAGAAAGACACTCACATGTTCAATAATATGACTAGCTCCATCTAAGTTAAGTTATTAAAAAGGGCTTAGGTAAGCCACATACAGCAGGGGATAAGACTCAAGCATAGATAATTGCCACGCATTACATGATAATAACTTTACCAAGATGCAAAGCAAAATGTTATATGAAATTTTCCATGGAAGACTTCACCTAATAGGTGTCATTTGAGAAAGATATTTAGAGGAAAGAAGGACTGTTAACAGATAAAAAAGGCAGTGTGGGATAAGTAGACATTGTCAGGATAGGGGAAAGTATCTATATTTACAGATTTATATAATTTATAGATTGTATTAGGGGCAGCAAATAATCAGGTTTAGCTGGAACATTAAATATGAAGTATATGACATGAGGTTGGAAAAAGGATAGTAAATATTGCATAATAGAAAGACTTCTGTTTGTTTCTTTCTTTCTTCATTTGTCCATTCATTAAAAAAAAAAAAATCAGAGAATCTAGGTTGAAATTCCAGTTTTGCCTCTTTTTTTACTTGAGTGACCTTGTATAATCAAGTGATTTTTTAATTGTATTTGTTATATTAATTACTAAGTATATATTAGTATTATATTAATTTTACTTAATATACTATACAACTTATTTACTATACTACATAAAAATATACATATTTAATAAATTAATATTACATATTAACACATTAAATAATAATTTATTACATTATCAAACATTTATTAAATACCTACTATGTGCCAGGCACTGTACTGAGCACACTTAAATTCTCTGAGTCTTGGTTTCCTTATCGTTAAATCGAGAGGGCTGGACTATATGACATCAAAGGTCTCTTCTATCTCTAAATCTGGGATCCTTAGATCAGAATTCCAACTCTAACATTTACTGGATTTGTGACCATGGGCAATTCTTTTATTGTTTTTGAGTTGGAATTCAAACGCAGGCCTCTTGACTTAAGGCTTTCTGCACTATTATATCTCTTAGCTTTTCTAAGCATAGCAAAATTGGTAAGAATATATAATGTATAGGATAAATGATTTTTTTATAGAGGAAAATTATGAAGTCAGAAGGAACAGTAGATTTAAGGGTAAAGATAATAAATTTAATATGGAACATGATGAACTAAATTTGCCAGTATTCTAAGTGGGGACATCTTATGTTTTGTTGTTGTTTATTTAGTTGCTTTTCAATTGTACCTGACTCTTTGAGACTTTTGATGTTTTCTTGGCAAAGAAACTAGAATGATCTACCGTTTATTTTATTTTCTCAGATGAGGAAACTGAGGCAAATCAGGTTAAGTGAGTTAAACAGGGTCACATCACTAATAATTTTCTGAGACCATATTTGAATTCACAAAGAGGGGATAACATGACCTCTGAAGTCCTTTCCAGATCTAGAACTATTATAAGTACTAGCAGCAGAAGAAACAAGGCTGGAGCACTTAGAGGGATAGAAGTAAAACCAGCAGAATGTGAAATCAAGGGAAGGATGTGTGATCAGTAGGAGTAATTTGTGTCTCAAATCTTTAATGTGGGAATTCCCCCATGTATCAGCAATAGTAAAATATCAGAAAGAACAAAGACTGGGGGGTAGGAGGAAGGGGAGTAAGGACCTTGAGTTTGGTAATTAAAGCAATGTAACATTTGGGGATTTCCTTTTAGTAGTTTCAGTTAAGTCATGGGGAAAGAAGTCAGCTTATAAGGACTTGAAGAGAAAGTGGCAAGTGAGAAAATGGAGTTATTTAATGTAAATAGATTTTCAAGGTGTTTATCAATGAAGTAAAGAGATAAATGGGATGATTATATGATGGGATGCAACGATACAGAGAAAGGCTTTTTTGTTTTTATTTTTTTTTAAGGAATGGGGGAAATGAACATTTTTTAAGCAGATGGCAAGGAGCTACAGATACTGGAAATTCTAAAGGATGCTAGAATATGTATTAAAGAATCGCAAGCACAGAATCTGATAGTTGGACAGACAATCTATCTACAAAAGGAACCTTTTCTATAACATATTAATAAGTGATTTCCCAGTTTCTACTTGAAGCTACCAAGAAGCAAGAACTAAGAACATGCAAGGCAATCCAGTCCTCCTTCAGAAATTTCAAACTGTTCAGAGTACTTTTTGCTGACACAAAAACCTAAATTTGCCTTTTTTTACAGCTTCCACCCATTGTTACTGGTTTTGACCAGATAGTTAGATAGAATAAGTCTGCTCCCTCTTTCATATGATCATCCTTCAAATACTTGAAGATAGATAGCATGTTCCCCTGACTTGTCTTTTCTCCAGACTAAACATTCCTAATTCCTTCCAATTATTCTCATATACTCAAGGCTGTTCTTCACCTCTGGATGGTCTTCAGATTATTAATGTCCTTCTTAAAGTGAAACATACAGAACTGAATGCAATATTTCAAATTAAATTTGATAAGGGCATAGTAGAGTGGAACTATCACCTAGAAAATGATTTGGAACAATTACTATGGAAAATGTGATAGAAATCTGATAAATATAGGCTATAATGATTGTTGAGCAACAATGAGGATTCTGATGAAATTCTGTACCATTTAATTTGTAGTGGTGAAACCAGTTTGATTTTGTGATTGTTTTTTTCTGTTTTGCTAGAACAGGAGAAAAGACAACAAATGGTCAGGATGACCCTTAAGAGTAAGAATTTCGTGTTAGGAATGGAAGGTCAGAGAGAGTCAAGTATCATTAGACCACAGATTGTACCTTAGTGATAATTTTGTGTAGCCCTCTCTTTTTACAAAAGAATGAACCCAAATCCTCTGACCCCAACTCTATATGGAAGGAGAATGAGAGTAAAGTGGAAAGGTGGAAATAGTGTTGGCTAAAATATTTGAGGATAGAAAAGGAGCTTGTTGATAAGAATGGAGATTTTAAAAGGAAGTTTTAGAGATTAAATTAAGCATATGCTGAATTTATAACTAGGATAAAGTGACTGGGGCTATGCCCTAGGGCATTGAAATTTATAGAGTGCTGACAGTACTTATAGAACTAAAGCAATTTAGAAACAGTTGAGTTTAGTGCTTGATCAGCAAAAACAATTGGTAAAATAAAAAGCTACCAGGTGGTCCTCATTTTTATCTTGTCTTTACCAAAGCTCAGATGAATTCTTCTCTGTCCTGACAGCTTTTCAACCCCTGCTTACTTTAGTAACATTTATATACATTTTGCACTATTTGCCCCAGATGCAATTATTAGTTGCTGATCTGAATATAGATCCAAACCCTTGATGTATGTAATTTTGTTACTGTTTAATTGTTTTAGTTAAGTCCAACTCTTCATGAGAAATCAGTTGAGGTTTTTCTGGCAAAAAAATAGTGGAGTGTTTTGCCATTTTCTCTCCAGATCATATGACAGATGAGGAAATGGAGGCAAGCAGGTTTAAGTGACTTGCTCAGGGTCACACAGCTAGTAAGTATCTAAAGCCAGATTTTAACTCAGGAAAATAAATCTACATGATTACAGGCTCAGTATTCGATCTATTGTGCCATCTTACCTGCTCTTTTAGGTAAATAAATAAAATAAAAGGAAAAAACACACACAAAAGTGAAAATAGTATACTCCAATCTGCATTCAAACTCCATCAATTCCTTCTCTGGATATGGATAGCATCAAATCTAATTTAAAGATCAATCTGAATAATTACTACCCCTATTTCACAAACACTGGCTCCATATTACTTACAGCATCAAATAGAAAATCCTCTACTTGGTATTCAAAGCTTTTTCTATCTTGTTCCCCTTTCTAGTCTTCTTACATTTTACTCTCTACTTCCTGTCTTCTGCAATCCAGTGATAGTGACTTTCTTGCTCTTCTCCAAAACAATCCATTTCCTGACTAGGCAATTTCACTGGCTGTTAATCCTGCTTTTCCTCATTTCTGCTTCCTGGCTTCCCTAGTTTCCTAAAATGTGGCCTTCTGGGTGGGGGGGGGGAGGAGAGGGGAGAGAAGGTGGAAGGTTTTTCTTGGTCCTTCCTTAATTCTAGTTCCCTCCCTCTATTGATGATCTTCAATTAATCCTGCATATATTTCGATGTACCTAATTGTTTTCATATTTCTGCTCCCATTAGATTGTGAACACCTTGAAAGCAGAAATTATCTTTTGCATTACCACATAGTTCTAGCACTTAGCAAGATGTCTGACATACAGTAAAGAATGTTTATTGACAAACTACCAACTTTCTCCCCCAGGGAAGTTCTATGAATATTCATGGGGAAGAAATGTAGCTAGAAGAAACGGGTAAAAATATATATATATATATATATACACATATATAGGAGAAGGAAGTAACTTCCTTGGAGGCAAGTTTAGATTATAATCAATTCAGTTCTCTCAAATCAAAAGGTTTCTTAGGGACGAGTTTAGGACTGTGCCATAGCCTGAGGTAATAAAAACAAGATACATAGATACAACATCTTTAATAATAACACATATAAACATATCAGAATTTCCAAAGAAAATGATTACTGTTATTATAACTATTATTGTGTTTGCTCAGTTGTTTCAGTGATGTCCTACTTTTTGTGACCCCATTTGGGATTTTCTTGGCAAAGAAACTGGAAAGATTTGTCATTTCATCTCCAGCTCATTTTACAGATGAGGAAACTGAAGGAAATGGGGTTAAGTGACTTGCCCAAGGTCACACAATTAGTATGGATCTGGGGTTGGATTTGAACTCAAGTCTTCCTGATAGTTGTGTACCAGCACTCTACCCACTGAGTCATATAACTTCCTAGGACTCTTAATAACTGCTATTTTAACTAAGCCAAGATTGCATTGATAAAGAAACTTTCTTCACTGATTGTTCAGATTTGCCATAATTTTCCTTCCAAGGAATAGCAAAGGTCTTTTAATTTTATGGCTGCAGTCACTGTCTATAGTAATCTTTGAGCCCAAGAATATAAAATCTGACGCTGTTTCAATTTATTTTCCTTCTATTTGTCAGGAAGTGATTTGATAAGTTGCCAAGATCTTAGGTTTTTTTTGGTGTTAAGCTTCAAGCAGTACCTTCATTTTCCATAGAAAATTGTGGCCCAAAAAGGTTTAAGAGACTTGACCAATGTAGTAGGTGGCAAAGGCAAGTTGAGAATTTGGCCTCTGACTGATGAAGTGTCTAAGGGACAGAAAAATAGAACTTCAAGGATTTCTCCCTGTGCTTTCCCATTGACTTTAATGATGGGGATTAAATTACTTTGCCCAAAGTCATAGAGTTAAACTGCAGCAAAGTGAGAATTTGAAATGCAGTCCCAGGCTGGCATACCAGTTCATGATGCTTTAAGAGAGAAATAATGAGCAGTCTGCAGTTTTCTCCATTTCTCCCATCTCCTTTCCCTATTTCACCTTTCCAATCCACTGCCACCTGCTTATAAGAAGCTAAATATTAATTGAAGCAGGAAATATAAGGAATACTTACCATTACTCGACAAGAGACAAAATTATTACTTGTAAGGAAATGTTTTAACCATATTAACTGGTATGGCAAGTAGTTTGTCCACATTCCCCTTTTCCCTCCTACCTTCCTCCCCTCTTATAGATATAGATTACTTCAAAGATGAATCAAGGGACAGTGTTTAATATTACAGAAGGATTTAGGATGATTTTATTCTACACAATCTCATTGGTCCAAGAGATATGTCTGTCTGCCTGTCTGTCTGTCTAGCTATCTATCTTTATCTTCCTTCCTTTCTTTCTCCTTTCCTCTATCCCTTTCTTCCTCTTTCCCTTCTCTCTTTCTTGCTTTGTCTCTCTTTCTCTTTCTTTTTCCCTTCCTCCATCTCTCCCTCCCTGCCTTCTTTCCTTTCTTCCTCCCTCCTTCTCTCCCTCCCTTTCCTCCCTTCCCCCCTCTCATCCCTCCCTTCCCCCTTTTTTCTTCCTTCCTTCCTTCCTTCCTTCCTTTCTTTCTTTTTCTTTCTTTCTTTCTTTCTTTTTCTTTCTTTCTTTCTTTCTTTCTTTTTCTTTCTTTCTATCTTTCTTTCTATCATTTCTTTCTATCATTTCTATCATCTATTTAGCTATCATCTATCTATCCATCTTTCTCTCTCTCTCAAATGTCCCTTTCTACAAAAGCTCTTTCCTGGTCCATACATGCTGCTAAAACCTTTTCCTCCACGATTTCCTCCCATCTATAACTTTATCTATTAAAGTTTAGGGGCAGCAAAGTGGCACAGTATATAAAATACCAGGTCTGGAGTCATCTTCTTGAGTTCAAATCTGACCTCAAACATTAACTAGTTGTGTGGTCCTGGGAACGCCATTTAATCCTGTTGCCTCAGTTTCCTCATCTGTCAAATGAGGTGGAGAAGGAAATGGCAAACTATACCAGTACCTTTGCCATCAAAATCTCAAATAGTCACAAATTGAACCTGATTAAAAAAAGATTTAACAGTGTTAAAACTTTAAAAAGCTTTAAGAGGTTACTAAAGATTAAAGTTGCACTAAGATATTCAGAATACCCTGTGTGCTCTCTTATATGTGCCTGTTCTTTGATAGCAGTGACTGATTCATTTTCCTTTGTGACCGCCAGTGCGCAGTACAGTGCCTAACATGGAATAAACAATAAATCCTTGTGGACTATCTATCCTATTAGGCTTCAGGATAAGAAAGAACTTGGGTTCAAATCTTTCCTCTGTGTGATATCCTACACAAGTCATTTAACCTGCAATGCTTCAGGAAATTCTCATAGACTATGAGTTGAAGAGAAGCTGCCCATATATATTACTAGAGAGAGTTCCTTAGAGGTAGCTTTATACATCAATGAAATCACTGGTCCTGCCCAAATATACACAAGCAGATTAAAAAGGTGCTGATCAAATTTACCTAATTTTTTTCCATAAAATTGTAGCTTGGAAAACAAATGTTACTTTCTTTCATTTGGTCCTTCCCTTCAGGAAGGTGCTGTTCGTTAACTGTTGGTTAATTCATTTGCTTGCACAAGGATGCAAATCAGTCTTATGATTTGATGCTTTTCATTTATGGTTCCCTAAGAATATTTTTGCAAAAATCAAGCTTAGTTTATATGTGTGAATACCAAAATTTGGCTAGGGAAAGGAGCTTCTCTTGAGATCTCACAGATCTATTTAGAATTTTGGATTCATCTTCCCACTTTTTTTTTTTTTTTCCTGAACACAAGATGGATCTATTGGCTTAAGTTAGTATTAGTGTCTAAGTTTAAATCGAATCGAATCATCTCCTAAGATGGGGTTGGAAATGGCCCAGAATGAACTCTTTCTGAGTAGAGGAGGGGCATTTAATACAGAGATCCCGATGTTTGGAAGACCTTCTGAAATAATAAAGGGCATCTACTTAAATCTAATTCCCACCTTGGACTGGAGCTCTAGGAAGGCTTTTTAACTTGAGATCCACGAACTTGTTTTTAAAAATATTTTGATAGCTGATCAGTTTCCTCTGAAATCTGGTATATTTTACTCTATCCATTTACAAAAACATTATCTTAGAAGGAATCCATAGACCAAACTGTCAAAGGGTTCCATGATTATAAAAATCATTAAAAACTCCTGCTTTTAATAGTGTTTTTACCTTTTTTTGTTATTGTTGTTTGTTTGCTTATTTTTTCTTTCTTGTGGTTTATCTGATTTTTCTTGCAGACCATGACAAATATGTTTTAGAAAACTGCATATATTTAACCTTTATCAAATTACTTGTTCTCTTAGGGAAGGGCAGGGTAAGGGAGGGAAAAGATTTGAAATATAAAGTTTTACAAAAATGAATGTTGAAAACTATCTTTACATATATTTGGAAAAAATAAAATGCTATTTAAAAAAAAGAACTTTTACTTTTAGATTGTCAGGGAGAAAAAACAACAACAACAGGGAAGTATCCTTCCTGCTATAAGAGAAAGGAAGAAGACCCCAAAGATTTTACTGTTTGGTAATTTTTCAGTTGTGTATGATTCGTGGTGACCCTATATGTTGTTGTTGTTGAGGGTTTTTTTGGCATAGTTACTGCAGTGATTTGCCTTTTCCTTCTCCAGTTCATTTTACAGATGAAGAAACTGAGATAAATAGAGTTAACTAATTTTCCCAGGGACACACAATATCTGCAGTCAGATTTGAATTCAGGAAGATGAGTTGTTCTCACACCAGGCTCTGAACTCTATCTACTATCCCACTTGGCTACCCAAAGATACCTATCTAAAAGGTAAAAGGAAGCTAAGCTAGAATGTAAGATTTGGTTTGGGCTGATATTGAGAAGTTCTAAAAGAAGTGAAAACAGGGAACAGTTGGGGTGGGATGAAGAAAGAATAAATTAAGAAAGAACAATAGAATTTGTGGTTAGGACCTCAGAGTCCCTAATTTTACAGATGAAGAAACTGAAAAGAAATAAAGTGACTTGTGGAAGATCACCTAAGCAGAAGGTATTTCAGAGAGAGGATTTTAACTCAGGCTCCATCTCAATGCTCTTTTCACTATACTGACAGTTACAAAAAAGCATGTTGAAAGGTTTGCTAAGTGCTTTCCCTCATAATTGCACTGCAAATTAGGCAATACAAATATAATTATCCTCATCTTCAAAATGAAGAAACTGGTAACCTAAGAGGTCAAGTAATTTTTCTTTTAGAGAAGATACAATCTTTTTTTTTTAAATAAAGCTTTTTATCTTCAAAATATATACATGGATAATTTTCCATATTCACTCCTACAAAACTCTTGTGTTCTAATTTTTCCCTCCCTTCCTCTCACCCCCTCCCCCAGTCAGCAAGTGATCCAATTTATGTTAAATATGTGCAATTCCTCTATACATATTTCCACAAATATGCTGCACAAGAAAAATCAGATCAAAAAGGGAAAAAAATGAGAAAGAAAATTAAATGCAAGTAAACAACAACAAAAGAGTGAAAATATTATGTTGTGGACCACATTCAGTCCCCACAGACCTCTCTCTGGGGATAGGTGACTTTCTTCATCATAAGAACATTGGAACTGGCCTGAATCATCTCACTGTTGATGAGAGCCATGTCCATCAGAATTGATTATAATATAGTCTTGTTATTACTGTGTATAATGACCTCCTGGTTCTGCTCATTTCACATAGCATGTAAGTATCTCCAGGTCTCTCTGAAATCATCCTGCGGATCGTTTCTTACAAAACAATAATATTCTATAACATTCATAAGCTATAACTTATTTAGCCTTTCTCCAATTGATGGGCATCCATTCAGATTCCAGTTTCTAGCCACTACAAAAAGGGCTGCCACAAACTTTTTTGCACATACAGGTCCCTTTCCCTTCTTTAAAATCTCTTTGGGATATAAGCCTAGTAGAAACACTGCTGGGTCAAAGGGTATATGCACAGTTTGATAATCCTTTGAACAAAGTTCCAAATTGGTCTCCAGAATGGTTAGATCAGTTCACAACTCCATCAACAATGTATTAGAAATCCCAGTTTTCCTACATAACCTCCAACATTCGTCATTATCTTTTACTGTGATTTTAACCAATCTGAGAGGTGTGTAGTGGTATCTCAGAGTTGTCTTAATTTGCGTTTCTCTGATCAATAATGATTTAGAGAACCTTTTCATATGACTAGAAACGGTTTTAATTTCTTCATTTGAAAATTGCCTGTTCATAGCCTTTGGAGGTCAAATAATTTACTCATGATAACACAGCTAAAGAGTATCTAAAAGTATATTCAGATGGGAGTTGCTTCATTCCAGGTCAAACAATATCACAATTAAGTCCCGGCTCCTAAATACATTAGTGTGAGCAACTAGGATTAAACTGATTGACATCTATAAAGCTGAAATTTTTCCCTTTGTTATTTTAATCTCCTATGTTTAACCTCCTATAGAATAGAACAATATACCCTTTAAGGGGGAAAAAAAAAAACCTGAGGAAGACTGTGTACTATTTTCTGAAACAATTGTCCTTCCCTAAGGTTAGTTAGGAACAAATGAGTTTAAGGAACAAAGGAAAAATAGTAGCAGTTCAAACTGGAATAGGATTTGAATGAACCCTGAACATTGGAAAAAAAAAAAAAAGAAACAAACAATGAGGTTATCAGGTATAGGATCATCATCTATCGCCCTCACAATAGAAACAAAGATGCAAATTCATCCAGGAGAAAGAGAAGTGAGCCTAGAAACTTTCATGAGCAATTTGACTAATGCCCGCAAGTCACATTTTTAGTAACTTAAATGTTTCATCATTGACCAACAAATTACCTTCCCAGTTTGATAAGTACCCAGAGAAAGAAAATCTTAATATAAAATGAGATATCAGATATCCTTGTCCTTGAACAAATACCTTATTCTTTCTGTGCCTCCATATCCTCAGGAGGAGGAGTAGTATTAGTAATGATGGTGGTAGTGGTAGTGATAGTAGCATTAGTGATATTGATAGTAGCAGTAGTATTTGTAAAGCATTATACATGTACAATTACCCCATTGTTGGAAAGTAGAAACATGGCACCCCTTTGATCTAGGAAATCTGGGCAAAAGTTTTTGGCCCTCCCTTCATACCAAGGAAGAAGACTGAATTATTATGGTATTAAAATTAAAAAAATATGTTGATTTTTACAATACTATACATATATTTTATTCATTTCTGAGTTTTTAAACTTTTTTGTGTCACCTTTTGGCTTTTGCATGTCCTTCTGCAAAATCCTAAAAGTTCCCATTTAATTTCCTATGCCCATCAGCAACATGTCAAAATTATGGGGAAAGCCACAGCATGGAAGAGATTCTTGTATTCATTTGATCCTTATGATAGCCCAATAAAGTAGGTGCCACAATGAAGCTTATCTAGTTTTACAAAATAAGGTTTGGGAATCACTAACAAAAGATAAATGATAGTACTATAATATATTATAATTTACATAGCATTTTAAGGTTTATAAAGTATCTTTCATGAATTTGATGGAGAAGTTAGATGGTGACGTAGAGAGAGTGCTGGGACTAGAGTCAGGAAGAGTTTAAATCCAGCCTCAGCCTTACTAGCTGTGTGCACCTTTCCCCCAGCTTGGTCGCAAGTTGACCAATACATGTTAAATAAGTTAAAGTATAAGTTAAATACAATATATGTATACATGTCCAAACAGTTATTTTGCTGTACAAAAAGAGTTGGACTTTGAAGTAGTATACAGTTAACCTGTGAAGGAAATAAAAAATGCAGGCGGCCAAAAATAGAGGGATTGGGAATTCTATGTAGTGGTTTACAGTCATTTCCCAGAGTTCTTTCCCTGGGTGTAGCTGGTTCAGTTCATTCCTGCTCTATGGGAACTGATTTGGTTCATCTCATTGCTGAAGATGGCCAGGTCCATCAGAATTGATCATCATATAGTATTGTTGTTGAAGTAAATAATGATCTCCTGGTCCTGCTCATTTCATTCAGCATCAGTTTCATGTAAGTCTCTCCAGGCCTTTTTGAAACCCTCTTGCTGGTCGTTTCTTACAGAACAATAATATTCCATAATATTCATATACCATAATTTATTCAGCCAATCTCCAATTGATGGGTATCCACTCAGTTTCCAGTTTCTTGCCACTACATAGGGCTGCCACAAACATTTTTGCACATACAGGTCCCTTTCCCTTCTTTAAATATCTTTGGGATATAAGTAGGGCAAATATTATTATGTTTGTTTTATAGACAAAGAAACTAGGGCCAAGTAACTTGACCAAGATTACACAGACATGCAACTCTCCTTACCAGTGGGGTAGGAAGCCATGACAAAAACTATTCAGTAGCAGTTTTAAAGATTTACAAATGATTTTCTTTATATTATCTCATTCATTCCTTATAACAACTATGCCAAGTAGGGGTTTTTATTATTCTCATTTTACAAATGAGGAAACTGAGACTTAACAAGATTGTTTCTTGATCTGCAAAATGTCTGCGAAAATCCAGTCTCCATTCTCCAGTTGTCATTTGGACATGTCCAAATGAATGTCCACTAGACATCTTAAACTCCTATCTAAAACTGAACTTATTCTCTTTCCCTCTAAACCTTGCCCTTTTCTAAACTTCCATATTGCTTTCAAGGACACCATCATCCTTCCAACCTCCCGGCTTACAACCTGGGTATCATCCTTTACTTATTGCTCTCTCACTCTCCCCCACCGCCATCCAATCTGCTGTCAAGGTCAATTTCTCCTTTGCAACATCTCTCCAATATGTCCCCTCTCTCATCTGACACTGTAACTACTCTGGTGCAAGATTTTATCACATCAAGATTGGACTATTGCAAGTAGTCTGTTTGTTACAAGTCTCTTCCACTCTCCTTCATTCACTTAACAGTGACTTTCCTAAAGTATAGATCCAATCACATCACTCCCATAATCAAACATCAGTGTCTTCCCATCACTTCCAGGATTAAATACAAAATCCTCTTGGCTTTCAATACCCTCCATAACCAATCCCTCTTCTCTATTATTCTTTACTTTACACCCTTCTCCTTCTACTCAATACTTTTCAGTCCACTGATATTGACCTCATAATTCCAAGAACAAGATATTGCATCCTTCCACTGTAAACATTTTCACTGGCTGTCCTCTATCTTTGGAATGCTCTCCCTCAGCTTCCTGACTTCCTTCAAGTCCTAGCTAAAATTCCATCTTCTGCAGGAAACGTTTCCTTATCCCTCTTCATTCTAGTGTTTTCCCTCTGCTGACATCTCTATCTTATCCTGTATATATTTTGTTGATACATAGTTTTTTTTTGCTTTCTGTCTCTCCCATTAAACCGTGAGCTCTCTGTCTTTTGCCTGTCTTTGCATCCCCAATGCTTAGCACAGCACCTACCACAATCAGTTCTTTATAACAACTTACTAAGTAATTTGATGAAAGTCACACACACACATTTAGTAAGTATCTAAATTAGGATTTGAACTTAGATCTTCCCAATACCCAAGTCCAAGCTTTACCATCATATATTATGATGGTATATTTTCACTGAGTGAGAAACTAGAAAGAGAGCCCCAGGATAATCTGAAGAAGGATCAAACAATGAATTAACATTTGCAGGGCTTTACCTAAATCAACGTTAAAATCTGTCCATAGGTGGCCTCTGAAAACAATGTTTAGAAAATTCTATCTTCTATGTCAGTCTTTTCCACCATTGGGTACTAGAAGCCTTTGACCTTATTTGACTTTGATTTTACAGAGAAGGAAATTAAGATTTAAGATTATTTCTTGCTCTGCAAAAAGTGCTGACTTCCAGTCTCCATTCTCCAGTTGCTATTCAGCTATCTCCAACTGGATATCCAACAGATATCTTAAAATTTTTATTCATTCTCTTTCCCTTAAACCTTCCCTTTTCCCACATTTCCCATCATCCTCTCAGTCTCCCAGACTCACAACCTAGGTATTATTCTCTACTCATTGCTATCCCTTACTCCCCATATCCAATTTGTTGCCAAGGTCTATCAATTGCATTTTTGCAACATCTCTTAGATCCATGTTGAGACCTGCTCTTGGAAAAGAATCTCGTAAATATACTCACACAAAAGTTTAAGTGACTGAAAAAGTTTAGGGTATTTTTACGCTTATGAATTACTTGTTAATGTCTTTTTAATAAAAAATTAATCTCTAATTCTGAATTTTAAGTATCATAGAGTTGAGAAGGGAAAGGTAATTTGGAGATCCCCAATAATTTCTCAGATCTCTGAAATAATTCAGTGTAGATAGCTACCTAATCTTTCTCGGATATAAGGTAAAGATTTCCTTGTTGCTGGGGGGTTAATCTTAATCACTTCTAGAAGCTAGTTTCAACATTGTGAGTTTTCATTATTTAAGAAAACCCCAGAATATTAAGGTAACATTTCTGGTACAGTCTACCATTAACTGAAAGTGGGATACATGTGAAAAAGGAAAGAATGCAGTTACATTAACATCTAAGCTCAGATAGCTGGGTAGCAATTCTAAGACAAAATTTGTAGGTCACAGCGTAAGTACCTTATTGGCCATCAGTGAAGGGAAAAATACAGTACTATCTATAGAATAAAAATGTTCTTTAAAAGATGATTAAAATAGATTTCTATAAATCAAATGTCATTTTTGTACTGATTTATATTATTAAATGCAAGCATTAAGACTAAATAAAGAGGCAGCTAGGTGGGTACAATAGATAGAGCATCAGACTTGGAATCAGAAAGACCTAAAGTTAAATGTGGCATCAGACACTTACTATATATATGTATGCTGTATGATCCTGGACAAGTCACTTAACTCTGCCTCAGTTTCCTCATCTGGAAAAGGAAATAGTAAACCAATCCAGTATCTTTGTCAAGAAAATCCCAAATGGACTAATGAAGAATTAGATGTGATTTAAATAATCAAACAATAACAAAAAGAACTAAATAAAAGTCATAAGTAGCAATGTTATAATAATTCAGAATTCAGCCTTATTCATAAAGTAAAAGCTACATGAATAGAGGAATTCTCTTGTGAAGAGCAGTGTTCTCTAAACTATTGATAGCTACCTCTGTCAGTAAAAAATTCTTAAATATGTGCCCCTCATTTCTTTCCAGGCTCAGCAAAAATGTCAACTTGTACATAATGCCTTTCCTGATTCCCCAAACCTGCTAATGCCATATCTTCTCACTGTCTCAACCCACCAAATTATCTTATTTCCTTTGTATGCATCAACAGGCAATGTGGCAAAGGGAAAGGAGAACTGGATTCAAAGCCAATTGACTCAGCTCTGACACATTCTAATATAGAAGCATATTAGAAATCTTTCTAATATGATTAAATATATTAAAGTAACATTTTCTTTTACCTAAAATCCTTTTCAGACTTTTTTTTTTAAAAAGTGATAGAACTTAAGGTTGATTTTTCTTAAAAAATGAAAATGGACAAAAAGATAATAACCTAACTTAACTCTGGTCTAGATAAAATCATTGCCTCTCAGATTCAACTCACCAGAAGAGATTCCTGCTGTGACTTTCACCAAAGGATAGAGTACTCTTTTTGCATTCAGGATCAAGATATTGATCAGAGAAAGAATCTTTTTCAATCCTGGAGGGGACCAATTTCAGAAGGAATTGAGCAGGGATTACTATTCTGAAGTGTTGACCCTAAACTGTATTTTTTACTTTATCTTCATGATCTCTATACATATTACCTCATCTTGTGTTGGTGTAGAGAAAAATATATCAGGAAACAGTAAGAGAACTATACCAGTTCAAATATTTTCTCTCTCCTTTTCTTCTTCTTGTAAATTCTTAGGAATTTTTAAATGCAAAACTCAGTAGTTTTAAGTTCATAAAATAAAATGCATATAATTACAAAAGAAAACAATTATATTAAAATATTATTGTTGTTGTTTAGTTGTTTCAGTCACGTTGGACTCTTTTTGACCCCATTTGGGGTTTTCTTGGCAAAGATACTGGGATATTTGCCATTTCCTTTTCCAGCTCATTTTATAGATGAGGAAACTGAGGCAAAATTAAGTGACCTTCCCAGAGTCATACACATATACATACACACACGTGTCTGCAGCCAAATTTGAACTTAGGAAGATGAGTATTCCTGGGTGTTCTACCCATTTTACCAACTATTATAAAGATAATTGCAAAAGACTTAGTAACTGATCAATACAATGATTTACCAAAATGTTATCTACTTCCTGAAAGAGAACTAATAGACTTAGAGTACAGGTTGAATAATTTTTTTCTCTTTTTTTCAGAACATAATATATTTGCATGACTCCATGCAAATAATGGATATTATAATTCTTGCCTTCTCACTAGGTAGAGAAGGGAGTGAAGAGAGAAAAAGAATTTGGAACTGAAAATAAAAACAAAGTTAAATTCAAAAAGTTAATAAGGAAAATAACTTAAAACAGCACAAAGATTTTGGGGACATCCCCCTTAATTCTAACTTTTCCACTTTCTCAAATTTATTCTGTATATAGTTTCTCCATACATTTGTTGAATGTTGTTTTCCCTATATGAGCTTCTTGAGAGCAGGAATTATCTTTTTTTGTCTTTCTTTGTATTCCCAGTGCTCAGCACAGTGCCTGACACATACTACAGGTTTAATAAATGTTTGCTGTTGTTTTTTCTCCTTTTTTCTCAAAGAGGACCAATGACATTGGAAGTGTGGTGTCTTGAGTAGCATGAGTTGGATTTAAATGGGGCAGAGTTACACAAACTCGTCAGCCTCTCTTTCTCCTCTAGAGCTATCAAAATTCATTGGTAAAATAAGTCAAGACAACTGGTAGTAGCCCAGGAAGCAATGAGTGAATTTGGCCTTTCAAATTAAGGTCTTTCTGGGGTTTTAATGTTTTTTGACTGACTATCCTTGAGGATTTTATAATCTATTTTGTATATGTGTATGTATCTAGCTGTGAAGTAAATTTTTTTTTATTAGTTGCCTACCATGTGGCACACTGGTTAGAGAACTAGCCCTAAGGTCAAGAGGACTGAGTTTTAAATTAGACCTCAGACACTTCCTAGCTGTTTGACCTTGGGCAAGTCATTTAAACTCATTGCCTTGCCAAAATAAATAAATATTTTAAAATGCCTACTTTATGTCCAAGTACTATGTAGTGAACATAGTAGTGAATGTAGAAAAAGAAGCAAAAGATAGTTCTTGCCCTCAAGGAGCTTAGGATGAGACAACAAGAAGACAAATACATACAGACAAGCTGTAGAACAGAATTAAAAAAAAAAATTAAAAGAAGAAAGTCATTAGAATTAAAAAGGTTTGGACATGGCTTGCTACAGAAGTTCTGAGGAAAGCAGAAATAAGGATGGAGAACATTCCAGATATGAGGGACAGTCAACAAAAATACTCAGAGCTGAGAGCTGGTATGACATACAACCAGGGGGACAGTATTACTGGATTTTAGATTAAATGTAGGGGGAATAAGATATAAGAAGAGTGGGGAGATTGAAGGGAGTCTAAATTATGAAAGGCTTTAAATGCCAAATAGGATAAGAATTATTTCAATCTTGCCTTTGGAGCTCCAGAACCTAGCACAGAACTCAGGACATGGTAGGCAATTTTTTGTGATAGCTTTTTATTTTTCAAAATACAAGCCAAAATAGTTTACAACATTCACTCTTGCAAAACCTAGTAGTCCATATTTTTCTCCCTCCCTTTCCTCCCTTCCCTCCCTTCCCCTTCCCCTAGATAACAAGTAGGTTAAATATGTGCAATTCTTCTAACCATATGTCCACATTTATCATGCTGCACAAGAAAAATCATATCAAAAAGAAAAAAAAAAACAAGCAAAGAAACAACAACAAAGGTGAAAACACTGTTGTGATTCATTCAGTCTCCATAGTCCTCTCTCTGGAGACAGATATCTCTCTCCCTCCATACAAGTCTATTGGAAATGCCTTGAATCACCTCATTATTGAAGAGCCATGTCCATCACAATTGATCTTCATATAATCTTGTTGTTGCTGTGTACAGTGATCTCCTGGTTCTGTTCTTTTCACTAAGCATCAGTTCATGTAAGTCTCTCTTCTCTTTCTCTCTTTCTCTCTCTGTCTCTGTCTTTCTTTGTGTGTCTTGTCTTTGTTTCTATCTCTGTCTTTCTATGTCTCTGTTCTTTCTCTATTTCTCTGTTTCTCTGTGTGTGTCTCCTCTGTTTCTCTCTCTCTCTTTTTTTCTTTCTGTCTTTTTTTGTGTAGCTCTCTCTATGTCTCTGTTTCTCTCTCTCTCTCTCTCTCTTTCTCTCTCTTTCTTTCTTTCCCTCTCCTTCTCCCTCTCCCTCTCCCTCTCTCTCCTTATGATTTTGTGATCCCCAAAGGGATCCTTTTGGGTCTGAGGGACTAATGTTGTATAGTGACTGATATAGTGACTAATATAGTGATGGTTATTTGGTTACCTGAATAAAGGGCTGTTATATGGCACAGAGAATAGAAGAACTGAATTCAAATTTGACCTCAGAGACTTACTAGCTGTGTGCCCTAGGCAAGTCACTTTAATTCCTAAGGAGGAAAATCTGAGCACCAGACTTGAGTTACTCAGACCTCCAAATGGCATGATAATCAAAATATTTAGCAACAATGCTTATTCTTGTTTTAGAAGATGCCAGATTTGAAATCTTGCCATAGACCTTGCAGGCGACTGAATTAATGAAATTTTCTGCTGTCTCTGTATTTCTCAGCCAAAATCTAGGTTCAAGTGAGCATGGGAAATACATTCTTGTATCTGGCAAGTTTCCCTTCAGGAGGGATTTGTCCTTCTCAACTGGGCCTTGACTTTTGGGGCAAGATGGATGTCCTGTGCCCAAGAGAGATGCTCTTTGTAGAAGAGGTAGGAGGAGGCTAGTAGGGACTGCCCCTCCCAAGGCACATCCACCTCACTAAACAGATAACCTTGTTGATGTTTCCTCCAGCTCCAGTGTTGTCCTTCCCTTCTTCCTGCCCCAATTCCTCTTATCTAAACATTAATAGAATGAATCATTTATGTGATATAGTTTTGTTATTATTATTCCTCAAGGACAAACAGTGTGAGATAATTCAAGGAGATAATGGCAGACACTTCACTGTAAGGGGATTTTCCTGAACAGGCGGTCAGTGTGGTAGGATGGAAAAAATACTTTTTATGTCACCTGGGTTCAAATTCTGCCTCTCACAAAGGGATGTTCCTACCTGTATTACTTTAGGTGTATCAAATTAATCCTTCTGGACCTTAATTTCTTCTTCTGTAAAGTGACCTTTATATTTTTGTGTGTTGTTATCCCTTCAAAATTTATGACAACTAAAAATTAGAGAATGAGATATTGAAAATCTCATCAACTTTAATTTTGTATATTCGACTGACATCTTTAGATAGGATATAGCATTCAGTGTGAAGGAGAAGGAAAAGGAGGGGAAAGGAATAGAAGGAAAAGCTGAAAATATCTGCTTTTTCATTTCCTTATTTTAAGTCCTCAGCCCATACCAACCTGGGTTGGGAGCAGGCTCTCCTTATTTAAAAATTTAAAAAATTCTTACTTAAAAAAGTAAGAAAAAGTCACACTCTCTCTAGATTAAGCTCTTATGACATTCAAACAAGATTAGTGCTCTAGCCAATGTATCATGGTAACTAAAGGGGAACTGAGGAAACTCTAGGGAGGGAGCAGATACATTTATCACTTGCCTTGTCTTCATACCATGAGTTGCTTTGGAGAAGAGCATCAACATTGACTGAATAAGATCCATTATTAATGGCTATCCTTTATGATGCTGATGATGAAACATACTTCCTTTTGGTAAAGAAGTAATGAGTGCAGAGGAGTATTACCATGATATTAAATTCATTTCCCCCTATCTTTTGATTTAAGCTTGTATGTTTGTTTACTTGTCACAAAAAAGTTTTAGTAGGAGCGGGGTAGCAATTGTAATTGTAAGAATTGTAAGAATAAGAGACTTTAATAAATGTTTTATTGTTATTGTTAAAGAATATCAAGACAAAATGTCTAGGAAAAAATATTTGACTATATTGGGTGGAAAAATGTAACTATAATGTTCCCATCTTGCTCAGGAATAGACTCAGTAGCTAGAAGTCATGGCCTAAAAAAAGTAAAATGTGTCTTCTTATCAAGGGGTAAAGGTTAGAAAAGGAATAAGATAACTAAGTACAGGGAAGGCAATTTCCTAGGGCAGAGAGAATAACAGCTAAAAAACAATGAAAAAGTTAAAAAAGAGAAAAGAAAAGGGAGGGAAAGAAAAGAAGAAATGTGGTAAAGGAGAAACTAGGGGGTACAATGGATAGAGTACTGGATTTTAGGAGTTTAGAAATTAGGAGGAGTTGAGTTCAAGTCTGCCTTCAGGCATTTACTACATAATGCCTGAGAAGAAACTGAGGAAGACAGAGATTAGAGACCAATTTAATAGTTTATTAAATGGAGAGATTTACTGGGACCAAATGATCCATGTTTGGTCCCACGGCTGAACGAAACTATCGTCTCAAAGAATCCAGTCCTGAATATTGAGACAGTAAGATTTTTATAGGATAACAAAAACAATGACATAATGGGGGAGGAACCTGGATGAGGATAACCTAATGGGGGGAGGCATCTAGGATGACACAATAGAGGGAGGTACTGGAGAAGTTACTTGTTAGAATCCTAGTGTTAACTCAATGGAATTGATATAATGCTTGTGTTCACACCTTTAGAGAGCTCATATAAGCAAGAACTATTTAAGTACTCATTGGAGTTCACTGTTTGGGAGATTTCAGGGTTTAGTACGAAATATCCAAATTCATACTTCCCTTAATCCCTCTCAATTTTTGGGAGATCATATATATTGAAGCTCTTAGAGATAAAGGAGGTGGAGTAGATGACCTTCTGAATATAAGTTCCTATTAAGCTGGGGAAGGGAGGAAAAGGGGAGCCCAACAAGAAAGAGAAGGGAATTTGGGAGGAAAAGAGAGGCCAAGGGAGGGAAAAAATTTAAATGACTTAGACTAATCACTAGGATTATAAGTTTTCAGATCTCTGGAGTTGGCTTTGTTGTGCCACAGTTCCCTTCTAATGTCCTGACCTAGTTTCCCAATTGTCCTATTTATTACTCTGCCTCAGGTTATAAACCTTTCCCTCTTAATGTTGGATGAGATAAAGGTTTTATATCTTTAGGTTATAATTATTCCTTCTTAATGTTTGACAGGAAAAAGGTCTATCCATTTTAGACATCATTAGAATATCAGTAACCTCTCCAATACCTCCCTCCATTGTGTCATCCTAGGTGCCTCCCCCCATTAGATTATCCCCATCCAGGTACCTCCCCCGTTATGTCATTGTTCTTGTTATAATATAAAAAAGCTTGCTCTCTGATACTTAGTGCTGGATTCTTTGAGACGATAGTCTCATTCAGCCCTGGGACCAAACATGGATCATTTGGTTCCAGAAAATCTTTCCATTTAATAAACTATTAAATTGTTCTTTAATCTCTGTCTTGCTCAGTTTCTCCAGCATTACAACTTCCATTGGCTGTAGGCAAAGACTCATTTTAGGAGAAGGGAACATTTTGAAATAGATTTGATTCTTCACACTTGGGACAAAAAATGGTCCCCAATCAAATTAAATTATATTCCTTGCTTTTGCTTCTCCTCTGTTCAAGTTAAAGTCGAGTTTAAGGATATGTTATTAAAGAGTGGGAGGAGAATAAGAAACATTTACTTTTCTTTCTTTTTCTTTTTTCAAACTTAATATCACTATCAGATTTATTTCCAAAGATAATTAGGGAAAAAGGAAAAGAAACTATGTGTTCTAAAATGTTTATAACAGCTGTCTTTGTGGTAGGAAAGAACTGTAAAGTTCAGGCATGCTCATCAATTGGGGAATTTCTGAACAAATTGTGGTATATGACTGTGATGGAATACTACTTTGCTATAAGAAATGATGAGCTCAATGATCTTAGAAAAGCATGGATTTTTTTGTTGTTGTTGTTTGCTTGCTTTTTGTTCTCTTTCTCATTTTCTTTCCCTTATGATCTGACTTTTCTTGTGCAGTATGATAATTGTGGAAATATGGATAGGAGAATTGCACATATTTAACATGTTGGATTACTTGCTGTGGAAGGGGGGAGTTTGGGGGAAGGAAGGGATAAAAAATTTGAAACAAGATTTTGCAAGGATGAATGTTGAAAACTATGCTTATATTTTAAAAATAAAAAGCTAAATAAATAAAAAGAAAAACATGGATAGACGCATGAAATAATGAAGAACAAAATGAGCAGAACCAAGAGAATTTTGTATATAGTAATAGCAATATTGTTTTGAGAACTTTAAGTGAATGTCATTTTGACTATTGTAAATACCCAAATTAATTACAAAGGATATATGAAGAAAGATGCTATCTGCATGCAGAGAAAGAAGTTATAAATTGAAGTATGTGTAGAATGATTGTATACACACATACACACATTTGTGTGTATGGCTAATGGTAGCCATCTCTGAGGGAGGGGGAGAGAAGAGAAGAAGAGGGGGAAAAGGGGGAAAATTTACATGATTATTATATATTTAAAAGGAATAGCAAGGTGTATATAATGGATTTACAAGTTTCATGTGCAATCATCTATTTTTATTATACTATGTTTTGGAAATGTTTTGTTTTATTCCACAAAATTAAAATTAAGCAAATAAAAGTTAAAAAAATTCCAATGAAAAACAAACAAAAAACTTTCTCTATGCTTTTCCAGAGCTTCAACCCAGAGATGTTATCATAACATCAGCATTTAATCTGAAGAGATAATATCTGAAATATTATAACATTTTAGGAAGAGCAATGATAGGCTCTAGATCATGCAGGAAGATTTGGAATTGTGAAGGACTTTGACAACATGGATGAGTGGTCATCATGCACTGAATTGCAATGCATTACATTCATGCTGTGACAACATTATAGGGAGGAAGAGTTTTGATAGTCTATAAGAGGCACAGAAAAAACCAAGCAGAATAGCCAAGGATGTTGAGATCATACCATGATTAATTATTAATAGGAATTAAGAATATTTTACCTGGACAAACATTTTGAAGGTGAAGCAAAAAATGTTAATAAAGAATGAGCATAAAAAGACAAAAAATTAAAACATCCCTCCTTCCAAAGAGTTTGTGTCCTACTTTAAATCTTTTCCTTAAAAAAGGAAATTTTTTGTAATTATTTTGTAATGAAGTTAAGTGAGTCATGAGTTTATTTACAAAATGAAAGGAAGCTATTGAATGATTTTTTGGTGATATTCAATAGGAGTAATATTTCTAGCAGTATCATGTTTGACAGATTGCACCATGGAAAAAGTGCCAGATTTGCTCTTCTTGTGCTGGATGGCAGAGCTAGTAGCCATGGACTACAGAGATAAATTTCAGCTTATTGAAAGGAAAAACTATTTTTTGACAGTAAAAGATAGGTGGAATAGGCTGTGGGTACTCTCATCATCAGACATCTTCAAACAAAGGCTGGGTGACAACTGGTCAGGCATGTAGAGGGAATTCTCATTTAGTTATAAATAGAATAAGATGCCTAAATCTAGTAGAAGTTACTTCTATATCCTGATTCCAAAATCCAGTTCTCTTTTCTGTATCACACTATATTTCTCCATCACTTCCTACTGGAAATATGTCCTTCCCTCAAAGTCAAGATGAAATGTCATCTTCTCTGTGAAGTCTTTCCTGATGACACTTGCCTTTGAAATCTTTAAAAAATAAAAATCTAGTTAGCTAGGTAGCACAGCATTGGCCCTAAAGTTAGGAGGACCTGAGTTCAAATCTGTCCTCAGACATTTATTAGCTGGACTTAACGCTTTTTGCCTCAGTTTCCTCATCTGTAAAATGAGCTGGAGAAGGAAATGATAAAGTGCTCTCATATCTTTGCCAAGAAAACCCCAAATGGGTCACAAAGAATCAAAAACAATTGAAAGGATTATACAATAATGAAAATTGTGATTTCTTTGTCCTTCTTTTCATACCATTGACATATTGAAGTTACATTCCAGTTAACTCTATGAGCTATTAATAAACACTGTCTCCTAGGGTTGTTGGAAGGATTAAATGAGATAATATTTATAAAATGTTTAGTGCAAGAGGTGATATTAGGTAAATGCTGACTGTGACAACCACCCTGGAATTGCTAATAAAGCCTTCTTTACTAATAAATAAATAATAAATCCTAATAAATTGTAATGTTCTTTGGTTTGGTTTTTTGGGGTCTCTGGAGCAGCCTTCATTTCAGTTCAATAATCACCACCAGAGTCGCCAGGGGTAAAGCCCAAATCCTTTATTATCACCTTCAAAGTCTATCTCCTTCACTTGAAGCTCGGCGAGTTTTATGGAAGCCTTCCAGAGTCTTGGTTTCAGTGGAGAAGCGAAGGAGGAGAGCCTGCCACCAAGGGGGTGTGAGATGGGATGAATCTGTCCGAGTCCAAGAGCTTATGCTTCAGCCTCCAGCTTCCAGCCTTCTGTCTGTTTGTCTTCTTTGGCTCTGTGAATCTCTCTGAATGAATCCTGGCTGAGGCTCACAGCTTATATGCTCTACAAGAGTGTAAACCAATCATCATATCACTAGGAAACCATTATTTGTTGTAAGATTAAATCAGTCCTACTGAACCATGCTAAATTAGATAACCATTGTCTCCATCAATTCCACTGACTTAGCACCTTGTAAGAATCCTTTGTTTCAAGTTCAGAGTTCTGGTCCATAACAATAAATCTCTATTTTATAGATAAGAAACTGAGGCAAAGATTAAATGATTTGCCCTGAGGTACATAGCTAGGAAATGTCTGAAGCTGGATTTAAACTCCAGGGGCAGTACTCTATTCATTTAATCACTTTACTGCCAAAATAATTTTTTTGTTGAGGTAATCAGGGTTAAGTGATTTGCCCAGGGTCACACAGCTAGTCAGCTTCTGAGGCTGGATTTGAATTCAGAATCTTCATGACTTCAGGGCCAGTAGAAATTGTGCTTATGAACACTGTGCCATATATATTATATTTCTTTTCAACATATTGTAAGGTGTCCCCCTTTTACAAATGAGGAAATGGAAGCCCACAAAGATGAAATGAATTTTTCCAAGAAAGCTGGGCTAGTAAAGAGTAGGAGGAGGATTTGAAACCAATTATTAAATTATGGCTCATGAAAACTAGCCATTCATTTATTGAGCATCTCCACTTTACTCTAGGAGATGCTCAATAAATGAATGGCTAGTTTTCATGAGCCATAATTTAATAATTATTATCTTACTCAAAAAACTCAATAATAGGGATTACTTTTTTCCTATTTTCATGACAAATTTCACCAAGAAACTCATCATATAAATTGCTTCAGCTTTAGTTACTCATGCCTAATCAATAAGCTCAGTAGCTTCTGCCCTTCTGGTTGGAGAGCTGAAGGATGGAACATAAAACTTCTCCTATAACCTCTCTTTTAAATGAAGTTCTGAAGCTCAGCCAGCTCTTCTTTTCCAAACAACTGCATGGTTTTACTCTCCCATTATCATACCCCCAAGCCATGTGCTTTTTGCTCCTTTCTCCCCTTACCTCATTTCATCTTTTGAGTGCTGTTTTCCATTAGATTGTAAACTTCTTAACAACAAGGCTTTTTTTTCTCTTATTTTTATTCCCAGTGTTTAGTGTAGTGCTAGGTACTTATTAGATTTAGTAGATGTTTATTGTATTCTTTCTTTTTTTGTTATTTCCTTACAAAGTCAAGAAACACCATTATGTCATTTGATTATCCATATGTGATATTTTTAGTGTTACTCCAATTGAACTATCTAGTGAAATGCTATTTCATTGACAATCACTAGCTCCAATTGAGGACCTTTAAGTTCAGAACAAATGCTCAAATATACAACTGTAATGCTGGAGAAACTGAGCAAAATAGAGATTAGAGAGTATTTAATAATTTATTTAATGAAGAGATTTAGTGGGACACCAAATGAGATTATCATCTCAAAGAATTTAGCAGCAAATGTCAGATACAAGATTTTTTTATAGGGTAACAAGAACAATGACATAATGGGGGAGGTACTTGGATAGGGATGACCTAATGGGGGGAGGCACCTAGGATGACATAATGGGAGGTATTGCAGAGGCTCCTAATATTCTAATGATGTCTAAAATGGATGAAGACCTTTATCCCATTAAACATTAAGAGGGAATGATTATAGCCTGAAGTCTAAGATGTAAGACCTTTATCCTATCAAACATTAAGTGGGAATGGTTATAACCTGAGGCAGAGTAACTGAATAGGACAATTAGGGAAACTGGGTCAGGACATTAAAAGAGAACTGTGGCACAACACAACCAGCCAAGCCCCATTATTTAACACTTGCTACTTTGTGCTAGTTTTTGAGTTGCCATCTTCTAGTTTTTTCTTTTATGCTTGAAAACAAAATTAGAGACTAAATGATGAAATTAGGTTTATTTATCTGCCATTGGTGGAGTGACACTTCCATTTAGGTATTCAGCAATTCAATTCAATACATGTTTGTTACCTTAAGTACTATGTACAAGGCACTGAAGATACAAAGGCAAAAAATGGAAAAAAAAAATTTATTCTAGTGGATTTACTAGCTGATGTGTCAGCTGACACTGCAACCAGCAGTAAAATGTTTATCGTCTCTGACGTTGGATGTGGTGAACCTTTTATGAGCTTGTGGCTTGTGGATTTTTAAAAAATTTAACATTAAAGATCAAATTAATGTTCCTTAAGTTTACTCCCTACCAAGAACCATGATTCTATTATTCTTAAAAGCTGTCATTTATCATTCCCATATTATACATGAAAAGTTTGAGATGCTGGAAAGTGATTAAGTCCAATAAAACCTAACCTGGGAGCCTTCTTGTTAAACTTCATTTGCCCTAGGAGTCTAAAAATAATAATTTTCCTAGGGCTGTCCTTCACTTTAAATTATTTTAGTCTTTGCTTTGAAGTCAGCATGTTATAGCAGACCAGTTTTGATAAATTAAGCATAGAGGAGGATGGGAAGCTCATTAATTTTTGAATAGTGTTGGTTTGGAGTTGACTCTCCACTGTGATGTGCTTTTTGTAGCAGAGCTGGGCCTAGGGGTAGATAGGATAGGCAGGTGTGACGTCAGCAGTGGAGGTAGGTTATGACTAAAATTCACATTTCCCTATTTTAATTTTGTTTTTGTTTAGGACAAATGTGCTAAAAGCATACTTCATAGTTCTGTGAGAAATTTGTAAAAAACTGAAGGAGACTTTGTGGCAGCTCTGCTTCATTTAAATACAATTCAAGGGCAAGTTAAGACATCATTCTTGTGATGTCATTGGGAGTCTTTTTGAGAAGAAAAAATGAACAATAAGAGCAGCAGCAGTAAAAAAACATAGCATTAAGTGTTTAATGTGTGTTTGTTCCTTTCTTTCCTTCTCCCTCCTGAACCAGAGGGTTGTCAGAGATGCTCAGAGAATAGCTAAATTGTTCACTACCATAAATAACCAGTACATGAGAAAGGAAGAACTTTTTATGTATGAACATATTTTAACATCATAGAATTTTATGATTCATAGCGTGTTGTAAGGGCCATGTGGTGCCATGGATAGAGAACAGTCCTCAGAATTTGTAAGACTGGAAACAATAATCAAATCAATATTAACATTCCTGGAAAGGACTTGTCAATTAATCATCCCTTGGCTTCCCAACCCTGAACGCCTCTCCTTGACCACTACTGTCCTGCCTTCAATTCGTCCACTACTAGAATGTAATCTCTGAGGACAGAAACTGACCTTCTGACTGGTATTTATAATCCCAAAACTTAACCCATGTTCTTTTTGGAGAGGTATTAAGTGTTTGTTTTTCTTTTCTTTTTTCTTCAATCTGAGAGAGATAGAGACAGAGGGGGGGGGAGGGAGGGAGAGAGGGAGGCAGAGAGAGAGAGAGAGAGAGAGAGAGAGAGAGAGAGAGAGAGAGAGAGAGAGAGAGAGAGACACCATGTTTGTAGAAATATCACAAAGCTGGAATCCTGGCAATACCTGGGTGATGTTGGGGAAATAATTTCCTCTTTGTCAGCTTTGTTTTGGTCTCTATAAAATAAAGGGATTAAGCCTTTTGGCAAAGTCCTTTTAGGTTCTTTCCAGCTCATAGTTTTTGATCCTCTCCCTTCTGAATTTTTAGCTTCTAAAATTTCACTTTCACCTTTATTTCACACCTTGGGCCTTCTTTCACTCTTTCCCTGTCCCAAGGCCTTCTGCAAATACCTTTGAAGGGCCCCCAAAGGCTTTTGCATATACATGTATGCATATAAATGCATATGTATATGTGCATATGCAAGGCAGGTGTTATACAAGCTGCAGGTACAGACATAAATTGTGTTTGTGTGTATATGTATGCATGAAAGTGTATATATGTACACTGGAGTTTGTGAAAATACTGTATATGCATGTGTGATATGCACATTACATACTGGTTTTATGTCTGACTCCTAGGGCATGTTAAAGACCTTGAGGTTATTTTTAGTCTTCTGTTCTAATTTAGACCAGGAGCACATTTCAATTACTTCAGACTTAATCAATCTATTCTATTTTAAAAAATAAAGTGAAATCAATATCAACTGTGACAATCATGAAATAGCCTACTAAAAATCCATTTCCCCACTATCCATCTCCAAAGCAAAGGGCTAATCTTAATACAACACAAATTATGTGGCATAGAAAATATTAATTAAGAGATACACATGATTTATAATAAAACAACAAACCAACAAACTCACATTTCTATAGGGCTTTAAGGTTTGTGGAGCACTTTACCCCTCCTCCCCTCCCCATAACCTCAGGAAATGGCATTGGTAATTACAATTTCCATTTGACAGATGTGGACACTGAAGATAGGGGTCTTCCCACAATTCCACACTGATTTTCATAATGTGGTTATTCTCTCATATAAAACTGCCACTTTGCCAATTTCCAAGCTCAGGTATTAGATACATTCTTATAAAAAATAAAATCAAAAGAAACATTTGAATATTCCTCAAGAATACTATTATTTATGTACCACTTTTTCTAAGATTTTTCTAAAGGAGGGAGAGCTTTCAGATTTACTCTATGATAAGGTTCTTGAAATAAGAAAGGGAGTTTAAAAAAAATGAGATGATTCATAGTGGCCCTTTTATGTTAACACAGGACTGAAGAATACATTTGGAAAAGTAGTCAAAATCAGGTAAATATCAATCCTATTAATATCCTGAAAATCTTGTTGAAATCCAAACATTAAAAAAAGTGGCTAGCTCATAATAAACATTTAATAAATATTTGCTGATGATAAATAAGTATATGCGTGTATATATTAAAACTTGTCAGCATGAAGCATATATCATTTAGCTTTGTGAGAATGTTCCTAAAAGAAAATGGCTAAAATAAGCAAATTGAAGCTGTTTCCACTGTGAGGAGTAATCAGAGACTCCAAAAGTTAAAAGGGACCTTGAAAAATAAACCCAAACTGTAGAGTCAAGCAGATGACTAATGCCTAGAGAGAATTATTTGTTAGTTTAAGATTTTGAAATTGGATAACTACTGTTAGGATTTATCTGTGAACTATGATATAAAATTCTTGGGGTGAGGCTAGTCCCAAGGTGCTAAGTTTAAAAAGTGCATAGATCTGAGTTAGTTTGAGTTACTTAAGGAAGGTCTCTATTACTAACAGCTGATAACTATAATAAGTCTGTTTAAATTGACAATTGAAATTTTAAAACAATCTGTGCTTAATGAATTTGCTAATACTTATTTTCTGTAAATTAACTCCAATTGGATCTTAGAGGTAATATATAAAGGCATATTTATATGAAAAAAGATTTTGGATCTGTATATACATATATTCATACATATATATGAATAAGCACATGCTTAACAAGTGTATATATATATGTGTATATATATATATATATATATATATAAACATACATAAATATGGAGAGAGAGGAAAGGAGAGAAAGAAAGAGAAAAAAGAAAAGGGAAGAAAGGAAGGAAGGAAGGAGGAAAGAAACAGAAACAGAAAGAAAGGAATGCAAGGGAGTAGAGAGAGAGAGCAATCATTCCCAAATTTATAAAGGGTCAAAGGATATGAACAGAAAATTTTCAGATCAATAAATTAAAGCTATCTATAGTCATATGAAAAATTTCTCTAAATCACTATTGATTACAGAAATGCAAATTAAAGTGACTCTGAGATAACACAATGACTCTGAGATACCACCACAAACCTATCAGATTGGCTAAGATGACAGAAAAACATGAGATAAATGTTGAAAGGGATGTGGGAAAACTGGAACACTTAATAAATTATTGGTGAAGTTGTGAACTGATCTCACTATTCTGGAGAGCAATTTGGAACTATGTCCAAAGGGCTATAAAACTGAGCATTACCTTTTGATCTAGCAGTGACACTACTGGGTCTGAATCCCAAAGGGATCATAAGAGAGAAAAGGACCCATATGTGTAAAAATGTCTGTAGCAGCTCTTTTTGTGGTGGCAAGGAATTAGAAATTGAGTGAGTGCCCATCAATTGAGGAATGGTTGAATAAGTTATAATATATGAATATAATGGATTATTGTTCTATAAAAATGATGTGCAGAATAATTTCAGAAAAGTCTAGAGTGAAGAGAGCAGATCCCAAAGAACATTGTGCACAGTAACAGCACAACTACATGATGATCAACTGTGATGAATTTGGCTCTTTTCATCAATATGATGATTCAAGATAATTCCAATGGATTTAGGGATAGAATCTGCATACATAGAGAGAACTCTAGAGATTGAATGCAGATTAAAGCATACTATTTTCAACTTTTAAAAAATTTGCTCTTTTCCTCATGGATTTTCTCTTTTGTTCTGGTTTTTCTTTTAGGACTAAAATGACTCATATGGCAATATGTTTAAAATGATTGTATATGTATAATGTCAGAACACTTACTGTCTTAGGGAAGAGGGCAGTAAGGGAAAGAAAGAAAAAACAATTTGGAACTCAAGATCTTTAAAAAATGAATGTTGAAAATTATCTATTGGAAAAATAATTATTAGGAAAATAAAATACCCTTGAAATTTTTTTAAAGGAAATATAAAGCTTGATGGTTTGCAAAATGCTTTACAAATTTGTTGATCAGTATCTGACTCTTCCTGACCACATTTGGGGTTTTCTTAGCACAGATGCTGGAGTGGTTTGCCATTTCCTCTCCTGTTCATTTTACAGATGAGGAAAACTGAGATAACCAGAATTAAGTGACTGGCCCAGAACCACATAGGAAATCACATATCTAATTAACTAATTAATTAGTAATTAGACAAGCTAATTAAGTAAGGCCAGATTTGCATTCAAATCAGCACTTAGTTGGCTCATTTTACAAACATTATCTCATTTTATTCTCACAAAGAAGATAGGGGCTATTATTATCTCCATATAGAAAAAGAAAATGGAGCCAGAAATTAAATGACTCTCCCAAGATCACAGTTAGTACTTGAGGCTAAATTTGAATTAAGGCCATCTTGCCTCCAAGTCCAACTCTTTATCCATTATCCCATTTAGCTCCCATAGGCTTATATAAGGACCTGAACTAGTGACCATAAACATGACATGGTACAGAGAGAGCTAGTTGGCTTAGATGTTAGGAAGACCTAGCTTAATTCAAGTCCCAAGTCCTAAGAAACATATTAACTATGAGAACCCAGGCAAATTAACCTTTGGATTGGTTAGTTAACTAACCTTTGGCAGCTATCTAAGACCATAATGTGCAGAACAAAAGCCCTTCTGCATTGGTAGAGGCCCTGCAAGCTGCAGAGATAATCTGAATTGGTTGAGGAGCTCCTACACCAATGAAACCACAGTTTAAAATATAATTTAATTTAAAAAAAAAAGGAATTTTATTCAGTAGTGGAGGAGAAACTGAAAGAGCAGCTGAAATGTCACGTCTGATGTGACTTATAGGCAAATTATTTAACCTCTGAGCCTTAGTGTCTGAAGCTGGATTTGAACTCTGGGCTTTCTGATACCAGCTCTGGTGCTCTATCTGCTAAGCAATCTAATTGCTTATCTTGTCCCTAACTATAACTATTCTGCACGTATGTAATTGTGAAAGTAAAATGTAATCATGTTATTTTTTATTTATTTATTTTTATTTTTTAATTGTCTGACTCCTTCGGGGAGTTTTCTTGGCAAAGATATCAGAGTGGTTTGCCATTTCCTTCTCCAGTTTATTTGACAGATGAGGAAACTGAGGCAAATAGGATGAAGTGATTTCACAGCTGGTGTCCGAGGCTGAGTTTGAACCGATGAAGATGAGTCTGACTCCAAGACCAATGCTGCTCTATCCACTGTGCCAACTAGATGTCCTGTTGGCATTTATATAGTATTTTAAATAAAAATAATGAAGCGCTTTACAAATGTCATCTCATTTTATTAAAACAACCCTGGGAGGTGGAGGGGATATCATTATCCTTACTTTACACATGAGAAAACCAAGGTCCAAGTCAAGAGTCACACAGTCTGAAGATGGATTTGAAGTCAGGTCTTCTTGATTCCAACGCTCTATCCAGTGTATCACCCAGCTGCCATGTGAATATGAAGACTAATATGTAGGCTTTAAAATTTATGCAGGGAGCCTGGAATTAATAAAGCATACACCATTTCAGCTACTGTTCAGTTGTTCAAGGGAAAGGTGTAATATGGAAAGGTATAATGGAGACTTGCTTAGAGATCACATCCTTGACCTGTTCTTACTTCAATTGTCTTTAGTGGGAATAAGCTCTGAGAGCTTGGGGACTAACTTCTGGATATTTGCTCTGGGATTGGCAAGGGAAGAATTTGACTTTTATCCTTGGCCCATTGTATAGATTTAACCCAAACTTAAGAAACCCTAGGGCAGATGTACTATATAACAAGACCCTGAGTAGCTTGAAATGGGAATTCTGTGCTTGCAGGATAGATACACCATGAACACTTCAGTCCAAGAGTCTGTGATATGTCAGATTCTCCATGTAGATATCTTCACCATCAATGCTGTTAGAATAATTACTAGTTGCTTGTAAATAGGGATTGCTTCCTTCTTTGCACTTATTCTCCCAGTGCCTGTACCTAGGAATGCTTAGTACTTGGTTGATAGAAATAAGCCTCTATTTTAATAAATACAACAGTTCTCTATTACTTCTAAGATTAAATATAAAATCCTGTATGACTTTAAAAAGCATTTCATAACCTGGCACCCTCATACCTTTCCCGTCTTTTACACCTCAGTCAGACCCTCTGTAATCCAGTAACACTGGTTTCCTTCCTGTTCTTCACCAAGATAACTCTATCTCCAACTTTGCCTTTTCATTGGCTATTCTGTTCACTGGCCCCAAATCCTCTCCTTCTTCATCTCTCTTCCTGACTTCCTTTTAGTTCCAGAGGAAATCCCACTTTCTACCAGAAGCCTTTAGTAGGGATTAGCTCCAACTTATCATATGTGGAGTGTGTGTATGTGTGAATGAGACACACACACATAAACATAGACCAATTTGAATTTTTTGCTTTTCTTTATATCCTCCAGAACTTAGTAGGGTACTTGGTACATAGCAGACATGCTTGTTGACTAAGTGCAGAGTTGTCATTCTGAAATGGGAAAGTCATCTTAGGGAAATTGCCTACCTCAAAATTTCAAGGCTCCATGCCTTTGATAGAATGGGTGCTCGTCCTTGGGAAGGATTGAATGTATTAGCTGCTGCTATTCTTGTATGCAATAATTTGTCAGTTTTAAGATAGCAAATGAAATCAATTTAGACAGTTACATGGAATAATTAATGGTGCAAGTCTAGTATCATTCATAGATTAATAGAACAAAAGCTTGGAAAGGAGCTTAGAGGTCATTTACCAATCCATGTAACTCCTTTATTTTTATAAAATACAGAGATTTTGTTAAATCCCTTATTTTACAGATGAACAGAAAGAAGCCCAGGGAGGTCACAGTGATCTGTTCAATGTCACACAGATAGTAGACATTGGGTGAGATTTAAGTCCAGGTCCTCTGACTCTAGCCAAAGTTAGTGGTTTTTTCCACTGTATTCTCTCTTATTCCAAGAGAAAGTAGGTAGGTAGTATTAGATAATGGGAAAGAGATAAGGCAAGATGAATAGATAGGAAGAAAGATGTGGAGAAATGATTGATATAGTTAATGACATAGATAGGAAGAAAAAGAAAAATAGCTATAAAGATATAAATGGATAGGGGATAGAAATAGATGACAGATATATAGTTGGACAAATAGGAAGAGATATGCTATGGATAGATAGGAAGAGACAGAGCAAGAGATGGATGAATGGATAGTTGAATGGATAGATGATTGCCTAGCACACAGGTACTGTGCTAAGCTCTGAGTACACAAATACTAGTAAGCAAAGAATTTACATTCTAATGCAAGTTTATATTCCTAACAGACTGGAGAGCTGGAAAAGGTGAGGGGTATATAGTCATCAGGAAAGAGTATTAAGGCCTAGATCTGGGCAAGATAAGGCAAAATTTCACCTGCTGGAACTTATCAACCTAAGTTCCAAAGGCTGGATGTAGAGATAAAGAGGCTATGAGGGAGCCTGTAGTACAACGGAGATGGTTAGTAAATAAACATTCTCCAAGTGAAGGACATTTTTAATCTCCCAAGCCAAAAATCCTATCAGAGAGGAAACTCTGGTTAAAAACATGAAGTAAAACTACTGTAATCTTCTACTTAGAAAATCTCCAAAAAGCTTAAATTTAAAAAATGGAAAAAAAATTGGAGAATAGAATTTATTCCAGAAGATGTTCTGATGTCATTGATTCTGGAAATGTTTCACTATTCATTATTAATTCCAAGGGTTTTTTGGTTTTTGGGTTTTTTGTTTTTGCTTTTTTTCTTTCCAATGGAAGGAGAGGGGAGAAAATAAATGATGAGGAAAAGAAAAAAATTATGGGGTTCAGTGTACTTTGCTATCAAATGCTTCTGGAATGAAAAAACCTATTTATTATTCTGCAATCCAGCTCAACTAGCCTTCTTTCTGTTCTTCACATATATTTCATGTTCTGTCTCTCAAATTTTTTCATTGATCATTTCCCATGCACTCCCTATCTTTACCTCTTTTTCATAGCATTCCTATTCCTTCACGACAGCTCAATAGAAGCCTTTCCCCATCCTCCCAAATGCTAGGTTTTCCCTAATACCTTATATTTTAACTACTTCATAATTTATTCCATATGAATTTCTATATATGCTTGTTTCTCCCATTAAAATAAAAACTCATTGTGGGTAGATATTATTTTATTATTTGTATATACCTGTATCCTCAGTATCTAGTACAGTGCATGGTACATAATGGGCACTTAACACTTAGTTTTTTGATTGAATGAATCCTTTTCCCCTCATTCTACCTCCTTGGCTACAATTGCTAATCACTTTCCCAAAGGCCTTCAGGTATATCACAGGTATAACAGCTTTTCAGACATTGCAAGTATTATGTTTTTGGGACTGGACCAAAAATAGGACCATAATGAGTACTTCAGGGTTATGTCAAATAGCCATTTAATACTCGTATATTTATCTAGGTGGTGCAGTAGATGGTCAGAGTACCATACTTAGAATTGGAGAAATCTGAGCTTAAATCCAGCCTTAGACATTGAGTCTGTGATCCTGGGCAAGTCATTTAAACTGTTTGACTCATCGTTTCCTTATCTGTAAAATAGGGATAATAATAACATCTAACTCCCAGGGTTATTGTGAGGATTAAATGAAATAACTAGCATGGTGCTAGTTATAAGTATTAGCAATTATGATAATCAAGAATTGATTGGGAAAGGCCTCCTGTTGTCTATTCCTGTTCTACTTAAACAGGAAGGCCAGATGTGTAGATACCTATTCTTACCTGAGCATTCAGAAATGCAGAACATTTCTTCTAGTATAGTCCTCTAGTTACTTAAAGGAAAACTCTGGAAGACTCACACCCCGTGAGCCAAGGTACCACACATCAGGGGCAAAGGGAGGAAGCATTTGTTTTGAGAGCTTTCTAGTTTGAATAATTCTTCCTATACAAGGTACTAAATTCAGTTTTCTGTTGTTGAAAATATACATATACTACTAACATGTAAATGTAACAAATTTTAAAATAATATAATTTATTAAATAAAAAAAACAATTTCTTATACCCTCTCTAAGTTGTTAGTGCCCTGGGATAGACTGGGGTTTTTTACTTCCTTGGTTTTCTCATCTTAGTAATCACTCCTCCCTAAGGCAGTTTGTTCTGCCTTTGGACTCTTAATTGTTTAGGAAGTTTTTCCTTAGATTAAGCCAAAGCCTGTTTTTTATTTGTTTGTTTGTTTGTTTGTTTTTGCAATTTCCCCCCATAGTTGCCTCACTTATCTTGGATTTCAACATACTATTAACCACTTTAGCCTTCCCAGTCCAAAGATCATTCTCTTGTGTCAAGGAAAACAGAAGCAAAATAGGAGATCATTAGTTCTATCCTCTCTGTCCACTCTCATTGTCCAGTCCACCCCATGTAGTACTCCTAACCCTCCTTTGACTTAACTCTTACTCTTCCCCTCTTCCCCTTCCACCCCCTGCCCCCATGTCCTTTGCATTCCAGGGGTATCAGCACTTCTTGTGGCCCAGCATCCACTAATACAGCTAATTGAAATGACATGGGATCCCCTCCACCAATTTGAGATCGCACAAACATCAAGGAGTCCAAGCACAGATAATCAAAAATGTTTTAATGATTAACGTTTTGACATTGTTTAACAATGTGGGTATATCCAGATGAGCTAAGGATTTATTTCTAGCACACTTAGCACTATTGGGTATTATAGCTTCTGTACTGAAATATGTAAAGACTTTTGCAAACTGGTACCTAGGAATGAAGACATACACATACAGACACATATACTCTCTAGTTTTGATAAGGTAAATGTAAACAGATGCCATGACTTCTTCAAAACAAGTAAAGAAAATCCACAAGACTAATAAGAGAACTCATTAGTTCTCCCAAGATATGGATGTGCAAAATTAAAGCATGGTAAACTGATATTTACATAAATATCAAACCAACAGTCTATACATTTAGATCAATGATTCTCTAAGACATACTGCATGAGTGGTTAAATGTAATTGCTGCTCAATGAGTAAGGTATTTATTTATAGGCTAAGTTCCAACACTTTAAAGGACATATATAGTAGCTCTTGTCTCTTTTTGCCACTCAAGAAAGCAAGACAAGATTTTACGGTAAGCAGTATATCATTTTGTTTTTTTAAATAAGCAGTTCTAAACAAATCTTTAGATATCAAGCAGAAAAATTACAGGTGATATATAAGACTTACACGAAACAATCATCTCCAAATTTCCCAGAAATTTCTCTCTTCTACTGTAGCTATCTGTTTAAATTTTACCTTTAAAAAAAAAAAAAACAAAAACAAACCCAAAATTTGGGAATGTGTTCTCTCTTTTCTTTTCAGTAATCTAGGCACATTTAAAAAACTTTGCATCTGAACAGATAGCAGTACAGAAACCAATCAAAATATGACCCCTGCCAACCAATCATAGATCATTTGTAGGACTCTGCTACGTCAAAAGTACTCAGTTGTCTTTTTGGAAAGGTGTCTATCCCTACCTATGTGTGTGAAACAAAACCAGCATTATTTCTCTGTATAAAAGCCACTTAGCAATTTGGAGTTGAGAAATTAAAAACAGTCGGTCCACCATACACGCTTCTTTAAACCTTAAAGACAAGTTATATATATATACATATACACGCACGCACGCGCACACATACACACACACTCTCACTCTCACATATATATATATATATCTGTCATGGTTGCTTTAGCGCACATTTTAATTTTTTTACATTAATAGCGGCACGCAAAATAAAAAAATACGATCTGTTAAAAAGTTAAACTGATTGCTCCATTAGAATCTAGGCCTGCTTAAAGAAAGCCAATATTATAAAACCGGAGGTGCCATTGCTGATTTCACGGAAACTTGCACAAGTCACTTAAAATTATGCTTCAGACATCATTCATCTAATGAATTGTGGTCTTTGATCTTTTAAAATGGAACATATTAAGAAAATCAAATTAAAAAACAAAAATCAAAATCAAAAACTTCCTTAAAACTTAACCTTAATTTTAAACCGAAAAGCTTTGGGCCCTGCTTTTTTTTTCTGTTAAATTTTTAAGGCATGTGTGTTTATCTCTACTAAAACAACATACAAATTTACATTTACAATCACATGCATGATCTACAGTAAAAAAAAAAAAAAATGAGACTGGATTACAGTGTTTGGAAATTGTGAATCACAATTCAGCACCTATCATATTGACTAATAAGGCAACAGCAGTGTCATTTACTATAATAATACTCCCTTCCACAGTCTATAGAGCAGGGTCAGTAAGAGCCCAGAATTGTTAAAAAGTCTTATGCCTACTTTAATAATCTTTATACAATTTTTCTAGTTTGCACTGGTTAAGTCCTACATAAATCACACTATTGCAGGCAGGAATAGTTACAGTAGCTGTTAGGAGTATCAGTGCACAACTCACATTGTGCTTACAATCAGATGATTTTGTTGTCTGGGGTGTCTAAATGTTTGGTCTTCAATCCTTCCTTTGTTTTCTTGGTTTCACATTGTTTTCCAGAGAAGAAAAGCTATTTGTGTGACCGTTCACTGCAGCCATGGACCCATTCTGATAGTCTTTCCTTCGGGCAGATGCCTTCTTGTTGTAAGTCTGAGGAGTACAAGGATAAATGGGATTTTAATATGGTGGTCAAAATGGTCTTATGGGGGAGAATGCTAAGGCTACTTTCCAGCATAAACCCCCTGATGTTAAAGATGTTGATATAAAAATCCATTGGGGGAGTGAGGAGGCTAGCTTCTTTGCTTTTTAAATTGTAGTGTAAAATAACCTTTGTGGTCAATAACCAAATTTGAGGTTCTGTCTTCTAGTTTCATTTACTCATCCATCTGTCAAAGTTTGATTCTGTTCTTAATAATACAACCTGACCATAAACAAATTAGACAAAGATCTCTCTCATCATGCTTTCCTTCAAGTATCAAGATGATTAAGACAATGAACACATTGAGAGGTAGATGGTGTTGTAGTAAGGGTATAGGATTTTGGATTATGGAAGATCTGGCTTTCAAACTGTTTCTAATACCTATAAGATGAGTGACTATGGGGGTTAGTCACCTGTCTTTTGAACTTATCTGTAAAATACTGATGATATTCTAATTTCTTAGTGTAATAAGTACTCCTTAAGAGTATGAGTTATAAAAAGCAGGTGGTAGCTGTTCTTTCAGCCATGTTTGACTCTGTGACCCCATTTGGAGTTTTCTTGGCAAAGATACTAGAATGGTTTGCCATTTCCTTCTTCAGTTCTTTTTATAGATGAGGAAACAGAGGTAAACAGGATGAAGTGACTTGTCCAAGATGACATAGGTACTAAGAGTCTGAGAGTACATTTGAAGTCAGGAAGATGAATCTTATTGACTTCAGGCCCAATATTCTAACACTGTGCCACCTGACTGCCAATATAAACCAGATACTGAGCTGTATTGATAAAAACTATTTTCCTTACTGCAAATTCCCTCTATCAATGAAATCACAGGTCTGATCTAAAAATACTTGTGGTACCTATGTCAAAGGAATCTTGCCATATCAGAGATTTGGTATAGGAAATACACAAGGTGCAAAACTCCCATTATCAGAGGATATCTGTCCTGCTCTACAATTTAAAAGTCAAAGGGAACTGCCTGGGACACCGAGTGACTTGTTTAACATTCCAAAGCAATGCCTGCTAGGTTTTCCTGGCTCTGAAACTGGCTCCCTATCTACTATACCTAACTGTCTCATCATCTTGATTATCTCCTTCAAATGAAAGTGCAGTAAAGGTTATGCACAGCAAGAGTTGAGACTTTTATAAGGATTCACATATTAAAGGTTAGAACCAAAGATCATTTCCCATTAATTACTGAAAACATGAAAATCTTCCACTGATAGTCTAGAGTGGGAGCACTGAGAATTCTGGGTCATAAGATTTTCTGGGTGGAAATTGCTTTACAGGAGTACTTCAGAAAGGAATGCTAACTTATAAGCCAATCATTACATAACTTTCATGAATTTTTTTAAAGTTTCTACTATGGATTCTAAGGCTAGCTACCCACAAAGTAATTAATTTCAGGTGCTTTAAAATCATCTTGGATTTGCTACCAAACCAAGCCTAAATTACACTAAATATAAGTTGTTATTTTTAATAAAGTGATTTTACCTGAATGTAAAAATTTGTGAAGAGGGTAATCAATGAAATCATGTAGCCAATTTGAAAGTACAACCAGCCCAGAGGGAATGCACAAGGCCACACCACACCACAGCTAGTCTGAATGATTGTCAACACAAACTGCAGCTGTTGAGAAAAGAAAAAAAAAAGGAGAGAATTAGCATCATAACATGATTTGGTATATACATGAGAGTTGTTTCTATGGGTCTCTAGATGACAATAAAAAGTCTTTCTGAAATCCACTGACAAATGGAGCAAACCACTCTGTGACTTTGTAACTTAGGAGGATATGTAAGTTTCTTCAGGGTAGGGGTTATATTTCATTAGGAATCTATGTATCCTCAGCTGATAGTTTTAACAGCAAGAATAGTAGAAATAAAAAAACTAACATTTATATGGAGGATTGCAGAGTGGCAGACACGTATATATGTATGTCTCTATATAAACACACAAACAAATAATCTCATTTGATTTTCATAACAACTCTATGAAGTAGGTATTTTTAGTTTATAGTAGGAAAGTAATAAATGTTTCCTGAATTGAGTACATAATTGTAGGTTTGGGTTTTTTTTTTTTTTAAGGAAAAAGAAAGGGTATGAATGTGATCCAGAATTGAAAGATGTGCTATATAGCAGGAAATGTGAAAAACAGGTAATAGAATGTTTCTTATTTCTCATGTGTATATATTTCTTTTGGGAAAAGGCACCCTCTGGTTCGAAGATTTGATGGGGAGGGAAATTAAGCTAAATCTAAGTACTACTTCTGATAAATAAAACAAAGGCAAATCACATGGAACAGCTCTTAGAAAAAGTTAAAATGTTGGAAACACTGATTTGCTGCTATAGACAGCCTCTATCAAATTAATAATGGTGTAGGAGTGCAGACCACTGCTTGAGATTTGATAAGAGGTTGTTTTGCTGAAGACTAATTTTAAAAATAATATACAAGTGAATCCACTATGAATAGCCCTGAACTTTAAAAGGAAATTAAGGGGGGAGAGGAGGCAGCTAGGTACCAGAGTAGATAGAGCACCATTCCTGAAATCAGGAGGACCTGAGTTCAAATTTGACCTCAGACACTTAATACTTCCTAGCTGTGTAATCCTGGGCAAGTCATTTACCCCTAATCGCCTCAGTAAAAAAAAGAAAAAAGAAAAGAGAAAAGAAAAGAAAATTAGGGGCAGGCCTTTCTTGCTCCCAACAATAAAGAGCCTCAATAGATCCATTTCTCTATAGATCATTGGGATTCTGTAAACCTGAGAGCTAGTTATTCTGATCTCTGTTCTGCTGGGTGATACTGCACAAATAAATCTATTTTTATCCTTTAGGTGATCAAACATAAAAAACAAGCACTAATAAAGAACCAACTGAACTTTGTGCCAGACATTGAGAATACAATGACAAAAGCTGCCTGCCCTCAAGAAGCTTACTTCTTTTGGGAAAGATAACATGTTACATAAATGTATCTAAAATACAAACAAAATAATTTGGGAGAGGGAGAGGTACTAATATCTGGGGGTCTCACATCAGAAGTGCTTTCCCCTCACATATTTTATATTTCCTTGCACACAAATTATTTCCCCTCAGTCCTTGAGGGCAGAAATTGTAACCATTTTTTGTCTTTGTAATTCAAATAATGCCCAACATACAGTAGGTGCTGTAAGCAATAGAAAATAATTGAGAAATGAAGGAGGCCTATGATGAAGACCTACTCTGAATAAAAATTCTATCTAAGAAAATTCTTTTAACAATGACAGATTTATTTGGAGAGCTCTGTATTAGCTTTGTTTATTTAAAGTACATTGCTATTGTTTTTTCTTGTTTCATCTCCAGGGCAGCATTTGTAATATTACAAATAGCTATCAATGGTGCATACTTTCCCTTTTTTACACTGTCGGGTTACTTGAGGTCAAGAATATCATTTAAAGTAGAATATATACAAAGTGAACACAAGTCTTTTTTTTCTCCCACACTAACAGTTAAAGGGATCAGGAAAGACCTCGTATTAGGAAAGAAGTGGTCCCAAGTTGAATTCTGAAGGAGGCTGGGATCCTAAAGGGAGGAGTACAATCCAGTCATGAGAAAGTACATGCAGGCCAGAGCAAGGAGATAAAAGAAGGAATGTCAGGTATAGGAAAGAATGAACAGGTACATTTGGCTGGAACGTAGAGTGCTTGAGGAGTGCCAGTCACATACGATAAGCCTGAGAAGGTATGCTAGAGCCAGATGGGGAAAAGGATTGAAGACTACTGGAAGTTTCTAAAGGTCACACACTTCTTTTCTCCCCGCTTCTTAAACACTCAGACTCTCAGACATTTAACCACTCCAGATATCACACAGCTAACCACTACTTAGAAGGGATGTAGCTCCTGAAAGTGGGATCTGCTCATAAGCTACTTCAATAATATAGTTACCATCAATTTAATGGGGGTCTAAAGCACCCAGGATGATGATGAGCACTGGGAAATTCTTTGTGGAAGGCAGCAATTGAGCGCTAACAGATACTTGGAGGGTTTTATTATGTTATTGACTTTGGCAGCAGGTCAGTCTTTCAACAAAGGCCTGCTCTACCCAACACCACACCCTTGCATGTCATGAGGCCCTCTAAAAAGATGCTTGCTGACTGAAGAGCCGTTCGCTCTCCTGCTTTAGGCTGAGCAGAGAGCTCTCAGCTGCCCAACTCCTAAGAGATGTTCTGAAATGTGGGCCTTCCTTCAGTCTCTGCACAGGCACGGAGAGTAGACAGGACCATACACTAAGAGTGGGAGAAGTCGGAGAGACCAACTCCTTTTACAGAGGAGGAAGCCGGACCTTGGATTTTGGCACCAAATGTGTGAACATCCCCTTCCCCACCAAGGCCACAGAAGAAGAGCAGCAAGACACCAACTAACTTCCACCTGGCTGTCAGTCACCTCCAGAAGCAGAAGCCAAAGTCACTCACCAGTTGGCCCTGAGTGATGTACTTCTTCCACCACAAATACGGGCGCATGGACGGGACAGCCGACAGACCGTAGTAAGAATACATGAGGACGTGAATAAAGCTGTTAAGAGTGGCACCAAAGTAAGCTGTAGAGAAAAGGGAAGGACGTGTCATCAGTTTTCTACAACACAGTTTTAAAAGTTCACAAAGCTAGGGAAACTTTAAAAACAACAGAAAATGGTTTCTTTTACTTTGAAAAGGGAGTAAATCTATTATTTACTCCCAGACAAGTGCCTTGTCTATCTCCCAGTATAAACACATCCCAAATGAGAACTCAGTTTCTTCTCCAACAGGCTATACCAGCTGGGTTGGGCCACTTCTCTGGCCCGATGTTCTCTAATGGGGTGCAGATGCCATAATCCAGGCCCTTTGTACTCTCTGCTACATCCCAAATAGCTCTAAGCTGTACCCCGAGGCTTGAGAAAAGACAGCAGATACTCACTGCTACTCTGCACGGTCATTGATTAAGATGCCCCAGAAATGGGCTGTCTTCTTTTTAAAGATGAGGATACCAAAACCTACAATAAGAGGCTCAGCAACTGGCCCCAGGTCAAGTTACAAAAGCTTACAAAACTTAGGAAATGGGCACAACCAAACTGGTAGAAAGGCAGGAGGCTGCTACACAGCAGGGAGCTCAGGTCTGGTCTTACTCCCAAGACATTTCAGGGTAAGTCACAAAGTCATCATGCTTCAGCCTCCTCATGAGTCAAATGGCAAGATTCATCTTTGCCAGCCCCTATACTTCACAGCATTTTTGAGAGAATCAAGAGTCATAACAGACAGAATTTTCTTTATTTTTTAAAATTTTGACAATATTTTATGTTTCCAATTACATGTGAAGACAGTTTTCAACATTCCCTGTTGCAAGATTGAGAGTTCTACATTTTTTTTTCTCCCTCCTCATACCTCTCCCCTCCCTAAGAGAGCAAACAATCTGATATAGGTTCTATCTGTATAATCATTTTAAACATATTTTCATGTTAGTCATGTGAAAGAAAAAATGAGAACAAAAGACAAAAACCATAAGAAAGAAAAAGCAAGTTCTCTCTCTGGATGGGGATGGCATTTTCTATCCCAAGTCTATTGGAACTGAACAGACAGCATTTCTTTGAAAAATCTGCAAGATGTTATTATTGCTATATTAGGGACTTAGAGCAGCTAAGTTATGTGCAAAAGCCAGCCTTGATGTAGTAGAAGTAATGATAAACTTAGGAGTTGAGAGACCTCAATTCTGGTCCCAACCTTGCTACTAACTAGATCAGTGATCTCAAAGTAGTATTAACAGCCAAAAGAGTTCTGGGCATGAAATTAGGAGACTTGGATTTCAATTCCAACTTAGATTCTCAATGGAAATTAAGTATTCTCTATGGGCAAATCAAGGTAACTTTTCAGAGTTTCAATGTCCTTAACTAAAAAATAGGGACATGTGGTCGCTTCCAGGGACTAGCTTTGCCAATTCTGAATTGCTGGAGAAATGCAAATGATCACCATCTCTCTGAACTCTAATAAGCAGAATTAATAAAGGGATAGCTCTATCAAAGAAGCTCTAATGTGGAGAGGAGAAAGCATGGGAAAGGCAATGAATGTGGAGTCAGAGGACCCAACTTCAATCCCAGTCCTGGTACTTAGTCCCGATGGAATAAATCTTTTAACCTTCTAGGTCTCAGTTTCCTTGTCTGTAAAAAGAAAGAGAGGGCCTAGGTGACCTTCAAGTCCCTTGAAGCTCTAAGGCAAGGGTTCTGCAAAAAAGGAAACCTAAAGAAACCAGCAGGACTGAATGGGCCAGAAGATATCCATTAAAACATCTGGAGTGTCTGTCAAGCAAGAATTTTAATTGAAGTCATTTGTTAAACTTTTTTATACATAATAAGATTCCTATCTAGAGGAATAACTGTTCTAGGCTAGAACTGGCTGAATTCAAAGGTGACATTTTAAAGAGTAAAAAATTGAAGCCCTCTCAGATGAAGGACAGCACAAGGCTCCCAAATCTGCTTCTTTACAAATCTTAAGAGATTTCATTTCCCATTTCCAAGTTTTGCCAAAACTATACACATGCTAATGGAAAATGAAATGGATTATATCAATATATGTGAGGAGGGTTTTCAAAAAACAACATATATAATAACAACAGAATTTACATGTAGTGCTTTAAGGTTTGCAAAGCACTTAACACATGGTATCTCATTGAATTCCCAAGATAATCCAGTGAGGCAGATGTTATTAATAGATTTTTACAGATGAGGAAACAGAGACTAGTAGAGATTACTAAATACCTGGGCCAGAATTTGAACTCATCTTGTCTACAAGTCCACAACTCTACCTACCATGCATGCTACCATGCTAACCTGGTATAAGGAATCTTAAATAAGTCTCACCCATGTCTTTTGTGTAACTTTTTTTTTAGAGTTCTCATGAGAACATGAGAATGTGTTTGCAGTTATGTGATGGAAAGCACAAAGAAAGGAAGGCCATTCTTTCTTGTTCATTAATCAATGAGTATCCTTTATTGCAAGCCTAAGTTTACCCCAGAAACCTGGCCGATTCCTTGAGTAAACAGTCTTCCTAAAGGAATGAACAAATATTCTCCTTGGTGGGCCCCTTGTGATGGAGCATCCTATACTTGGAAGATTGCTATATCTCAAGAGTCATGTCAAATGAGAATTCTTAGCATAGTGTCTTCTTGGTTCTCAGCTTATAAAAACCCCTTAGGAGAAAGGGACTTTTGAGGATTTGGCCTAGGAAGTCTTGTACAATCTTGCCTAGCAATGGCTCCTACTCAAGACTCTGAATAGTTATGACCATGAGTCCTCTCAGCCAAGGATGTTGGTGCTTCCTTGGAGTGGTGGTGATGCATGCTGTATGTTCTTTGTTAATAATGTATTACTTTTGTGCTGAGTTTCCTCTTTTCTTATGTCTTATTTAAAACATAGTTCTGAGCAGTAATAAACTTGTACCTACCCTCTTTTAAAACTATGCCTATTGAAATGTGAATTCTGAACCTAGATTAATCTTATATATATTTGACTTACTCAGGAGTTCAAAGATTTAAATTTAGAGGAGAAAGAATCTTAATGACTGTCTAAACATTCTTATTTAATATTCAGGGAAGTTAGGTGACATAAGCTCATAGGAGCACAGATTTAGGGGTAGAAAGGACCTTGGAGGACATCAAGTCCAATTACCTTATTTTGTAAATAGAGAAAATGAGGTCCAGTGACTTAGGCTCATATGATCTCAGATTTAATGGTGAAAAGTAGTAATTCTGAGAGACGAGAATTGAATCCAGGTCCTCTAACTTCAAATCTAGTGCTATTCCCTCTGTGCTAGTTGGTATACTCCTTTAAGAGAGTCCCAAATGCAGTTTAGGAAGGAAAGGAAATCCATCAAATCACCTTAAGGAAGATTTGAGGGGCTTAATGAGGGGGAAAAAGGAAAAAAAGTGGGGGAAAGAGGAAAAAAGTGGGGGAAGAGAAATAAGATATTCAAGAGATACTAGGCCAGCAGATACACAACTAATTAGTTGACATAGGGCAAGACTGGGCCTCTCATAAGTTCTACTGTCATCGTTCCCCCCATCTCTTAAATTTCCCGCCTTCTCCTACTTATCCCATTAGGCTAATGTGTCATATTAGCATAGACGCATTATTATGGAGAAGGGAAAAAAGTGTATATTTCAGTTTCACTCTTTTCCCCTAGGTTACACCAAAATGCACTAGGCAGAAGAAGACATCAAAATCCAAAGTCTCGAGTCACATAGTCTCCACTCAGTGCCCCAAGACTCAACCTGCCATCTTTTAACATGTATCTGATGAAGTCCCTTCAGTCTAAATGATACTTACAGTGACCACAGGGCACCCAGTTCATGACAAACCACCAGATATTCAGCATCGAGGCATGGTGATAAACATGCAGGACGGTGATCTGATGGTTATTCTTTCGTAAAATAAAGAAGAAGGTGTCCATAAACTCAATGAGTTTGGAGAAGTAGTACCACCAGAGGACCCGGATGATCTAATAGGAATAATAATAACAAAAATTATAATCAACAATTCTCATTTATATAGATCTTTCGACGTTTGTGAAGTGCTTTACATATATTAACTCACGATCTTCACAACTAATCTTGAGAGGTAGGTGTTATTATCATCTTTCATTTCACAGATAAGGAACTAAGGTAGGTAGAGGTTAAATGACTTGCCAACTGATAACTGTTTGAGGCTTGATTTGAACTCAGGTCTACCTGACTCTGGGAATCTGGTCAGTTGAGAAGAGTGCTGGATCTGGAGTCAGGAAGTGTCTTTCAGACACTTACTAGCTGTATGACTGCAAACCCTTTAAGCCTGTATGCCTCAGTTTCCTCATCTGTAAAATGAGCTGGAGAAGAAAACCATAAATGAGGTCATAGTTAACTGAAAACTATCAAAGAGCAACAAAACCTACTGATTCGGGTTCTAGGCTCTAATCACCCCCAACTCCAGGAGAAAAAAGAGGAGAAAATGATTGCCTGGTGGTGACTGGGGGTGTTTTTCCAATGTTGTCCTGCATACAGGGTATCTCAAAAGTCCTAGTGCAGTTTTAAGTTAAAGCTTATGACTTTTGGGACACCTTGAATTTCTTAGCTTAGTTTTAGCTTTGAATTTTTGGCTTAAAACCACACTAGTACTTTTGGGACATCCCCAATTTATTTTAATTCCCCAAAGAATCCTATAGAGTGTCTATTAACATCTAGCAAAGACACAAAAGAGTTCAATATATTTTACTGTGGCCTTAAAGCCTGTACTGGGAGTTTAGAGGAGAGGAACAATTTCAAAATTATAGGAGTAAGGTGACCTGTCTTAACTGATATTCATGTGAAAGGGAGTTAACCATCAGTTCATTGTGAATTAACAAAGTGTGATACAGCTGCTAAAACCAAACCAAACCATCCAATAAGAGCCCAATGTTCTGATGGTTCCATTGTTCTCTGCACTGAATAAATATCTTAAGATCACATAGGGAAGGAACCTCAAAAGCCACCTCAGAACACCCTCTCATTCCAAAGATGCAGAGAAAATAAGTGATTTGCTTACAGTCACACAGATAATCTACAAGCGGTATAGTTGGGATTTGAATTTGGGTTCTTTGAGGCCAAATTTAGTGCTTTTTCATTGTATCAGTGGTTCCCAAAATGTAGACAGCAGACTTCTGGGAAAGGGGTAGTGGCTCCCAAAACACTTCCAGGAAGTCTCTAAGATCAAAATTTTCATAATAATATTAAAATTATTTGACTATTAAAATATGCTTCCCTTTTTCAACCATATGTCTGCGGGAGGCCAGATTACCTTTATATACTTCAACCAAAATAATGTTGCAATAGGTTGAATGCAAAAGCTGATGAAAATCCAGCTGTTTTTTATTATGCCAGGCTTTAAAGAAATTTACAAAACTATGTAAAACGATGCTATTCTTGTTTGTTTTTGCCTTTAAAAAGTTTTTCATTTTAAAAATGTTTATTATTTTTAAATGAATCAATAAATGTTTTAAAATTATGCTTCTTTTTGGGGGAAGAAAAAAAAGTTCGAATTATTTCAGCCATCCCCAAAGTACATTGCATTGCCTTATGTGGTATTGAGTTCCCTATGCTTTACACTATTCCAGCAAAGGTTGAACAGAATTACTATTCTGTAGGAGAGGAGAGGAATTCTTGTATTGGGTAAGAGGAAGGGGGGGATTGGACTAGATAAATTTCAGGGATTTTAAAGAGGTAAAATCACTTCCAAAGTTGAAGTTCTTGCCACAGAGTAAGTTCTCCAGTGCTTATAACGTTAAGGACACAGCAGAAAAAGTAAGAAATGATTATGGGGAAGAGATTTAAATGGGGACCACAATATCTATTAATAACTGCAAAGTACGAATCTTTAAATTCCCTATGAAAGCACTTGTATCAAAAAAAAGCCTCATTTGATTTCATATCGAGGCAAAGAAAAAGGGAGACCTGATTTTCCATTTTGAGGAGTTTGTAGAACAAGAGATTGATCAAACAGAAAACAAAGGTATGGATGCCTATTCTGAACTTGGAACTGATTTCTTTTAAGAGGAAGGGGGTATCCCCAGAAGACTATCAAATAAAGTTCTAACTCTTCTGCATAACACTTAAAACCTCCCACAATTTGATTCCAACTTAACTTTCTAGTAGATTTCTGTTTTGAATGTCTCCTTCTCCAGCTCAAACTCTTCTAGTCTAACTCATCTTTCAATCAATAAGCATTTATTAAGTGCTTATTACATACATACCACATACTGTGCTAGGACAAAAATATCCAAAGAAAGAAACAGTCCCTTCCCTCTAAGAGATTACCCTCTCTGAAGAGAGATAGAATATAAAAAGTAAAATAAAATAAAACCCCAAACAGTTCAAATGCCATTTCTTCCATAAAGCCTTAGAAAATATTTATGGACTCATCACATTCTACCTTATTGTATGAGGCTATTTCCACTTATCTCATCCTTACTAAGATTATAAGCTTCTTGTGGACAAGCACAGGATCTTATTTACCTTTGTGTTCCCTCCCATGACTCTCTATGCAGTACTGCTCAACAATCCACCCCTGTGATTTCACTAGTGTAAGAAATTCTTCCCAAGGAAGAAATTCTCTTGGCTAATATAGGCTGATCCATGACTAGCTTAGAGAAATGGCCAGGGCACTAAATAGTTTAGGAACTTGCCAACAATCTCAAAGCCAACAGTCTGACTCTAAGGTCAGCTTTCTCTCTGCTAGAAAAACAAATTATCAGAGTAATCAATCAATCAGCCAGTATTTATTAAATAACCACTCTGTTCCAAGCATGGTGCTAGGCCTCTGGAGACTTTTTTTAAAAAAGGGAATCAGTCCCTATATAGCCTTAAGAAGCAGAATATATTCTATTGGAATCTTGGCATCATTCCACTCACCACTATTAATCACCCCAATTCAATGTCAATTTACTCAAAAAGCATTTAGTAAGTGCTTAAAGAGTACAGTGAACAGAGTGCCAGGCTTGGAAATGGAAACACCAATTCAAATTTGACCTCAGACATTTGTGCAATCGTGGGTAAGTTACTTCACCCTGTTTGTCTCAGTTTCCTCATCTGTAAAATGAGCTGGAGAAGGAAATGGAAAACTATTCCAGTATCTTTGTCAAAAAAAAAAAAAAAAAAAAAATCCCAAAGACATGACCAAAAAAAACCCCACAAACAAAAACACAAAAACAAAAACAAAAACAAAAAAAAACAAAACAACAGCCCCTATACTAAAGAAGTTCACAATCTAAATGTATACACAAGATATTTATAGCAGAAACAGGAAATCTCAGAAGGAAGGCACTATCAAAGGAAGACGATAGGGTAGAATAGGTGGGGATGGATCAGGAAAGGCCTCCTGCTAAGGTGGGATTTTCATAGTGCTTTGAATTAAAAGGTTAAAAACAAAAAAATGATAAATTACCTTCATGTCTGCTTCTCCTCCACTCCTGGTGTCCTGACAGAAGAAATTGTATTCTCCTTCCCATACTCCTGTAACTAACTAAAAAACAAACAGACAGACCATTAGCTTATGAGTAAAAATATAGTGACACTTTTATATAAATGCTTTAAGATTTGCAAACACTTTACAAACATGATCTCAATCAACATCACAATACCCCTGTGAGATTGGTGCTGGAGATCTTATTATTCCTGATTCATAGATCTGAGGTTCACCAGGGAAATTGCACTCCACAGATTTCAAAAACCATCCCACCATGGGGGAATGCACAATGCCAGGGCATGAATCACAATTAAACCAGAGCCTGACTTTATTATATTCTAGCTAAGGTTTTTTGGCTGACCTTATCTCTACTAGTCAATAGTTACCATTTATTTAGTGATTATTACTTGTGCTAGCAATACAAAGGGTGGCAAAAGACAGTGCTTACTCTCAAGGAGCTTCATAATCTAAGGTGGGACCAGTATGAAAACAACTATGTACAAAGAAAGATATCTACAGGATAAATTGGAGAGAATCAACAGAAGGAAGGTACTTGCGTTAAGGGGGATCAGGAAAGGGCAAAATCTTATTTCCTTCTTTATGTCTCCTGAATTGCCTTTCACATAGTAGTGCACAGTGCTCTATAGTTATGGTTTTTACTAGTGCAGAAAGAGTTCCTCAATGAGAAATGCCTTTTGCTAATGTAGCTTGGTCTAAAACTAAGATCTTTCAAGTTGCCTAGGTCACTGAGAACTTAAGGGGCAACTAAGGATATGCTACAAGCTCAAAGATGGTATTTTCACGTAAATTGTTTTACAAGAACTTAAAATTAGCTGATTTTAGCTCTTTGATCCCCTTCTTGTTTGACATCTGTGCTGTAAAGGAGTAGCCAGAATTAATTAGCATGGCTGTATGATCCAAGATTATAATTAAAAAAAAAAAAAAAAAAGCATTATGGTGTTGTAGGAAGACTAGAGAACCTAGAGGCATAAAACATTAATTCTTGACCCAATTCTGCCCCTAATTAGTTTGGGTCCATTATTTGACTTTTCCAGGTCTCAATTTCCTCCACTATAAATTAAGAGTTGAAATGGGCATGGGTTTTAAGACTGTAATGGTAGTAGTGATGGTATTAGTAGTAATAGAAGAGGTAGTCATGACACCGAGCATTTATATAGGGTTTATGGTTTGCAAAGAGCTTTATTTATGTCATCTTATTTAATCTGCACAAACACTTAGGGAAGTAGAAGCTATTATTTATTAGCATCATTTTATAGATGGCAAAGGCAAGAGAAGCAGATAGAGAGTTGTTCAGTGGGAATAAACTTCAATTTGAACTTCCTGAAAGGTTTCACAGCTGTTATCCACTGCCATCATCTAGATGTCTATAGGTTCTGTGATAAAGTAGAAATTGAGATAAAGTGAATACAAGATTGGGCAGCTAGGTGGCACACAGAAGTCAAGAAGACTTATCTTTCCGAGTTCAAATCAGGCCTCAGACACTTTAGTAGCTGGGTGATTTTGGGAAAGTCACTCAACCCAGTTTACCTTAGTTTGCTAAATTCTTTGTCAAGAAAACCCCAAATGGGATATGACCGAAACAAGAAGAAGAATACAAGCTATGTGGAGTAGGATCTGGAAATTTCACTTGCACTATAAATCTGCTTTATTAGAAACAAAATAAAATCCTTAGTGGAATTTGAAAAGAAAAAAAAAAAAAAAGACAAGTCAGAGAGTAAAAAGATGTCTGGTAGAGGAAGATAATCAGGATAATTGTAAAGTTCTTTGAAAGTAAAAAAGAAATGTGAATCTCCTCCCAAAGGAGGAGCTGGGTGTTCTTAGGAGGACCCAGTTATTCATTCTCCAAGGTACAACCAAGGAACGATCAAGTGAGAGATTGTCCAATAGTAGTTAGAGGAGGAAGATGAGAGCAATTAAGGGGTGACTGAAATTTTCTTTTTAGACCAGAAAATAATAGAGAGGACTCTTTTCTTCCTAAGGCATGTAACCCAAGATGTAAATAGGGAACTTCCCAAGGTTTGTCAAAACAGATGAGGACTCTCAATTTCTGGTGATGCTGCTAGAGTTGGCTTGAGCCAGAAACTCATGATCAGAGGGACTGATTTTTCCTTTTTGCTGCTCATTGAAAGGATACAGAACAGAAAAATTGCTTTGGAAAGTAAGCAGTTGTCTAAGAAGGTAGTGTCTGAGAATAGGACTCAATTTCTGGACAAGTTTAGGGATGAAATTTAGGATGAAAGGTAGTCTAACAAAGGCTGATAAGAAAGTGCTTGCTTGAGGTCTTGCAAACCTAATCAAAAAGAGTTAAAATAAAAAATTTAAAAAATAAGATAAAAGGTTGGGAAATGATAACATTACTAATAGTTTTAATATGGTGTTTACACTGTGCTAAATGCTTATTACAATTATTAATCTTTGATCCTTACAACAATCCTGGAAAATAAGTACTTTACAAATTCCATTTTATAGATGAAGAAACTGAGGCAAAGTTAAGTGACTTGCCCAGGGTCACACAGCTAAGTATTTAAGGTGAATTTGAATTTAGGTCTTCCACAGCTCTATCCACTATACCAGCTGCCTCCAAAGGAGAAAAACTGCTTTTCCTCCCCTCTACCCCCCACAAGCTTATATACCCCAAAGGATACTTCAATAAAGAACAATACCACTATGTGAGATACATATAAGTTCAGAAGGGACAAAACACACAAAAGAAAGTGGTAATAAAGACCTCAATATGGCTATGCTCAGTTTATGCAAGAAGATTAATCCTAATGCATGGATATATTTTACCTTAAACGTCTCAATGAAAACTAATGACTGTAGATGGATAATCCATATTCAGAACAAACAAGTAAGGTTAAAAAAAACAGACAGGGGTAATGTCTGCTATGCTAGGGGTAAGGCAATGATAACTGAGAAAGTGGAGGTGCTTTTTTTTTTTTTTGCTGATGACAAAAATAGCAAATAGGAAGCCCACTCGATAAAAATTTTATTAAGCAATTAGTATATCGTTATCTAAGATTAAGAAAATATTAAGAAAGTATCTAGTTGTCCCTGTTGAATTCTAACTATCTGGCCCAGCTGAATTATAGGGTTTAAAAGAAAATGGTAGATGTGAGATTGATGGTGGAGCCACGTTTACAAGGCATCCCCCCAAAATCCTGGAGAGCAGGAGAGGCACCATTATTCACTGAATAAATTCACTAAACAAAGGGCTTGATTTAGTTTGGTTTTATTTTAAGGAAATGAAACAGAGCCTGCAAATTATAGTATTAATTCAAATAGTACACCAACACTATTGCTTAACATTTGTACTTGTCCTACTTTTCCAAGTAACATTAGCTACTATGAATTTCCCACAAAGAAAAGCTGTTTTCTGTGAGGCAAGTCAAGGGTTTCCTTTGCCAGTAGAGACAACAAATTGCCTAGGAAATGCTGAAAACTAGCCTAGATCATTAGGCAAACCAATTAGGGAAGTTGCCACCAAGATATCTAACTTCTAGCTTCAAGTTAGGAACTGTTTTCTTGTTCAGAAAGTTTGTTTCCATCCCAAAAGGTGAACCATGAAATACTTAATGGTAGATAAAATTAGGCATATAAGTGTGTATCCCCACACACACACACACCACAGACTTATGGCGAGAGAGACAGACCTTTGGAGGTCATCTGGTTCAGCTCCTTCATTTTCTAACAAAAAAAATTTTTTTTAACAAAGGCAGTGGTCCAGACTAGCCCTGGACCTCCACCAGGGTGACATCTGGGAAGAAGGCTTTCCTGACCCTCTGGACTCCCCTTTCTCAGATTACCTAGATTCTACTTACAATTCAGGATTTGGCCATTGGCCTTGGTGGCTCTGGAGAAGAGAGAGCGGGGCAGGTGCCCTTGCCCAGCCCTCTCTTGCTTTAATCCAACTCCCTCACAGGGCATGGCTCCCTGCTGACACGGTCCTCTTTGAGAAGAACGGACAAACAGCCCATGAGCTGCACCACTGGGGACCTAACTGGAACTGGCTAGTTGGGTGACACAGTTCCTTTTCTTTTCTTTCTTTCCCTCTGGTTCACATAAGGTGTTATACCCTTCCTTGAAGAGATTTTCCACAAAGGAATATAAATTTTGATTTCTGTAATCTAGCAAGTTATCTTGGGGTTTAAAGGCTAGAACTATCCCTTAAACCCAAATCACTCTGGCTCTCATTGACTATAATAGGTCCCAGGTCAAGCCCCATGTGGGTCACAGTTTGAGCCCAGATTGGCTCAGAGTGAATGTAAACAGTTCCCATTTCTGTCAGGGCCAGAAACCCTGAGGGTCTCTTCCCCTCCCAGATGTTTGTTTTCTGATTTGAAAGAGACCATTCCCTGTCTCATTTCTTCCCTATTCTTAATCATTACACTGAGAGCTATTGAAGACTTTAGCTTAAAAAGGCCAAGATCTCCCACTGCATCAGGGCCATTTCCAGCTGTCCTGAAGTAAGGCTACCCTCACCTCACTTAAATCCAATTCACTGCCTGCAATAAGGTCTTCTTTTAGAAGGACAAACAATAACAGATTTTGCTTACTCTGTACATGCTCCAAAAGTATTTGTACCAGGTGCTAATGTGAACTGAATAAGCAGATTAAGTAAGGGAGAAGACAGTGGGATGACTCAGTGGGCTTGGAGTCAAGAGAGAGAATTCAAATCCAGCCTCAAGACACTAGCTGTGTGACCTTAGTAAGTCACTTAACTTGTTTGCCTTAATCCACCAGAGAAGGAAATAGCAAACCACTCCACTACCTTTGCCAAGAAAACCTCACAGATAATATGGTCTACAGGTCAGCAAGAGTGGCAGAACGGTTCTCACAGCAAGAGTTGCTGAAGTAAAAGAAATGCAATAAGGTGGTCCAAATTCAGACTATCTTTTTAGCTTCTTTAAGAGTAAATATAAATATGGCCTTACTTTGCCGGATGGGCAGTCTGGATTTGGTGCCATAATTTCTCACCTTCCTCAGAATGTGGAAAGATTCTATAATCTTGGTTTTTCAGGGAGTAAAATTAAAACATCATTGTGCTCCCAAAACAGGTAAAACAGCTCTCCCATTATTCCATGTTATTTCTCAGGGCTGCAGAACTGACTCCAAAAATAAATGAAGGAATGAATACATAAATCCAGTAATTGTTATTCTGTTCCTTCCAATAAACTAAGATATTTTTCATCCATGTCAATATGTATCAATCTCATCAAAGCAGAGTGTTTTAATTGGTACCAGTGGACGTGATGAACCTATAATTAAACCTGACATACAGCTCTTCTGCTGTGATGTGTCAAATTAAATCACCAAGGCACCAATCAGTTTGGTGCATCCTGGCATTTAGAGGACAAAGATTGCACCCCCTGACAACAGCTGCCTGTGACCAGTCTGACGATCAGAACTGAACCTTGTCATTTGAACATCTGCTACAGTGAGATCTAGGCATTTTGAAGCTAACATTTCATTTCTCCACAAATGAAGTCATTGGGTATTTGGATATTCATTCTGTCTTAAGATTCTTTTCTTGGCATTTGGACAAATCAAATGGATCTTTCAAGCTCAAGAGCTACAGACACTTAAAAAAAAATACATAGAACTTCTTGGAATGCTACCAAAAAACCCAATCAAACAAAAACATCTTAGGAAGCAAGGTCATTTTAAGAATGCAGAGTGATAGAGGTGAAAAAACATTGTAGGACAAAGTTTTTCAGCCCCATCACCACTGCTACTAAGGACTGAATGAGCAGACAAAATTTTGCCTGTGGCGCCTCTAGTTCCAGAGACTTATAAGACAGACAAAGCAGGACCTAAAGAGAACCATGAGTGAGAGGAAGAAATGTAATGACAGGGATAAAGAGCTAGCAAACTACCAGATATTGTTCCATTTCCTGGTTCCCAGAAAGGCAGAATTTAGAAGGGATCTTAGCTAAACCCCCTCCTCCCATTTTACAGATGAGGAAATCAAGATATAGGGAGAGGAAGGCATTTGCAAATAAATAAGAGAGAGACTACTAATGGCAGGCCAGGAAAGATAATCCAGGTCTCTTGACCATACAAGTCTGGATCTGAGTAGTCTTCCTACTACTTCAGTTTCAAAGTGAAATTCAGATATTCATCATCTTGACTTGTTTGGACAGACCTAGAGTTGACCTCCGCTTTTTCTGTAAAACAGGGCCTTAACTCCTCACAAACATCTTTGCCCATGCTGCCTAATACCAGCAGAAGTGCCAGGGGCCAATAACTTCAGTAGAAATCTTGTTTGGGGCTGCTTATCAGTCACAGCAAATCACTGATACAAATTTTCCTTTAAAGCAAACTTTGGTGGCATCATTGAAGAATAAGTCCAGATGTGGTATGAGGTTTTGGATCACAACTATAACTTGATCAAGGCATACAAGGATGTCTGCTAACGTACTTTTGGACCAGTGGCCAAATGGAAGGCTTATTTTCTGTTACCAGGAACTCATAATTGAAAGTGATTTCAGCTAGGTCGCCAGGCCTGGTTTTGGATGTGAGAAGCCTTTAGAACCAGGCACAGAGAAACAAGTATGCTAGGCCCAATATAAATCAGGAATATGTGGCATTTTGATATATAACCAAAGTTCAGGTTGCAATATTAGGGTCTTTCCTTTTGGGGGCCTCCTAATTTCCTGAGTTTTTTTAAATTACCAGTGAACAGTTCTTAGGGCTTCCTTGCCTACTGAGAATCTGAAGCAGCATTCACTTCAGTTGCCCTTAAAAGCATTCCTCTTCAAAAAAACAAGAGAGGACCCTGTCTACCTATTCTCTCTTTCTTTCAAAGTAACAAAGATAAGGAAGTGACTGAAAGGGATCCTGTCTTTTTCTTTCATCTTTCAAAGTAACATAGATAAGTTTGATAAAATTGAGAGTTTAGAGATGCTCTTCAAGCTCTCTCAATAGCAAAAAAAAAAAAAAAAACATTAGATGTCTACATGTGGCAGGCACTATGCTAAGCACTGAGGGTACGAAAGAGGCAAAAGACAGTGCTGGCCCTCAAGAAGCTTATAATATAATGGTGGAGACAACGTGCAAACAAACATAAAGTAAGCTACATGCAAAATAATTAGGAAAGAAATGAGGAAAAAACTGCTAGATATAAGAGACCATAAAAGGATTTTAGCTTGGACTTCAAGGAAACCAAGGAAGTCAATGGGTGAAGTTGAAGCCTGGGAGACAGGAAATGCCCCAGAGTGGAAAGATGGAATGTCTTGTACATGGACAGCCAGGAAGCCTGTACCACTGGACTGGAGAGTACTTGGCAGGGAATAAGAATTAAGAAGATTGTAAAGATAGTAGGAAGACTAACATCAAATCTAAGACTGTGAAATATATATATTTAGACGCTGACCCTCGTCTTTCTGATAAAACCTTTTCTCCTTACTCAAACTCAGGAGTGTGATGTACTCATTTAGCTTTCCTACTTTTCTGTCAAAAATCTCTTTAAAAAGAAATTGGAGGAAGAGGGGGAGAAGAACCCCAACTTCATTAATTACAATGAGTTATTTTTTTAAAATGCTAAGACTAATCTTGCTGGACTTTCAAGGTAAAGGAATGAAGATTAAGGACATAAGTTGGTATCATAAAGGACAAGATTTAGAGCTAGAAGGGAACTTAGAGTTCATCTAGTCTAACACCTTTATTTTATAAATGAGTAATCTGAAATTAAGTGACTGGCCTATGGTCATATTTATTGAATGACAGCAGAATTTGAACCAAGGTCTTCTGACTTCCAATTTGGTACCTTTTCTACAAGATCACACCATCTCTGAAGAGCCTTTACCAGACATAATACTATCCCCTGACCTTAAAAACCTTTCTGTACCTTCTGTTACCACATCTTTTAAATGAGAAATAAGAGTCTGTCAAAAAGCATAACAAATATATTTTTCAAAAATATAATTTTTTGTTAAACAGAGGTACTGTAGTGTGATCAAAGAGCAATGGATTTTGAATACCAAGTTGTTACCCTAGCTATGTAACTATTTGTGGGTTTTTCAGTTCCTTTGGAATTGGACTAAGTAATCTTTTTTTATATTTATATTTTAATATTATTTTATTTTTTCAAATGCATAAGTTTTCAACATTCACTTCTGCAAAACTTTTGTGTTCCAAATTTTTCTCCTTCTTCTCCCCTGTTCCTCTCTTCCCTAAGACAGCAAGAATCTGATATAGGTTAAACATGTGCAATTCTTTTAAACATATTTCCACATTCCTCATGTTATGCAAGAAAAATCAGATCAAAAGGGAAAAAAGTTCCATTCTGTTTGCATCCACCTCATCTGTCATGGTGAGTAACAAGACATAACTACCCTGGTAGTACTGGAGTAACTTCCTATTTTACTGAGTCTCAGGATTCCAAACTAATAATTAAGGACAAGGGACATGTCAAAGTGAGAAACTTCTTTACCAGTTTGGACTAAGTAATCTTTAAGGTTCCTTGGACTTTTAAATCTATATTCCTATGAAATCAGATAATCAAAAAGTTGAGAAAGAAGACTAGATCACTAGGACCCACCCATACCTGAACTGGAATTCTTCTACAACATGTTCAACTCAAAGCCATGCACTCTTTGCAACACATAAGAGTTGCCTGAGTAGCTGCCTTTCAGAGAGTCTGGAGAACAAATGGAACTGTGATAAATTGGGTATGTTTGGATGTGTTTCTGCCATAGCAAAGAAATCAGTGATATATGCAAGAAATGCATCATATGCCAAATACTTTAAATACATGCAATTTTGAATTTCCTGAAATTGCTATAGCTATTTTAAGAACATCAAAAGGAAAGGCCAGAAAACCAACAAGTCAATTTAGAGAGCAATGAGCTTCCGAAGCTACTGCTATTCAATTTTATCATGATACCTTTCAAAATGTGCAATAAAAAGGATAGTCTGTCAGCTTGGTCCAAAAGAGCTTTTGTGCAAGTACTAATGGGATACTATTAATATCCCTGTATGTGCTCGAGAGTTCAGAGAACACAGGCCAATGAGCTCATTAAATATGTATACCATATCAAATGTTCCAATTATTTTCATATTTTACAATAAATAAAATCACCTCACAAATCTTCAAAAAAGCTACAAAAGAATGTCATTTGATTTAACTATATATACACAGATGCTCAAAGCTTTCCATTTAAAATTTTAGCATTTATGAATTTTTGACATTTTGGGAGGCGAAAAATCATATTTTCTTCTGGAAAAAATACAAACCCCATTTGCTTGGCAATTGCAGCCCCCACATTTTTTAATCTTGCAGCCAAACAGACTTACTTGCCATTTCCCATGCAAATATTTCCATTTTCTACTTTTGTGCTTTTGCAAGGGCTACCCCTTCACCCCCCAAATCTGTAATGTTCTTTCTCACCTCTACTCATAAACAGTCATGGATTATCTAAGGTCCACTCCCTTCAAGAGACATTTTCTTAATTCCCTTACTCGACAGTGCCTCATAAAGTAATTATATATATATATATCTTATATTTACCAATCTGAGAATTAATTGCACCACTCCACCCATGGAAATGTACACTTCCTTAACCCCAGTGGAGAGTAATTAAGAGAGTATAAGCTTCTTGAAGGCAGAAGTATCCCAGTTATATTTGTATCTTCAGGACTTGGCACAAAGAAGATATATGATGCTATTCAACAATTACTTGACTAAAAATAAAAGAACACACATACTTTAGTGTTTTTAATTCATGAATTCTTTGGAACAACAGTTCCAAATAGGATAAAAATGAGGTTTGGATACTTCTATGTTTATATATATATATATACACACTATGTTTTTCCTTACTAGTGCTCTGTATACTCTTGGTGGAATAATTCAGTTCAGAAACAGTAAGGAGGAAATGGTCACAGAGGAAATATTCCTAAATACAAACAGCTTGCAGACTATATTGTATCTTAACCTGCAGTTCCCATTTCCCTTCTTGGTTCAACCAATGATTGACCTTAAGTTAATTCAGTTTAGATAAAATTTTTAAGATTTTTTTAAAATCAGGGCAAACATACGGAATCTATTTTCTGATAGGCATAAAATTAAAGACCTTCCTTTTATTTCTCAGGAAGAGAGTCTAAAATAATAAACAAGAGTATTCACCTGAAAGCAGCAGCCCTTATTCTGATGCAATATATAGAGCAGGGATTCTTACAATTTTTCTACTTGTGACCCCCTTTTGCCCAGAACCAAGACCACCGTGAAGTCGTACAATGTAACACTGGCAAATGCTTCCAGAAACACCTCAGATTCATTATTGTCTGATTTCAAATTAATTTTTGGTCGAGTTCAGAAACCTTTTACTATTTTTGCAACTTCCACATTCAGTTTTGTGACTCCATATGGGATTGCAACTCAGTTTAGGAAGTTTTGATTATAGATAACAAAGTGAAAAGAATATCAGAATTTGAGTCAAAGAGGACCTACCATTGGCTACAATTGTGTGACCAATTCACTTAATCCCCGTTTCCTCATCTATAAAATATTGGAGATGAATCAAATGAGCTCTAAGGTACTTTTCTAAATTCCTAATTTACTATAACCTCAATTTTCCCCCCTCTTTTTCTTGGTAATAACTGCATTAGGAAAACTATACTTATATAATGAATTAGATTATAGTCTACATTTTAAAATTTAATTTCATGATTTTCAAATTACTTTAGCATTTTCCCCCTTATCTTATTGCCTTTACCTTTTTTTTAGTACTTGAGTCTTGCAGCATCTCCCAAGACTATTTTACCCTTCTTCTTTCCTTTTCCCTACTAAATCTCTCCTGTACATTGACTGAAAGCTAATTGACTTTAAACTCTTCAAAGTTTGTATAGTTTCTTAACGTAGAATTAGAAAAATAAAAATCTTCATAAGTTAGCAAGAAGCCAAGATAATTCTGCTCTGTTCCCTAATAGTCAAGAGTAAAATGAAAACCCTAACCTGACAGTGGCTAGTATAAGGTGGTAAAGTGACTTGATTATTGTCAGGGGTCAAGTAGAATCAAATATCAAAGTTCACCTGGCACACCAACAACAGTCATTGACCTCAAATCGACTTAAGACTGAGAACATAGCCTCTTCTATTTACTCAAGTACTTTTTCCTTGTTCTAATCATCCTTATTCTTTTTCCTGAGTACATCTCTGATCTCTCCTCCCCCATGCCCTATACAAAACTGAACAAGGCAATATAGTATGGTTTTCTCCCTTCAGATAAGTTCTAATCTTCTATCCTCTTCCCCAATTTTTAAAATGAAGGATAAGAATATCAAAGGATGGGTAAATAACTTTGCTTGACAAAAAGAAAGAAAAATACTTTTAGAAAATCAACAGTGATTATGTTGTCCAAGGGACTCTTTCAACATAATAGATCAGACTAGAATCTGAAGTTTCTTACAACTCCTAAAATTCCAAGATACTTAAAGAGTTGACCAGGAGTTCTAAGTATTATCTAGCAGGGCACAGGAAGGAAATTCTACTTCTGGTCATATAGGTCTTATAATGCCCCTGATTCACCTAGTCAGGTAATACACAATTTTCTTTTCTCTTTATAACAGTAGTATACCTGCTAAAAAGAGGATGAATTAAAAAAAAAAAAAAAAAAAAAAAAAAAGCAAAAAAAAACAAGGTGGATATTGTGCAGAAGGGCAATCACAAGATAGAGACCTAGATTGTGATGATAATGACCCATGAGGATCTGTGGAAGGAACTTGAGAAGTTTAGAAGACAAGACTTGATCAAGAGATCTTGAAGCTTTTTTGTGTCATGGACTCCTGTCCTAGGCAATATAATGAAGTTCATGGACCTCTTCTCAGAATAATTTTGTTGACTAGGTTCATAACTGAAAGAAATGTTGAATTTTGGTTAGAGGTTAGAAAAAATTCAAATGTATTTCCCTTAAATTTGTTCAGATTCCATCTTGGGGGATACTTGGATACTAGATTTAGAATGTCTGATGTGAGAGCTATTTTCATATATCTGAAGGCCAGTCACATGGAAAAAGGATCACACTTGTTCTTTTTTCTGTCTGGAGCCAAGAGCTACTATCTGATAGGTAGAAGCTGTAGACACAAATTTTGGCTGATGTTAAGGAAAAATTTCCTCATAATTACAGCGATCCAAGTGAAGAATGAGCTGCCCTGGAAGACAGTGGATGAGCTCTACCCAAAGCTACAAGCAAAAGTTTGGATGGATGAACATTTGTTGGATGTGTTATCAAGGAATCCTTGTTAAGATATGGGCTGAACTAGTTGGTCTCTGGAGCCTGATTCTGAAATTCTGTGGTAAGAAAAGAACTGAAGAGCTATAAAGTTTTCAGTCAAACATATTTTTACCTGCCTGCCACCTTATATTTTTTATATTAATGTGTTACTGATTTAAAATTAAGATCTGAAGCCTCTTTTAAAATATACTGGAAAAATATAAAAAATGCTAAATGTCTAAGAAGAGAAAAAAATTATACTAAGAAAAAAATATGCCAAGTAGCATCTTGATTTCTTGTTTCTTAATCTGGCTATGTATTTTTAAAAGTTGCAGAATATTGTTGTATAGACAAAAAAAAAACAGAACACTATCTTTTGAACTATATAACCAAAAGTTTCTTTACGTAGATGGCTCTATCATCTATGAATGTAAATGGGAAAAATAAAGCATTTACTCAAAAGAATCTGACTGTATTGTTGTTAAGTCACTTGTATACTGATCAATGTTCTGCACACATTGCTGAGGCCAGGAAGTCCCTGAACTTCATTTCTGTGAATAGCCCCTGCCTCCAATCCTCCAACATCCATCACGGAGGCTAATTAAACTTCCTTTGTTCTAGAACAGGACAAAAAAAAGGAAAAAGGCAAAAAAAGGTGAGGGCTTTACATGATATTAACAGATAATATTAAAATACAATTTAAGGTTTTATGGGGTTATAACAAATACTAACAAAATGAGAATATAGTAAAATAAAGACTTATCTGTCTTTTAATTTAAAATTATAATACTTTACTTTAGTTGTGACTATAAAGTCATTAACTTTTTTATATTTACTTAGTGTTTGATTACACTGAGCTGTTTCAATAAAGAAATCTATTCTATGTAATGATTCTTTTTTAAAAAGGCTAAGAACATATCTAACCATATAGGTTAGATTGGTCTGTGAAATTATCTGTGGAAGAATGTGATTTCTTAATTAAATAGAATCTTTTACACTGGGACTCAATAAAAAAATTTATCTATAAATGGGAAGGATTTTATCTACCCATCTTAGATGAATTATAGCGATTTCCATTTTCCACCAGGATAAATCTCATTAAGCTCTGACCCTTCTCCTTCAAACTCTTAACTTCAAGAGTTAATATCATATTACAAAGGAGGTGAAAAATGTAAATATGAGGAATGGAAGTACCGAATACATTATACTCCATTGCAAAATGGTGGCCAGAGATCAGTATTTCATAAATCTACAGGGGACAGAGTTCTAAAAGTTTCCAAGAGAGTGGAAGACTATTTACTCTTGTCCTAGAAGTCAAAAAGAGCAAATTATTCAGCCCGAGGCTCAGAGGCATATAGGTACAACTCATAAAACGAGGGAATAGGAGAGATAATGTGGGTTTAGACTGGACTGGTCCTTTTCATTAGGCTATAGCACTGTCAGAAACAACCTGATCTGAACTGAACTCAGTCCACATATCCAGTGAATGCAAAACCTAAAGCTAAGCTTTTTTCCAAGCTTTAAAAAAAGGACATTAATCTTAATAGTCAAATCACAAGTTATTTACTTTCATCTACTCAAGGAAGAGTATGCTCACATTCACCAAACCAAGCCAAATCAAAAAACACCTCTTCCCCATAACCATAAAAAAACAACAACAAATAAACTCCCAAACCCAAAACCCAATCAAAATGAAATCAGCAAGTAACAATAACTTATTTGGTTCTTCTTTATTATTCATAAAGTTCTCAGCTCCACCCCCCACCCCCCACACACACTTTTTCTCATGTTTGGCCTAAATTTCCCTCCTGAATTCTGCTGACATTACAAACTCTTAGAACAATTCATTATAAGATTCTGAACTCTAAAAATGTGCTATGTTAATCATTAACTAAAAGTTCAAACTTGTTTCCATTAAAAATAATAATAAACAGCAATACTGAAAGCAGAAAATTGCCTTTATATCCCTCTTCTGTAAGGGATATTTATATAAAAACATCACTGAAAACAGTTATTTCATTAGCATGACCCCTTCCCTCTACTTCCTTTTCTTTATCATTTTCAGGTCAGCAATATGTAGGCAGACAGGAAGAGGAAGTCAAGAGTAACAGTCAGAAATAAAAATAAAATCTCAACCCATCTCCTACCTCATAAAACATATATAGGGACAGCAGCGTAAGTCCAAGGTTATAAACCACTAGAATGCCCCTGCAGGAGACTGGCTGTTTATTCTGCATGTATTTTGGTCCTAGCCATACGATTAATAAGTATAAGACAGAGAAGACAAAAGTAGGTATATAGTTATCCAGAAGAAACCACCCTTTTACACGGGAATCTGAAATAGAATAAAAAAAAAAAAAAAAAAAAAAGAAAAATATTTAGTGAATGGAAATAAACAGTACAGATATTAAAATAGTGGAAACATATTAATTATTTCTTCAGAAAGGAATATTTTTTACCCTTTTTTTTTTTTAAGATTGGTTCCTTTAGCAGAAGGTTATTTCAATCCAACAAACAAACAAATACAACACCTGAAGTATACTTTCCCAGATGAATTTCCAACAATTTTTATAGTTAATAAACTTCCTGGAAATGGGTTTTGAAACATATGGGAATGGAGATTTTATTTAAACTTGTTACTAAGTGAAATAATTCATCCAAAACAAACATTCCTTTCCAAAGAAAACTTTTTTAAGGAAATTAAGAGAGGATCAAATACTACATTTAAACTAGGTCTTTAAAACTGCATGTAGGGAAGGAAGACAAAATCAAAAAGTGGCAGCCTTTGAAATCTGGAAATTGACTTTCCCAGCCCTGCCTCTGTCTATCTGGTCAGCAAAGCCAAGATGAAAAGATGCTGTTGGGTTAGTGAAGCAGTTACCCCTTAGTAGATGAGAAGCAGTTATTATGGAGATACTCAGAAAAGAAACTCAAGAGAATATAGTAGCAAAATAAGTAAAATATTTAAAATGGCAGAACTGAATGATTGAAAGTGATAGAGAAGAGGAGATACTGGACTGAGGGGGAGAAAGCAATGTGTCTTGATGGGAAAGGCCCTCTACTTGATGCCTGAAGACCGGGTTCTGATCCAGGCTTCTGCTAGAGATGTGGCCCTAATTAGCCAAGTCACTTCCCCTTCTTCAGGCCTCAGTTTTCTTATCAGTTAAATTTCAACTGGATCATCTCTAAGGTCCTTTCCAGCTCTAAAATTCTAAAAACCAATGATCTAAATTGGTGAGTTGAATGTATAGGAGAGGAGACAATGGTGCAATTGCAGACATGATCAGGAATATCACTCTTCCTTGACATTTTTTAAATATCAAATTAGTTTATTCATGTTCTTGTCTTTAAGACTGAGACAAAATAAGAAATTCAAAAGGTGATGAGATTTGCCTTGAGATACAAAACAGTTACTCTGTTAAGGATATCAAAAGTATCTTTCTGAGTTTGGAAGCTATTTTAATCACCCCAGCTATTCCCTTCATTTTCTGCAGCTCAAAGGAAAACCTAATTTAAATCTGTGATACCAAATTGATATCTTAAGATTTTTCCACTTAAAATGAAATTGCATATTTTCGCCTCTACTTAAGTAATTTTGGTAAGATTTCCCCAAAGGAAAGGAAGGGTTGGAAAATAAATCAGATATTCAGTATGATACAACAGAAGAAATAATTAGTTCTGGGATGAGAGGACCTGGGGTACAGTTCAGACTCTGACTCCCTCTATTACTTGTGTGACTTCGAGCAAGGCACTTAATTGCCTTGGCATCAATAAATGAGAAGATTTGATTAGATGCTCTTTGAGGTTCTTTCCAGATCTAGATCTAATCTTATTTTAAGAAATTTTTAATAAAATTATTCAAAATCAGGAACATGCTCTACCAATGGGTACTGTTTCTCTTAATTAGGGTTAACATATAATGTTTATATGTGTAATTGCTGGAAAAATATTTATACATATGTGTGTGAGTATAAATTCTGAATTCACGTACTAAAATATCCATACATACAGAGGCAAATAAAACGCTAGATACAGGAAAAGAATAATGGAATGAGAGTCAATATTCTATACCCACATTTACCTTTGCAATGATTTTACAAAGGTTATTTTAAAAAATAAAATAGTAAAAGAATAAAGTAGGCAAAGCCTTCACTTAAATTCTTGAGCTGTAAGCTTCTGCCTACAGAGGACTTTTATCTGGCCAGGGCATTCAACAATATTAAAAATAATTCTTTGGACTGAACTTGGAATCTACAATTCCAGTGGTAAAAAAGGAAAGTTGTCAAAAAAGCTTGGGGACCTAAAATTGATTTTTAGCTAAAGTCAGCAATTGTTGTAGCTTCTTCCCTATTTTGACAACCATGTAATACATATAACTTACTAAATCATAGGGATTTTCAAAGGCTCATGACCACTGTTTCATTCAGAATACAGAAATGAACATGCCCTTTTCAAGTTAGAGCAACTCATGTATCCAAATGGTTCCTTAAACATAACTATACTAAGTGTCTCTAAAAAGGAAACAAAAATTTTAACAACTTACCTCTTGGTCCAAGCCATGTCTGCATGTAACTATTAAGTGATGCATCAAAGGCTTCCATTTTTTAATCTATTAAAAGAAACAAAATAGACATTGATTATTTTTCCCTCAAAGTGCCTTTTCTCCCCTGAAAATATATTAGGAGAATTGAAAACCATTTATCTGAAAACAAAACAAAAATAAATCTCATACCTTAGTCTTACAATTTTTCTCTTCAATATATTTTTAAAAATCTACAAAAGCAACTTAAATACAGTTCTATTGTAAATGCCCCAAAGACACAATCCCGATTTAAATAAAATGTCAGCTTTTCAAATTTTCTAGTTCCTCAACAACTCTTTTCCTGAAATCTCTTTGGAGAAAGGGGAATAAGAAGAATAAATAATCATTCAGAGCAGCAAACATGATGGACAAAAGAACAGAAAAGAGAGACGTCTAAAAAATGGGACTTTTGTAATGACCAAACTTTCTTTTTAAAAATAAATGTGTCTATTTACTTAAGCCTCACAAAAATTTATTCATTCCCTCCTACTGCTTCCCCCACAACAAAATTAGAATAAAACAAATATGCATAGCCCAGCAAAACAAATTCCCACACAAAATTATGTACAAAAATGTATGTCTCATTCTGCATTTTCAAGTCTGTCACCTCTGTGACCCGAGGTAGGGATGAAACTGCCTGTTCTTTCTGTACTTCACTCAGTTTGTGGCACTGCATTACATTGATCAGAATACTAAAAGTTTTTAAAGTTGATTTTCTCCATAAAGTTCTCATACCATAAATTATTCTCCTTATTTACTTAATTCTGCATCAGTTCATAAAGGCCTTCTCAAGTTTCCTCTCAAACTTCCATCTTATTTTTAAAGTAAATCAATCTGGAACATTACTATGCTGTAAGAAATGACAATAGATTGGTTTTGGAAAAACTTGCATTGAAATAATGTAAATGAAATGAAATGAGCAAAACCAAGAGAAGACTGTAGACGGCAACGGCAATATTGTTTGAAATTACTGTGAATGACTAAGCTATCCTGAATAATATGATCATGAAAATCAACTGTGAAGAACTTAGCCACCTCCAGAGAAAGAATTGCTGTCTGGATTGCATATACACGTATTGGGAGGAAGAGGGGAAGATAACTAAAAATGCAACAAAAGGAAAGAAAAGAGGAGAGAGGAGAGGAGAGAAGTAGGGAAGAAGGAAGCTTCTTTCCTATATACATATACACAGCTTCAGGATTTTCTAAATATGATCATACTACTCAAGTTTTTCAGTCTTTCAGGGACTGCTGTATTAAACAAAAACTAGTGAAAGGGCAGAATTACCAAAAGGCAAAAAATAACAGGGAGACAGCAAGAATAGATAACTTTTCTGTAACTAGCTTTAGTAACTTGGTTATATAACTACCTCATTTGATTAATCTGTTGTTCAATTTTTAAAAATGTTTCACCAGTCTGAAAAGTATACAGATAATAAACAAGAATTATTTGATAACCGTGAGGTTCACAATTTATACTAAACTGACTAGTGAACGCTATTAAAGTAAAGGTCAGCAAGCAGTATTCCAGAGGACCTAATGATGGAGCATGATACCCACCCTCCTGACGGAGAGATGACAGATTCAATGCAAAGTGAGACACATACTTTTGGACACAGACAATGCAAGAGTTTGTGTTTTACTATTGTATATGTTTACAGGAAGAGCAGATATTGTTTGTTTTTTTGTTTTGTTTTTTCCAATTTTGAGGGAAGATAGGAAGGAAAGTGGGGCTAATGGTGCCTCCAAAGGGTAAGTGTTGTGTTTTGTTTTGTTTTTTAAATGCAGAAGGAAAAAAAAAACCCATAAGGAAAATCTGAATGAAATAAACACAGGACAATGTTTAGTTATATATTCATATTGCTTGCCTTTTCAAGGGACTGGGGAGGGACTACAGAGGAGAGATTTTGGAACTCAAAAATCATTAAAAATGAATGTTAAAATAAAAAGTAATTAAAAACTAGTTAACAAAATAAAAATACATTTAAAAAAAAGTAAGTTACTTATTGTGGGTTTTCTTCCTTTATGTGTACCTCCCAGAGTCTCACACAGATATTGAGTGTATAGAAGATGAGGTTGGTTTATGTGTAACTTGTCATATTTATTATTCTTGTCTTTGTGTCCCCATTCTTAGCTTAAGGATTAAGCTGCCTTAGAGGATTTTGTAATTATATGTACAAACCTCATTTTACATGTCTTCTCTCTATAGAGAAATGCTGCATGAAAAGTAATTCATACCCAGACCAAAAGATGCTGCATTCACTGTATTCTCTCAAGCTAATTAAATTAAAATCCGTTATATCCTGGGCACTATTCTTTTGGATTCCCTTCTCCCCCAATTAAGGAGCTTTATACTTTACCAAGAGATGAATCCGTTTTGTTTGCACTGAATCCCACCTTAATACAAGTTACCAATGCACTTTTTTCTTATCCTTTCCAATTCTGACTCCTGGTATTCCTGACTTGAGCCTGGCAAACCTTAACCAACCTAACCTCCAGAGTGTCTGACCTGGCTTCCTGTTTGCTGTGCCTGTTTCTCCTCAGATCCTGATCTATCTTCCTAACCCACTCTGTTTATAAAATCCCAACTCCAGACTCCTGTTTTTTTCTTGATGACTGATACTGGCTCTACCAAATCTGTCAAGATATGGCTCTCCCCCCTTGTCCTGAACTTCTGTAGTTGACTTTTAAAAAAAACTCAATCCCCCTCCCCCCCCCCTCAAAAAAAAAATAAATCAAACCAACCAACAAATCAAATGCTTTGCATTTATCCTAATTAAATTTCATTTTATGAGTCAGCTTTCTGGTTTAACCTGTCTATATATTTTTAGAACCTAATTTAGTTATCTAGCATATCAAATGTAGTTCTAAATGCTTTATTGCAGCTGAAAATTTGCTGAGTATGTTATTTATCCTTTTCTTCAAGTCAGTGGTAAAAATGCTGAACCGAATAAGGATATAGATGAAGCCTTATAGTAATCCTTTGTGTGACTCTGGGCAAATTACTTGCTATGCTTCTATTCCCTCAACTATAAATTGAGGACATTACTCTGGCTAATCTAAGTGTCCTTTATGTGCTAAATCTAGCATTTTGTATTCTCTTCAAGAGATCCCTGCAGGTTGACATTAAACACATTTAACATCAATATTTGGGTTTTAATCATTCAAGGCCCCCAGTTTACAACTTATCCACAGAGACATTGCTAGAGAGAACTGAATCAATTCAATACCATGATTTTTTGATCCAGAGATAATGGGAAAATACAGGAAACTAAGGAGATGCCCATTAATTGGAGAGTGCTAACAAATCATGATGAATGAACTTAATAGAAAACTATTTGCTGTAAGAAATGAAGAAAATGACTTTCAAAGATACCTTGAAGACTTGTATGAACTAATACAGGCTGAAATAAATAGAACAAAAAAAATTTAATCTCAAACATCCACACTGTAAAAATGAACAATTTTGAAAGGCTTAAAATGTGATCAGTGCAATGACAACCAATAATGATGAATGCTCCTGACATAGAGGTGATAGACTGTGTGAGTCACACGGTTTTAGGCATGGCCAATATAGAAATTTGTTCTCTTTTTCTCTATCAATGTGGAGAAAGGAGTTGTGAAGGAGAAAAAAGATAATAAAAACTTGATAACTAAAAAAAAAAAAAAAAATTTAATTAAAAAGAAAAAGAAACTTAACATTGAAATTAGAACAACCAAATTTGATCCTGAAGAAACATGTGAATGTTTCTCCCTCTCTTCTTTAAAGAAGGGGACTATATGTGTAAAACACTGCATAATTGTGCCTCCCCCTTTCTTTGTTATAGGAGAAGGATCTTTAGGTGAGGGAGAATAGAGAAATATTAGAAAACGAAGGTGACATAAAAAAGAAAAACATCAAGGTTTGTTTTTGCTTTGTTTTTTAAAAGAAATTGTTATGTCTGTGCAAGCCAAGAAGTGTTTGGCAAGTCCCTAGTGCTCTAACTACTCTTTTGCTACTCTTATTGCAAAAGGACAATTACTTCCCTTTCAACACTGACATAAAGACAAGTCATTTTTTTCCTATTTCAATAATTAAGTACTAGTCTACCATCCATCTACCAACATGTCACACCCACATGGGATTTTAGCAACCATCCTGGTCCATAATAGGGACTAGAAGAAGAGTCAAATCACTGTCATAGCATGGAAATACTGCTCAAATCCTACTGGGCAAAAATAAAACTTGTTCCTTCTTTCAAAAAAGACTTAGCTCCCTGAATACCTGACCCAGTTTTAGAAGACTCATTTAGTATATTAGACTAGAACCTGAATTTCAAAAATTTTAATTTATACAACTTCGCAGAAGCAGACTTATACAAAGAAAAAAAAAAAATAGGATTTGGAATCAGACAACCTGAATTTAAATTTCAGCTTTTGTTATTCTGGTAGACCACTTAACTAAAGGCTAGTTTTTGCCTCTGTAAAAATGAGGAAATTTAACTGGAGGGCATTTAAAATCCCTTACAGCTTCTAACCTAGTTCTTTAAGATGGGATGCACTTGCACTACAGAAGTAATATCCTATGGTGCAAAGAGGTATGGGTTTGGTAGGTTAGATATTTGTACTCTCTTCTGATCTCTGTTCTTTTGGAATTCCTAGTTTCTGTCAAAGTTTAGGTCAAAATTTTCCGGGGGAGAGAAGACAGTTGTGTGGGAGGGAATGATGCCGGCTTTAAAAAAAAAAAAAAAGTATCATTTAATTCTTTCAATAAACATTTATTAAGCACCTATTACATACCAGATTCTACACTAAGTGCTATGTCAATAATACACATAAAAAATACTGAGAATAGATAGAATTCAAAAGGAGACACAGACAAGAAAGACAGGGCTGATATTGTCATGTTAAAGTTGACATATGCTTTAAAATTCTTGGTAGATTCATGATTCTCTATGTAATTTTGTTCTCCCTGTTCTTTGTATGTGGTGATATTGAAGTGTGTTAACTGTTAAAAAATTACTAAAACAAAAATTCAGTTCAAATATCATCTCTTATAAGAAACCTTTCCTGATATTCTTAGCTGCTAGGGCCACATCTCCACAAAAACTGCTGCTGTTCAATCGTTTTTCAGTAGACTTTTTGTGACTTCATTTGGGGTTTTCTTGGCAGATATATTGGAATGGTTTGCCATTTCCTTTCCAGATGAAAAAATTGAGGCAAACAGAGTTAAGTCACTTGCCCAGGGTCACACAGCTAAATAGTATCTGAGAGGAGATATGAACTCAGAAAGAGAAGTCTTTCTAGACATTGTTTACTTAGTTGCATATATACATATAGTGTGTGTGTCTCTCCAAGAGGAAATGTAAGATCCCTAAGCTAAGAGGATTTTGATTCTCTTCTTTTCATCTCTAGCACCTAGCATAGTTTAGGAACTTAATAAATGCTTGAGGATATTTGCTAGTTGTGGGACATGAACAAGTGCTTTTGCCTCTTCTATAAAATGGGGAGGTTAATAACTAGGGAGGTTAATTTCACAGGCTTGCTCTGAGAATCAAAGAAGATAAGGGATATAAAGTGCTTTTCAAACATTCAAGAGCTTTATTCTTAGGTATCAGAATTCGGCTGATATTGAGATATGACTAATATTCTAGAGTCTTCAGAAACCACCTCACAGCTTTCTCATCAGTCTGAGACAGAAAATGAAAGGAACATGCAATTATCCTGAAATTACTAGAACACTTGAGACACGTACATTAAGCTGTGAGCATATTCCATTTAAATAACGTTAAGGAAAAATATTCTATTTTCTACTTTGTCCCTATCAAATCGGAATTGTACATTCTGTTTTATATCTCTGGTATAACAATAACATGATTGGCAGTCTAATCCTGCTTCAATAGTGCCATGAGCCCTGGCATGCCAATGGCACAATTAGTATTCACATTACAGCCTAAAATCATGCCCATAAGTTCGTAGATGTGATGGTTACTTCCTTTCATGATGCAAAATATCCTTGCCTTCTCATCCAGTGGAATCCCTGTCCAAGTCTTTCTAGGCCTTCAGATGATTTATCCAACATACTGGAATAAGGGATGAATTTATCATATTAAAATTTTAATACATGCAGTGGATTTTTAAAAAATACAAACATACTCCAATAAACAATTCAATTCAGCAATGTTATCAAGCAAAGTAGTGAAATATTTTCCCAAGGTCACCCAATAATGTTTGAGGTGGGTCAAATCCAGTGCTCTATCTACTACCCCATACTGCCTCTCGATAGGGGTCTCTGGCAAAAACAATGGGACTCTAGCTGTTTGGGTAACTATCCTTGCCTCTCCTCTCCTTCTTTTTTGGGAAAAATTCCATTAGACTGCCTGGAAAAACTGGGTTAGGGGAGAATAGTTTTGTTAATATTGCTATTACTCTCCGAAGCTTGTCCTCTGCAGAGCAGCATATCCTTTCACTCTTGTATACCCAAAAAAGAGAGAAAGGATGGCTCCCAAAGATGTCAGATTTGATAACTGCCAAACTACTCCATGTTCATGTGTCTATGACCTCAGGAACCTGTAACACAACTTAGTAGGACCCATGCAGCACAAGGGGACTTTAATGTCTCTGTCTCTTGGTCTTCCTTTACAAAAAGATTTTACCTAGCTGTTCACTCTCTCTCCCACCTTTCAATAAGACCAACTGCAACTTTAGCCCAGAGGCTCTTTTTCTTCCTTCTGTGTGGGGGATCCCAGAACTACTGCTCTTCCGAGGATTATTACAGATGGAGCTTTCTTCTCCCCACGGCTCAGACAAATATCTTGAGTTCTTAGGTGCCCCATCACATACCAAACAGCTGAAAAGATGGACTCAAAAAGGACTGGAAATCAATAGTTTTTAAGCTCTAGCTCAAATTATTATCATTACTCAAACTGTGCCTTGGGCAACAGGATGAAGTGCACTAGTTTTGCTCTATCACCAGAGTATTCTTTCCTGGCAGAACTGTGTGGTCAGGAACACGCTGCATGCGCAGAGGGAAAAGTACCTGGATCTGGAGTCAGGAAGTCTGAACTCAATTGCTCACCTGCCTTTGCTAAGTCACTATAGCTCTCCAGGCCTGCTGTTTCCTCATCATTAAATAAGGGGATTGTGCTGGATGACCTCTGGGCCCCCTTTGGCTTTATATCTGGGATTCTAAAAGCTGAATTTATATTGCTATGGTCTGTCTGAATAAATGGACTCAACAAGAGACTGACAGGTCACACATCAAATGTTAACCATAAATCCAAAGGAAAAAACATATTTAAAACCACACCACAAAATGCAGAATCATGAAAATATTGTAATACCAATAGAACACAAAAATGGTATTAAAAACAAAACAACAACAACAACAACAACAAAAACAATTAAAAAAAAAAAACAAAAAAAAACACGGCTCTTCAAAAACAGCTGGCTGATGTGGAAAAATCCATCTATCTTCTTGTTCAGTAGTTCCTGGCATAATGTTCCCAGGAGAGTCATCTCTATGCTGTTAAAGACACATTACCTTCACTTCCATCCAACATCAAACAGACCCTTGTAACACAAGTTACAGGAGAGGTAACACAAGTGTCTTGCTAATAGCTCACCTTCCTCTTTCCTTCCACCAAAATGCCCAATAAGCACAAAAGCCCCTTCCTCTACATAAAAGACAGAGGAAAACAGATCAAAGAAGGAAGAAAGCTGCCAGGAGGAGACCTAAAATGATTCAGACATGAATCCCTACCTTATAGGGACCTTAGCTTAGCCCCAAGAAATTGAGGAAATGCACCTTTATCCCTTTGTGTTTTATACACACACACATATCCTCACGTATAGATATACAAGATATAGATAGATTAATATAGAGAGATATTTATCTTTTTTCTGGACTGAGTTTTTTGTCTCTATCCTCACCCCCTTTTATAACATTTGTTTCAAAGGAAGTCTCATTGGATATGGGAGAAAATATATTTGAGAATAAAGGTGACGTCAAAAGCCATCAAAATGGCAAAGGTTCTTAACCATTTTTTCTGTCACAGATAGATGACTGGCAGTTTAGTTTTCAAATGTAGAAAACAAAATTCATAGAATGACAAAGGAAACCAATTATATCAAAATAGTTATCAAAATATTAAAAGCAGAAATTTATGAATATCAGCTTATAAAAATCCTTGCACTGGAGTCTTTTTTATGATAAGTGAATAGGTAAAGGAGCATATCTGCTGCATTTTATTTCATATGATTCTGAATGTTACAGCGTTAAAGCACTATATAAATGTGAGTTATTATTATTGCTATTGTTGTCAGTAGAGGAGGAAAAGAAGAGACGGAACAAACCAGTTAAAAGAAGTTTCTGGAGTAGTCTGTTCTTCCTGACAAGACTTTCATTTATAAATTATTCTAAGAAACCTCCCCTTTCCCGTTTAAGGAGAGAGAATCTCGTTTCTATGGCTTTAAAAACAGGCCTCTTCAAAAAACCTTACAACGCCTTTCTTATCACAATTTGCTTTGTTACTTTTGCATCTCACACAGTTAAGTTAAAACTGAGACAGAGAACTGATCTTACAACTAAGGGAGAAGGAGGGAGAGGTAAGGATGAAATTTCTCTCTGGTTTTCTCTGTTCTCATTCAAATTCATTCCCTTTAAAAACAGTCTGCTTTTGTCTCAAGTAGGCACAGGAACATTCTTCAACCCTGCTGCCAATAACGCCACAAAAATTAAACACTGCTTCGACTCTGTGGTTCCAACACAAATTCTTGAATTTAAAACAGGTTTATAAGATGAAACAAGGGCTACTAAAGGCAGGGGGTGTGTGTGTGAAAAGAAATTAATCACATTCTACTCTCATCTTCAAAAATAGGTTATCATTATCAAATGGAGATTATGGATCTGGGTTATAGAGTTCATAGAGCCTGGTGAGGAAGATGAAACCGGTACAATTGAACATAATGAAAGGCTATGTGTGCATGCATGTGTATATGTCCCATGACCCAACTAACAATAAGCAAGATACATACTTTTAAGCACAAGCGGAGTAATGAGATGTTTCCTCTAGGAAGCTGATATTCAAAGACATATTTAAATAAATGTGGAAAAAAAAAAGCTATAAGAAGTCATGGAAAGACTTCTCTTTTTACATGGTTTGATAACTTACTGATGCACTGTCATATTCCTAGTTTAAATGTCCATAATTTTAACTTCTACTCTCTTAGTCCCAAAGGCTAATTTATAATAAGCCAGTTAAAGTCCCTTGTTAATATCTGAAACATAATTAAATAGTCTATTGCATGTCTTGTGGATTGCAGGAAGTTTTAAACTCCAATCAGATATTAAAGACCTTGACTAATTATCTGGAAAGAACAGTTGTATTATGAGAGTTTCATTATGAATTTTTGCCCCAATCTTAAATCACAGTACAGCTTTTTAAATTGTGGTTTGCAACACAATATGGAATCTCAGAACTGAATGTGGAGATCATGAAATTATGATTCATTATCAGTAAAATTTTTGATCTATATATCTATTTTTATATACATATATACCCAATCACAAAAAAATTTCTTGGGTGAAAAGAGGTCATGAGTGAAAAACAAGGCACTCTGGACTAAGTGAATGGTGCAAATAAGGCCAGGATCACAGGCCTGATTATTTTGTGGCTCACTACTATATTTCCAGGCCACAAGCTACACCTAAGGAGCCATCTAGAAAACATACACATGCTGTTAAGCTTTAGAAACAAATAAATGAATCAGGACAGGTCTGTGCAAGTTTATATCTGTAACTAGGAAAATAATAATGCAGAGTACAATTGTCATTCCTGGCTCTAGGTAAAACTGTGAAGTATGTAAAATCTGTTTCATGCTTCAGCTTCAATCACCAACTAAGTCACCTAGAAATTGACTATTCTTTCTTTTTTTTTTGGAGAAGAGGGCAGAGGAAGGGTGTGGAACTCATTCCCACTAAAGTGTAAAAGGCCTACAAGTACTACCTCTCCTTTTTGAGATACACATTTTAAATAGGGAATAAATCCTTAAGAGAGTAGATGGGGTTAGGGTCAAGAAGATCTGAGTTCAAATGTGTTCTCAGCTGCTTTTCTAGTTATAAGACACTGGGCAAATCACTTAACCCAATCTCCCTCAATTTCCTCATCTATAAAATGAGCTGGATGAGGAAATGGCAAACCACTCCATGATCTCTTCCAAGAAAAACCCCCAAAAGGATCATGAACATCAGACACAACCAAAACCACCAAACAACAATAAATGTATCACCATCAACTTGACTAAGTGAGAGAGATTTGGAGATGGAGAAGTTGGAGAGACTTCCTTCCCCCCAAAAAATCAGATCATTTGGGCCTATTCACAGTCTAACAATGATTCATTTGGGATCTTCTTTATGAATCAATATAAATTTGTTGTTATTATAATCAAACAGACCTAAGACTTTTAAATTCTATTCAGAATTTAAAGAACATTCAAAACATCCTTCTACACATCTGAACCAAGGCCATGTACTTATAATAATCTAAAAAGTATGTCACCCAAAAATGAGAAAGGCAGTTTTCAAATCACTCCTAACGATTTAAAGATTAGTTTGTCTTAAAGTCAGAATGTTGAGCTTTCATGTTGTCATTCTCATCCCTTGTGGCTAAACTTGAGAAAAATGTCTATAGTATTTCTCTCTTCTCACTATCTTTTAAACCGTTTGCAATCTAAACTTCTTATCTCAAGCAAATTACTTTCTCCAAAGTTACCAATAATCTTTTAATGAAGAAATCCACTGGCTCTTTCTCAATCCCTATTTTCAATAAAATTCAACATAAGAAATAAACTGAAGACTAAACATGATATTCAGGTATATTTGTCAAAAAGTGTACCAAAAACAAAATAGTTAGTTGACAGTTATTAAATGAAGAGTTTTCACTAATTTATTTGACAACTTTATGATTCTAAAATGTTTTGTTGTATAATGAAGTTTTCCTTTGAAAAATGTATCTTATTGTGATTATATATGGTAAAAAAAAAATCTAAAATTTATCTCCTTTTCTACTGAATAGGGTATAAGAGAAGATTTAATGAATGATAAGGGGGAATAGGGATTGAAAAGGGTTGGGAGCTCCTGATATAATGGGAGGAACCTGATACTTGGTTAAAAGGAAAGACCTAGGGTCAAATCCTGTCATTGACAATATCTGGATGACTACCGGCAAATTATTCCCTCTGAGCTTCAGGTTTCATCTATAAAGTGGGGATACTAATATCTGCACTATGTCCTTATGGAATTACTACAAGGCCCAAATGAGGTGGTAAATAAAATTTGCTTCTCAAAATTTAAGGTGCTTTACAAATGTCAACTATTTATTATTAAATAGTTAATAACAGTTGACCTTAAGAGGCAGCATGGCTACTCTTTAGACAATAATATTCAACTTTGGATTGTGGAGACCTCAAATCAGGGAAGGGTTGAGGTTACTGATGATGCAACACCCAAGGTAAATTTGTGGCTTTCAGAAAAATGTCATCTTATAAGTGATAAAAAGCGGGAAGTTCGTACAATTGGCTTCCCCTCCCCTGGTCTTTTTGGATATGATTAGGATTAGGATTATGAATAGAAGTTAGCAAAACAACAAATTCCCCCCTTTTTGGACCTCTGCACAGTATCTGTTATCAAGAATAAGTTTCTTGGGAAGTAGAGAAATAAGACAGGAAGCCTTACTTCTCTTGAGTATCAATTTAATAATATTGGTAAACTCCCACTTTAAAAAAATGCAGATCTGGAAGGGAGCCCAAGTACACAGAGGGAGTTTGGGTTAAAACTTATATTCCCTGTCAAAATGGGAAGCTCTATCCAATATATCAAGAATCTCTGCTTTCAATGGGATCCCACAAAAATCTTAATCCTTCTTTAATTAAGTAGTTGCCTTAACAAGTGCTTGAGGGTAAGAGAAATACCATCCATAATCATAAAATTAATATGTATTGTGAAGCAGGCCCTGGTCTTCCATGCTCCAGGACCAGCACTCTAAAATATCATACTCCGCCTATATAGCCAAACCTTATAAAAAGTAAAAATCTATTAACAATTAATCAGTAATTATCAAGTACCTAATTGTCAGCCAGTCAGTCAACAGATCTTTAATAAGCACCTAATGAGTTAGGTACCAAGGATATAAAAAGTCAGTTCAGTCCATGCTCTCAAGGAGTTCACAGCCTAATGGAGGATAAAAATAGGCTAGGGATGAAAGAAAGAATGGAAAGAAAGGAAAGAAAGAAAGGAAAGAAAGGAAGGAAGGAAAGAAAAGAAAGAAGAAAAAGAAAACAGTACCCTTTCCTTGAGAAATTTACATTTTATTCTATCAAGAAGATCCTTATTCATAGGGCACTGGATTTAGAGTCATAAGACCTGGCCTCGGTTTCCTCAAAATATTAAAAAAAAAAAAAAAAAGGAGCACCTACCTTCCTAGAGTAGTTAGAGTAAAGTGCTTAGAGGAGCCAAGATGGTAGAGTAGACAAGTCTTTGAGCTTTGATCAACACCAGATCAAGCCTCTGAACTGGCTTTAGAGCGACAGAACCCACCAATATTTGGAGTATGACAAATTTACAGCAGAAGATATTTTGGAAGAACTTCAGTAAAGGTCTGTCTGGGCAGGGAGGGGTGTTGCAGCTCAGTGCAGGGAGAGGGTTGGAAAGGAAATCTCTTGGGAGGCTCTTAGCCAAATTACAGCAACGTTGGCTACTTTGTGTTGGTTCAGAAGCCAGGCAATCAGCAGACTACCTGTGAGATCTACAACTACAGAAGGCAAATAATAAGCCCTGTAACCCAGCAAAACGAGCAGGATTTGGCTCCATCCACCTAGCACAAGAACGAAGCAGGCAGCATGCATCAGCCCCAGGGCAATGGGAAACCACTGTGGCCTGTAGAGGAAGCTTGGGACAATCTCTCCTTTGTCCTAGGAGCAAAGCTCAGCTTTTAAAAAAATGAGCAAAAGGAGCTCTGACCAAAGATAGCTTTTATGGAAAGGAGGAAGAACAGCCAGCAAGCCTTCTGGGAAGAATCTACAAGGAAAACATCTCCAGATGAAGCCCCAAATGATGATATAAATTGGTCTCCAATTCAAAAGTCTCTCGAAAGAATTCAAAAAGGAACTTAAAAGAAAAAAAAAAAGGGGGGGGGGGAAGGAAATGAGAGCTTTGGAAAAGGAAACAGAAATTGTTTGAAGAAAATCACTCCTTAAAAATTAGTTTTGGTGAAATGGAAAAAGAAAACAACTCCTTGGAAAACAGAATTTGTAAAATGGAAAACAAATCCAATGAACAAAACAACTCATTTAAAAGTTTAATTGGCCAAATGCAAAAGGAGATAAAAAAAGCTAACTGAAAGAAAATAATTCATTGAAAAATTAGAATTGAACAAATGGAGGTGAATGACTCAATGAGATACCAAGAATCAGTCAAACAAAACCAAAAAAAAAAAAAAAAAAGAAGAAGAAAATGTAAAGTGTTTAGGATAGCGCCTGCCACACTCTAAGTTCTTAATAAATGCTTATTTCCTTTCTTCTGGATCCCTACTGTGCTACATAATACCTGTGTGATCTCAGAAAAAAAATGTATTGTTTTATATTGAATCCTCTTCTTATGGTCTGCTGTGTACATGGCTATATATATATATATATTTTTTTTTTTTTTCTTTTCTCACTTTGTATTTTTAAGTTTAAATTTTTTTTAAAATTAACAACAACAACAACAACAACAAAAACCATCAACAAACCTGAAACCCAAGTACATTCAGTAATTACTTGTAAAATTGCAAACTAAGAGAATCTTTTAGGAGAGCAATCAGGCAGCATACTCTAAAAGTTACAGATTATATATACTCTTTGACCAAATAAAGTACTTGTTGGGAATATATCTAACTTGTTATAAAAAGAAGATAACATTTTCTATCAAAGATTTTCATAGAAGCATTAAATGTGTTAAATTTTAAAAAGGACATTGGGAAGTCTCTAAATGTCCAAAAATAGAAGTATGACTAGTGATATATTACTGTAATGAAAAACTGTAATCTAATTTTAAGTTATGAGAGAAAAGAAGCAGCAAGGCTTGCTGGATAGAACTGATACAAGGCTGTGTGATGATCTTTGAGTTAACTAACCTTTCAGTGCACTAGACAATTTTCTAATACTATAAATTAATATATTGTAACTTCTTTATCTGGGAGTTCTCCATATCAATGAAATAACAGGTCTAGTCCCAATCCCTAAATATAAAGAACACAAGAAACATCTACTAACACACATCACTAAATCACTAAAATTCCCAGATCTTATTTGAAAGTAGTGTCTAATTATGCCTTCCCACTGTTGTATCCTGCCTTTCTAGAGCCCCCAAGTTGGGATGATTAAAATATCCTGCTTTCTAGAGCCCCCAAGCCGGGGTGACAAAACCATACCATTGCTTTCTAGAGCTCCCACACCAGGGTGATTAAAACATACCTTTCTAGTGGAGAAGTGATGAGGCGGGACTCCAGAGGATGGTGTGTTGGAATCCTTACAAAGTGTTAACTCATTAGAGTTGATAGAGACAATAATTATCTAATTTAGCAAATTCTCTAAGTCACTAATGTATTTAAGTACTCATTGAAGTTCACAAGTATGGGAGATTCACAAACTTTGTAACTTTGTGAATTCCTATCTCCCTTAATCCCTCCCTCAGAGGAGTCAACCTATTACACCCAGCATAAATAGAGCTTCAGGAGAGCCAGTCAGGGCAGTTCAGAAGAAGCCCTCTCTCGGAGGTGGAGTCAGATTCATTCCAACTTCACCTTGGTGCTGTGGCTGGGGACATTTGGAAGAAGAGAAGCTGAAGCTGGCAGAGGTTAAGATTAGGGGCAAGAGCTCTTGGTACGAAGGACAGACAGGCCTCTAAGAAAGCTAACTGGGCCCCAGGAAGAAGATTCAGAAACTGAAGATAATAAAGAATTTGAACTTTTAACATCTGGCTGCATTTGGAGTAATTATTACTTTTAACTGAAACGAAGGCTGCCTCCAGAAAACCTCCCCAAGAAACCTGCTCCCACAGAGAATGATCTTATATTTTAAAGAAGAGAACACCACAATGGTAGAAAAATGGAGTCCCTTTTATTTCAAGGACTTTCCCCTTATAATGAAACAACAACACTGTGCACTAGGACCACATAAACAACTTGCTATTGCATGTAGTTTGCCAACTGGTATCACTCTTCCACCAGGTATCACTTTGCTTCAATCTCAACACAGGTTGTCACTGTCCCCTGACTTCTCAGGAAAGTTGAGAGCCCTTAGGGGAGATGGGGAGCCAAAGCAGATATTGTCAGCAGGTTCCCTCTGGCCTGAAGGGTCTTATACCTCACCCAGGGTTTCCCCACTGACTGTGACCCTCTACATTCCATCATCCTGGATTTGTGATGGATGACTATTATTCCCACTGAATTTCACTTTCCCCTCAAGAATGTAAACTCATTGTTTTCATTTCATTCTTCATCCTTACAGCAGCACAATATCTAGCACATAGCATGTCACTAATAAAATATTAGTTTTTTCAGTATTCTAGTCTGATAAGATAATTTTGGATCCTAATTATATCATCTAGTATGTTAGATATCCCTCCCAGTTTGATGTCATCTGGAAATTGATAAACATATTTATTCAATATTTATTGAAGTTATTGACAAAAGTGCTAAACATCACTCCACTGGAGAATTCAAACATAATTAACATTTACTTTTTGAACCTGTTCATCCAACCAGTTCTGAATCCAAAAAACTATTTTATCAGGATATCCATTTCTTCATCCCCTAAAAAAGAAAATAACTTTCTATCAAAGCTTTGCTAAAATTTAGGTCACACTACATACATAGATAGTATTGCTCCCCTCATTCAGTAGTTGAGTGATTTTGTCAGAAAAAAAAATAAGATTAGTCTAGCATGACCTGTTCTTGATGAAGCTATTCTGGGAGTAAATTAAATAGTACTATGAGAATTTATTCATTGAAATTGATTTAAATGCAAATGATTACTAAGCAAATAAAGCTGTTTGTACTAACAGCAAATGTGAAATTCTTTTTAAAATTTATAAATAAAATTAAAATGAATGAGAATCATAGGTTATTAAATGATCTCAATCTTTTCAGCTCTAAATCCTATGAACTTATTAAATAAAACTACAAATATATATAATACACACATATGCATAAGAATACCCACATCAAATATATGCCAACTGAAATATTAATAATAGAATTTGAACACATCTCAATTGCATAGAATATCATATCTGTTAACATAATGGTTTAAATACATATTGGCAAAGAAAATCTGTATGGACTATTAGTTAAAATAGAAGTCTCCAAAAATTTTTGACCATATACACTGAGTGAAAAAGTTTAAGAACACATGGTACCACTATATGAATATTTATAGCTTATATAGTTGTACTACTGTGCTGACATAAAAACACATACCAAGAATAACAGAAAAGGATGAGCTAAAGATAAAATAAGCAATATATGAATAGTAATTCAGCTTTATTAACAGTAAAAGAAAAACACTTTCTGCTCTCATGAAAAATATTATTTAAAATATTTTTATGGGAGGCAATGTGACTGAATATGCCGTTGGAAAATGTGATTTGAAGTTTCATTTATTTTAATACATGGTCTTCATGGCTGTCTTAGCTGAAGAGGATCCTTCACAAAAATACTAGAAGAAATGCATCACTGATTGCACTTATTAAATTAAATCATGATACTCCTTTTTCAATTCCATCCAATGGTTTTTGTTGCAATTCAGCTAGTACATTTCCATTCTCCTTGATGTCAATCAACTATTCTTTCAAACTAATCAGAAGATGGTACAGTTGTACGTATTTTAACAAATTCAAAGCCCTTTGAAAAAATTTCATTTAGAAGATTTTTAAACACATTATAAAATTTGGTTTATAGGTTTGTTTGTTTTAAAGTCTATTAGAGGTAGCAATAGGTCTCAAAGGCAAAAAGCCTTGGGGTTCAAGTCTTACCTCAGATATATGTGTGTGTGTGTGTCACACACAATTTCAAATCTTACCTCAGATGTGTATGTATGTAAAAAAGGGGAAGGGGGGGGAGGGAGGAGGCTTGTATAACCCCAGGCAAGTCACTTAACCTTGAAATGTTCTAAGTAATTATAAAGTTGTAAAGAAGGTGCTCTACTCCTGGATTAATAGAGGAAACTTCCTCATCTAGGAATTTTCTATACCAATGAAATTATAAACCCAATCAGTCCCTTTTTTAAATGTGCACATGTGACTCTTTAGAGGTAATATACATAATTTGCAACGAATTTTTAAATATCTTGCTTCTTTCACACAAAAACCTTAACTTCTGAACCCTATGACATTTTTGGAAATGCTCCTTTTATTTGGTTTGTCAAATTCAGAACAACAAAAATATCCTGCCTATTGATAACTTCATATTATCAACTAATATCTTCTAAATATATAGTATGGAGTTCAGAATCAATGACAGGGAATTCAAATGCATTTCAAATGACTTTGATAATTTAAACCTTTTTTTTTTTTTTTTGTTATCTCCTTGCCAAATATCATAGCTGGCAGAGACCCTGGATATGGAACTGGAAGTGCTGTCAGCTCAGACATTTTCATATTTGCTTATGACTGCACTATTAATCTTGTCGCCAAGATTTAAACTCTTTGCAGGCATCTTTTTAAGTCATTAGTCTATGCTGTAAGGGTTAGTTTGGTTAAAAATATATAAATTTAAATCACTAAACTTAGGATTTTAATATGGTAAAAGCAAATGAGCAAGTAAAGTAAGAATGTGTCAATTACCACCTGATGTGAAATTTATGCCTTATGATAAATGTGTCTGAGGTGTCTGTCATTCTCAACCTGTCTGATTAAATATTAAGTTATTTTTTCTTTTATCAAATAAAAATCAGATAAATCAAATTAGAAGTTCTAATATTTTCTCACATTCCAAAGGATCTTCTCTTGTGTCCCTTTTTGGTGAAACATACATATTTCATTTGGAGACCAGAGAATGAGAATATGTAAACAGCATCCTTATGTAATAGGGATAGATGCTCTCATCTAGAGATTAAATTAATTTTTTACTTTGTGCCACATGTTTTACTTATTTGCCCTGTCAAGGGTGAGTTAAACATAAAAGTTTTGGATGTTTGGGGGCTTTCAGGTTTTAGAAGACCACAGACCACATGCTTCTTTGATTAACAGCAAGTTTGATCATACCCATTATAATGCATTGTACACAAATTGTGCTTAAGAGTCCCAAGGAAACCATTCTGTCTAATTCTCAAATGATTCCCTCCCTACCTTTTCTAACTCTAACATGGTCAGAAAATATGGAAGAGTGCTTTCTTCACTGAGTGATATTTCTTAAGTTTTTGATATAAAAGTATCAAGGTTGGTTAAAAAAAAAAATTAAGTAAAGCGAAAGGAAGAATTATTTATTTATTCTCTCCCCTCCCCTCCAGCAACTGGGATTAAGTGACTTAATTAAGTGACCAGCTAGGAAGTGTTAAGTGTCTGAGAGTAGATTTGAACTCAGGTCCCTCCTGACTTCAGGGAGGGTGCTCTATCCACTGCACCACCTACCTGCCCCAGAAGAAAAATTTATACAATAACAATATGAAGACAAAAAAAAAAAAAAAAAAAAACTTTGGAAGACTTAAAAACTGATTAATGGAAGAGCCAATGAGGACTGAAGAAGACTGATGGTATTGTATGTTCCCTATACCTCTTTCCTGACACAGGTGGTACAGCCATGATGCAGAATGAGACAGCCAATGTGGAAATCTGTTTTGCATAACTATGCAAAATCTTGTAAGAGTTTAATTCTTCTCCCCAATGGGGGAAGAGTAGGAGAGAAAAATAAATGCTTATTCGTTAAAATAATAATAATAATAATAATAAATGTCAAGTATTTACTTCCCAGAGTTCTCAAGAGTGCACTACAAATATATAAGACACATGTTCAATGGTTGCTACTGCTTCTGCTCAAAGTTGTAGCAATTCTCTAGTTGACCATGTTCCTTACCTTGTTAGAATTAAACAAAAATACTCAAAGCATGGTCCAAAGACTTCTTGGAATCCTCTTTCTTGGAATCCTCAAAGTGAAAACTACTTTTTATATAATGCTAAAACATTATTTATCTACGCCCTTTTCTAACTATGTGCATGTGTGAGGTTGAATAATCTTCCCATACTCCAATCAAAACAACATATCACAACTGATTGAATGTAGAAGCAAGTGAAAATCCAGTTGTCTACTGTTAAGCCAGACAATTAAAGAGATTTGTAAAAATATGTGAAACCATGCTACTTTTCTCATTAATTTTTTTTGTTTGAGAAGTTAATTAAAATATGTTTAGATTATGATATATTATTAATTTTAATGAATAAATTATATAATTTCATCAGCTTTCATTTCTAATATGCTAAATATTGATATAATTCACATAAACAAAGGTTCTTTGGAGTCTTTAATAATTTTTAAAGACTATAAAGAGATCCTGAGATGAAAAAGCCTGACATTCTAGGATTTTGGCTTGGGAACGAAGGAGTTATGAGTGACTAGAGATTGAAGAATGTCAAAAATAAAATCTCAAGCTAAGAATTCTATTCTTCATCATTTCTTTCAATCATTACCTATCACAAAAGGCCCAACTATAGGTATATTTTCATAGTAATTTTAAAAAACTAGATCTTTTTGTTGTTGTTGTTATATTATAGATGGAGGATGCTAGCCACAAAGTTATATATTTTTGATCCTCTGGCTCTTTTATTCTATGCTCCCTTTACTTTGGTGATTTCATCCACTTCCATGGCATCAATTATCACTTGTAATGATTTTGGATGACTCCCAAATCTTTCATCTCCATACCCATCTCTACACCCATCTCTACTTATCATAGCTCCAGGAACCTAATACAACCTACTAGAGTTTTCCTTTCTCAGTGTCCCTCACTCAATTTATGTGCTCCCTGAAAACCAGTATCTCCCCTTCCCCTTTACAATGAAATTTTCTATTACATATAACTCATTAAGTAAAAGGAAAAGCAAACTGTAAAGAAATCATACTGATATTATTCTGCTTTGAGTCATTGCTTAAGACTTAAACATATGAAATGAATTTCTACTAAAGCACATTTCCCTGTGATAGGGAGGATTTGTAGTGAATTTTTCATTACCCTTTAAAAAGAGAAGAGAGGCAGTTTGGCAAAGTAGATAGATAGCTAATTTCAAATCAAGATCTGGATTCAAAGTTCCTCTTCTGAACACTTACTGTATAACTGGATAAATCATTTAACCTCTCAGCAATTCTCAAGGAATAGAAGTTACACAGAGGATCAGATCTAACTCAGTAGAAGATGTTTTTTCCATGGGGAGTTCTCTACCCAGATGAAATAGGTTCAGTCCCAAAAAATGAAAACAAAATCCCCCCAAAAAACAAATAATAAAAAACAAAGACAGTTAAAAGAGTAGCCATATATTTTGAAGAATTGCACATGTTTAAACTATATTGGATTGCTTGTTGTGTAGGGGAGGGGAAGAAGGGAGAAACATTTGGAACACAAGGTTTTGCAGGGGTGAATGCTGAAAATTATCGTTGCATATATTTTAAAAAATTAAAAGCTATTATCATAAAAAATTAAAGATAATAGCCATCTTTTTATTCTTTAAAAGTATGATTACTATGAACAATGAACAAAAAAGCATCTGACTAGATTTTTAAAAATTGTATCTGAAAAAGTCAAAGCTTTATGTTTTATATATAGTATATATGTACACATGCATTCGTGCATGTTTATGTGTGTATCTCTACAATATACACACATAAATATATGTGTGTATATACACAGATAGCTAAGTGACATAGTAGATAAGAATCCTAGGCTGAGTGAGAGTCAGGAAAACCCAAATTTAAATATGGCCTCGGACACTTACTAACAAGTAATCTTTTTTTATGTCTGTCTGAATTTCCTTGATTGTAATATGGGGGTAATGATAATATGAGCACTTCTTTCCCTCCTGGGATTCATATAAAAATCAAATGAGATAGAAAGGTAAAAACATTCCCTGCCCTCAAAGAAGTTCACACAGTAATGGAGGAGATGTCCTTGACTAGTAAACTTAGAAGATAAATACAGAATAGATGGAAGGTAACCTTGGAGCGGAAGGTATCTTGGGATGAAAAATTCAACAAATTATATTTTAAAATAGCAATAATGTCAGAAGAGAATAGAGGCAGTCCTCACGTGGGTAGAAGTGCTTTAACATAATTCCTTGAAAAGGATGGCAAAAATGGATGGCAAGGAAAAAAAGCCTGTCCTACTCAGAGTGGAGGTGGGGAGCCTACAATGACACTGCTATCTTGGATCATGACTCCAAAACATCAGGGTTTGTGTCTCCAATTGAAGCCACTGGAAACTGAAAACTCATGTTTTGAGTTTACCAACTTCAAATGAGGAAAGGTCTATTAACTGTTTCTGAATTTTATCATTATCTCAGAAGCATAAAAATGCTTCAAATACTAAAGGGACATCCAAATAGCTCTCACTTTATTATTAGTTTCAATTACTTTGATGACTGTTAAGAGTGCAGTCTATAAAGGAATGAAAGCTTTGGGTTAAAAGGACACTCCTAAACATTAGGTTTTTCCCCTTTAAGATACATTCTTTTTTTATCTTCTTGTCCCTGTTTCTAAATTCTGTTCTCCTGAAGTAATCTGTATGTTTTTCTATCTATATAGATGTATAAATGGGTATATATGTTAAAACATTATTTTCAGACAATGAAAACTGTAAAATATTCATAGTATGAAAGTTTTAATTCAAAATGTTCTATCAGGAATAAGCCAGTCAACCTCCAGTTTTTACAGAATTATTCCTCCTTTATCGAAACAACAAAACTGCTAAAATATGTATATTCATATATATTTTAAAAAGTTTTCATATAGAGTTTGAGCAGTTTTTATTAAACCAAAGTTCTTTTCTTATTCCTTTTGAGCATCAAAATATTCATTGATGACAAAAGCAATTGTTTTACATTCCTTGCCAACTGATGTCAATTATTTTATTTACAGAAAAGTATTATGAACTGACAGTACCCTACTAAAGAAACAATGCACTTGATAACATTTTTGTTAGCTGAACATGGTTATAGGTAACCATACATGGAGCACTAAACATAAGAAAATTGGAAAAGGACAAAATAGCATACAAGGACACCATATTGTACTTAATGTAGTCTTAAGTTGAGGATCAAAAAGCAGCACTTTGTGGCAGTACAGGCCTTTAGAGTAATTCTAACACTGGCTGCATGCACTTAGGCAAATTGTTTCTGAGCCTCAGTTTCCTCATTTGGGAAACAGGAATGATAATATTTATATTTGTATTTTCTACCTTATAGGTTTGTTGTGAGGTAAGCACAGAGTACCTTCAAAGCATTAGAACAGATTTGTGTGCCATAGAACCACTTTGGAAGTCTGGGGAGAGATGTTTAAGAGAATGTGTCATTACTATTATCATCAAGTATGAATTCTATTTATAAACAGAAGAAAATGGTTAAGATTAGATTGTCCCACCCTATGGCATGCCCTCAAAGTGGCTTTCTTAATTACATTTTCTATATCAGTAAATTGATTTGTCTCTGCTCTCTCTTATAAAACTAGAATGGTATGGTAGCATCTGGGCAGCCTTGCAATCAAGAAGACCTCTTCACTTAACAGACCTCTAAGGGAAATTTAAGATAATCATAATACCCTAAAGATCGCACATAAACTGCAGACCCTGGGCATTTCTCACAATAATGAACTCATAATTCCAAGTAAAAATTAGGTAAAATGAAAATAGAACATAGTGGATAAACCTCTAATAATCAGATAAAATGATAGAACATTGACTAAAACAGTGGGGATAGGGGTGGGAAGGAAGGAAACCTGGCATTAGACAAAATGACAGAACACAATAGGGCAAAACCGCCCATAACCAGATAAAATGAAAATAGACAGTAGTGGGATGAGTGGGTGTATAGGGGAAATGTGGGTAATTAGACAAAATGAAAGTAGAAACTAGTGAGGGTGGGGAGAAAGTCTACTACTTTTAATTTTCTGGTTGTTTAGATTCTGAATAAAAAGTTTGTTTCTTGAAAAACAAAAAGTGCTACTTTCTAAGGCAGTGCTTTTTAACAATTCACCTTATTGCACTGAAGATGAAATGAAAAAGCACTGTCTTAACACAGGCCAACCAAAACACACCATGGACTATGTGTGACAGTTTTACTTAGTTAAACATTGAGAGAGCAGCTGCTCAGAGAGTTTTTGTCTCATTAACAGTTGCCAGATCTATCCCATACAAAGCTTCGCATTTATGCTGATGCTAGACTTCAAAGTACATCTGAAATCATTCCAAAAGGCCAAGGCACTTGGGGCTTTACCTGGAATGGCATTCTATATCAATAGTGCATATCCCAGGCCAAGTTCTGACCATGAGAGAGGTGAGGAATGTCTCCCATGCAAGATGGAAATTGCTTTCTCTTCCTTTTCCTAAAATAGGTAGAACGATTAATAAGTGTTCAAATTTGTTGACCTTTTGTAGACTCCTTCAACAAGTAGTATGAATCTACAGCCCTCTTGTAGGTAAGTATGAGGTAGGGGCAAGGGAGTGACATTTTATGGAGGCAGGAGTCTGGAGGGCCTTTACTACTGCGGGCCAGTAAGTCACTGAACGAGTGTCGTTCAGTTTCAGAATGACAAGACTGGATTTGATGGCCTCCCTTAAGACACAGTTTACAATTTACTCGTGTACAAGATGGGGGAGTGAGGGTGGATTTGATGGCCTTAAGGTCTGTCTTCATCTCTAAATCTTTGCTCCTATGTCAGATTTTTCCCTTTATCAAAAACTGCTTCTGAGGCTCAATAACCAACTTGTAATATGCCCATGTGAAGGAAACAAAGGGTTAATAAATAAAAGGCAGCACCTGGCATCATGAACACCAGCATTTTTGAAATCCAGCCTTGGATAAGTAGAAGCTGTGTGACTGAGCAAGTCAGTCACTCAACCTCTGAGGTATCTCAAAACATTAGGCAGGATATAAGACATCAATTTGTTTAGGGACTGATTTTGCCCTCTACTGTAAGCCTAAGCAAGCATTAAGCCAGATGGGCTCAGAATGAAATATAGACTTTAAGTAGTTATATTATTTTGCAAATTATACTAAATAGGTCACAGATCATCAAAAGAATGTGGCTACTCTTGTCCTAAATTCACTCTTGGAGTGGGACTGGTGATATGGTGATAATGCTTTTGGCAGAAAGGGAAATTTGGAGGAGCAGGCTCACTTATCTCTATGCAGATCACTTCCAAATTTACATACCTATCACTAAACTCTCTCAAGCCTAAAATGCCAACTGTCTGCTGGACATCTCCTAGATGTCCTACTTACATTTTAAACTTACTATGCCTATAGAAAAGCTAACATTGAAGAGGTCTTTGATTTATTTGTGTGTATGAATATTATATGCACATATGTATATATACACACAGATAATTCTCACCTTCCTTAAGTGGACCCTAAGTAAATTTTAACAGATTTGCTGTGTTAGGAAACAGAGGGAGGAAATGGAAGGAAAGGCCAGTACCCAGTTCAAAGAACCTACATGTAGAGTTGTGTGTGGAGAAGCACGAGTAGACATGTATGACACTTGGGGTGGGTGCCAATACATACTAACTAAAGACAGACAAAGGGGTAGAGGGAGGTGGAAATGGCAAAGGTCTCTTCTCAGAGGGAGGTCTTGATAAGTGTGTCTGTTCTGTTTTCTCTTGGAGAAGTTTTTGGGAGGGAGGAACTGAGGTAGGTCACTGAGTGAGGAGCTGAGGGACAAAAGGAGAGAGGACAAAGTGGAGTAAAGTTAACATAGTTCGTTTTTTTGGAATGTGAATTTCTTTTCATATTCTTTAGATAGTTAAATTTGCATAATGTGAATTATGTAAAATGAAAACTATATATAGACAGTTTTTCTTTACAGAATAAAAGTAAAAGTTTTAAAAATTAAAATATGTCTAAAGCATAAATCCATCTTTTCCCCTATATTAGTACCTCCTCCAAACTTCCCAATTTCTGTCAAAGGAATTAGCAGAATTTTTCCTACAACATCCCAGGCACATAGGTTTTCAACTTCTGAATCATCTTACTCCATCATATTAGTTGCCAAGTTTTTCTATATAAATTGTTTTGTATTTATTTTTTTCTTCTACTTGTACAGCTATCACTTTAGTTTAAGCCATCCCTTTTACCTTTGGCCTTGGTTAATATTAATAGATTACTACTAATTGGATCTCCTAATTCTAGTGTTTCCTCTTTCCAATCTTCCCATATGACAAAACCATTTTCCTAAGACATAGATGTGGTGTTCTTTTTCTTCTTTAAAATATAATAGTTCTCTCTGGGGGAGGTTTCTCAGGGAAGTTTTCTGGAGGCAGCCTTAGTTGCAGTTGAAAGTAATAATCACCGAAAACGCAACCAGGTGATAAAAATTCAGATCTTTTATTGCCTCCAATATAGCTCCATTAGTTGAGGCCTATCTCTCTGCTTGATTTTAAGAGCTCTTGCAGCTTTGTCCTTTGCTTCTGCCTCTGCTTTCCTCAGCCTCCACCAGCACAAAGGTGAATCTGTCTTGCCTCTGAGAGAGGGCTTCTGACTCTCCCAGAGTGCTCTGCGTCTGTTCCAGTGCGCTCCTCTCCCATCTACTTCAGTTGAACTCCCTTGACTTGGCTTATATATGACTCTTCTGAGAGAATGGGATTATGGGTTTCCTCCCAGAGTGCTCTCTGGCCCTTAAAGCTTCAAGGGAGGTGTGAATTCACAAAGTTAGAAAGTTTACTTTTGTGATTCTCCCATACTTGTGATGTGAACTCCAATGAGTACTTAAATACTTCTTGCTTATATGAGCTCTCTAAAGGTGTGAACACAAGCATTATATCAATTAGTTCTATTTAGTACCTTGTTTCAGGTTCTGGCCCCAAACATCTCCTTGTAAGAACAGATCAATCATACTGAATCATGCTAAATTAGATAATTATTGTCTCTATCAACTCTAATGACTTAACAGTTTGTAAAGATTCCAACACATAGATCTGAATGTTATTCTCCTATGCAAACAAACTATTCAGTGTCTCCTTATTACATCTGGGATAATAAAATATAAATTCAATCTGTCACTTAAGGTCCTCCAACAATATGGCTCCCATCAACTTTCCAAGGCTGATAGCACCCTGTTTATTCTGTTTCAGTCAAATGAGTGCCTTGAGCCTGGCATTCCTCCCTTGGCACATTTGCACAAGTCTTCCTCCTTGTCTCTGCATTTTAGAATCCTTTTTCTCTTTCCTGGCTCAGCTTAGTTGTTACCTTCTCTGTGAAGTTATCCTTGATCCCCTTGTTGTATCTTCATGTGTTGCATTCCTCTAGAAGAATGTGATCTCCTAGACAACACGGTCTTTTGGGTTTTGTACTGGTGCCTACTATGGTACACTGCACACAGTAGGAGCTTAAGAAAATATCAGTTGATCAGAAATGGAATTCCTAGTATATTCTATTTCACATGCTTGGGATCATAGGATCATAGTTCTAAGATTTGAAAGGACCTCAGGTTATCTAAACATACTAAAGTTATCTAACTAATGCATTAATAGGATCTATTTTCTAGAAAATAAAAAACAAATACTAAATTTATATTCACAGACATACATTAGCTGAACATATAATATATAGATACACATATCTCATATGACATATGATATAGAATACATATTTCTTACAGCCCATATCCAATGAATGTGTAGAGCAAAAAAGATCAGCAAAGATTTTGTTTATCTATAATTCTAATCTCAAAATAGTTTGTTGATTTAGGGTCATGTGTTGATCAAGGAACATTTTCTCTAAAATACAGATTTTAGTATACTAAAAATACTCAGAAACAGGATTTGAACTAAGGTCTTAAACCATTATTTAAACAAAGAATTATCCCTGAGAATTAGAAAAGAAGCAAATTTTGCTATTTGTTCTTTTCTTTAACCTAACTGTCTCATTTCTAAATAAGCACAAACAGCAAATACTGTTTGTATCAAATCAGCCATGAACCAAATGAGCCAAGTGGATTATCACTGAGTTCAATTAGAGCGGTCCATAAAATTGTCCTCTTTTTTATTCAATAATTTTAGTTTATATTTAAGACATGTCCACTTCAAATAATAAGATCCTTATCTCAACTTAGTAATACAAATATTAACTAAAAATATTAACTAAATTTTGTGCACTCCATTTTCTAGAAACTAGAAGATTTCATTAATGCATTAGTCAAAAAATTCAAGTTCACCAGTTATTAGCCTCATATAAATAAGAACAACAACCTGATTTTTCCCCAAGAGGGGACACTGAATGACAAGTTAAAAAAAATTTTGACTCGTTCATGAAAATAGTCCCTATGACAGTCTCAGGGAATAAAAACAGAGTCCTTTTTCTAAGCCACTTTGCATGATCACCAGACTTAAACAAAGAGGACTAAGGGTAACTTCAATTTACAATCAGACAGCATGTATTTAAGTCACAATTACCAAGGTAATGGCAGAGTAGGCAAGCAGGCTGAGAACTCATGAAAACACTGAACTCCCTGTAAGAAGTCCTCTGTATCAGCAGAGTTTAACATCTTGTGAAGTACTAAAAGGTTAAATGATTAGCCCAGGGTCACACAGCCAGTACATATGTAAAGTGAGACTTGAACAGTGGACTCCTTTGTCTTATGCTCTACTTTATGCTCTGGCTCTTTTATTCTATGCTCCCTTTACTTTGGTGATTTCATCCACTTCCATGGCATCAATTATCACTTGTAATGATTTTGGATGACTCCCAAATCTTTCATCTCCATACCCATCTCTACACCCATCTCTACTTATCATAGCTCCAGGAACCTAATACAACCTACTAGAGTTTTCCTTTCTCAGTGTCCCTCACTCAATTTATGTGCTCCCTGAAAACCAGTATCTCCCCTTCCCCTTTACAATGAAATTTTCTATTACATATAACTCATTAAGTAAAAGGAAAAGCAAACTGTAAAGAAATCATACTGATATTATTCTGCTTTGAGTCATTGCTTAAGACTTAAACATATGAAATGAATTTCTACTAAAGCACATTTCCCTGTGATAGGGAGGATTTGTAGTGAATTTTTCATTACCCTTTAAAAAGAGAAGAGAGGCAGTTTGGCAAAGTAGATAGATAGCTAATTTCAAATCAAGATCTGGATTCAAAGTTCCTCTTCTGAACACTTACTGTATAACTGGATAAATCATTTAACCTCTCAGCAATTCTCAAGGAATAGAAGTTACACAGAGGATCAGATCTAACTCAGTAGAAGATGTTTTTTCCATGGGGAGTTCTCTACCCAGATGAAATAGGTTCAGTCCCAAAAAATGAAAACAAAATCCCCCCAAAAAACAAATAATAAAAAACAAAGACAGTTAAAAGAGTAGCCATATATTTTGAAGAATTGCACATGTTTAAACTATATTGGATTGCTTGTTGTGTAGGGGAGGGGAAGAAGGGAGAAACATTTGGAACACAAGGTTTTGCAGGGGTGAATGCTGAAAATTATCGTTGCATATATTTTAAAAAATTAAAAGCTATTATCATAAAAAATTAAAGATAATAGCCATCTTTTTATTCTTTAAAAGTATGATTACTATGAACAATGAACAAAAAAGCATCTGACTAGATTTTTAAAAATTGTATCTGAAAAAGTCAAAGCTTTATGTTTTATATATAGTATATATGTACACATGCATTCGTGCATGTTTATGTGTGTATCTCTACAATATACACACATAAATATATGTGTGTATATACACAGATAGCTAAGTGACATAGTAGATAAGAATCCTAGGCTGAGTGAGAGTCAGGAAAACCCAAATTTAAATATGGCCTCGGACACTTACTAACAAGTAATCTTTTTTTATGTCTGTCTGAATTTCCTTGATTGTAATATGGGGGTAATGATAATATGAGCACTTCTTTCCCTCCTGGGATTCATATAAAAATCAAATGAGATAGAAAGGTAAAAACATTCCCTGCCCTCAAAGAAGTTCACACAGTAATGGAGGAGATGTCCTTGACTAGTAAACTTAGAAGATAAATACAGAATAGATGGAAGGTAACCTTGGAGCGGAAGGTATCTTGGGATGAAAAATTCAACAAATTATATTTTAAAATAGCAATAATGTCAGAAGAGAATAGAGGCAGTCCTCACGTGGGTAGAAGTGCTTTAACATAATTCCTTGAAAAGGATGGCAAAAATGGATGGCAAGGAAAAAAAGCCTGTCCTACTCAGAGTGGAGGTGGGGAGCCTACAATGACACTGCTATCTTGGATCATGACTCCAAAACATCAGGGTTTGTGTCTCCAATTGAAGCCACTGGAAACTGAAAACTCATGTTTTGAGTTTACCAACTTCAAATGAGGAAAGGTCTATTAACTGTTTCTGAATTTTATCATTATCTCAGAAGCATAAAAATGCTTCAAATACTAAAGGGACATCCAAATAGCTCTCACTTTATTATTAGTTTCAATTACTTTGATGACTGTTAAGAGTGCAGTCTATAAAGGAATGAAAGCTTTGGGTTAAAAGGACACTCCTAAACATTAGGTTTTTCCCCTTTAAGATACATTCTTTTTTTATCTTCTTGTCCCTGTTTCTAAATTCTGTTCTCCTGAAGTAATCTGTATGTTTTTCTATCTATATAGATGTATAAATGGGTATATATGTTAAAACATTATTTTCAGACAATGAAAACTGTAAAATATTCATAGTATGAAAGTTTTAATTCAAAATGTTCTATCAGGAATAAGCCAGTCAACCTCCAGTTTTTACAGAATTATTCCTCCTTTATCGAAACAACAAAACTGCTAAAATATGTATATTCATATATATTTTAAAAAGTTTTCATATAGAGTTTGAGCAGTTTTTATTAAACCAAAGTTCTTTTCTTATTCCTTTTGAGCATCAAAATATTCATTGATGACAAAAGCAATTGTTTTACATTCCTTGCCAACTGATGTCAATTATTTTATTTACAGAAAAGTATTATGAACTGACAGTACCCTACTAAAGAAACAATGCACTTGATAACATTTTTGTTAGCTGAACATGGTTATAGGTAACCATACATGGAGCACTAAACATAAGAAAATTGGAAAAGGACAAAATAGCATACAAGGACACCATATTGTACTTAATGTAGTCTTAAGTTGAGGATCAAAAAGCAGCACTTTGTGGCAGTACAGGCCTTTAGAGTAATTCTAACACTGGCTGCATGCACTTAGGCAAATTGTTTCTGAGCCTCAGTTTCCTCATTTGGGAAACAGGAATGATAATATTTATATTTGTATTTTCTACCTTATAGGTTTGTTGTGAGGTAAGCACAGAGTACCTTCAAAGCATTAGAACAGATTTGTGTGCCATAGAACCACTTTGGAAGTCTGGGGAGAGATGTTTAAGAGAATGTGTCATTACTATTATCATCAAGTATGAATTCTATTTATAAACAGAAGAAAATGGTTAAGATTAGATTGTCCCACCCTATGGCATGCCCTCAAAGTGGCTTTCTTAATTACATTTTCTATATCAGTAAATTGATTTGTCTCTGCTCTCTCTTATAAAACTAGAATGGTATGGTAGCATCTGGGCAGCCTTGCAATCAAGAAGACCTCTTCACTTAACAGACCTCTAAGGGAAATTTAAGATAATCATAATACCCTAAAGATCGCACATAAACTGCAGACCCTGGGCATTTCTCACAATAATGAACTCATAATTCCAAGTAAAAATTAGGTAAAATGAAAATAGAACATAGTGGATAAACCTCTAATAATCAGATAAAATGATAGAACATTGACTAAAACAGTGGGGATAGGGGTGGGAAGGAAGGAAACCTGGCATTAGACAAAATGACAGAACACAATAGGGCAAAACCGCCCATAACCAGATAAAATGAAAATAGACAGTAGTGGGATGAGTGGGTGTATAGGGGAAATGTGGGTAATTAGACAAAATGAAAGTAGAAACTAGTGAGGGTGGGGAGAAAGTCTACTACTTTTAATTTTCTGGTTGTTTAGATTCTGAATAAAAAGTTTGTTTCTTGAAAAACAAAAAGTGCTACTTTCTAAGGCAGTGCTTTTTAACAATTCACCTTATTGCACTGAAGATGAAATGAAAAAGCACTGTCTTAACACAGGCCAACCAAAACACACCATGGACTATGTGTGACAGTTTTACTTAGTTAAACATTGAGAGAGCAGCTGCTCAGAGAGTTTTTGTCTCATTAACAGTTGCCAGATCTATCCCATACAAAGCTTCGCATTTATGCTGATGCTAGACTTCAAAGTACATCTGAAATCATTCCAAAAGGCCAAGGCACTTGGGGCTTTACCTGGAATGGCATTCTATATCAATAGTGCATATCCCAGGCCAAGTTCTGACCATGAGAGAGGTGAGGAATGTCTCCCATGCAAGATGGAAATTGCTTTCTCTTCCTTTTCCTAAAATAGGTAGAACGATTAATAAGTGTTCAAATTTGTTGACCTTTTGTAGACTCCTTCAACAAGTAGTATGAATCTACAGCCCTCTTGTAGGTAAGTATGAGGTAGGGGCAAGGGAGTGACATTTTATGGAGGCAGGAGTCTGGAGGGCCTTTACTACTGCGGGCCAGTAAGTCACTGAACGAGTGTCGTTCAGTTTCAGAATGACAAGACTGGATTTGATGGCCTCCCTTAAGACACAGTTTACAATTTACTCGTGTACAAGATGGGGGAGTGAGGGTGGATTTGATGGCCTTAAGGTCTGTCTTCATCTCTAAATCTTTGCTCCTATGTCAGATTTTTCCCTTTATCAAAAACTGCTTCTGAGGCTCAATAACCAACTTGTAATATGCCCATGTGAAGGAAACAAAGGGTTAATAAATAAAAGGCAGCACCTGGCATCATGAACACCAGCATTTTTGAAATCCAGCCTTGGATAAGTAGAAGCTGTGTGACTGAGCAAGTCAGTCACTCAACCTCTGAGGTATCTCAAAACATTAGGCAGGATATAAGACATCAATTTGTTTAGGGACTGATTTTGCCCTCTACTGTAAGCCTAAGCAAGCATTAAGCCAGATGGGCTCAGAATGAAATATAGACTTTAAGTAGTTATATTATTTTGCAAATTATACTAAATAGGTCACAGATCATCAAAAGAATGTGGCTACTCTTGTCCTAAATTCACTCTTGGAGTGGGACTGGTGATATGGTGATAATGCTTTTGGCAGAAAGGGAAATTTGGAGGAGCAGGCTCACTTATCTCTATGCAGATCACTTCCAAATTTACATACCTATCACTAAACTCTCTCAAGCCTAAAATGCCAACTGTCTGCTGGACATCTCCTAGATGTCCTACTTACATTTTAAACTTACTATGCCTATAGAAAAGCTAACATTGAAGAGGTCTTTGATTTATTTGTGTGTATGAATATTATATGCACATATGTATATATACACACAGATAATTCTCACCTTCCTTAAGTGGACCCTAAGTAAATTTTAACAGATTTGCTGTGTTAGGAAACAGAGGGAGGAAATGGAAGGAAAGGCCAGTACCCAGTTCAAAGAACCTACATGTAGAGTTGTGTGTGGAGAAGCACGAGTAGACATGTATGACACTTGGGGTGGGTGCCAATACATACTAACTAAAGACAGACAAAGGGGTAGAGGGAGGTGGAAATGGCAAAGGTCTCTTCTCAGAGGGAGGTCTTGATAAGTGTGTCTGTTCTGTTTTCTCTTGGAGAAGTTTTTGGGAGGGAGGAACTGAGGTAGGTCACTGAGTGAGGAGCTGAGGGACAAAAGGAGAGAGGACAAAGTGGAGTAAAGTTAACATAGTTCGTTTTTTTGGAATGTGAATTTCTTTTCATATTCTTTAGATAGTTAAATTTGCATAATGTGAATTATGTAAAATGAAAACTATATATAGACAGTTTTTCTTTACAGAATAAAAGTAAAAGTTTTAAAAATTAAAATATGTCTAAAGCATAAATCCATCTTTTCCCCTATATTAGTACCTCCTCCAAACTTCCCAATTTCTGTCAAAGGAATTAGCAGAATTTTTCCTACAACATCCCAGGCACATAGGTTTTCAACTTCTGAATCATCTTACTCCATCATATTAGTTGCCAAGTTTTTCTATATAAATTGTTTTGTATTTATTTTTTTCTTCTACTTGTACAGCTATCACTTTAGTTTAAGCCATCCCTTTTACCTTTGGCCTTGGTTAATATTAATAGATTACTACTAATTGGATCTCCTAATTCTAGTGTTTCCTCTTTCCAATCTTCCCATATGACAAAACCATTTTCCTAAGACATAGATGTGGTGTTCTTTTTCTTCTTTAAAATATAATAGTTCTCTCTGGGGGAGGTTTCTCAGGGAAGTTTTCTGGAGGCAGCCTTAGTTGCAGTTGAAAGTAATAATCACCGAAAACGCAACCAGGTGATAAAAATTCAGATCTTTTATTGCCTCCAATATAGCTCCATTAGTTGAGGCCTATCTCTCTGCTTGATTTTAAGAGCTCTTGCAGCTTTGTCCTTTGCTTCTGCCTCTGCTTTCCTCAGCCTCCACCAGCACAAAGGTGAATCTGTCTTGCCTCTGAGAGAGGGCTTCTGACTCTCCCAGAGTGCTCTGCGTCTGTTCCAGTGCGCTCCTCTCCCATCTACTTCAGTTGAACTCCCTTGACTTGGCTTATATATGACTCTTCTGAGAGAATGGGATTATGGGTTTCCTCCCAGAGTGCTCTCTGGCCCTTAAAGCTTCAAGGGAGGTGTGAATTCACAAAGTTAGAAAGTTTACTTTTGTGATTCTCCCATACTTGTGATGTGAACTCCAATGAGTACTTAAATACTTCTTGCTTATATGAGCTCTCTAAAGGTGTGAACACAAGCATTATATCAATTAGTTCTATTTAGTACCTTGTTTCAGGTTCTGGCCCCAAACATCTCCTTGTAAGAACAGATCAATCATACTGAATCATGCTAAATTAGATAATTATTGTCTCTATCAACTCTAATGACTTAACAGTTTGTAAAGATTCCAACACATAGATCTGAATGTTATTCTCCTATGCAAACAAACTATTCAGTGTCTCCTTATTACATCTGGGATAATAAAATATAAATTCAATCTGTCACTTAAGGTCCTCCAACAATATGGCTCCCATCAACTTTCCAAGGCTGATAGCACCCTGTTTATTCTGTTTCAGTCAAATGAGTGCCTTGAGCCTGGCATTCCTCCCTTGGCACATTTGCACAAGTCTTCCTCCTTGTCTCTGCATTTTAGAATCCTTTTTCTCTTTCCTGGCTCAGCTTAGTTGTTACCTTCTCTGTGAAGTTATCCTTGATCCCCTTGTTGTATCTTCATGTGTTGCATTCCTCTAGAAGAATGTGATCTCCTAGACAACACGGTCTTTTGGGTTTTGTACTGGTGCCTACTATGGTACACTGCACACAGTAGGAGCTTAAGAAAATATCAGTTGATCAGAAATGGAATTCCTAGTATATTCTATTTCACATGCTTGGGATCATAGGATCATAGTTCTAAGATTTGAAAGGACCTCAGGTTATCTAAACATACTAAAGTTATCTAACTAATGCATTAATAGGATCTATTTTCTAGAAAATAAAAAACAAATACTAAATTTATATTCACAGACATACATTAGCTGAACATATAATATATAGATACACATATCTCATATGACATATGATATAGAATACATATTTCTTACAGCCCATATCCAATGAATGTGTAGAGCAAAAAAGATCAGCAAAGATTTTGTTTATCTATAATTCTAATCTCAAAATAGTTTGTTGATTTAGGGTCATGTGTTGATCAAGGAACATTTTCTCTAAAATACAGATTTTAGTATACTAAAAATACTCAGAAACAGGATTTGAACTAAGGTCTTAAACCATTATTTAAACAAAGAATTATCCCTGAGAATTAGAAAAGAAGCAAATTTTGCTATTTGTTCTTTTCTTTAACCTAACTGTCTCATTTCTAAATAAGCACAAACAGCAAATACTGTTTGTATCAAATCAGCCATGAACCAAATGAGCCAAGTGGATTATCACTGAGTTCAATTAGAGCGGTCCATAAAATTGTCCTCTTTTTTATTCAATAATTTTAGTTTATATTTAAGACATGTCCACTTCAAATAATAAGATCCTTATCTCAACTTAGTAATACAAATATTAACTAAAAATATTAACTAAATTTTGTGCACTCCATTTTCTAGAAACTAGAAGATTTCATTAATGCATTAGTCAAAAAATTCAAGTTCACCAGTTATTAGCCTCATATAAATAAGAACAACAACCTGATTTTTCCCCAAGAGGGGACACTGAATGACAAGTTAAAAAAAATTTTGACTCGTTCATGAAAATAGTCCCTATGTGACAGTCTCAGGGAATAAAAACAGAGTCCTTTTTCTAAGCCACTTTGCATGATCACCAGACTTAAACAAAGAGGACTAAGGGTAACTTCAATTTACAATCAGACAGCATGTATTTAAGTCACAATTACCAAGGTAATGGCAGAGTAGGCAAGCAGGCTGAGAACTCATGAAAACACTGAACTCCCTGTAAGAAGTCCTCTGTATCAGCAGAGTTTAACATCTTGTGAAGTACTAAAAGGTTAAATGATTAGCCCAGGGTCACACAGCCAGTACATATGTAAAGTGAGACTTGAACAGTGGACTCCTTTGTCTTATGCTCTACTTTATATCATTCATGCAGTTCCTGAAATGGATCTTACATCATTATTAAACATCAGCTACTAGGTTCTAGGATCTGTGCAAAGTTCTGGGAATACAAAACAAAAGGAAAAAAATGATCTCCACTTTTGAGAAGTTTGCATTAACATTAGCCTTGTTAACCCTTCATTTATGGTATCATTTATTTATTTAATGCACAATCTTAATACTGTTTTTTAGAAGTTACAAATGAATTTTGAGGCAGCTAGGGGGCCCAGTGAAGTGTGGAAAATCTGAGTTCAAATCTAGCCTCACACACTAAGTAGCTGTGTGACCTTGGGCAATCCACTTAAAACTGTTTGCCTCAACGGTAAAATTGGAATAATAATAGTATCTACTTCACAGGATTGTTATGAGAATCAAATGGGATATTTGTAAAAACACAGCATAGTGCCTGGCACACAGTGGGTTCTATATAAAAGTTTATTTCCCTTCCACCCCCTAACCTCCCTTTTCTGGACTAAATGGAAAAGTACTGAACTATTCAAAAATATAACTGTAAGTTTTATCTTCAAAAATAGAAAAAGGTAATCCAACACTACTCAAATACCCATGAAAGAGAAACTAAATACTGGGTATATAACATAAAAACAAACAATTCAAAAATGCAAAGTCATTCAACTAAGGAATTACTCTGAACATGTTGGGAAGTCTACAAAAGATTTTTATGTCTGAGGAGACTTCTGAGAGGATAAAAACTGTCCATAGACAAATGGATCATCCATTCTTAAGACAATTGCCTGGAGGTCATGAGAGGTCAAGGGACTTGACCATTTTTAAAACTAATGTTTCAGACACACCACTCAAAACTAGCTTAACAATTAGAAAGGCCTATATTCAAATCCCACCTGTCTCTAGAATATCTGAAATCATAATCTCCCATTTCTACAAAGTTATATATATATATATGTATATATATATATCAATCATCTCCTTATTTTCATGATAATCTGTTAGGTAGGTGCTATAAGTAGCTCCATTTTACAGATGAGTTCTGAGAGGTTAAGGCATTTACCCAGATTCAGGCTTTGCTTTAATCTGTAAAGTGATGATATGATGATAATTATATATATATCATCTCACTTGAGCTCTTTTTAATGAGACAAAACATATAAAGTGGCATATAAATATCAGTTTTCATTATCTGAACTTTATTATTATGAAGGGGATCTATTTGATTGGAGTGTCCTTCCCAAAAGTCTGTGAGAAAAACACAGTCATTTAAAATACTCCTATAAGATCAGCAGGAGCATCAAATTTGGTGTTATTTGCAAATTTATTCAACATGATATTGGTTCCATTTCCCACACTTCTCATCTAGATCTCAAATAAACACCAGTAATGACCTCTGCAATATTAACCAAAAACATGCACAATCAGATTGACAAGGAGCTACGATGATTACCATACTATAAGTACTTCTAACCAACCAAGTAAACCTAATCCTTTTATTTTTTTTCCCAGAGTTAGTAACTCAAAACAAAAGGGAAAGTATTAGCCATTCAAAAGAAACTGAAAAAGGGAGCTAGAAAGACCCAGAGAAGAATAGAAGACACCAACCTAAAACAGTTGGCAATATTGCCAAAAACCAAATGTGATCCCTAGGATATGTTACTGGGAGCAGGATACAGAAGTTAGAAAGCAATAGCAAACCATCCCAATATCTCTGACAAGAAAACCCCATGGAAGAATGGGACCCAACTGAATGATTGAACAACTTCATGTGAGTTTTGTGACTAAGCTTGGAAGTTTTCTCTCCTTTTGGCTATTGAGATAGTCTGAGAAAGTTTATTGGGTTTTTTACTTTGTTTTATTTTGTTCTGAAATAGAACCTGTGAGTAGATGTCAAAGTTGGAGCTGGATTGATTATCTGGATTTAAGTAAATTACTTCATTGGCTTACCTTTTTCTTCAAATATTTGCAGAGATTTAGGAGGCAGTAAATAGGCTTGGGAATCAGAAGATCTGAGTTCAAATCCTACCTTTGACTCTAGCTTTATGATCCTGGTGTCAAGTCTTTTTACTTCTACATGCTTCAGCTCACTAAACCTAGATTCTAAGTTAAAGACTATTTAAACTCTGCATTAGGAACAAAGTTCCCATAAGGGAATCCAGATCTGAGGCATTTAAAGGATTCTCTTTAAAAGACCTTTGAAGAAAAGGACCAATATGTACAAAAATATTTATAGTGGCTCTTTTTTTAAAAAACAATTTAATAAACATTTATTAAGTATCTACTTTGTACCAGGCAGCATGTTAATCACTACAGATACAAAAAAAGGCAAAAGACAGTATCTGTCATCATAAAATTTACATCTTGTAAGGGAAACCACATGCAAACAAATATATACAAAGCAAGAGATATAGAGATGTAGATGTAGATGTAGGAAATTATTAACTGGGAGAAGGCAGTGGAATTAAGATGGATTGAGGAAGGCTTTCTGTAAGAAGGGGAATTTTAGTTGGGATTTTTTTTTTGAAGCTTTTTATTTTCAAAACATATTCAAGGATAATTTTTCGACATAGACCCTTGCAAAACCTTGTATTCCAATTCCCCCTTTCTCCCACCCCCTCCCCTAAATGGCAAACAATCGAATATATGTTAAACATAGTAGAAATATATGTTGAATCCAATATATGCATACATATTTATACAATTATTGTGCTGCACAAGAAAAATCTGATCAAAAAGTAAAAAACATGAGAAAAATAAAATGCAAGCAAACAACAATAGAAAGAGTGAGAATGTTATGTTGTAGCTTTCTTCATCACTGAACAATTGGAACTAGTTTGAATCATATCTCATTGTTGAAAAGAGCCATCAGAATTGATTATCATTATAGTTTTGTTGCTGTGTACAATGATCTCTTGGTTCTGCTCATTTCACTCAGCATCAGTTCATGTAAATATCTCCAGGCCTCTCTGAAATCCTCCTGCTAGTCGTTTCTTACAGAATAATAATATTCCACAACATTCATATACCATAATTTATTCAGCCATTCTCCAATTGATGGGCATCCACTCATTTTCCAGTTTCTTGCCACTACAAAAAGGGCTGCCACAAACATTCTTGTACATGTGGGTCCCTTTCCCTTCTTTAGTATCTCTTTGGGGTATAAGCCCAGTAGAAACATTGCTGGGTCAAAGGGTATCACAGTTTGATAACATTTTGAGCATAATTCCAAATTGCTCTCTAGAATGGCTGGATTGGTTCAAATTTCTACCAACAATTTATCAGTGTCCCAATTTTCCCACATCCCCTCCAACACATTTGTTATTTTTTCCTGTCATCTTAGCCAATCTGAGAGATGTGTAGTGGTATCTCAGAGTTGTCCTAATTTTCCTTTCTTTGATCAATAGTGATTTAGAGCATCTTTTCATACAACTAAAGATGGTTTCAATTTCTTCATCTGAAAATTGTCTGTTCATATCCTTTGACCATTTATCAACTGGAGAATGGCTTGAATTCTTAATAAATATGAGTCAATTATATATTTTAGAAATATATATATTTAGAACCCTTGAATGTTTTCCCAGTTTATGTACAGTTCTTTTCTGGTGGTAAAGAATTAGAAATCGAGAGGATTTCACCTGGGGAAATGTATGTTATTATGATGATACTATTGTGCTGTAAGAAATAATGAACTTTCAGAAAAACCTGGCAAGACTTCCATGAACTAATGCAAGGTGAAATGTACTGTGTACAAAATAATAGCAATATTGTAAGATGATCAGCTGTTCTCAAAGATAAAATGACCTAAGACAACTCTAAAGGACTAATGATAAAAATGCTATCCACACTCAGAGAAAGAACTGATGTCTGAATACAGACTGAAGCATACTTTTTAAACATTTTCTTGATTTTTTTTAGTCAGTGTTTTCTTTCACAACACAATTTATATGGAAATGTTCTGCATTACTACATATGTACATCGAATTGTTCATCTTCTCAATGGGGGAGGAGGGGTAGGGAGGGAATTAGGGAGAGAATTTGGAACTCAAAAGTTTTAAAAATGAATATTGAAAATCATTTTTTACATGTAATTGGGGAAAGTAAAATACTGTTTTTGTTTTTGCAAGGCAATTGGGGCTAAATGAGTTGCCCAAGGTCACACAGCTATTTTTTAAAGTGAGTATGCATTTGAACTCAGGCCTTCCTAATTTTAGGGCTGCTATTCTATCCTTGCAACCACCTAGCTGCCCCTGAAAAATTAAGTACTAAGTAAATTTTAAAAATAAAATAAAAAAGACAGACACAATGAAAACAATTGAACAACAGTAACAACAAAGGCATCCAAGGTCCTCTATAGTGGTTCAAACCCCTAATTTGACAAATAAATGAGAGTAACTTGACCAAACTCACACAGGCAACAAAGCAGATTAAATACAGAATCTCTGATTCTAGAGCCCATTCCACTATATTAAGACAGCCCTTAACAATTTCATTTTATGTAAGGAAAAAGAGAAGGGATAGAGACGAGATGGAGGGATAAAAAAAAGGGCAGATCTGAAGGTCACTATAGTGAAATAAGCCTGCCAGTTTTGTATTGTGGGAACTGGGGAGGAAGGGAGAATGATGGTAGGAGGGCCAAATATATTATCAATTATGTATGACTAAAACTCTTGCTTCAGAGTAACTGAAACTAACTTCATGTTACTAACAACATGTTACTTCACTAAACCAGGAAGTTAGCAGGATTCACCTCACTGCCCTGGGTGGGAGATAGGGAACAGAACTGTTGACTTGTGATCCTGGGGTAGGATACAGCCAACTCACTAGCTGAGCAAAAAGGGAAGAAAACTCTCTCTCTGTGAGCCCCTGTAATGTATATCAGGGTGGCCAAGAGCATAAAGGCGCACTTGGAAACAAAATTTCAGAACTAGAGAACAATTTTTTATGGGACAATGAAGACAGTTACAGAGAACCTCCAGAAAGACTTAATAACCTTGGCCACAAGTTTCAAGGCCTAAATGATTCTAGGTGGAAGAAGTATTTCTTTGAATTAGTCAAAAGACCTAGCTTCAGGGCTCTAGTTAGAACAAAAAACAGTGAAAACAGACAAGTAGCTGCTAAAGGAGCTAGAGTCTGGAGAAGTCCAGCTTAGGCGGAGGTCCAACAACCTGAGAGTAGTTACAGGCCCTATATAGAGAAGACTTCCCACCAGGCACCTGGGTTGCAAAGCAGAAGGCCCAAGATGGCTAAGTTAAGGAGCCAGGAGTAAGAAACCCTTGGGGAAGCCCCAGACTTCTGCATGTCCGGCCATTCATTTCAACAAGTTATTGTAAGTAACCTATCTGCACACCACATGTCTAAGATTGTCACTAGTAATTGAGCAATCCAAAAGAAAGTCTGGAGTACAGCCGAATAAGACATGACTCCAAAAAGCAAAACTATGTAGGAAAAGGCAAAAACAAGGGATTATTAATGCCCCACCCATGAGGTGCCAGACAGCAAGCACCAACACAGAAGAACTAACTAGATGTAGGAGGAGGGCTGGCAGTGCTGGAATCCTGTTACATTAGCAATGAGTTAAAGGAAGAACAAAACATTTATATGGAGAAGAGCAAAAACTCTTCTAAATTTTTAAAGAAATAAGAAGGGGAAGGAATAGGAGTATAGAAGGATGTGTAGATTAACTGCAATGGGATAAAGTGTAGATTAATGGGAATAGGATAAAGATAAAGGGAAAGGGCAGGGGAAGAGGATAAGGGATAGATAGGGAGGTAAAGTAATAGTAAAGCAATCTAGCTGGTAGAAGTAAAGCAGAAGAGTTAGAAAGGATAGAAAAATGAGATATATGCAACTATCACAATAATGATCCGGAGTAGAATTTATTAGGAAAAAAAAGTAAGACTAGTAATCATTTATCTCAATCACACTGAATGATTCCATCTAGAGACAAATTTATATTATGTCAATCATATTGTTTTAGATGTGTATCTGTGTGTGTGTGTGTGTGTGTGTGTGTGTGTGTGTGTGTGTGTATGTGAAGAGGGGGAGTTACATGTGTGTATGTATGTGTGCAGAAATATAACCATGCTTAGCTATAGCTTGCTTGGGGGAGGTGAAAAGGGAGGGAGGAAAAGGGGGAAAAAAAGAAACAACAAAAGGACATTTACAAGGAAGCAAAACAGTTAATATGTCTTCTATTATTATATATGCTTTCTTGAAATGGAAATTAATTACTACATATTTTGAATCCTCTCATGTTATGCTAGGCACACTTTTTTTTTCCTTTTTCTATTTTGTATTTAAGTTTAAAATAAATATATTAAATAAAAAGAACCTCTCATATTGTGCACAGTACAATTCTAAGAGCTAGGAAGTGTATCAAATTTAGGTTAAAACCTATTCAGTCCTTAAATCTAGGGATAGATCTAAAGGCTAGAGAAACAGCTTTTATAGGGTTGTATATAGCATTAGCCAGTCAAAATTCAAAGAAAATGCAAGCAGAATTGAAGAGCCATCAATTCTGAAGCTGAACAAAATAAATTCAGGGAGAAAAGAGATAAAGGTAGACTAATTGTCCTAATGCTAAAGGACTAGGACTAAAGCAGAAAGACTTTTGTTTCTGTAATCTGTAGCCAAAAACCAAACATTTTGAGTTTGTAGTCATTGAGTTGTTTTCAGTTTGAAAACTTATCTTAGTCGTGGTCCATTTGGAGTTTCCTTGGCAAAGATATTCTACTGGTTTGCCATGTCCTTCTCTAGCTCATTTTAAAGATGAGGTAATAGATAAACAGGGTTAAGTGACTTGCCCAGGGTCACACATCTAACATCTGAAGCCTGATTTGAACTCAGGAAAATGAGTCTTATTGACTCCAGGCCCAGCACTTCATCCACTGCATCACCCAGCTGCCCCCTTGAATTGACACTCAGGAGTTTGTCTGGAATACCTGTCTTTTCCTGGGGCTTACCCTTCCTACAGTGGTAATGGCCAAGTTAAGACAGAGCTTTGCAACCCCAGTGGCAAGCATGAGTCTAAATGTAAGCTTCCAGGGCCTTATTTTTATTTTATACACACACACACACACACACACACACACACACACACACACCCTCATCTATAGGCTATATCCACCTAACATCCTGTCCTATAAGGGCCCTCAGTCAGAGTAAGAAAGGACGTCAGAGTTTACTGAATCTAACCCAGCCGATCTGAAAGCCAAAGCCCCAGAAAGGTTATGTGCCTTTCTGGGACCACACAGGAAGTGTCATGTGTCTAACATTTCCTATGACCAACTTAGTGACAGCATCAAAAGTGCCAGGCACGACTAGGGGATATAGAACCCTAAATGAGCCACCATCTTTTTGTTATTCGGAAGATAGATTTTAAATAAGAGCTTGCACTCAGACATCTATTTTGAAAGGCTAAAATTCATCAGGTGGAGGAAATGTTCCTGTTTTATATGACAGTTAAGCCCATTCTGCAGCACAGTCATCTGTTTTTCTTTTTAAAGTGCAGAGTGCTAGGCTGCCACTACAATTATAGCATTATGTGAAAAACAGTACTGAAAAGACAAGCTTTGATTTCCCTCACAAGTCAACAAGCATTTATGGAGTGTTTATTGTGTGCCAAGCACTGGGAATACAATTACAAGTAAAAAGATGGTCCAGGTCTTCAAAGTTCTTATATTCTAATGGGGGAGAATAGAACATAAAGGGAACCTGAAGAGAGCGAAGGTGATCTGAAAGGGATGAAGAAGGCAATACCTTAACAAAAAAAGGGGAAAAAGGGAAAGGAACAAAGGCAAAGGAAGACGGCATTCTGAGGTACTCCGAGTACATCCAGAAACAAAAGGTAGCTTTACAGTCAGGAAAGACTTGGGTTAAATCAAATATCAGAAATAAGACTGACCATAACAACCTTGGGAAGTCATAAATTGCAAAAGAGCCTTAAATTCACACTATAAGACTGAATTTCAAGGGTGTGTCCCATCTCTTCCCTTCTCCCCAAATACACAGAAGCAAAGGTTCTAAAAGCATGAACAATCCCTACGTGGAGTTTTAATAACCCACATCCCAGGGTTCTTTACTTCTAGTCATGTGAAAGAGAAGGTATTTTACATTCTTCATATATTTTTTCAATTAAGAATTTTTCATTCTTGCCCTTACATTTAGATTAAACTAGATTGGCAACTCATTTGAAGGTCTGGGGTTTGTAACTCATAGATTCCACGGATTTAGAGAAAATAGCCATCTAGGAGACAGATGGTCAATAGTTCTGGTTGGTTGATAAAGTTTGTTTTTTTCCATTCCCTCCATTACCCAACTCCTGTAATGAAAATGTAAAAAACACTTGAAAATCAAAACCTGGTTCCATGATCATATTAGAAATTCAGAATCAGAGTAAAATGAAAAACCAGTGAAGGTCCAAAATGTCAGATAACAGAACATGGATCCCTCCTACCTCGTAGCTGAGTATGATGACAGAAAGTATACATTACTTAAGTAGATCACAATATATAGATCTTTTTCTCTGTCTTAAGGGAAACAGCTCAATATGGGGGAAGGGCAGTTGAAATGATTTTAATGTGGTTATAATATATTTTTAAAGCCAATTCTTAAAAAGAAAGTATATCAGCAATACCAGCAAAGTTTTAAAATCAAGGTCACTGTGGACTTAATTGAAAATTTATCATAACCCCTTATATAAACCACTCAAGACAGCTGTTCTGTATTACACTATTTAGGGTTATTTACATGACCACTGAGAAGCAAGAGAATGAGATGGCCTAATAAATTTGACCCACTCCATGCTGAGTTTGCTGCATATAAGAAAGGATTCACGATCATTTCACTGTTCAAGTCCAGATTTTCAGGACTGGATTTCTTACACTGAAGCCTTTTTACCTTAGTGTATCACAGCTCTCCTTGTACATGGCACTAGAGTTGGAATAACTGGAGGGGAATTGAGTTCAAATGCAGCCGCAGATACTTAATTAGCTATAGAACCAGGCAAGTTTCTTACTTAGCTATAGAACCCAGATAAATGTCGATCTCTGTCTTCGATTCCTCATCAGTAAAGGAGCTGTGTGTATGTATAATAATAACAACACATCCTCCCAAGGTTGAGGATCAAAGGAGATATTTGTGAAGTGTTCTATAAACTTAAAATTTACTCTGTGGTCATACAGAATACTTTTTCAGTCAGTCAATAAACAAGTATTTATTAACCATGTACAATACAATTATGATAAGCACTCCAGGAATATAAAGGAAGGCAAAAATTCACCCCCATTTTCAAGGAAGTCAGCAGTTTAATAGAGGAGACATGTAAACAAACAGCTAAGGAAAACAAGACACATACAGCATAAATTGGAGATGATCTCAGAGATAAGGCAGTTGCATCAAAGAATATCGGGATAGGTGTCTCTTAGAAGATGACACTTAGCTAGGACTTGAAGGAAGCCAGCAAATGAAAGAGATGAGGGAGAAATTTCAAGCTTGGGAAAGAGCTAGTGAAAAATGCATAAGTCAGAAAATGGAGCGCCATGCTAGAGGAACAGCAAAGGAGTCTAAAGTCACTGGACTGAAGGATATGGATGGAAGAAGACAGGGAAGAGGAGTAGAGCAGAGATCAACTTACTAAGGGCTTTGATCCTGGGCAGGGTAAAGAGGGGGCATGGTCAGACCTTCACTAGATCATCAACAGGTATGAGCATGGTCAGATGACTGAGAAGATGGTGGTAGCTTCAACAATAATAGCAAAATACCCTTACAATCTTCCTAAGATGGAGGTTCATAGGCGGCTAACCTCTTTTAGATAAAATATCTAAGAAGGCCCAATTTGAGACTTTAGGAGAAGAACTTTGAAGAGATTTAAAAAAAAAAAAAAAACTATTGCTTTTAACATGTTCTACTTAAAGAAGTTAACGGTCAACTCTACTTTATGTGTTATTTAATTTTTGCAGTCTCAGAGCTCGCTTTGGAATATGATGGGCTCTTCTGCAATTCCTATCTTATTAAGGAGACCCTGGATTCTGTAACACATTGCTTATTAAAGATCACAATCTGAAGACACAGTTGTTTCACTTGCAAGTTTGTCACCAAATTTTCTTACATAAATCAAATCTAAATCTGCCCTGCTAACGTCTACCTATTGCTTTATTCCTCCAAGATCAAACAAAATAAGTTTAACTCTTTTTCCACAAGATAACCCTTCAAAGACTTGAAGTGTTGTTACATTTTCTCTAAGTCTTCCAGGTTAAAACTTTTATTTCTTTCAACTGATTTTCACACAAGATTGTGAAGTCAATCACCATCTCTTCACCCCATTATGGGAATGTTCCAGCTTCACCAATGACTTTTCTAGAACTGAACATATGCCATTAACTCAAGGCCTAACAAGCCATTCTGAGAAAGGTCAGAAAATGGAAGGAAAGCAGAGTGGAGTAAGAAACAACAAGGCCAATTCATCTGTGCCTTCTATTGCCTTCTTCAAGATGTGGGAAGAAACAGGAAAAGGATGTCACAGCACAGCCTTTCCCTGAGGTAAGTACATAAGCACAGTATTCTCCACAATGGTGTCAGACTTTGCTTAAGTCCTAAGACACTGAGCAACTAGACAGCAGCAGATCATGAGACCCTGACTCACTAAGTGAGACATCTATGTGGCAAGAAAAGTTAATGCTGCTTACCTCTGGCAAATGTTTATTAAAGCAAGGCAGAGATTTTGTCTCACATCGAGCAAATTGACAAACATGACAAAAGATGGAAAGGTCATAGAGTGTTGTTGAAGGAGGTTGTGGGAAGTAAATTATAGTTAATGAACTTTTGTAAACAATTTTAACCATGATGGATAACAAATTGGAACTACGCATAAAAGTTACTAAATTATTTGCTCCTATTGACTGAGGAATTCCATTATTAGACATCTACCCCAAGAAAATCAAAGACAGAAAGAAATGTTCTACAAACACTAAAATGTTTATGGAAATCAAGTTGGTGTTTATTAATTGGAGAATGACTAAGAAATAATGATATATAAAAATAATGGAATAGTATTGCACCAAAAGGAAAACTCAATGAGACTTTCTAAGAATTTAGTGAGATTCATATGAAGTGATATAGACCAAAGAAAACAATTAAGAGAACAAAGAGTTACATAAGAACCACAATAAGAAAATAACAAGCCCCCAAAAGACATAAGAAGCTAGATTAAATTCAACAATCAATGATAATACACACTTTCTTCCTATTAGGAAAGAGGTAGTATAATATGGGTAGAGAATGGTGCATAATCTTTCAAATGCAATGACTTATGATTTAACTTTTTTGTGGCTTTGTCTTCCTTAATTTTTTCTTTTATGAAGGAATACCAGGAAGGAAGAAAGGATCTGGGAAATGACAGTGACAAAAAAAAAAAAAAAAATCAAACACATTTTAATGTACAGAAATAAAAAGATATTATACACTACTAATGGCGACTTAAAAAACAGTGATAAAAGGTTATGGCCAGTATGTTGAAATTTTGTCTAACTGAAAAATGTTTCAAAGCAAGTTTAAAATCAGTTGGATTGATGTTTAATGCTGTTTATAATAAATGAGTAAAATAAAATATGATCAAAGAGTTGATCACTAGGGATTTATCCAAACTTTTCAGGCTCTCTATATATTAGCATATATTATATTAGAATTTTGATGTCATTCTAGAATACTCCTTTCAAAAAAAAATTCTAAATGACAAAAACCACCTTAGAAATGGGTCATATTATTTTCAATGTTGTTAACTGACATAGAATTCACAGACCCTTGGGATTACAGAGAATCATGAATCTAAAACTAAAAGGAATCTCAACTGACACTATTTTCCATTTAAAGAATCTATGGCTCAGAGAAACTAATTGATTTGTCCAATCACATGGGTAGTAAATGTCATACCTTGAAAAGGCTACTGAGAGTTAAAGTAAAATAAAAATATATATATGTAGTAAGATGTAAACACATTCAATATTCATACAGTATTCAATACAACAAAACTAGGTGATTTGTAATTAGGGTTAAGTGACTTGCCCAGGGTCACACAGCTAGAAAATGTTAAATGTCTGAGGTCAAATTTGAACTCAGGTCCTCCTGACTTTAGGGCTGGTGCCCTATCTACTGCGCCAACTAATTGTCCCTCATGATCTTTTTTTTTTTTAATTAAAGCTTTTTATTTTTCAAAACATATGCATGGACAATTAACATTAGCCCTTGCAAAATCCTGTGTTCCAATTTCTTCTCCTTTCCCCCATGCCCTCCCCTAGATGGTAAGTAGTCCAATATATGTTAAACATGGTAGAAATGTTAAATCCAATATATGTATACATATTTATACAATTATCATGCTGCATAAGAAAGAAGGAGAAGCAAAATAAAATGCAAACAACAACAACAAAAAGTGAAAATGCTATGTTTGAACCACACTCAGTTCCCACAGTCCTCTCTCTGGGTGTAGATGGTTCTCTTCATCATGAACAACAGAAACTGGTTTGAACTCATGATCTTTTTTTAAGTAAGATCAGAGGAGCAATTTATTGTGCACAAATAAAATTAAAAAGATGAAATTTTTAAAAAAGATTATAGCACATGGAGCTTAAGACAATAACAAAAGCACTCTGCAAAAGCAAAAAATAAAAAAAATTCAGAACTGAGAGTTCATCAGTGTGGAAGCTCTCAAATGTGAAACTCTTTTTAAGACCTGTTACTCTTGCAACTTAAAATAGGCTGAGAGAACTATCTAGCAATACTGGGAACTGTTTTGATCTTAATTCAAGGCTATAACATATATGTTAAAGGAGAGAATAAAAATTTAAAAAAACCTAAAAACTTTCTGACTCTAAAACCAACCCTTTATCCACTCACCAAGCTCTCTCTCAACAATTAAACAGTATACTGCTACTTAAACTAAATGAGAATAATTAATTTAAAAAAAATGTTTCGAAAATCAATCAGGCTGGGAGAAAAAACATCACAAAATGTGGTGATGTAAGAAGTTGTACAAAACAGTGGTAAATTGAGAGATGGAAAGGACATAGGATCCATTAGGGATAAAGAGATCAAGGAAGATAGTCACCATAATTATAGGAATTATAGGAAGATTAGTTAGCTACAAAGTGGATGAAAATTTATGCTTAAGAAAAGTTCCTTACTGAACAACAAGTAAAACAAATTGTAGAGTTTGATACTGGAGGTCAATCCTTTCTAACTTAGTTAAAAACACCATGAATAAAGTAGTATTCATTAACCTAAATTAAGGCTACCACAAAAAAACAGGCACAGGCATGCAAATACATATAACTCAAATCGCCTTTAGAAAAGGAATTCTTAACCTTAAGTCTATGGAACTTATCTTTAAAAAAATTTTTTTGATAATTGTATTTCAAAATAATGTTTCCTTTGTAGCCCTAAGTATTTTACTTTAGATATTTAAAAACATTTTTCTGAGAAAGGGGTCCATAGACTTCATCAGATTGCAAAGGGACAAAAACAGTTAAGAATCCTGAATCTAGAAAGGAACTCACTGTGATTAACCAAAGAAAAATGTGTTGAACGTCACAGTATTCTGCTGACTCAAAAATTTGGTCCAAAGACCTTTTCACATCTTTAACCATAGTACAACATGCAACTTTTTCCCCTTCTCCACTTTTCCCTCCCTCTCTCCTTCTCCCTCCTTCTCCTTCCTCCCTTCTCTTCCCTTCCTTCCCATTTCCCTTCCCCACTCTTCCTCTCTCCCTTTCCCCCTCTCCCTTTCTCTCTCTTCCCCTCTCTCTCCTTTTTCCTCTCCCCTTCTTTCTCCTCTCTCCCCTCACTTCCAAGGGAAATGGCAAATATTTTCCACTCAGAAATTATCATCCAGTTCAACATAATCTTTAAAAACAAGTACAGAAAAGAGTAACTACGCTTCCTGCAACATCTCAAGAACTTTTTTCTTTATCCACCAAAATCCTCTGAACCCAAACACTGCAGCTATTTGGAAAAGCTAAGTTGAACAAGTCCAGTTCTAAGTTCATTTTTTTTCTTTGACTGCGATCTGTCATAACAAAGTCACCTTTACATTTTCCATTGTCCTTCTGAAATCTCAGGATCGCATTTTCACCAAATATGACTTTCCATGATTATTTGTGAGATAGTTCATAATATCAGATGGTAAAACATTCTTCAAAACTTTTTAAATGTTTCAATATTCAAAAATTAATAAATTCAATATTAAATTATAAATGATATTCAGTCATTAAAAATTACTAAGTCAAATTCAATAAAAATAATAATCGATACTTACATAGCAACTTAGAATTTACAAAGTCAATAAGCACTATTCAATGCCAGACAATGTTCTAAATATGCTGGATAAACAAAGAAAGACAGTACTTGCTCTGAAGAAGCACACAGTGTCATGGGGGGAGATGAGGACTAAAACAACAAAATATACAATGTATTTAGGCACTGTGCTAAGCACTTTTACAATTAACTCATTTGATCCTCACAATAACCCTAGGAGATAGGTGCTATTATTCCTATTTTACAGATGAGGACAAGGAAGTAGAGTTAAGAGTTTGTTCAGAGCATTTGTTCAGGGTTACATAGCTAGTAAGGCCAAAATAGAACTCAGGTCTTCCTGATTCCAGGCTAACTACTGAGCCATCTACCTGTCAACATGAAAACATATATACAAATAAGATACAAATTAGAGATAACAAAGAGGTCAGATAATCTGGTAAGGACACCAGAACTAAAAGAGGATCAGGGACATTATCTTATTTCATCTCAACATATATGTTCCCTTTAAAAATATCAACATTTTCTATCATCAGACTACGATCCGGACAGATTGATAAAGCTGACAAAATCATTTCTACTTCCAGAATTACAGGTGGGCACTCAAGCTTTCCTCTCTACTTTCCTCCAACCATAGGAGGGCTCCTGATACAGAATATAAACAAGTGCCCAACTGTAGTCATGCTCACTAATGTAAGGCTAGTTTAGAGGAGGTAATAACAACAGCAATGAAGTATAAGTGAATATTTAATTGAAGGCTACTGTACCAAAAGAATGCAAGCTTCTCTTCCATTGGCAAAAGTCAAAGCTTAGTCTCCCTGCCCTTTTTTTATTTTTCCCTAAATTAAATAGCCTATCACAGCTGAATCAGGATTCCTTTACCATAGCAATGGTTTTTTTTCCTCTATAGGGGAAAAAAGATTATCAACAATATCGAACATTAAGACAAACTTTTCAACTATTTATACTCAAATAAATGACAATCTAAAAACTTTTTTTTAAAAAAAATTCATTCCTTCCAAATTTCCAGGTCAAGAAGCATTTAAGTGCCAGGCACAGTGCTAAGCTCCAAGTTAGGGTTTTTTCCCCCTCTTCTTTGCTTTCCTCCCTCCCCTCCCAAAAAAACTCCATGTGGTGTCCCCTTGGATGTATTGCTACTTGGCAATAAATTATAACAGAAATTTTTTAAAGGAAGCAAAAATATATCTTTAAAAGTTACTAAATTCTTAAGTTAATCCAGATCACACATAAAATGATATAAGTTAACTACACAATAGTTAGTCCTAATGTTCTAAGAGAACAGTACTCCCATTTCAAACTGTCAGTACTAAACTTTGAGACAAAATCCAAACCTCACTCATGGAGATTGGGTGAGACTAATCAGTCCCAAGAATCAGATTCCTTCCTTGTATCCATAGCCTGGGGTAAGGAATCAATCTCCTGATCTCAAAAGGCAGATACTATCTCACTACCCTTAAGAAAAAGAGTCTTTTTCTTAAATTTCAGGTTATAAGGAACCTTTCCAAAACTGCCCCTCCCTATCCCCCTAGACAAAAGTCTCCAAAGACTCCTCCCCACCCACACCAACCTTTCAGCCTTTCTTGTTTATTCAGCAGTGCCTGACTTTGTGACCCCATTTGGGGCTTTCTTGGCAAAGACAATCTAAACTGGTTTGCCATTTCCTTCTCCTGGTCATTTGACAGATGAGGAACTGAGGCCAACAGGATTAAGTGACTTGCCCAAGGTCATTTAGCTAGTGTCTGAATTCCTGATTCCAGGTCTGGCACTCTATCCATGGCACCATGTAGCTACCCAATATTCAGTCTCTCTAGTGGTCATCCATTGTTCTTCCTGTCTAGAAGGATGAATCATTATAGCTCCTGGAAGCTTTCTCTCTTGTTTCTTTCAAGTCTGGTTGATTTAGTTGCTTCAATTTCTTTGCTAGCTAATAAGGAGGCAATGACACAATTGTTAAATCAGGTGAGGAAGGAAGAAACTCTTAAAACACGAGTATTAACTATTATATTACTTATTTAGTTCTATATATGGCCAGGATTAACTGTTGAAAATATAGTAAGTTTAAAAAATATATTTTGCTTCCTTTTTAAAACTTCTACATATTGATTGCCTAATAGTATTAACATCCAAAGGGGTGCAATGTGAAGGCTTTTTTTTTTTTTGGGGGGGGGGAAGGAGGAAGGCAAAATTTTGTTAAATTTAACATACACTTTTTTGAAAAAATGCAAACTATATAAAATTCAGTTTTATATATAATTCTTCCCTCATTCTTTGAGAGTTGAAATATTCAGTTTTTAAAATATTTAAGTTCATGATAAAATATATAAATTTAAATAAAAACATAAACTTTCTTTACCCCATTACTCTAGGCTGAAACCGGCCTCTTATTTTTAGATTTCTATGACCAGTCACTTTATCTCTGGCCTCATTTCATCTAGATATAAAATCCCAGATTTCATGCTGGGAAATAAAATGGATCCCTTTGTGGCTTCTTCTTCATCTCTCATACAAAATGTTTACTTGAGACTGACTCTCAGACTTTAAGCTCAGTGGTAGAACTGTGATAACAGACATAATCTGGAGCCAATCAATGAAAAAACCCTGAAGCTGCTTTTTACTGAATAAAAGAAAACACTGAAAGATGTTGGAACTATGATCAAGTTATAGACCAATCTTGATTTCAAAGAACAGGTAAAACATGACTGCCCTGCTCTTGATAGAAGGTGAGAAATGACACAGAAGTTATTAGACATACTTGCTGGGAGTGTTGATTTGTTTTTGCTTAACTGTATTTCATAATTACAAAGAAGGGATCTACCTGGAATGGCGGTGGGAGTGTGGTGTGTTTGGTTCAAGGGAAGAGTCACTGGAAAGTTGACAAAGATGTGAAAAAGAGCATCGATAATATATGTACATTTATATATAGATAGATAGATAGATAGATAGATATATATAGAGAGAGAGAGAGAGCTTATTAGACCCACATATAGAGCTTATTAGACCCACTTTCCATTTCCTTACTTCTAACATGGCTCATTCCCATTTCCCACTCCCCACCATCCCAGGGTAGGACATGATGGTTTTCCAGATTATAAATTTCAATGTAAAAAGCACTTTAAATATATATCATTTATTAGAGCTCATGCCATATTATGAGGATGTAAACTTTTTCATATGGTCCCTCAAATGCTTAGACAACACACACCAATTTACAAAAAGAGACACATTTCACCTTTCCAGCTAGAAATGCTTTCCATCAAGGAAAGCAGACCTTACTTTAAAACTAATTCTTTTGAATTTTATACATATCGTGAAGTAATGAAAAATAAAAACCAAATCAGATCGCTAGCACCAAGCACACACCTGAATTTTTCCTTTCTGAGAAAGGTTCTTGTTTGACTTTTTAGTACTGAAAATTATTACAAAGAAACAGACTATCTCACTAGGGAAACCTTTTGATACCAAGAAAGAACTCATTAACATTCTAATTCTAGGTCAGCACACAGTTCAAGGAAATATAGTAGAAGCTGGTGGGTGGACCAAGTTAAAACAATCATCTTTTATGGTTATCATAGATTTAGCCCATTACATTTCAATTCACTTTAAACAGTGGTTTGCCTATCTTTAATCAATACAATCAAAGGGAAGAAAAGAGAAGACAGAGCTTAGCTGAAAAAGATGGGAAAGAAAAGTAGAGCTTACTCATTTATCTTCATTTTTAATTGTACCAGATGATTATTAATATTGGTTCTGAGGATGACAGACTCCAGTAACCAAATACTAGTCTCACTGTGCGGTCTTTTAAAATATTCATCTTTCTCATTTCTAATTTTTCTCCCTTGAAATGTTCTATATTAGCTTTTTCTTCTTTATCTCTCTTTTAAAAGTAAAACCTTGAAGAATATTAAATAATCGCAAAGTAGAAAAACCTTCCTACTGGTAATGAGGAGACTTGTCCTTTATACAAGAAGGAAAGTAGACTAGGTCTCTGAAGATCCCTTCCAACTCTAAAAAACTGAGACAAGTTACATTTGGCAAAAACTATGGAGTACGGAGGAAAGTGTTGGGATACCATACATATAATCCCATAAATTATTAATAATCAAGTGGTGGAAGGGTGGTAAGATTTGTACCAAAGTTTATTATCTATGAAAATATATTACTTAAAATATATTATGAATAGAATACCCATTGAGCCATAAGAAATGATGACAGTTTCTGAAAAACAAAAGTGTAAAAAAACAGAATTATATAATAAATCATTATACAATAAAAATACTATTTAAAAAAACTTTGAGAGACAAAAAAAAAAAATTTGATCAATGCAAAGACCAACCACTATGACTCTAGAGGACTGATATTGACACAGAGGTCTCAATATGCAAAACTTAACATATTTTTTGGATATAGTAAATAAGGGGATTTGTTTTGTCTAACTATGCACATGTTATAAAGGTTTAATCTTTTTTTAGCAGAAGGAAACAAAAGAAATGCTTATTAATTTTTTAAAATGTAATTAAAACACAAAAAAAGAACTGCTGTTATTTTATTTTGCTACATTGAAGGCTACAGGAAGCTGATTAAATAGTTCTTTTATTCACAAAATAGTTATTCAAAAAAAGATCAGATTATAACAAACGAAACACATCAATAGGCTGTTTGTTTTTTTTTTAATAACAAATGTGAGAACAGGCAAAAACTCTTTTAATGATATAATTCCTCTGCTCTTTTCTCATAGGATTTAGAGCAGAAAGAGAACATAGGCATCATTTACTCCAAAGCTCTCATTTTACAGATGAGGAGACGGAAACCCAGAAAGTATTTTATTGGGACTTACCTAATATCATTCAGTAACAGGGTCAGATTTAAATGTAAGTGGTGAAGTACATCGAGTGCCAAGCCCAAAGTCAAGAAGATTCATCTTCCAGAGTTCAAATCTAGCCTCAAGATATTATTGCCTATGGCAACAATTTCTGGGCAAGTCACTTAACCCTATTTGTCTCAATTCCTTATCTATTATCATGAAATGGAGAAGGAAATGGCAACCGACTCTATTACCTTAACCAAGAAAACTCCAAATGGGGACACAAAGAGTTGAAAAATAGCTAAAATACCACAAAACTAAAAATTCCTGATTCCAGGTTCAGTGAACTTTTATAACAAATTTTCTACTCTTACCACATGACAATGGTCATGGATTTAAACAAAATGAAAGGTCTGTAATACCAAGTTATAATTATTAGTAATTTTTTGAAACCAAGAAGGTTCACATTAATTTTATAACACATTTCTGTACTCTATATTCTAATCAAACTGGACTGTTTACCATTCCCTAAACAGTGGTATTAAAATTCCTAAAAGCACTTTACTTTCTTTGTTCAAGTCATCCCCTACTATCTCCTGTGCAAATCTTACATCTTACCTTTCGAAGTGTTGGAAGGTGGGCACAAACTCAAGGCTGGACATGTATGTATAGTATATGAAACAGCAAGAAGGCCAGTTTGGTTAGATTGTAAAATGTATAAAGAGAAAAATTATCTAAGTCTGTAAAAATCATCTGGAACTAAATTATAAACTTGAATGCCAAATAGAAGAGTTTGTATTTGACTCTGTATGTAGTCAGGACCCACAGGGTTACTGAGTCACTGGAATATATGGTCAGACCTGTGCTTCAGGAAAATCAACTTTGGAACACATTATTGGAACAAATAACATTGCAAAAGTGAACAAAACTTGAGAACTTTAATCAATGCAATGACCAATCAAGATACCAGAGGTATGATGATAAAGGATTCTACCCATCTCCTCTGAAAGGGAGGTGACAGACAAAATACAAAGAATGATATATGTATTTTGGGGGTTACATGATCATACTGCAAATTTATTTTTACTATGCATATTTGTTACAAGACCTTTTTCTTTTCTTCCAATAGACAGGAAGGAAAGAAAATAAATGTAAATTGAAAAGAATCAAAACAAGGAAGCCAGATATTTTGTGTAGAAGATGGATTGGAGATGGGGCATATTGGAGGTAGGGAAATTAATTAGGTAGTTGTTATGTGAGATAGTAAATTTCTTTTAAGCAATTGTTGTTGTTTAATCAGTTTAGTTATGTTTGACTCTTTGTTGGCACTTATAAGTGGCTTTGGGATTTTCTTGGCAAAAATACTGGAAGTGGTTTGCCATTTTCTTCTCCAGAAGAAGTGGAGATAAGTCAGTGACGTAAGTATTAAATAGAAGGATGTAAGGCCAGACTCAGAAGATGAAACTTCTTGAATCCAGGATGGGCACTCTGTCCACTGAGCCACCTAGCTAGCTTCTCCTTTAGGCAACTAAGCCTATGCCAAATTGTATTCCCTTGGAAAGCAAACAAAAAAAGAACAAATGAAATCGAAGGTAAAGTGCTAAGCAAATTTGGGTGTTATTAAAGTGTCCCTACAACTTTTTGGTCTTTAATATCTCACAATACTGGATAAGGATTTCTGAGAAATAAAGCATTCTCAATTCCAGTACAATCATCTTCAAGATCGAAACATACATTACAAAAGAAAAGAAAAAAAAAAAAAAAAAAAAAAAAAGGCATTCAAGTCTATAGTGAACTCTGCCCCAAATAGCTCCTTTATTTTAAGTTAGATATTTCCAGACTGAAGAAATCTAAGCCCTTAAAAAAAAGTCATTTAGAATTTTTTAAATGAGCAGACTACAGATGATAACAGAGAGGGGTAGATGTGCCAAAGGCTTTTAATCAACATTTTATGCTGTGCCTAAATCACTTATAAGTCTTTGTTGATTACAGCCTGAGATTACTTGAATATGCAATTAAATTAGTTAAATTCCTCTATCTCAAGAGTGCAAAATAGAAGCAACCAAAAAAACTAAACAAATACAACTCCAAAGAGGGAAAGTCACAAATATGTTACATTTAAACTTTCCCTGAAAGAAAAGTTAGATTATCTCACTTCATATCTAGAGGGAGAAGTGAAAGAGAGTGGAGAGACAGAGTAACTGTATTGAACTTAGGGCACCAAGTCATTTCCTTCAATTTCACTTCCTAAATGCTACTCAAATATATGTTCTGGTTTTCTTTTTAAGAGTTGAATGGTTCTTAACAGAAATAAGGTCAAATGCTGATATAATAATCTCTCATAATTTTAGCAAGAGCTGTATTAATATCTAGTCAGATGTCAAATTTACAGAAAATCTGCTTAAGTCATGTAATTAATTTTTTGAGTCTGGACATTTTCACAATACTATTAGCTTAGTTAAAGGTAATAATAAAGGCCTCATTTCCAAAATATATAGAAAATTGACTCTTAATTTATAAGAAATCAAGCCATTTTCCAGTTGATAAATGGTCAAAGGATATGAACAATTTTCAGATGATGAAATTGGAACTATTTCCACTCATATGAAAGTGTTCCAAATCACTATTGATCAGAGAAATGCAAATTAAGACAACTCTGAGATACCACTACATACCTGTCAGATTGGCTAAGATGACAGGAAAAAATAATGATGAATGTTGGAGGGGATGCGGGAAAACTGGGACACTGATGCATTGTTGGTGGAGTTGTGAACGAATCCAACCATTCTGGAGAGCAATCTGGAATTATGCCCCAAAAGTTATCAAACTGTTATGTGAGATAGTAAATTTCTTTTAAGCAGTTGTTGTTGTTTAATCATTTTAGTTATATTTGACTCTTTGTAGGCACTTATAGGCTTTGGGATTTTCTTGGCAAAAATACTGGAAGTGGTTTGCCATTTTCTTCTCCAGAAGAAGTGGCAATAAGTCAGTGACTTAAGTGTCAAATAAAAGGATCTAAGGCCAGACTCAGAAGATGAAACTTCTTGACTCCAGGATGGGCATTCTGTCCACTGAGCCACCTAGCTAGCTTCTCCTTTAGGCAGCTGAGCCTATGCCAAACTGTATCCCCTTGGGAAGCAAACAAAAAAAGACAAAATTCTTTGATCCAGCAGTGCTATTACTGGGCTTATACCCCAAAGAGATCTTAAAGAAGGGAAAGGGACCTATATGTACCAAAATGTTTGTGGCAGCCCTGTTTGTAGTGGCTAGAAACTGGAAAATGAACGGATACCCATCAATTGGAGAATGGTTGGGTAAATTGTGGTATATGAACGTTATGGAATATTATTGTTCTGTAAGAAATGACCAGCAGGAGGATTTCAGAGAAGCCTGGAGAGACTTACATGAGCTGATGCCAAGTGAAATGAGCAGAACCAGGAGATCATTGTATGAGGATACTGTATGAGGATGTATTCTGATGGAAGTGGATTTCTTTGACAAAGAGAAGATCTAACTCAGTTTCAGTTGATCAAGGATGGACAGAAGCAGCTACATCCAAAGAAAGAACACTGGGAAATAAATGTTTGCATTTTTGTTTTTCTTCCTGGGTTATTTTTACCTTCTGAATCCAATTCTTCCTGTGCAACAAGAGAACTGTTCGGTTCTGCACACATATGTTGTATCTAGGATACACTGTGACAGATTTAACATGTTTAGGACTGTTTGCCATCTGGGGGAGGGGGTGGAGGGAGGGAGGGGAAAAATCGGAACAGAAGTGAGTGCTAGGGATAATGTTGTAAAAAAATTACCCTGGCATGGATTCTGTCAATAAAAAGTTAAAAATAAAATAAAAATAAAAAGTTAAAAAAAAATGTTGTTAGTTTCTTCAGGTATTAGGATATACTATGAGAAAAACAGTCACTCTTCATAGTGGAAACTAAAGGAGTATATATCAATTGAGGAATAGCTAAAAGGAAAAAAAAGTATAGCACATTCATAGGATATAATGTGCTAGAAGAAAAAAGTCATGAAAAAGATGATTTCATTTGTTTGAAATGAGCTAAACAGAAAAACAATCACATCACATCAACACTGTTCAAAGTGACAAGTAATTATTAACTATGATTCCAGAGAACATATAGCAATTGGTTAATATGTAGAATGGGACATACTTTTTTGGACATAACCGATATGGTAATTTCTTTTGATTTACACAAATTTGTTGCAAAGGTTTTGTTCAAGTGCTTAGCATAGTGCCCAGCACATAGCAGATGTTATATTAAAAAAAAAAAAAAGAGAGAGAGAGAAAGCCTGATAATTGGATAAAATAAACTTTAAAAATTTAAGTCATTAAGTAGTAAATTATTAAGTAATTTTGAATGAATACAGTCTTATGCATCATAACAATATTGTCAGCCTTGAGGTTGTGTGTGTGTATGCGTGTATGTGTATGTGTGTGTGTGTGCGCACATGCACATGCACATGTACATGTAGTGGGGATAGAAAGGGGAGCAGCTAGTTTGGGCCTTTGAATTTTTAGAATCTACAATTCTATAAATATGCAGAGGTTTAGTGCCAAGAATACAGACTTTTCAGACATAAGAGTTTCTCCACAAAATCATCACTAACAATTTGGTCAGAATTTTCCCTATTTTCATAATCAAAAAGAAAGAATCAAAGCTCTGGAAAAATTGGAAGGTACAAAAAACATTCAGAGGCCACCACTTAAATTAAATGGACTTAAGTGGCTTGCCTAGGGTCACATAGCTAGTGTTAAGTATCTGAGATTACATTTAAATTCAGATCCTCCCCATCCATGCTAATTTCTCCACTGCACCATCTAGCTGCTCCAAAAGTTAGCATTATCAAAAGATAATTCAAAGTCTCTATTTCTTATACAGATTAACAGGGAAAGAGAGGAAAAAATAAGAAAGAAAATAAATGCAAAATTCACAAAGCAGAAACAGAGCTAAATCTAAAGATAGAACACTTAAAAATCAAGCAACTTCCCTATGGGTATAGGATTTGGGGGGAAAAACAGAAAAGACTTCAAAATTTTGCATTAAAATATGCTTAAATACTTCCATGGATATGTGTGGTCTTTAATTTGAAGACTCCCTCCTACAAATAATAGTGCAAAACTCAATCTGTTCAGGACACCTTATCCTAGGCTACTATGTCTCACTGCTCATTAGCCAAGAATTCCTCCACACCCAGGAGACTTCCCCTAAATGTCTAAAGGGCATGGATATCTTCAATCACCTGTAAATCTCCATCAATTATCCATGGCTCAGTCAACACTATTGACCCCACTTGCAGACCAGGACCAAGAGCCACTCTAAGGCAAATTGGATAAAAAAAGCAAAGCTACTTTAGGATTATTATCACCACCAACATTTAGCAGTCTATATTTGTAAAACTTATTCATAATCATAATCTCATTAGATCCTCAAGAGCCTTACAAAAAAAAGAATTATCCTCATTTTATGGAGAAAGAAATCTGAGAGATTTTTAAAACCATAAAAGCTCACATAAAGACTTTGGCCTTGAATTGAAGTTTCCAACTCTTCTACTAGATCCTATTCCTATGTAACTGATTAGGTTACTAAGCTAGGGATACACTACAAAAACTGCCTTACCCTCACAAAGCTTCCATTCTAAAGACTATCTCTTAAAAAGATGAAAAGCACAGCTGAGAACTCATTTGTATTAAACTCAGATTTAAATAAAAATCAGATTTGAGATCAATTAAAATAAAGGCAGTATTTGCAAATTTTTGTTTAAAGGTTAAAGTAATTTTGTCTATAGTAGAGCAAGGGAAAGAGTGCCAAGGATAGGAGCAGAAGTGCTCTGAATACCTACCCGTAGGGATAAGAACACCAGACAACTATCACACCCCAGGGAAGCAAATGAATAATTACTGAATTTGGTATCCTGAGGACTATTCCTCGGAGAAGGAGAATTTCTTTAACAATCACTTCACAGGAATAATTCCTGGCATTAGAGAGTGGAAGGAGTACCAGATCTAGAGCTAGCAGAACCGATTTTGAATACCAGCCCTGCTACTTAAAAGCTATGTGTTCTTGGACAAATCATTCTAATCATTCTGAACTTCAGTTTCCCCATATGTAATATCTGGAGAATGATCAATAAGGTCCCTTACTAATCTATAATCCTATGACAATGAGGACCATCTTTTTACCAAATGGTGATGTTGAGGATGAAGGCAAAGGAGAGAAGAAATTCATGAAGGTAGGGAGAAAGCAATTAATTGATACTATGCTAGATTGGATGGGTGGAGTTTAATTCCATAGGTAGATAAATAATTACAGCTCTGCTTTGAGTCCTTTAGGGTTCTATGTATCACTGTAAAAGGAAATATCTCCCCTCCCCCCCCATTTATGTGACTTTGTGAAATGTCAATTAACCCTGTTTGCCTGAACTTCTTCCTTTATAAAATGAGCAAGAGAAGTGAAATAGCAAACAGTATCTTTGCCCAAAAAACAAACCAAAAAACCAACTCCAAAAGGAATCATGAAGAGCTGAACATAACTGAAAAATAATTAAATACATCTCCTAAATCTAACTGCTTAAAACTCTGCCAAAAAAAAAAAAAAAAAAACAAACAAAAATAAGTGCCAAAGGTCTTTATTGAGTTTAATTATATTTTTTTCTAGCAACAACGGCTCTTTTTAAAAGCACTCAGCTAAAGCTCAACTAGAGGAGGCATGGAATTTGGTTGGCTATTTAATGTTTCTAAAAATGTACTAGCCAGATACTTTTTGATACAAGGCCCATGTAATTATAAAAACAAATAGACACAAATCAACTAAAAATGTTCCCACAGTGGGAACATGCCATAGTTCAGTAGGAGTTGAACAGCTTGGGAATGATAACATTTAGAGACTAGTCAGGTGGTGTGCTCTACTATAGCATGGAAACTTTGAATTAGGTCAGATCTTTTTCATTTTCATGTACAATATACTTCACAGAGACAGAAAATTTCCTCTTCAAAAAACTTGTTAGAAGCAGCCTACTAATGTTATTTACTTTTCCAGAAATGTTTCTTTTGTTTCTTTTTGATTAATTTTGCTTTTAAACTAGATGACTAGTATAAATAAACAGAATACAAATAAGTATATTCTCTCAAAGTTATTAAACAAAACATAACTTTAATACTAACAATCCATGAAATTTTCAAATTTATCCTTTGTTATCAGAAAGACTGTGTATAAGTCTTATTTACTACCTAATCTAGAACCCTAATATAGTCAGCCTTTTTTTTTTTTTTGGTGCTATCCTACAGCTTTGCTGCAGAAACAATGATTCACTTTGGAATGGCATTGCAGTACCATCAGAAGCCATGACAATGTTCAGACACGCTCTGTAACAACTGGGCCTTCTTTAAGTACCAAAGGCTGCAACTACCAATAGGCTACAAGGGTAGTTGTAGCCCAAAATTAAATGACAAGGTTTGGGGAGGTGCAGTGATGGCATCGAAGCAAGGAGGAGCCAAGGCTTACCCATTTTTATAGCATCTTCTATTTGGGGGCATTCTACAAGGAGAACAGGAAAAAGACCTTAACAGGCCTTAAGCTGTTTCCCTACAAGAAAGTGCAAATCTTAATGTGGTGATAAAAAGCTTTGAATTGGCTGCAGAGCCCAGACTGAGGAGGCCTTTAAAGGAAAGTAAGAGTCCTCATAGGCATCTGGATTGAGGATGGAGCTGGGCTTCTCTCAGTCTCTCACCAGATTTCTATGAACACGTGGTTTTTTTTTGTTTTTTGTTTTTTTTTAATCTCTTGTGCGCATTCGTTCTTTATTTTAGCCAAGTTACAACCTTTCGAGTTTCAACAGTTCAGAAACACCATTAGAAGCCCAGCAACTGATATTCGTGGTAGAATCTGCAAGGAGCCCCAGCAGCTGAGATGGTGGTCTGAAGGAACCACCTGCTTGACTTACGGCAGCAATGAGCTCGGCACCTCCCTCCCCCACCCAATATCTTGTCTTGAACACGGTGGGCCTATGTTTGCTAGTCACCACTTGGTGGAAGTCCACACTCCCAGGGACAAAGTGGGGTTTCAAAAGAGTGTGTGCCTTGGTTTACAGGAGTATTTCTGTACTTCTACCCTTACTACTTTCTAAGCAAACATTCCTTTGTAAAAGCTAATTAATATGAACTGACTGATACTAAGAAGTAATCAATTGTTCAAACTGATATTAGCAGGATAATAAATGGCCAAGTGATAAGGGAACACAAACTGAAAGGGGACTTATGTGAAGTAACATTAGAATATTACTCTCAACTTCTCAGGGTTACCCCAAGAACTCTGAAAGAAAACATAGCAGACCATGTGCATTCTGTGGATTCAATCCTAGTAGGCAGTATGACTTGGAAGCTAAAATTGAAACTGGCCTGAAGGGTTTTATATTTTAATGGATATTTAACTTCTCTATTCAAAAGGCAGGAGAGAGGATGTTGGGGGATGTTTAGAATAGATGATTTTTAAAGTGCTTTTCAATTCTAAAAGATTTTGGAGTGAACTAAATTACAGGATTGTTTGGACAAGCAATTTTTTTCTTTTAATTTCAAAAGAAAATTTTTCCAGGCAACAGAATCCAGAACAGAGGACATATCAAAGAGAAAAGAGGGCTCTGAGGGTAGAAGAAAACAAAGCCAAGAATTGAGGCTTTGTGGGATTCTTCCAACTAAACAGCATGGAACTACAGAAAAAATTAACTATGATTTTAAAGGTGATAATGACAGAAGAAAAAATAAAACAGTCACAGAACAAAGGCAGTAAAGACATGATGAAGAGGTACTATTAGGGAGTAAAAGAGAAAAGATTTGATAATTCATATATGTTTTCCTGAATTTAAAACTTATATTTCCAACACGCCAGCCATTTACATCTGTATGTCCATCCAGCAATTCTCATTCATCAAATTCAAAACTCTGATCATCTCCATATCAGATTTTCAATCTCCCACAAGATCAACAGAGCTCTCGGGCCTCTATATCTGCACATGGCACCATCATCCTCTTATTTCATTAAGCTTAAACTCTGAATATTCTTCCTTTATTTCCTCCCCTGTCCCTTTTACTCTTATTCTCAATCAGCTGTGCATTATTTTTTCACAATATCTTTGGCGTTGCTCCATAACATTCTATTCTCTGTTCCAATCCCAGTTCAAGGATTTCATTAGAATGACCTGGAACATTGCAATAAATGAATCATAATCTATAACATGCCCCCTAGCTATGGCGTGGACTCCAAAGCTTTGTCCTGGGCCCTTTTTTTCTCTTCTCTTTCTTGGTAATCACATGATTCACACAGGTTAATTATTTTTCTCTATACTAGGACTCAGACTTAGATTTCTGGACATTCTGAACTAGATATCCCATCAACTAGCATTTATATAATATGTAATGTAATATAATATAAACCAGCATTTATATTAGTACTTTGAGGTTTGATCCTCACAATCTTTTGAGATAAGTTCTATAATCACTATCAGTTTTACAGATGAGGAAATTGAGGCTGACAGAGAATAAGAAGTACACACAGGTAAGTGTTTGAGGCAGAATATAATCGATTACATTTTCCTTATCTAAGATCACTATTTCAACTTCAGCTTTTCCAAAGTAACTCCTTTTTTCTCCCCAAACCCCAACCCTTCTTCTGAACTTCCCTGTTTTTATTAAAGACATTGCCATCTTTCTTGGGCAGATAGGTGACACAGTACATAGATCCCTGAGCTTGGAATCAGTTAGACTCACCTTCATGAGCTCAAACCTGGATTCACACATTTACTAGATGTGTGATCCTGGACATATTTAACCCTGTTTGCCTCAGTTCCTCATCTGTAAAATAAACTGGAAAAGAAAATGGCAAATCACTCCAGAATCTTAGCCAAGAATCACAATGAGTTAGACATGATTGAAACAACTCAACCACAAAACAATCTCTCTGAATCACTTGGATTCACAATCTTTGCATCATGCTTGAATCCTGACTCCCACATATCCATTTAATTGCCAAATAAAGTCATTTGTACTTCCATCTCTTGGATCTATCCCCTTCTCTCTACTTATTGCCAGCACTGTAGTCCAGGGCTTCATTACCTCAGCAACAGGCTCCTAAATTGGCCTCCCTACCAAAAGTTTTTCCCCTATACAATTCATCCTTCACAAAATATACATTTCAAGTGCCTCTACCGCAGTTACTCTGATAATAGTCAATATTTATTAAGTACCTACTTTGTGTCAGCCACTATGCTAAGTGCTGGGAATATAGATATGGGGAGGTAAGGGGGGGAAGGCCTGTCCTCAAGGAGCTAACAATTTTAGGAAAAAACATGCAAAAAAAAGGCTGTAAAGAGAGGAGGAGGAAAAGAAGGGGAAGCCCCTGGCTTAGGGGCATGGTGGAGAAGTCAAAATAGCCCAAAATGAATGCAGCCAAGTATGAAGTGTGGCGATGTCTGAGGAGATAACAGACCTATTCCCTTCTTTTACATGGAGTTTGTGGGTACTTAAGGCTAAGTTACAGACTGCTGAAACTGAGAAAGCTTAAACAGTTTTAAGCTATCTTACAAGAGATGTAGTATTGAGATCATGGAAGAAGACAGGCCATTGTAGTCTGTTCTGCTCAAACCAAATCTACAATTTTGCGTTAAGTTCTAGGTACCACAGTTCAGATAGGGTGCTGACAAGCTGGAGAATGTTTAGTGGAAAATAAGTAGGATGGTGCAAAAAATGGAAACCATGATAGGAAGATGATTTGAAGGAAATGAGAAAAGATTCAAGGGGAACAGGGTTATGTTGTTTTTGAGTAATTTTTCAGTCATATTAGATTCTCAAAGTTATGAGGGGTTTATCATTTCTCCTTTTGGTTATTATATAGATGAGGAAACTGAGACAAAGAGAATTAAGTGACTTGCCCAGGGTCACACAGTTAGGTAGTGTCTGAGACTGGATTTGAATGCTTTCTGACACCAGAGCCATAGTTCTAATCCACTGCACCATCTAGCTGCCTCAAAGATAAATTGTTACTGAGGCACTTTAAAAATTGTCACCATAAAAAGGATTTAAAACATAGTTTGCCTGGCACCAGATAATAGAGCAAGATGCATCAGATAAAAGTTTCAAGAAGCATATTTAGGTCTAATTAAAGAAATAATAGAAAACTCAGATTTATAATATTTTTAAGGTCTGAAAAAAAGTATTTCCTAACACCATCCCACAAGGTAAGATGATGAACATATTAATTACTCCCATTTTACAGCAAAGAAAAGTGAAGCTGGGAGATTAAGGAGCTTTCTCAAACAACAGGGTGTGGGAAAGAGAATTCGAACCCAAGTTTCCAGCCTATAATGATATGAACTACCCAAAAGTACAATGGGCTCCCTCTGGAGGTAGGCTTCACTCAAGGTCCCTTAAATGAAAGCTAGACTTTTGTTGGGGATTCCATTTCTGCAGCAAACAAAAAAATAGGTATTCCTAGATAAAAGATATTGGGGGGAGGGGAGGGGCAACAACACATCAAGAAGCATAAGCCTCAAAATAACAGGCAAGAAAATAATTTTGTAAGAAGCATCCCAAACGATAAAAAAAAATTTTGTCACTGACAGGATCTAAGCTAAAAGATTTGCTTAGGAAACGAAGATATTCAAACTGCGCAAAGTGGGAGAACGTCATTTGCAGTGGATATTACAACACAAAGGATAAAGAACATAGATAAACTACAGAGTTTCTTGTTTGGAGGTTGATGGGTGAAATTTTATCTATTCTCAGTTCCAATCACGTTGCAATATACAGAAAGAGATAAACATTTCTACTTTGAGCTAATTCAAGCTAGTAAGCAAAAGGGGACGAGAGAAAACAGGGCCTGAAAACAATTACTCTCATAGACAGAAGGGATTTAAGAGATAATTGTTCCAACCCCTTTATTTTACATATGAGGAAAATGACCCAGCATAGTGAAGTGATCAGCCTCAGAATACACTAAGTGGTAAAGCTGGAATTAGAAACTTAAGTGCTCACCTAGTCTAGTGTAGATGAATGACTATTTTCTACAAACATCAAAAAGAAAATATAAAGACAAGTCTTTTTAATCTTATCTGCCAAAGTGGATTCTTAGAAGTGAGGAAATATATAGTCTCTGAATCTTGAACCTCCAACTATAGCTTTGAAAAAATAATTTCATCTAATTTTCTTCCTCTAACCCCCTGCTCCCCAAATAGAATTTTACTTCTATGAAAACGAGAGAGAAAAAAGTCTGTTAAGTCACTAGAGATATACATTTTGCTAGAGTATTAGTTATTTTTTTCACCTTCAGGCAAAAACCCCACAATTTTCTTTATCAATAACTGCCAGTTTTCTTTTAGACTGAACACCAAAAAAACCCAAACAAACAAACAAAAACCCAAAACTCCACACAAGAGAAAGGAAGAGCAAACACCTATTAGGTCTGGTGGTGTGGAAGAATACAGTAGTGTTTGATAAACTCATTTTTTCTTTTAGATTTGTTTGGGATCAAGGCTTATAAAGTGACTCAACTATTGTGTCTTCTCAAAGCCTTTTCTCCAAGCTAAATATCTCCAGTTCCTTCAACTGATCTTCCTATATTCATGGTTTCCATTTCTTTTCCTCATCATCGTGTTAGTTCTCCACTGAATATGAACTTGTCCTACCTAAACTGTGGTACCCAGAATTGAACACAAAAATCCAGATATGGTCTGAACAGGGCAAAGCACAAACTAGCCTTTTACCTTTCATTAAGTGAGCATTATTTCCTCTAAAGTTTTTTTTTTTTTTTTTGCTCCTGTCAGTGTTGACTTAATGAACTAAAACTTAAGAGATCTTTTAAAATAGGATCCATTTAAGAAGTAAAAAGAAAATTAATTCGTGTACAGGTCAATGAAAAATTTGTAGTTAAATCTTAAATTTCTGGTTAATCGAAGAAAGCATGCAAAGGAAAACATCTTGAAACAAGACATCTGCAAAGTTGGAGGTACCAGATTGCAGTATGGCAGCTCTCAGCCCTTCCTGTAACTGATTCAGTTAAGTATGTTTTAACCACCACTACAGTCCTTAACTTGCAGTTTTGCTTCTATGCCTATCCACCCAGCTAATAAATCACTCACCGAATTTTTGTGACCTGGTGTGGACAGGATATACTATATTCCATTTGTTATCTGGAGCTGAGTGGGAGGTGAAGTTAACTCAAAACTGAAAGGGGAAATCTCACCCTTAACTTGCAATCGCACTCAACAATGTACAAGACAAGTCTCTAAAAGATGTACAGGATTTGGGGGGAGAGCTTGAAGGGAGTAAAAGAAAAGTAAAAGGGGTTTGTATGAAAATGCTAAGCAATCTCTTTTTCTTGCAAAGTTAAAAAAGATACACTCTTCCTCTTTGCTTTTGCTTCCCTCCCTAGCCCCCTCACTTGTACTCAAGTTTCCAAGTAACCCTTCCTTCCCACCCCTTCCTCTCTCCCTAGAGGTAGTCTGCTCTAGGCTCATACACACAGCCAACCAGCTCCCGCCGCTCTTATGGGCTGATGTTGGGGGGTAGACGGGGTCGGCAGCTAAAAGCTCTTCGCTCTTTACCTCCGTAAAACGGCTGCCTTTGCCGCTTCCTCGGAGACACCCTGCCTTTTCAGCCAGTGTTAGTCTTCTCACCACTCATCACAAGATTTTAAAGACATTCTTATCTGGTTTTAATAAAGCCAAAGCAGTCCTAGGAAAGCAGTCTTCCCACCCGGGTCCTGGGGGAAGGGAGGCATAAACAGGCACGCGCGTACAGTCACACTGACAAACAGACCCCCCCTCCCTCGCCTCCATCCCACCCCCATTAAAGCCCGGCTCGGTTTGTTAGGGAGGTTAAGTCACGGGCGAAAGGAGCCGAGGATCTAACATCCGCCTCTTTTCTGGCCCTGAGGAGAAAGGGACTCAAATAGTTGATTTCTTCCTTTTTTTTTTTTTTTTTTTTTAAAGCTTCTGACAACAGCAGGGGAAACCCTACTCCAAAGCGTCCCCCTCCTTCTCCAATATTTGTAAATCCACCCAAACGGAAGCCGCAGCTCCCCCGACCTCTTCTCTCTGCGAATCCATCCAAACCCGGTCAGCCGATAAGCATAGAGAGACCTACCACAGAGAACCCTATCCCGCCCCACGTCTAGATCTCTTTCCAAGTCCGTGCATCCACACAGAACCTGTTAGGTGGAGAAAAGCAGCTTGTAGTCGTTTCCACTAGCCTAACAGGTGCGATAGGCAGTTGTAGGGAAAAACTCCTAAGATTCCTGTTCCAAATAAAACTATAATAAAATGCGGGGGGGGGGGGGGGGGGGGAGAGAGAGAGAGAGGAAAGAACCTACAAAATCTATCCCTTGCTCATCCACCTTTCAAAAAGGCATACTTTTCTCTGCCCAAGAAGGCGGCTGAAATAAAATAGAGCTCTTCCAACTCACAGGGGTGAATAGGGAACAGCTGCATTCATAAGAGAAACGACTCGGGCTTGGTCCAGCCTTGAGAGACTAGGGACAGAAAATGTAACGCTAGAAGGCAAGCCTTTCTGCTTCCTTCATCCCTTCCTCCCCATTTGCGATGGCAGAACAGAGCTCCAGAACGAAGTTTCCTAAAGCTAATAGCTTACCTCTTTAGACCGAGTAGCAGCAGCTCTGCGAAAACAGCAACAGCTACGGCAGCTGCAAAAGCTGGAGCGGACAGCCGGCTCTTTCAGGCTGTCACGCTAGAGCCGAAGAGGATATGAGAGGGAGGGACGAGGCAGGGAGGAACCACGAAGATGAGGAGAGGAGGGAGTTGGGTACCTACAATAAAACGTGGGCTGATTGTGACGTCACAATGGCGCGATGGGCGAATAGGAAGACGAATTATGAATCAAGTTCTATGATGTCATGTTTCACTAAGGGCCAATCCTAAAACAATAGAACTTTCGTGATTGTAAATTTGAGAATCCGAAGCAGTAGGGCTGGGGCGGGGGAGGGGTAATCCACTCTAGTTCACGTGTCTACCGTCAATTTTAGCCACTTTCTTCCCAATAAGCCTGCGTGAAAAGAAGAGTCTGCGCAGTAGCAGCAATGAAGTTCCCGCTGCCCTAAACTCTTGTAGATAGTTCTAATCCCAAAGAATGCCAGATTGGGTTACTATTCTAGCAAGAAGCTTACCCTTGTACTGAGCATGCCCAGCAAGAGGGCTGCGCCGGGACAGACCGCTACTTAGGTTTTTTAGGAATAAGATTTGAATGAACCGGGAAGGGGGCGGGAGGGGAGGGAGGGCAGGCAAGAGAGAATGGCATTTATATTACAAAAGGGCAAGGACATCAAGGCAAGGTGGAACTATTCAAAAAGCCTTGTCTGATGTTGCGTTAATATTGCAAACCAAATAGATTGTTTTGGGTGTTTTTTTTTTTTTTTTTTGGCGGGGGGAGGGGGAATAACATCTGTAATGGATGTTGTTTGTTGAGTGGGGGAAGAGGGACACCAACAGGATGGCTGGAATGGTGGAAGGAGAGAGGGTCCTTGATAGCTGATAAATGGGACCACATCTAAAACAGAATTGGGCCCAGATCGTTTTCTGCCATTAGTTGAGTAAATTTCAACTTCCATCACTCAGAGAATCAGGGTTTCTCCTTCAGGAATCCTTGCACTATTTGCACTTTTTCTGTTGTTTGCCTGCATTTTTGTTTTTCTTCCCAGGTTATTTTTACCTTTCTAAATCCGATTTTTCTTGTGCAACAACAGAACTGTATAAATATTACACATATATTGTATTTAACATATACTTTAACATGTTTAACAGGCATAGGACTGTCTGCCATCTAGGGGAGGGGGTGGAGGGAAGGAGGAGAAAAGTTGGAACAGAAGTGTTTGCAAGAGTCAATGTTGAAAAAATATCCATGCGTGCATTTTGTCAAAAAGCTATAATAAAATTTTTTTTAAAAAAAGGAATCCTTGCACTTCTCTATCTTCATCTTTTCTTACAAATTATTGAAGTTTTTACAGTTATTTCTAATTTTCCTTTTTAATTGGAAAGAATTAATTTAGAGTCAGAAGACTTGGGTTTGAATCCTGACTCTACCGTGTAGTAACCTGTGTTGTCTTGGATAATTTTTTTTCAAGGTATTAGTAGTGTTTTCATTTGTAAATGAAAAGATTAAACAACGTGATTTCTAAAGTCTCTTCTAGTATAAGACCCTTAACATCCCATTCTAGTTAGGCGCAACTCAACCTTAGTTAAAAAACAAGGTTAACCAACTCTGGTTAACAAAGAAGCTGAAATAGGGCTTGCCTTAGACTTCAGATTTTTTCCTTGTGTGAGTGTGTGTGTGTGTGTGTGTGTGTGTGATTTAACACCTACTAGACATCATCTTTCTATCTCCCCCCCAGTCAAGCATAGTGTTTAATGAATGGTGCCAGTTAATGATGTTCTTCAAACCACTTGAAGTGTCCAATATGTGATTCTTCTGGATTGTCAGTCTTTTTAAAATTGGCACACAACCACTTTCCCTAGCTCTTAATCCCCTTCCTCTAACAATTTTCTGTTAAATAAATTTCACCCCTTTTGATTTTATAATTTCTCTAAAAGCTTATTTCTTCACAACTTTCCCCTACAGAAATCATTCATTATAGCAGATCTTATAGTCTCTCCTCTACTTTGTTCTTAAACCTATTTCAGTTATCTGTCTGGACTATGACCTCTTTTGAAATAAACATTAGCTATTTCTTCAACATAACTGCATTTTGCTCACTCCGGCTCTAGCCAGACTCGGGGTCCACATATGATTAGAGAAGGGAGGTTTTTGCTTTTGTTGTAGTTTGTATGTATGTATGCTGTGACTTACATTTTGTCTGGTGAAAAGAATACATCCTTAATAGACAGATGGGAGTTCTCTTTAAATTTATCTTTTATTGATAACTTTTGTTTTCATATGATCTTTATTTCTAAGTATATTCTTTTCCCTCTCCCATCCAAGAAACTGGCTCTTAGAACAACAAAAAAAGAAAGTCAGAAAACAGCATATACAGTATCTCATTCCCATTGTCCTGAGAGAGTTCTTATGGACATAGTAAACTTAAGCATGAATTCAATTAAAAAAAGATTTGTTAAAACACTTTATTCTTTGCTAAGGACCATGTTATGGAGATGAAAAAAACAAAAATGAACCCCTCCCTGCCCTCCAAAAGCTTTTATTATTGAGGGAAAGGGAGTTACAAAGTGTATAGAGATAAGTGTAAGTTAAATATAAAGTTGATAAATAAATTTAAAATCGACAAAGTGATTTTAAGAGATGGTAGTAACTAAAAGGACAAGAATAGATTTGTATAGGATATAACATCTGAACTATATTTTGAAAAAAGTTAGAAATTCTAAAGGTAAAAGGTGAGAAAGAGAGCACATCCTGTACCTAAGGGAGCACTTGTATAAAATCATAGAGGAAGGAAATGAAGTGTGCATTCAAGAAATATCTAGCAGAGCTGTTTGATTGGAGAGTGCATGAAGGAGAATCATATGAAATAAGAATTGAAAGGTAGGTGTAATCTGAACTGTGGAGCTCTTTAATAAATGCCAACTAAAATTCTATAAATTATTCTTGAAAAAAACCTGTTGAAACTCTGAATTGAGGGATAGGGATTAAAGTGGCCAAAGATGTGTTTTAAGAATATCATTTTACCAGTTGTATGAGGATATAAAAGATCAGAGAAATAGAGATTACAATTAGGGAGTACATTAAAGAGACTATTGGAATAATCTAAATGAAAGGTGATGAAGACATGAACTAGGGCAGAGATGTGTAAATGGAAAAATGTTGTGACATATGTGTGCTAATTGTTGCAACTGATTAGCTTGGGGCAGTGAAAGTCCTGGAGGTGTAAGGCAGGATGGTAGTCCTATCAGTAAATAATAGGGAAGTTTGGAAAAAAGATGAATTTTTAAGAAAATTAGTCCATTTTAGATATATGAGTTTGGCCTCAAATACTGAGAATATCAAGGTAAAATTTAGAAGGCAATCTAATAGGTGACTAGAGTTCATTAGCAAGATTAAGGCTGTGCTCACTGGCATTTTATAAGATGATAAAATATTTAGTTAGTCTCAGTTACTAGATTTGAAACAGCAAGTTATTGTCATTTTAACAAGGCTCCAAAGAGTACATCTATATTCTATAAGTAGAAGTGCTTTCAGACAAAGGCTTAAGTGTCTAATAAATTTATCAAATTGATTGGAGAAATTATCCTTAGAGTTGGATATTATGGAGTCACCTGCAGAAAAAGTATTCTTGACCCCATGAAAGCCAAGGAGATAGCCAAAAGAAGCCACAGAAGTGAAATACTTATCTATTTTCCAAATTGACATAGGTGAGCATTTAGATATAGAGCCCATCAAAAGATAGCATGCAAAGTTTATTAGTTTTAGAACCATTATATGGCCATCTCAGAACCTGTCTCACGTGTTATGATAAATTCTGTAACAAAGACTACTGAGATAGGTACTATTCATGTGTGTAGCCTGTGTCTCATCATTTATTTGTACCTGTCATTCCCTTCTTCTCAAATTTGAATTTAGAAAAAATATAACTAATCTGAGCTTTCCTTTTACGTAACTAAATCATTATCTATCACAGCTCATTTTTCTTCATTATAAAAAATGAAGTTTGTAAATGTTTTTTAAATTATGTAATTAAGCTATATAATTTTCAATGACCTAGTTCAGTCCCTTCCTGCTCCTTTGCTTCCCAGCATGCTTCTCACCCAGTATTAAGTTTTCACCCTGAATCTTAATAACCACTTAATCCAAATGTTTTTTCTGGATCCAGAATTATTCTTAACTTCGAATGATGAAAAAGATCTCACACAATGAAAAGTTTGTTATATTGTTGGAGTTGACTCAGAGAAAACTAAAAAGTCTAATTACAATATTGTTCTAATTAGTGAGTGTAATGGGCTGAGACTTGAGTTGATGCACTGAGGTCCCAAGCACATGAGGCTAAATAGTAATTGGACCATACTCTATTAATATATAAGCTTGGAGAAAGAATGGCCCCCCACCCACTCTTTGTGCAAGTCCTGATGTGTTGTATAGGAAATGACGATTTTGGTGGGTGGAGGCAGGGGAATGGAAAAGGAAGGGGAGGAGAGACTGCTTGCTTTGCCATTGCAATGGCTTTTCAGCTCAGATCCCCCTCTGTTAGCTGGCTTCCTGTCGCAGCTGCCCATATTGCTATTGCAATCTTTCTTGCCCATATTGCTATTGCAATCCTTATTCACCTCTTCACTTCAATAAAGATTGAAGATTTTTCCCTTAATCTGAATTCCTGACTCCGGGTGATTTTAAATACGTGGTCATTACAAGTGAGAATTATTTGAGTTAATTATACAATATATGACTAAGGTATATGTGAGAGACATAATGAAATCTACTCTCAGAGTGGATTAACTAGATTACTTGCCTCTTAATAATTAAAAGTTTACTACTTAATTGGATTACACAGTAATTTAGAATTAGGAATAAAATAGGATTACTACTTAATCCTATGTCTATAATAGTAATAGTAACATATGTAGTAATACCACTCTGGTAATAGTGGATAAGAGTGGTGAGGTTGGCCTCAGAAAGCCCCACATTGAAATCCTGACCCTGAAACTTTTTAGCTTTGTGACTCTAAGCAAGTAACTCTTGCTTGCCTCAAGCAATTCCCTGAATTTAACAAATAATGTAGAAAAGTTGAGATCTATGTTGAAGGGAAAGTTCCTAGAGACCAAAGGTAGGTAGGCATCATCTGTCATATATGCTTGCTTTTCACTGTTCACTATCTTCCTATCTTGAGTATCATGTCCATAAATATTGCATGGTCTAGCTGGTAGCATGAAAGGATGAAAAACATCAATATTCAGTTTTCTTTAACCCTCATATCCGTTTCCCATTTCTTTGTCACTCTGTCTTGACTTTCTTCTATATGTTCCTGTCATTTTCCAAAAAACAACTGAGTCTACATTCAGCTTTTTGTTATGTATCAATTAATTTGTTGACTCTCCAGGGTCTTTCATCCTCAGTTATTTCACTGTCACTGGCATTTTTATCAGGGTATAAGGGCAAGGAAGAGTAGATGAAATTAAATCCAACAGTATATTAAATACTTACTAATAGCAGGTGAGCTAGATACTTAGATTTGCACATATGCACAAGGAGAAGGTTGAAGTGATTGGCTAAAAAGATTTATGCATTTTTGGTCATAGCCAGTTTGAGAATTTTAATTTGCTGGATTATATCTGTTTGTTGTAACAGCTTTGCTTATTTTTTTTTAACTGTTCAATGGAGTGGGAGGGGAGAGAGATACTAGAAACAATGTCTTTGTAAATATAAATATGTATGTAAATTTAAAAACTTATCTATTTTGGACTGTTCCCTTTTAAAGTAAAATTGAATATATTATTATCACTACTGACATTTTCTCTGAAGTATTAAAAAATAAAAAATGTTAAATTCTTTTTCTAAAGTATGTTTTGTTTCAGACATATACATGAAAGGGAAGTCATCAAATACAGACTGGGAAAAAAAGAGAAACTGGGTTATTGTTTAACACTGTATAAATTTTTTTCTTCTGCTTTTCCTATAAATTAGTTTTCTTTTTTTTCCAGAGATTTTTATTTTTTTCTTTTTTTTCATAATTATAACTTTTTATTGACAGAACCCATGCCTGGGTAATTTTTTACATTATTCCTTGCATTCACTTCTGCTCCGACTTTTTCCCTCTCTCCCTCCACCCCCTCCTCCAGATGGCAAGCAGTTCTATACATGTTAAATATGTCACAGTATATCCTAGATACAATATATGTATGCTGAACCAAGCAGTTCTCTTGTTGCACAGGAAGAATTGGATTCAGAAGGTAAAAATAACCCGGGAAGAAAAACAAAAATGCAAACAGTTTACATTCATAAATTAGTTTTCTTATATACTAAGCATTTTTTCTAGAATCAACCAGTGAATAAATCCAAAGCTGAATTTAACAAAATGGTACAACTATTTTAAAATAGGCTTTATTTCTAAATATGATTTTTAACTTTTTCAAGTTATGATTTTATATTTTTAAATAATAGATCCTCTCACATACATTATTTCATTTTATCTTCATAATGGTTCTGAAAAGTAAAACAGGTATTCTTATGACCTTTTTTATAGATTAGGAAACCAAGTAATCTCAGACAAATCACTAACCTTTCCACGTTTCTTTCTTTTAATCTGTAAAATTAAGTTTGACTAAGCCCTGGGGTGTCATATACCTTTGGATGGTCTTTAGGATAAAATAAAATACATAGGATTACAAAAGAAATCAATTATACTGAAATACTTATCAAAATATTTTAAAACAAATTCACAAGTCCTCTGAAATCTGTTCATAGACTCAGTGGTGTGCAGGAGCTATCTCTTATTGTTTAGTTGATCATTAAATTTCAAATGTTCACATTTATACTTCAGAATCGGTAAACTACAAGTTATGGTTTATAGTTTTGATTGTTGGGACTTAAATGATGGAGAAATTGTCAATAATGTTAGTTGTTGTCCTTCATTCTCAAAGAGGACCAAAATGACGTCACTAGGTTAGAGATGAATTATAGCGTATATGACTGGCTGATCAGACCAATACAAGCTCAGAATGCCCTGGCACAGGTCGGACACAAAGAGTCCCTATGAATATTTGGGATGGCTTCTTTAACTTGGCACATCTCACATTTCTTCTGAGCTACTTCAATTCTGCTTCCCCTATAGAGCACAGCACCTTCTCTGAGGAGGGCACGCCATGCTGGGTAGTCCTATGCCAATGACTCGCATATCATACAATCAATTCCAAAATTCTTACAGAGAAACCTTGAGAATATCCTTGTATGGCTTTTTCTGACCACCTTGGGAGCTCTTGCCCTGTGTGAGTTCTCCATTAAATAATCTTTTTGGCAAGTGTACATTTGGCGTTCCAACAATGGAGCCAGCTCAATAAAATTGTGCTTTCCAGTAGAGTTAAAATGCTTGGCAGTTTAGTTCAGGAAAGGCCCTTGGTGTCTTGTATGTTATCCTACCAGGAGATCTTCAGAAACTTCCTAAAACAATTCATATGGAAGTGATTCCGTTTCCTGGAATGACGCTGGTATACTGTCCAGGTTTCAACGGAATTCATCAATGAAGTCAGCCCAATGGCTCTGGAGACCTTTAGTTTAGTAGTCAATCTAAGCTTCGTCTGTCCCATATTTTCCTTCAGATCCTCCCAAACACCGAGCTAGCAGTATATGTACCAACCTCATTATCAATTCCTTGATTATAAATTGTCAAAGTAAGTGAACTTATCCACAGCATTCAATACTTCTCCATTTGTTGTAACTAATGGTTTCACATATGCTTGTTGTGGTGCTGAATGATGGAGTTCCTGTGTTTTCTTAATGTTAATTATTAGGCCAAAATTAGCACAAGCAGCAGAGAATTGATCCGTACTTTGTTGTATCTCAGTTTCAAAGGCTGCAGTGAATGTACAGTCATCTGAAAACAAAAAAATCATTCACCAATACTCTATTCACTTTAGTTTTGGCTTTTAAGGGAAGAAAACTACCAGAAAAATTACCTATTAGAACATTTCTCTGAGAGGAAACAATTTATGGCTAACTTGGTGGATAAATTGATCCACATCCAATTGGCAAAAGTGGAGCAGAAAAGGAGTGGGCAGCTTTCAGAGATTTGTTGTATAGCACTGCATTTGGTCATCTGAGTCAGAACACTGACGAATATCAAGAGTGGTATGATGAAAATGATGGGGAAATTCAGAAACTGCTAATGGAAAACAAGAACTCCACTAGGACAGTTCATTCCTTTCTTAAGAAGGTAGCTTTGAATTCCATCAACTATAAAGTGCTATCAAAACTTAGGGAGATGCAGTATTCTTAGCTCAGTAAGAAGACAGATAAAATTCAGTTTTATGCTAATAGTAACAATTCAAAGCACTTTATGATGCACTGAAGAAAATTTGTGGGCCAAAGATCTATTGTGTATCTCAGCTACTGAGTGTTGATGGAGCCACATTGACTAATGACAAGAATATAATCCTAAAGATATGGGCTGAACAGTTCCATAGTGTTCTCAACAGACTGTCATCAATGCTGAAGCCACTGACTGTTTATCTCAGATTAAAATCAGTCACTTCCTAACTGAAGTTCCAGTTGAAGAAGAGGTTTTGAATACAATTATCCTCATTTCATGTGGCAAAGCACCTGGTGCTGATTCTACTCCAGCTGAGATTAACAAAATTGGGGGGGGGGGTCCATTGCTCATATAAAGCTGACTGAAAACTTCCAGATTATCGAAGAAGAGATTGTGCCCCAGGAGTTCAAGGATGTCAGCAATGTAGATTACATTTAAAAGTATCACCCTTCATTTCCCTCCCAGAAGTAGTTGTTATTTACCAAGAGATCATTGCCCTTTGTGTGTGTGTGTGTGTGGGGGGTGTTTCAAGAACCATAGGTTAAAAACCTGAACCAACTTATCTAAAATTCCCATTCCCCGTCTAAATCTTATGATCCTATGACTTGCCTCACATTCCATAGTTATTGGTAGGATCAGGGCTTGAATTTACAATCTCTTCCAGCTTTAAGTCCCAGCATTTATAAAAATCACACTACTTTTTTAAAGTAACCTAGTAAGGCAGATCATGAAAAATATTTTTATTCCCGTTTTATGGATAAGGAACCTGACTCATATGAAAAACAAATGATTGGTTTTGGACCCATCTTCAAAGTTTTTTCACATCACAACAGTAGATGTGGAAAGTATTTCAAAATGCTAGAGAAATGTAAAGAGTTATCATAACTGATGCTAAAAATCTAAACATAACACAGATTCACTGTCCCTTTATAACTCCTTGAAAATTATACAATCCATATATACAACAGATTAAAAACTAAATGGTTCATATATAATAAAATTGTAAACTTAAAATTAGAAGAGACCTTAAAAATAATCCAACCCAATCCCCTCATTTCACAGAGAGGAAATTTAGATCCAGACAGATTTCATCTTAAACCTTCTCTCTCCTTTCATCTTTTGCACTCATTGAAATATGGCCCTCTCAACTTTGCTTCCCTTTTTCAATATAGGTTTAACTTTTATCCATCCTCCCTTTTCCCTTCATTGATAATGGTGGTAGTGTCAGAATTGTCCTTGATCTCTATCGCCACTATTCCATTCTAACAACCTCTCCTCTTTTGAAGTTTATTAATCCAAATTTATCACTCAATCAAGATTCTTGTAGTTACCTACTGAATTCCTAGAAAATTTTCCTTTCTCAATGAATTCAATGGCTGGCTCAAAAACCCTACTCTGAACCACAAATCCTTAATTCTAGGAGACTAAATCATTAATGCTCCTTCGAAGACCCTAACTTCCCAGTTATTTTTTTATTATAGCTTATTATTTACAAGATTATATGCATGGGTAATTTTTCAGCATTGACAATTGCAAAACCTTTTGTTCCAATTTTTCCCCTCCCCCATTCCCTCCTCCAGATGGCAGGTAGACAATACATGTTAAATATGTTAAAGTATATGTTAAATACAATGTATGTATACATATCCATACAGTTGTTTTGCTGCACAAGAAGAATCAGACTTTTAAATAATATACAATTAATCTGTGAAGGAAATAAAAAATGCAGGCGGACAAAAATAGAGGGATTGGGAATTCTATGTAGTGGTTCACTGTCATTTCCCAGAGTTCTTTCACTGGGTGTAGCTGGTTCAATTCATTACTGCTCTATTGGAACTGATTTGGTTCATCTCATTGTTGAAGAGCCATGTCCATTAGAACTGATCATCATATAGTATTGTTGTTGAAATATATATAATGATCTCCTGGTCCTGCTCATTTCACTCAGCATCAGCTCATGTATAACTTCCCAGTTATTTAATCATCTACTCAACACACATGTCCTATTCCTTCACTTTACCTCAACTACACACAGGTATATGAAGGGTTATACTCTTGATCTTGATATCACTCACAAATATTGTGCTTCCAAGAACTCTGGATTTCCTTTATCTGATCTTAATCTTATCTCTTCCTTACCTCACTTCTCTTACATTATGATTGTGTTCCTTACCTCACATCTCTTTCATCATGATCTCCAAAATCTCTATCCCTCAGGATTTTCCCGGCTATCACCTCTCTCTACACTGTTTAATTTGACACTGTCTTCAGCTCTTTAATCTTATGCTCCCTTGTCCAGTCATTAATCACACCTTGCCAAACTCAATTAGTGTTATTTCTCTTTCTTTGATCCTACTCAACTGCTGCAGAATGGGAATTGAATCAAACTATTTTTACTGAGTTTAACTATAAATTTATAATAACTAATCTCAACTGGTTCCTCACAAGGCAATATTACTATTCCACTACTTAAAAAAAAAAAACAAAAAAACCTATTCCACTACTCACAACAGGTGTTCCAAACATTTTCTTTTCAAGTTTCCTTGTTAACATTTGCTCATTCAACTCTTTGTTAACAACCTGGCCTCATTCTTCAACAACAATACCAAATTTAAGTCATTTGCCCTTTTTGCTTCATCTGACCGGAAAAGATTATCCAATCTTTTCCTTTAATCCAGTCTCTAAAGTGACCTTTCTGCTTACTAAAACAACCCATCCTCAGGTAGCACCAAAGCCATTTCCTCTTGATATCTCCATTGGATTACCTGCACTATTATCCTCACTCTTTTCATATTCCTCAGTCTTTCCTGGCTTTTTTTCCAGCTGCTTACAAATATGCCTATCATATTCATTCTTAAAAACAAAAAATCAAATCTTCACTTGACCCTAATATGCCTAAAAGTTGTAGTCCTCTCTCTTTCTTTTCCTCAAATAACTTCTTGAAAAACCCTATTAATAATTAGTAACTAATTTCTCTCTTCCCACTCTCATCTAAAATCTATAACCTGCCTTTAATCTCATCCTTCAAATGAAGTGTTCTTTACCAAGTACCAATGATCTTTTAATTGCCAAATCTAGTGGTCTTTTCTCAAGCCTTATCCTTTTTTGTCATTTCTGTATTATTGGATTATTGACAACCTACTCTTAACAGGAAGGATGCTCACTCTTGAATTTTTGTCACTGCCTCCCACTTATTTGACCCTTCCTCAGCCGTGTCACACCCACTAACTGGTTATTGTTCATGGCTCAGTTCTGTGCTTTTTTTTTATACTCTCAGGTGAGGAAATGATGATCTTATCAACTTCCATGAGTTCAATTATTATCTCTATGCAGATGATTTCCAAATCTACTTGCCATCCCTAATCCCTCTCCTGAGCTTTAGTTCTGGATAACCAACTGCTTGGTCACACTCACAATCTTGATGCCCTTTCTTTCTCTTGATTTACCTTTGATAACTGATCTCTTGCCAAACCTCACCCCTCTCCTCTTGCATGTGTTCTTTTCACATAGCTATCATCCTAATTCAAGACTCATCTAGACTCTTGGAATAGCCTTCTAATTGCTCTGTCTCATGTCTCCCCAATTACTATCCATCCTTCAATCAGCTGCCATGATTTTCCTGAAGTGTAAGTTTGTTATCTGCTCCCCACCCAATTTAAAATTTTTTTTTAAATTAAGGTTTTAATTTAATTCTGTTTTAATTCTTAAAATTCTTAGGTTTTTAACCTTCTTTGTATGTTATGGACCTTTCTGGAAATCTGTTCCCCTTCTCAAAATAATGTTTTTAAATTTATATATATATATATATATGTGTGTGTGTATAAGATTACAAAAGGAATAAATATTAAAATATAGGCTTTTTTTTAAGAACACATTCATTGATCCCAAGTTAAAACCTTTAGATCCTGAGGGGCAGGATAGAATCAAGATGGCAGAGAGGAAGTATTAGAATTTGGCTCTCTCTGGCAAAACTCATCAACAATGATCAAAAGAATGCTCCAGCCTAAATTCCTCACCAATTTTTGATCATCATTTTGATGAGAATTACCAATTGCCTTTGTTTCTACATATGTATGTGTTTTAATAAAAAATGTGTTTAATAATAAAGTATTTGTAATAATATTTAATATGTGTATTATTGTTTTAATTAGTCAAGATCCACTGTGTAACCCTATAATAACAATCCTTCCTCCTGCTTTGAAGAGAATATAAGCAAAACAAAATCCATCATACACAATCAAAAAAAATATTCTCACATTAGACATGTCTTTAAAACTATTCTATTGCATTCTACAATCTGAATCTTTAACTTCTCTATGAGATGGGTATATACTTTTTTTCTTTTTTTATTAAAGCTTTTTATTTTCAAAACATATACATGGATAATTTTTCAACACTGACCCTTGCAAAAGCTTGTGTTCCAATCTCCTAGATGGCAGGTAATCCAATATATATTGAATCCTATATATATATACATAGTTATACAAGAAAAATCTGATTAAAAAGGGAAAAAATGAGAAAGAAAACAAAATGCAAGCAAACAACAACAAAAAGAGCGAAAATGCTATATTGTGATCCACATTCAGTTCCCATAGTTCTCTTGCAGTATAGATGGCTCTCTATCACAAGATCATTGGAATTGGCCTCAATCATATCACTGTTGGAAAGAGTCATGTCCATCAGAATTGATCATCTCCTAATATAATGATCTCCTGGTTCTGCTCATTTCACTTAGCATCAGTTCATGTAAATCTCTCCAAGCCTCTCTGAAATCATCCTACTGATGGTTTCTTACAGAACAATAATATTCCATAACATTCATGTACCACAATTTATTCAGCTGTCCTCCAATTTATGGGCATCCATTCAGTTTCCAGTTTCTAGCCACTACAAAAAGGGCTGCCACAAACATTTTTGCACATGTGAGAACCTTTCCCTTCTTTAAGATTTCTTTGAGATATAAGCCCAGCAGAAACACTGCTGGATCAAAGGGTATGCAGTTTGATAGCTCTTTGAGCATAGTTCCAATTTGGTCTCCAGAATAGTTGCATCTGTTCACAGTTCCACCAACAATGTATCAGTGTCCCAGTTTTTCCACATCCTTTCCAACATTCATCATTATCTTTTCTTGTCATTTTAGCCAATCTGAGAGGTGTGTAGTAGTATTTCAGAGTTGTCTTAATTTGCATTTCTCTGATCAATAGTGACTTAGAGCACTTTTTCATATGACTAGAAATGGTTTTAAGTTCTTCATCTTAAAATTGTCTGTTCATATCCTTTGACCATTCATCAATTGGAGAATGGCCTGAATGGCATTCTTTTTTTCATTAATTCCCTTGAAATTCTTGATCTTTTGTTCTTCCAGATGAACTTTATTATTTTTTCTAGATCTGTAAAATAATTTATTGGGAGTTTTACTGGTATGGAACTAAATATTAGTAGATTAATTTAGGTAGTATTGTTGTTTTTATTTTATTTGCTCGGCCTTCCCATGAGCACTTGATATTTTTGATGGGTATACTTTTCGTTAGTCCTTTAGAATCCTAGTTGACCATTATCCTGATAAGAGTTCAGCATAATAGAAAATTCTTATATTTATGTGCCATTCTTATATTTATATATGGCATATATTTATGTATGCCATAATTCCTTTAATTATATACAATAACTTGTTCATCTATTTCCCAATTTTTGGGTGGCCTCTCAGATTTCTATTTTTTTTCGCCTAAAAAAAAAAGTCATTTTTTAACCTTGTTAGAATTCATTTTGCTTAGGACTAATCCTTATCTTAACTCCCCCTCCATTCCTCCTCTCCCTTATCCTCTTTCCTTATTCTACTTTTGAGTGAAATATATTTCTATACCCAAATATGTGTTTACTCTTTCTTCTTTTGATCCGGTCAAGTGAGAATAAGGTTCTAATGTTAACTGCTTTCCTATCCCCTCCTTGTTGGTATAGATATCTACTTATGCATTCTCCTTATGCATCCTATTATGTGAGACAATTTTTGCTAACCTTCCTTTTTCTTCTCCCTAGTATATTTCTCTTCCTCTTTCCATTCCTAAGATCACCTAGATACAACAGAACGGTTATATGGCCTTGACTAATTGGATTACCTTTATAAATACTGATGATGATAAGGACCAGAAAAAAACACATGTATGATCGCTCCACATTTGAATGTAAGCAGCTGATATAGTCTTTTGTCATTGTTTCTAACACTGAGGTTTCTCCACAAATTTAGTCTTTTTATAAAGAATATTTGGAATTCCTTTTTTTCATTAACAATTCATTCCCTCCCCTCTCCCTTCCCCCCCCCCCCAGCATTATATTGCTAGGAAAGTTCTTGGTTGTTAGCCCATATCCTTTGTCTTCTGGAATATCATATTCCAAGTATTCCAATCCTATATAGTGTTGGCTGCTAAAATCATGTGTGAGCCCAATTATGGCCCGTTGATACTTCAATCCTTTCTTTCTGACTCCTAGCAATGTACCATATACACAGTACATATATACATACATATAATATATACATATATACATATACATCCTTTTTTTTTTCCTTGAACGCTCTTGATTTTGGCTATGATTTTTCTGGAACTTTTCATGTTGGGATTTTTTTTTTTCAGGATTTCAGGACTAGGGAATTCTATTTTTATCTTGTCTTCTAGTTCTAAGAGATCTAGGCAGTTTTTAGATTTCTTGAAATATGAGACCTAGGCTTTGTTGTTTGTTTGTTTTTTGGTGTTTTTTGTTTGTTTATTTTGGTTTGGTTTGGTTTGGTTTTGGTCATGGCATTCAGATATTTCAATGATTTTTAAATCTTTTCTCATTGATCTGTTTTCCAGAACAGTTGTTTTTGTCATAAGATGTCTTATATTTTCTTCTATTTTTTTAAAGCTTTTTTTTGACTTTGATATTTCTTGTTACTGGATAGATTCACTTGGTTTTATTTGAATTTTCAGGAAGTTCGTTGCTTAGAAAGATTTTGCATCTTTTGTGCCAAATCCTTTATTCTCTTCCAAATTCTTTCTTCCATAGGTCTCATTTCCAATTTTTTTCTCAAGTGCTCTTTTCTATTTATAAAAATATTTTTAATAATAAAAAAAACTAACTTGCTTCATCTCTTCTAGGAATTCTGGTTGAATTTGTTGTGTCCAAGCTCGCTCGCTCTCTCTCTCTCTCTCTCTCTCTCTCTCTCTCTCTCTCTCTCTCTCTCTCTCTCTCTTTTTCTGTGTGTGTGTGTGTGTGTGTTTGTGTGTGTGTGTGTGTTTTCTGATGCAGTGACTGGAGATGCTTTGGGGTCATTCTCTTTTGTGTCTTTAGTATCTCATGAGAATTGTAGTTCTTTATTGTGAGATCCTTTTTTGTTTGATCATGTTCTGTAGCACTTGTGGAGGGAAACTCTGGGCTTGTCTTTTTGCTGCTTTATTGAGGTTTGAGGTTATTCCAGAGTCTGAGAACCTATGTTTTCAGCGTTCCCCAAAGTGGTCTGATCTAGGACAAAGTCTGAATGCTATTGCCTCCCTGGTCTGAGCTCTGCAAGTTCCTGACCTGGGTTTCACTCTCAACAAGAGCATACTGTTATTGGACTCTGCCCCTATCAGCGACCCGGAAAACTCTGTTGTCTCAGAGGAACAATTTTAGGCTTTCTTTGGTCTGTGATTCCTGTCCTGGTTACTCCTTTAAGTTGGGCTAGATGTTAAAAGACCCTTCTCTCTTCCTGATATCCAACACATAGTTCTCCTATTGCTATTGCTGCTGAATTTTCTCCTTTGTCTAGACACTCCTTTTTCTCAACAGGGTCCCCCCAATGAGTCTCCTCCTCCCCACATCCTAGATCTGTAGTCAGGGGCTGGGCAGGCTGTCAGTTGGCCATTTGTTGCTAGTGCCCCCTGTGTAGTCTGGGGGGTGCTAAGACCCCTCCTTTCACTTATACACAGCTTTCTCTTGGGCACTAACGTCTTCCTGAGCCTGAGTGGTGTCCATTGGCTGAAGACTTCCCTTCTCACCAAGCTGGGCCAACAAAGGCTTGTGATTTTGTCTGGAATCCCATCCTAATTCAGTCTAGCGAACTTTCTAGCTCTAGTAAGAAGGATTTATGAAGAGGAACTCACTGCATTGCTTTCCATGACTCCATTTTGAATTTGCTTCCTGATAACAATTTATGAACCTTCTTTTATGGGAAAATGATACCTATAGCCCCTCAGAATTTTATTGTCACCAGGGTCATAGACATCTAATTATTCAGAGAACCTGGGTGTGATTCTGTTGTATTGTGGTCATTTCAAAAGAAGAATGAAATGCGTAGAGAAGAGGAATGCAATAGAAAAAGCAGAAAAGGAGAAGTCTCATAGAAGTTGAGTGTGCAAAAAGCAATTAGCTGATTATCTCTGAACTGTATTCTCATCTGCAATGGTTAAAAGGGAAGAGTGCATTCACACACAAACACATAGTATAGAAATACACTTTACCAACAGGTAAATAGGAAGAAGGGTTAAGTGAAAAAGAATAAAGAGATTAGAAGATGCATCAAAAGCAAAATAAGATACTAAATGAGGAGACAAGATAAAGAATATAAGTACGGATAGAGGGAAATACAAAGTAATCATAACTGTGAATGTGAATAGGATAGAATAAACTCCATAAAATAGAAAAGGACAACAGAATGCATTAGAAATTAGAATCCAAAAGTATATTGTTAATTAAAAATATTCTTGAAACAGAAAAATACAGGGTCAAAATAAAGGGCTAGACTAAAATCTATTCGATTTCACTTTAGTAGGTGTTAGAGACTTTCTTTCTGAGAATTGCTATGTATGCTATGTCAGCTGGTAGGGTGAACCCAGGAGGTAGAAGGGGAATTGGCCTCTGAGGCAGGATGTTGTGTCTTACAGGTGTTAGATCTTTTCTTAGGATGCAGCACTAACTCCAGGTGTCTCCCTTCTTCGGATCCACCTACTCAATGCTGAGTGGACTAAGCACAGGGTAATCCCAGAGGAGAGTAAATATAAATAGCCATCTTTGCCATAGGCAAGGAGAAGGATGCAGAGAGAAGTAGAGAGAGGCAGAGAGATTCAGAGATACAGGGAGAGAGAAGCAGAGACCTCTTGCTTTCTGCTAACACCTGCTGAGATTACTAATAAAGAAAGGCTGTTTGGCACCTTAACATCGGTCTCATCTCCATGTCTATTGGGGGAAGATCGATGTATGTTTGGCCCTGGCAATTAGTAGCCTCGGAGTGGGAGGCAGAAGTAGCAAGCAAAAGCAAAAATTGACCAAATTAAAAGAGATTGCATTTTGCTAAATGGTACCATAGACAATTAAGGTGGCTATTATAGAGCTTTAAGTCAGGAAAACCTGAGTTCAAATCCTCCCCCAGACACTAGCTGTTTGCTCCTGGACAAGCCACTTAATTGCAGTTTCCTCACTTATAACATGGCAATATCAGTATCTATCTACTAGAGTTGTCATGAGGATCAAATGAGACAGGTAACAGTAATTAGGAGAAAAATATCTCTACATTCTTTAATCAATAAAAGAAAGAGTAAATCAACAAATGGAATGTGCAACTAAAAAAATCCCAGAAAACCCAACAAATTAATCCCCCCCCCATTAAATAACAAAATAGAATCCTGAAAACCTAAGGAATATTAACAATACTGAAATTTTTTAAAAAATTGAACAAAACTAGAAGCTTTTTAGGGAAAAAAATAGATAAGCCATTAGATAACTTAACCAAGAAAAAGAAAACCATAATAACCATGAATTACCATAAATAACAATGAAAAAATAAATTTACAATCAACGGAAAAAACCAAAAGCAATTATTAGGAGATAGTTTGTCAAACCCACCAAGAAAACTGACAATATAAATGAAATGGATGGATATTTACAAAAGTCTTAGAAAAAAAGAAACTGAATATGCCATAAATGAATTCCCAAAGGGAAATAACACAGCAACACAGATTTGCAAGTGAAATTTGACCAATATTTAAAGAACAAGTAATTCCAGTAAAAATTCTAACAGCAATATTTAAGGAGTTCCATCAAATTCCTTCTATGGCACAAATATAGTCTTGATAATTAAACTAGGAAGAGTCAAAACAAAGAAAACTATAGCTCAATTTCCCTAATGATTATTGTTGAAAAATTTTAATTGATAACAAGATTATAGCAATATGTCACAAAAATCATACACTATTATATTAGGCTGCAGGGTTGGTTCAATATTAGGAAAGTTATAAGAATTATTGACATGTGAATGCCAAAACCAACAAAAATCATGCAATTATTTCAATAGATGTAAAAAAGGCTTTTGACAAAATTTAATACTTATTACTGTTAAAAACACTTGCAATGATAAGAAGTATCTAACTAAAACCAAGAGCAAATATCTGCAATGGAAATAAGCTATAAACTTTTCCACTGAGAACAAGGGTGAAGTCATTACTAATTGGTATCATATTAGAAATGTGAGTTCTAGTAATAAAACAAGAAAAAAACTGAAGATCATAAACATAAAGAAAAAACAAAACTATCAATTTTTGAAGATGACATGATGTTTTACTTAAAACAATGGTGTGTCGAACTCAAATTGAAATGGAGCTCACTAATGGTCCCCTGCAGGCCACATATTAACTTAGTTTTAAAAAGACTATTATCTATATCTTAGCACCTTTTCTTATTATTTTCTTACTCATTTTATTATGTGATTCTCAATTATATTTTAATCTGGTTCAGATCACACTCAGGATTATTATGGGCTTTTTATTGCCGAGTGGCTACATGTTTAACACCCCTGACTTACAGAACCCTACAGAGTCAATTAAAAAACTAATCAAAACAATAAAAATTTCAGAAAAATTACAGGATATAAAATAAAACTCTACAAAATCATCAGAATTTCTTGACAATACTAATAAAAATCCATTTAGAGTAACTATGAACCTTATAAAATACTTGGGAGTCTGCCTGCCACGACAAACAAGGGAACTGTATAAACATTAGGTTACTGTTTGATAAATGCAAAGATCCCAGCTTCTGGGGCAAGAATTCACTATTTGAGTAAAACTATTGGGAAAACTATAAATTATTCTGGCAGAAACTAGATAATAAATCAACATTTCACTCCATACATGAAGATGAGCTCAAAATGGAAATGTGATATGGACATAAATAGGTAATATCATAAATAAATTAGATTTAACAAAAAAGAGAAATCTCCAAATCCTGAAGAGACTGGGAAAATAGATATATTCATGTACTGATGGTAGAACTGTGCACTAGTTCAACCATTCTAGGAAGCAATATGGAACTAGGCTCAAAAACCTTACTTAGACCATGTACCCAGTTTAACCCAGGAATATTACTATATCTGTGCCCCAAAAAGATCAAAGAAAGCAGCTTAAAAAAAAAAAAAAACTATGTACAAAAATATTTATAGCATCTCTTTTTCTGGGGGCAAAGAATTGGAAATTAGGAGATGACTGATAATTGGGCAGTATGTGAATAAATTATGGTACATCTATGTGATGTAATACTTTTATGCTCTAAAAAAATAATGAATAGGATGGTTTCAGAAAGGGGGAAAGGAAACCAATAAGCATTTATATAGGGCCTATTTTGTATTAAGCACTGTGCTAAAAGCTTTACAAATATCAAAATAGGTGCTGTTATCCCTGTTTTACAATTGAGAAAACTGTAGCAAACTAAATGACTTGTCCAGGGTCACACAGGTAGTGTGCAATGTCGCAGTTTAACCCAGGTCTTCTTGAATTCAATCCCTCAGTATTCTGCACTGTTTTCCTAACTGCTTTTGAAAAATTTGTGAAGACTTGTGTGAATTGATGCAAAATGAAGTAAACAAAATTAACAGAGCAATTTATACAAATAACAGTAATATTTTAAAGATAATTGGCTTTGAAAAGCTTATCCTGATTAACATAATGATCAATTACAATTCTAGTAAAAGACTCATGATATCTACCTTCAAATAAAGAATTGATAGACTCTACAAATTGAAGTACTTTTTTTTCTTTTTTGAGGGAGCATGGCTAATAGAATGTTTTGCTTAACTATACATATTTGTAATGGATTTTGTTCTTGCCTTTTCAGCGTTTGGGCATGTGAATATGCAGAATTTGGAACTGAAAACTGAATTTTATAAAAGCCTGAGGGAGGCTGACCCAATCTCATTTATGATTTTCTGGGCCAGTCCTAATTTCAGGACAAGAAAGGGTTCTAATAATAGTTCACATTTATGTTTGCCAAATAACATAAATTATCTTCTTTGATCCTGATGATAATCTGGCCATATTAGAATTCCTAGCTCTTGGAACTCTTCTTTTCCTAGGGCAGTTCAAATGATTCCTCCATTGAAAGCTTTGCTGATTCCTCCAATTCTTAGTGTCCCCCCAATTACTTTGTATTTATTTTTATATTATGTTATCAGTTTACTAATGCAGTATCAAACTCATATATATATAATATATATTATCTATATCTATATGTATTTGGCAAGGCAATTGGGATTAAATAACTTGCCCAAGGTTACATAGCTAATAAGCATTTAATATTGGAGGCCAAATTTGAATTCAGGTCCTCTTGATTCTAGGCCTGAAACTCTCTATCCTGTACCATCTACCTGCCCCTAAAGAATCACTTTTATACAATTAGAAAAGAAATAAAATTCATCTGGGTGTTTTAACAAAAAGTCAAGAATATCAAGGGACTCAATGAAAAAAGCAAAACAAACAAACAAAAAAAGAAAACAAACAAAAAAAGTGGGAAGAGCCTGGAAGTACTACACCTCAAATTATATAACAAAGCTGTACTCATTAAGACAATTAAGTACAGGATAAGAAAGGAGAGAAATTAGGCACACAATATACAAATGAAAATGAGCACAATAATCTAAAGTTTCATGAGCACAAAGTTCCCAGCTCTAGAAGTAAGAACTCAATTTAACCAAAACTACAAATTATTCTGGCGGAAATTTGGTATAACAGAAACTTGGTATAAATCAACAATTCACATCTTATGCAAAAATAACTATATCCTGTGGAGGTATACCATTTCAGTAAAATGTTATACTCTTTGAGAGTGAAGACATAAATCTTTGTAATCCCAGTACAAAAATTCTTAACACAAGTTAATTTGAATATAATTGTTTTCTTTTGTAATCCTATGAACTTAAATTTTATGAAAAATAGGTTCATCAGACTTCTAGAGGCATCGAATTCGAGGCTCGCGCACGCGCGCGCACACACACAGAAAATAAGATTACTAAACCCTTCGTACATCATTTAACCCAATATCTTTAGTTTATAGATGAGGAAATTGAAGGGAGGTTAACTTGCCTAGGATCATATAATCTACGGGGTTTCTCAGGCAGCATTTTAATTCCCGCCTTGGTGAGTCCAAGTTCAAAGTTCTATGCTTAATAATAAATTCGTGTTTAGGTATGTTCTACATATTATCACCATTTCAGAGAGGAAACTGACCCATCAGATAAGTTTATTAGCTTTCTTGACATCAAATAGCCACGTGTGCTTTTACTGCTTTATCAGATGGAGATTTTTGGTGAGGAAAACAGAGACCCCTGAGGAATAGGGGGGGCAAGAATGTTAGTCGAACAAGCATTCTTTAATCAAACTCTTTAATCCCACTTTATGTCGGGAATTTTTCATTCATTCCATTGGTACAAAACGCACAGCAGCCTCAGCGCCCTGGGTGTGAGCTACTGGGTTTATCTGTTTTGAAGTGTTTTGTTTTTTTTTTTTTTTTTTTTGGGGGGGGGTAGGAAAGAAGTAGGCATAGGATCCCTCAAGCCCTCCCTTTCCTTCTCTATCAGAAGACCGGTGAGTCGTGGAGACCGTTAAACCGTTACCCGCCCGCGGCGCAGGCGCGCCAGCCTCCTCTGACTCCGTGGGGGAGGGGCCTCCAGCTAGCTCGCGCGCCACCTCGCACTCTTCTCGCGCCACATTCCCTTCCTTTCTCCCCCCCACCCCCCCCTCCGTTATTTTCCTAGTCCTCCTATCTCCCGCCCCTCTCATCCCTGCCGCGGTGCGCCTAACTCCCGCTGTCACCCCATTCATTCCTCCACGATGACCGCCAATCAGTTCCCACCTGCCGCTCCTGCTCCTAGCGACGGGGCGGGGCTTCGGCAGTTCGCGCTCCCCTCCTCCTGTCCCTCGCGGCCCCACCTCCCTCACCCCCTGCTCCCGCCACGGTGGCGGAGTCATTCCAGGGCAATGACTGTCCCAGGACCTCGTCCCCGAGCTGACCTTGCGTGGGGGAGGAGATCTCGAGCAAATTCTAGGCTTGCACGCTGCCGAAGCTGCAGCCCCGGGGACTGCTCAGGGAATTGGCGTCCAAGGGCGGAGGAAGAGCAGGGATGAAACTTATTGTTGGGAGGGGGAAGGAAAAAAAAGTTCGATTCCCGGGGGTACAGAGAGAAGCCCCTCCACAAATACCTTATCTTTAACTATTCTTCCACTGCCTAAATTAGATCGATGCTGCAGTTAATTCTTGCACGTGGCCTTCTCGAATTAGGCCGATTATAGCTGCTTTCCTGATGCTATTTGGATACAACCCAACCTTATTTGGATACTCTATTCTGTGATGGTCTTGACCATAAATTCTCAAGTTCTTTATATCCAGGTTCTTTTATTCCTTTCCAGTCTTGTCACACCTGATTCACCACCACCACCTATCACTGTGAGATGCAGTCACACGGACCTCCTGGTTATTTCTTACTCACCACTTCAAATCCCAACTGCAGCATTTTTGCAGGCAGTTCTCCATGTCAGTTCTTTTGCCTCCTGGTTTCCTTCAAGTTCCCACTAAAATCCTACCACTTACAAGTCTTTCTTGACCCCTCTTAACTCTGGTACTTTCCCCCAATTATCTTCTGTTTATCCTGTATATTGTTGAAAGATATATCTTGTTTGCATGTAGTTGTTTTCACGCAGTCTTCCTGAAATCATTTCACTGAGTTTCTAGACACTGTCTTTTACCTTTTCTTGTACTTAGCACAGTGCCTGGTACACGGTGAGTGTAGTCTTTCAGACCTGTGTGGGCTTTTTTAAGCAAAGATGCTGGAGTGGTTTGCTATTTCCTTCTCCAGCCATTTGACAGATGAAGAAACTGAGGCAAATAGGGTGATGTGACTTGCCCAGGTTTACATAAGTGTTCTGAGGCCACATTGAAACTCACAAGGATAAGTCTGACTCCAGAGCTCAAATTCTATCCATTGGCACATAGTAAACCCTTAATAAATGTTGACTGATGACTAGGACTATGACTGCTCTTTATTGGTTACCTTTTCTACCTAAAAATTCTTGATTTCCTTGATCTGTGAGTATTTCTACACTGGAACAGGAGGTTCCAAAGACAAGAACTGGATGCCATACAGGTTCCTTAAAGGAAAAAGACTTTATTGTACTATAAATCAGGGGAGGAATAAATTCAAGGGACTGATTGGTCCAAGAGGGTATTCCAGAATGGGTATTTTATAAAGAAAGGTGTATATGTAGGGGGGTGGAGATGTTTATTCTTTGCTCATTGGTTAGACACTCTCCAGGGAGATATTTATTTCTTAACCATTGGTCACATTTTGAGAAAAACAAGAAATAGAAACATGTAGCATAACCCAAGCTTTAAAAGTGACTAAAGAGCATTTAGTATCAAGGAAACTTGGTGGCATAGTAGGCAGTTTGGATTGTAAAGTTTTGACTTTAAAGTAAAAAATACTTAAGTTTAAATGCATCCTCAGATGTTTACTGGTTACATGTCCCTGAGTCAAGTGATATACTCTCTGTCTGCCTGTTTCCTCATCTGAAAAAATGAAGATAATATTTAATACCCACCTGCAAAGGTTGTTTTGAAGGTCGAATGAGATAGTATTTTGTAAAATGTTTTGTCAACTTTAAAACTTTAAAGAAATGTTACCTATTATTATTGGTGTCAATAATTAATAAACATTTATTACCATTAATAATAAATGTTTATTTACTACCATGTGCCAGGCATAAGGAACAAAGGTCTTACCAAGAACTCCTCCGACTCACTGATGAATTCAGGAAAGATTTTATTTTACAATCTTGCAAGACCCAAATTCTAAACTAGTAGGCATACTCTTGAAGCTCAGAAGCACATTCTTTAATTCTCTGTTTCTGAAAGGCCTGACCCTCTTTTTTCCCCCATTGGCTGGGTACTTCAGAGGGTACAGTCTATCTGAAGAGCTTAGTTCCCCTGTGGGAATCTCTGATTGCATCTGCCATTGTTATTCACCTTATTTGGTCATAGTTCCCTGTGAGTGACTATATTGACAATCCCTTCACTAACTACAACTCCCATTCCCCACATTTCAGCAATCCTAGCCCTTATTTTCTTTTTACCCTTATTTGGATGTATATATACCCCTTGTGCATCTACCAATAATCTGTTTCTTATTCTAATTTATGACTTCCTTCTGTAAATTTCATTTCCTTAACCCACAGTCAATTTAACATTTAGGTTTCATTTCTTAAATTTTGGTTTAATTTCTCTGATTTTGATTTTTTTTTTTCTTATATAATTGAAAACTTAACCCTCATCTACTTCTCACACAGGCACTATGTTAATGTAATGTAATGTAATGTAATCATCATCAGTAATGGTGATTAAAGAAAGACCCTTTCCCCATAGCAATTGCTTGCCTCGATGCTGGCTGTGAAAGTAGCCTGAGCACAAAGCTAGTATGTAGAGAGTACAGCTATTTCCAAAACTTTGGGGTTCAAGGTATTGACTATCTCCACCAGAATTTGAGGAAAGCAAAAGGCACTCATTTTATCTCTCAAGGACTTCATTTCTTTCTGTTTCATCTAGACTGCTGGAGAATATGATCCACAAAGAGCTAGTGTAGGCTGGTAGTGTTGTGCTGTTCTGGGGCCCTTAAGATAAGGCAAAAGCTGACTTATCAGAGACTTCAGATGTAGTCCAGGTTACTGTGGGGAGAAAAAAGTGGAGGTAATGGTTTGATGATTTGAATAGAAACAGCAGCAAGCAACTAAGTATTGATTCCCAATGTGTTTTCCATCCAGTCAGGTTGATACCAGGAAAGAAGATAAAAGATGTACTCAAATCATTTCTTTTCATTTAGTGAAAATCTGTAGGATTCTGTTATCTTTAAACTTGCCTTTCTTGACTAGATTAGCTTATTTAATCAATTTGTAACTCTCCTTTGGGAAAGATACATACAATATGGTAAACTCCATCAGGGATGCTAAAATTTTTTTAGTGATGAAAGTTACTTCTCATCTTCCTTAAACCTAAAATCAGGGGGAGGGGAAAGGAGAGATTTGGTTCTCCTTTCCTGTAGTCAGTCTTTATTGATATTATTGTCTTCCAATTTCAGTACCACAGTTTAGAAAAGATATTAGTAAGCTGGAGAGAAACCAAAGAAAGACAACCAGAATGATGAAATATATGAAGGTTGTTTGAAGAAATTGGAAATGTTTAGCCTAGAGGGGAGAAGTTAAATTACAGGACTTCAGACAGATAACTGTCTTCAGGTACTTGAAAGCTTATAAATAGAAAAAGGATTTGGACTAGTTCTGTGTGTCCCAGAGGGCAGAACTTGGAACAATGTGTGAAAGTAGCAGAAAGAAAAATTTAGGTTTCAGCTATGACAAACTTCCTAACAATTATAGCTATCTAAAAGTGGAATGCTCTGCCTGAGGGAAGGTCTATAGTTTCCTCACCTAGTTGGTCTTTAAGTGAAGGCAAAATAACCCTTTCCTGTTCAGACATGCATTGAATTAGGTGATCCCCGAGGTCCTCCCAACTCTGAAATTTTGGGAATCTGTGATAAAAATCTCTTCCCCAACTAGAAATCCTGGGATATTGTGGCAGATCTCATTCTGTTATCTGGGTTCCCCTGCACTAATTTTTTTTAATAACTTTTTATTGATAGAACTCATGCCAGGGTGATTTTTTACATTATCCCTTGCATTCACTTCTGTTCCGATTTTTCCCCTCCCTCCCTCCACCCCCTCCTCCAGATGGCAAGCAATCCTTTACATGTTGAATAGGTTACAGTATATCCTGGATACAATATACGTGTGCAGAACCGAACAGTTTTCTTGTTGCACAGGGAGAATTGAATTCAGAAGGTATAAATAACCCGGGAAGAAAAACAAAAATGCAAGCAGCTTCTATTCATCTCCCAGTATTCTTTCTTTGGGTGTAGCTGCTTCTGCCCATCTTTGATCAATTGAAACTGAATTCGCTCTCTGTATCGAAGAGATCCACTTCCATCAGAATACATCCTCAAACAGTATCGTTGTTGAGGTATATAATGATCTCCTGGTTCTGCTCATTTCACTTAGCATCAATTCATGTAAGTCTCGCCAGTCCTCTCTGTATTCATCCTGCTGGTCATTCCTTACAGAACAATAATATTCCATAACGTTCATATACCACAATTTACTCAGCCATTCTCCAATTGATGGACATCCTTTCATTTTCCAGCTTCTAGCCACTACAAACAGGGCTGCCACAAACATTTTGGCACATCCAGGTCCCTTTCCCTTCTTTAGTATCTCTTTGGGGTATAAGCCCAGTAGAAACACTGCTGGATCAAAGGGTATGCACAGTTTGATAACTTTTTGAGCATAGTTCCAAATTGCTCTCCAGAATGGCTGGATGTGTTCACAATTCCACCAACAATGTATCAGTATCCCTGTTTTCCCACATCCCCTCCAACATTCCGCATTATCTTTCCCTGTCACTCTAGCCAATCTGACAGGTGTGTAGTGGTATCTCAGAGTTGTCTTAATTTGCATTTCTCTGATTAATAATGATTTGGAGCATATTTTCATATGTCTATAAATAGTTTCAATTTCTTCATCTGAGAATTGTCTGTTCATATCAAAGGATATGAATTTATCATTTATCAATTGGAGAATGGTTTGATTTCTTATAGATTAGAGTCAATTCTCTATATATTTTGGAAATGAGGCCTTTATCAGAACCTTTGATTGTAAAAATGTTTTCCCAGTTTATTGTTTCCCTTCTAATCTTTTTTTTTAATTTTTTAATAATTTTTTATTGATAGAACGCATGCCAGGGTAATTTTTTACAGCATTATCCCTTGCATTCACTTCTGTTCCGATTTTTCCCCTCCCTCCCTCCACCCCTTCCCCCAGATGGCAAGAGTCCTTTACATGTTGAATGGGTTGCAGTATATCCTAGATACAATATATGTGTGCAGAACCAAACAGTTTTCTTGTTGCACAGGGAGAATTAAATTCAGAAGGTATAAATAACCCGGGAAGAAAAACATAAATGCAAGCAGTTTATATTCATTTCCAGTGTTCTTTCTCTGGGTGTAGCTGCTTCTGTCCATCTTTGATCAATTAAGGCTCTCTTTATCAAAGAGGTCCACTTCCATCAGAATACATCCTCAAACAGTATCGTTATTGAGGTATATAATGATCTCCTGGTTCTGCTCATTTCACTCAGCATCAGTTCATGTAAGTCTTGCCAGTCCTCTCTGTATTCATCCTGCTGGTCATTCCTTACAGAACAATAATATTCCATAACGTTCATATACCACAATTTACTCAGCCATTCTCCAATTGATGGACATCCTTTCATTTTCCACCTTCTAGCCACTACAAACAGGGCTGCCACAAACATTTTGGCACATCCAGGTCCCTTTCCCTTTTTAGTATCTCTTTGGGGTATAAGCCCAGTAGAAACACTGCTGGATCAAAGGGTATGCACAGCTTGATAACTTTTTGAGAATAATTCCAAATTGCTCTCCAGAATGGCTGGATGTGTTCACAATTCCACCAACAATGTATCAGTGTCCCTGTTTTCCCACATCCCCTCCAACATTCCACATTATCTTTCCCTGTCATTCTAGCCAATCTGACAGGTGTGTAGTGGTATCTCAGAGTTGTCTTAATTTGCATTTCTCTGATTAATAATGATTTGGAGCATATTTTCATATGTCTATAAATAGTTTCAATTTCTTCGTCTGAGAATTGTCTGTTCATATCCTTTGACCATTTATCAATTGGAGAATGGTTTGATTTCTTATAGATTAGGGTCAATTCTCTATATATTTTAGAAATGAGGCCTTTATCAGAACCTTTGATTGTAAAAATGTTTTCCCGGTTTATTGTTTCCCTTCTAATCTTGTTTGCATTTGTTTTGTTTGTACAAAAACTTTTCAATTTGATATAATCAAAATTTTCTATTTTGTGGTCAATAGTGATCTCTAGTTCTTCTTTGGTCATAAATTCCTCCCTCTTCCATAGGTCTGAGAGGTAAACTATCCTATGCTCTTCCAATTTATTTATAATCTCATTCTTTATGCCTAGGTCATGAACACATTTTGACCTTATCTTGGTGTATGGTGTTAAGTGTGGGTCGATGCCTAGTTTCTGCCATAGTAATTTCCAATTTTCCCAGCAATTTTTGTCAAATAGTGCATTCTTAACCCAGGGACTGGGATCTTTGGGTTTGTCAAATACTATATTATTAAAGTTATTGGCTGTTTTGTCCTTTGAACCTAATAATTTTCTAGGCCATTTAGAAAAATTCATTACTCTGTCTCTGAGGCTGGGTGCTAAGAAGCAATGCAGTGATTTTTCACCTTTTGAATTTCCATAGTTGTATTCTGCAGTGATTTATGTTGAGCAATAAACTTTGATTATTGAAAGCTTATTTGTTCCTTGTCAGATATTCAATCCTATAGATCCTTAGGCACAAGTATTATCTAGGGATAATTACTCTAATTTACATGTACTTTTTTGAGCACTATTAAGTTACTCAGAGGTTATGTGCTTATGAGAGATATGTAAGGTAGAAGTTTAAGACTAGTTCCTGTATTTCAAGAAGCTGAAAATCTACTTGGGGTGCCACAAGAAACAATAATAGTAAACAAATACAATTAGGTTCTAAATAAGGTTTAGATCGAAAGAGTTGAAAGGAGAAGATTTCGTATCTAAAGGCCTCAGAAAGTGTAGAACTTTCAGGAAAGGCTTCATAGGAGAATTGGGACTTGAGCTGGATCTTAGAAGATTAATAAAAGCAAGAATAGATTTTTAAAAAGAGTGAAGTAAAGAAAAAATAATTTTAAGTTGGAAACAGTATGGTTTAGTAAGAAAGACTTGGATTTCAGTTTCATTGTTACTGTTGATGCTTCTTACCTGTATGACCTAACACACAGTAAAAATGATAATTGTTATTTAAAAAATAATAGCTAGGGGCAACTAAGTGGTACAGTGGATAGGGCAGCAGTCTTGAAGTCAGGAGGACCTCAGTTCAAATATGGCCTCAGACCCTGGGCAATTGCCTCATCGGGAAGGGGGGGGGGGGAAGGAAGAAGAAAACAAGAAAAAAAAAAGCTAACATTTACATAGTTTGTTCTTTTTTTTTTTTTTTTTTTTTTTTTGAGGTAATCAGGATTAAGTGACTTGCTCAGACTCAAAAAATGAGACCAGATTTGAACTCGGGTTTTCTTGACTCCTGGTCAAATGCTCTATTCACTGTACCACCTACCTACCCCTTTATTTTTAATATATAAATAATATAAATAAACATATAAATAAAACTAGAGTTTTCAGGTTAAAGAAAAAACTACATGCATCTAGAAAGAAAAAAGAAACTCAAGTACCAAGGAGCCCCAGTCAAATGAGATTTAGCAGTCAGTAGTATAGGCTGCTATCATTTGTCAGATCTGTCATGGCCTAAGCCTGGCTTCTTAAACTGTCAGATTCAATCCCATATGGAGTCTTGTAACTTAATGTGAAGGTAGTGAAATTATGATTCATTGTCAGTAAATGTTTGATTTGCATATCTATTTAATATACCTGTATACCCAGAATCACATAAACATTCTTTGGATAAAAAAGGGTTGTTGGTGGAAAAATTTAAGAAGACCTACTCTAAGGTAGGATGTGACAGATCAAGCACTGCTTGAACAGAGCATACAGAAAGAGGAACCCAAGATGAATTGGATCACTGAGGGCCCCAGAGTTTTCCTCACTAAGAATGGCAAACTCTACTAAGGTGGGATTGGAACAGGAGGAAGGGCAGACAAGAGTGGAACTAGTCTCTAGAAATCTTCAGTGGCATCTAGTTCATTCTTGCTGGTACCAGAGAGTATACTGGCCCAATTCTGTCCACGTGCAAGCCCACTTCTGACATCACTTTAATGTTAATAGAACAAATTAGTCTCCAACCCAGGGATAGCCAAAACCAAATAGTAGAATAGGCAAGAGGTCAGGAATCAAACAGAAGTTTAATTTCTGAGAGAAAGTGCTTGAAAATGGAGTCCTCTTTCTTAAAAAAAAAAAAAAAAAAAAAAAAAAGGAGGGAAACTAGACAAGTATACTGGAGACCCTCCCCTAGTGAGGATCCACTGTAGTGTGGCTAAGTCTCAATACATTTACCAATGGTTATACAATGAGATGATGATGGTGATGAGGGGTAAGAGCAACAAGGTGACAAGTTTGATAAATAGCAGAGCTTCATGACCAGAACATGGATTCTACAAATGCTTTTCTGAGCTTAGAGAACATCTCGTACTGATAGGAAACAATTCTGGATTTTGCTGTGGCTGAGTTAATCTAGTAGGTAGTGCAAAGGACGTTATTATGTCAAGTTCCAAGCAAACCTTGGCTGGCCTTAGCTCTGAATAAGGTGTCTCCTAATAATATCCTGACTAGATCTTTAATGAAATAGAGAATTCCCAAGCATTCCTAATAAAACAACAAAAGCTATGTAAAAATCTTGAAGTTCAAATGTGGAAATTAAGAGAAATATGAAAAGGGAAACACAAAAAATGATTAAGTAGTAAACAGAAATAAACTACATACATGAGTTCCCTCTGAATCCTATCATCAGAGATCATAGGGGAAATATACTTAGAAGGCTTGGGGGTAGCTCTGTTATATCTTATTGATCTTAAAAATGAAAGGGGAATGGAAGATAAATACATTGGAATGAGGGAAAAGAAAGAAAAATTAGGGGAAATTATGTCACATAATCAAAGAATACAAATGAAAATCCACACAGGCAAGGAGGAGGAAGTGGGGGTGTGTAAGAAGCAGACATTCCATAGGGTACACAAATACATTTCATTCAACAGGGAAACAGGAGGGAAAAAGGAGAAAGGAGAATCAGAGGGAAAGAAGAATTAGAGGGAAATATAAGGGACACTGGAGAAGAAAGTAGCAAACTACCTCAGTATTTTGCCAAGAAAACTCCCTGGACACTATCATTATGATATGATCCACAGGACCAAAAAGAGTAGACATGACTGAACAACCTGTGCAATAATATAGGGTATACCTATTTACTGAGAGCTCCATTATGAATTCTGTTTTTTTAACAGTCTTTCCTTTGCTAGTTTTGTGAACAAGTTGGTAGCAGCATACTAAGTGTCCAGTAATGATTTCCCCAGATTTTCTAGAATGGGGCTATGAACTAGAAATATGAGAAATTTTCCAAAGTGAACCTAAGGTCATCATGATGCAAATACCTATGAAGTGAGGATTACAAATATAAAGTACTGATTAGGGAGGGGAAAGAATAAACATTTATTGAGTACCTACTATATACCAGGCACACATTTTACAAATGTTATCTCATTTTGGAATGAGCCCCAGCCCATTTGTTACTACTATTAGTTACTAACATTTGTTAGTAGCTAATTATAGGGGCAGGAAAAACAAGATGCTGTTGCCCACCAGATCAGGTGCAGAATGGTTTGGGTTGTGGTAAATAGTATGCAGTTATCCATCAAGCTAAGTGCAGGGAGCTTGGGTCCTGATTAAGAGGATGTAGGGAGCTTTGGTCACGCTACATGTTTCCAAAATTTTGTTTTTGAGAAGTTCTGACCAATGGTTAAAGAGTAAATATCCCTCCTTTCCTTCTTCCTTCCCCTCTCCCCACTTGGGGAGATAGCCCATGCTTTATTCTATAAGTACCCATCCTAACTTACCTGCTCTGACCAACCATTTCCCTGATACTGTTTGGTTCCTTTCTGCATTGACAACAATAAAGTCCCCTTCCTTTGAGAGATCAGTCCAGGTCTCTTGTTAATTGTTACCCATCAAACTTTCTCTCCCACTGAAATTCGATCCTCATAACCCTGGCAGGTAGGTTTTATGATCCCCATTTTAGAACTGAGGAAACTAAGGCAGATTAAGTGACTTGCCCAGGATAGCATACCTAATGTTTTAGGGCTGGATTTGAAGTCAGATCTTCCTTATTCCAGATCCAGCACTCTGATGAACCAAAATAACATTCAGTGGCTTCCAGCTTGCTCACTAAAGGCAGACAATTTGATGTAAAATGCAGAACATATTCTTCCAATGTAAATGGTTGTCCAGTCTTTTTTTTTTAATTTTTAAATTTTTTATTATAGCTTTTTATTTACAAAACATATGCATGAGTAATGTTTCACCACTGACCCTTGCAAAACCTTCTATTCCAACTTTTCCCTTCCTTCCCCCACTCTTTCCCCTAGATGGCAGGTAGTCCAATACATGTTAAATATGTGTTAAATCCAATATATGTATACATATTTATACAGTTATCTTGCTGTACAAGAAAAATCGGATCTAGAAAGAAAGAAAAAAACCCAAGAAGGAAAATAAAAATGCAAGCAAACAATAACAGAAAGAGTGGAAATGCTATGTTGTGGTCCACACTCATTTCCCATAGTCTTCTCTCTGGGTGTAGATGGTTCTCTTTATTACTAAACAATTGGAACTAGTTTGAATTATCTCAATGTTAAAGAGAGCTACATCCATCAGAGTTAATAATCATATAGTCTTCTTGTTGCCATGTACAATGATCTCCTGGTTCTGCTCATTTCACTCAGCATCAGTTCATGTAAGTCTCTCCAGGCTTCTCTGAAATCTTCCTGCTGGTCGCTTCTTACAGAACAATAATATTCCATAACATTCATATACCATAATTTTTTCAGCCATTCTCCAATTGATGGGCATACACTCAGTTTCCAGTTTCTGGCCACTACAAAGAGGGCTGCCATAAACATTTTTGCACATGTGGGTCCCTTTCCCTCTTTTATGATCTCTTTGGAATATAATCCCAGTAGAAACACTGCTAGATCAAGGGTAGCACAGTTTGATAACTTTTTAAGCATAGTTCCAAATTGCTCTCCAGAATGGTTGGATTCGTTCACAGTTCCACCAACAATATATCAGTGTCCCTGGTTTCCCACATCCACTCCAACATTTGTCATTATCTTTTCCTGTCATCTTAGGTATGTAGTAGTATCTCAGAGTTGTCTTAATTTTCATTTCCCTGATTAATAGTGATTTGGAGTCATATGAGGAGAAATAGTTTCCATTTCTTCATCTGAAAATTATTCATATCCTTTGACCGTTTATCAATTGGAGAATGGCTTGATTTCTTATAAATTTGAGCCAATTCTCTAAATAATTTGGAAATGAGGCCTTTATCAGAACCTTTAACTGTAAAAATATTTTCCTAGTTTATTGCTTCCCTTCTAATCTTGTTTGCATTGGTTTTGTTTGTACAGAAACTTTTTAACTTAATATACTCAAAATTATCTATTTTGTGATCCATAATGATCTCTAGTTCTTTGGTCACAAATTCCTTCTCTTCCACAAGTCTAAGAGGTAAATTATTCTATGTTCTTTTAATTTACTTATAATCTCGTTCTTTAGGTCATGAACCCATTTTGACTTTATCTTGGTATATGGCTGACCAGCCTTTAGATAAATAGATAGATGGATATATATATGTATATATATGTATACATATATGCACATGTAGGCACACATCTGTATGTAAATACATGTGTATATGTATATATGCATTATATACATACATATTTTATGCATGTATGTACACAAGCAATCCTTCATGAAGGGGAATGAAACACTAACATGGAAAAGCATTTTTTAGTGGCTGAATGAGATGGAAACCTTGGAAGCAGAATTAATTTCTCTCTCATTTGTGCTCTTATTTTCAGGAAAAGACAGAGGAAAAAAAGAGACAGGCAGAGAGAAAGCAAGAGAATAAGAGAGACTTCTTATATAATGGTACCAGTTCAAGTAAACCAGACTTTTTTTTTTCCTGCCAGCTTATTATCAGTTCTGCAGAAACAAACTTCTAGATTCACAAGTTTACAAGACTTTTCTAAATATTTGGGTGTTTATATTTACTTAAATGTTCTGATGTTATTGTGATCTATTACCTTCTTGGTTTCTTCCTGTCCTCTTTATCACCTGTTCTTGTGTTGTGGCTTAAAGGGAAAACTGTGTGTTTGTATTAAGGTCAGTGCGGGATGGGATTGGGCAGAGAATACCCACTGTGCTACTTCAATACTCCATATGCCCATATCTGGATTATTAACAAGCCTGGACTGCATGAAGACCCATATTTATTAGGTAATAGTGGAAAATAATTTAAATAGGTAGACTAGAAAGAGATTATGAAGAACCCTGCAAGCCAGACAGAGAAATTTAGATTTGATAGTTAAGCAAGTAAGAAGAAAAAGATTTTTGAACTAGCAAATGATATGAGGAAAATAATGTTTAAGAAAAATTAGAATATAGAATATAGTCCTATTATACCATGAATTGGTAATGTATTTTAAGGAATGAAAACTCATTTTAAAAATGAGATTAAATAAAATATAATTATGAAAAAACAGTTGCCACTGCAAAGATAGAAAACATTTAAAGTTAAATGCAATACAATGCTTTTGGAAGTTTCAATACAATTAAAAAAAAAAGGTTGGCCTGTATCTGAAGACCATTCTGAGGAAGACATCTATAAGAGGAGGAGATGAAGATTTTGAGATTAACATTGTTTTTAAAGTGATAGGTGAATTTTAGGGTAAGAAAAAGACAAGGGTATAAATATGGGTTGTTTGGGGGAAAAGATATCTTTGGCTCATAATTGTAACTTATTACTGTTGCTGTTTGAGGTGTCAATTAAAAACATTTTATGATTTTTGAACTAGCTACTGTTCTATGATATGTCACACATATTTTCATATCACTTTTCTCACAATTTTAATGAGAGAAGACAACATATAGAATATGTTAGCAAAAGTCACAGCAGTTGGATTCCCTTTTCCTCTCTGCTACCTCCAACATAGGCCTTAAAAGTTGTCTCTTAAGTACTCCAAGTTGTACATAATCAACTTGATAGGATGCTAAAATTGATGGAGGACACACTGATGACTCTTTGCAATATCCTCCCACTCTTTATTTTCTAAATTATGCTTCCCACTCCTGCTTGCCACTTCCTCTTCAGGAAAATTTCCCTGATTAAGGCCATCCATTCTTCAGCATAATCCCTGACCTTCCTGTGCTAGAAGAGATTTAAGATCTGTAAATTGATAGATTATAGGATTTAGAAGTGGAAGGGCTGATAGAACTCATCTAGCACCAATTTTCCATTTTACACATGAGCAGAATAAGGCCCAGAGAAGTTAATCAATTTACCCAAATTTTACAGGTATAAGTGTCAGAGCCAAATTCAAACCCAGATCAACTGATTCCAAATCCAATAGTAGTTCTATTATACCATGCTGCCTCTCACAAGTTACATATCTAATATATCCCATTACTAAGCCTGTATCCCTGTGAGCAAATAATATATGCACAAGAATATTTATAATATTTTGTATTGAGCCAAAAAACAAAAGAAAACATGGAAAGTAAAAGGATTTTCATCAACTCATGAATGATTGCATAAGTTGTGGTATATGAATGTGATAGAGTACTATTGTGCTATAAGAAATGAGGAGGAAATAGATGACTTCAGAGTGATAAGGAAAGACTCTATGAACTCATGCAGAATAAAGTGATCATAACCAGAAGAACAATTTATACTATCACATCAAAATTACAAAACAAACAATTTAAGAACTTTTTTGTAAACTGATGAATGAAATGATTATATCCAGGAGAAATTTTATAGAATAAAAACATAAAACAAACAATTCTAAAATATATAAGGACTATAATTAATACAATTCCCATCCATGATTCTAGGGAATCAATGATTAAAGAAACTTTTTACCTATTGCCAGAGGGATGACAGATATAACTGTGCTCTGCCTAATAGTGAATTTTTATTACAGGGCATTTTTTTCATTTCTCTTTTTTTCTCCAATGGGGTTGAGAAGAAGGAGAAAATGTAAGCAGCGAGTATAGACATCTTTTTCTCAGGGTTGGCTATGAAAAAGAGAATGGAGAGGAAAAATATAGTAGTTTAGGGGTAGGGTAAAGGGAATGTGATGTTAAATGGAGGTTTGATGTATTTTTTTTTTAAGTTTAAGGGAATGTGGAGATGTTTGAAGGCATCAGAGAAGGAGCCAGTAGAAAAGGAGAAATTTAACATTGAAAAAGGGAAGTAATGTTTGAAAGGCAAGATGACAAAGGCATAAATTGAGGTTTTGAGATAGCAAGTAGAATGGTCACCTCATCCTCTGAGACTATTGTAAATGAGGAGAGAATAGAAGATAATGCTGAGAGGAGAAAAGGCTAGAAATGGATTGACCTCATTTTTTTTCAGTCAAGTATATGTAAGGAAAAGTTCTCTAATAAGAAGCAGAGAATAAGGGATGGTCAAAGTGGTTTGAAAAGAGAAGACTTCTAGAAAATGAGGACAAAATAGTACATATTTGCAAGATCGTTATAAGGATTACAGATAATACAATTATCTCTTTCACATTGTGGGGGTTAGGAGCACAGCACTAGAAAATCTATGTAAAAATTTTTGATCCCACCTTTTACTTCCTACCAGAGGAGAAGTCTAAATTTATTATGGTAGTAAAAGATAAAATATGTTGGTATTATACCATACTATATGTATATTTAATGAATTTCTGAGTTTCCAAATTTTTTTGTGTGTCTGCAGCTTTTGAAAAATTCTCCAAAATTTTCATTTAATTTCTTATGCTGATTAGTAATATATCGAAACCATATTGGGGAAAGTCAAGCTATGAAAGGAATAAATATTTATAAAGCACTTTGCAGATCTTAAGAAGATATCTACTGTCATTGAAATTAGTAGTTTTCTAGACCAGTTTACCTATTATTCTTGCCATCAGTTTATAACTAGTAATTTTAAAAATTGTTTAATTTATTTTATTTTAAAATTCCCTTCCTCCATCCTTACTCAACCCATTGAAAAGGTAAGAAATATGATATTTATTATACAAATGAACTAATGAAAAACAATTCCACATTAGCAATGTTTATATTGGGGGGGAGAAGAAGAAGCAAGAAAAATGAAGCCTAATTTTTTTCACTTTCTTTAATCTGCAATGAGTTTTAGAATTCTCTCTCTCTGGAGGCAGATATAATTTTTCATCATGTGTCCTTTGGAACTTATTTTCATCAGTCTTTCACAGTTGATTATAGTAAAAATGTTTCTGTGTTCTCCCTATTCAGGTCAATTTATGTCAATTCATATAAGTTCTCTCAGCTTTTTCTGACACTGTCACCTTCATCATTTCTTAACAGGACAATAATATTCAATCACAATCTACCACAACTTGTTCAGCCATTCCCCAGTTGAAGGACATCCCCTTCATTTCCAATTATTTGCTACCACAGAAAGAACTGCTATAAATATTTTGTACATAGAGATCCTTTTTTTTTTCTTTGATCATTTTGGGGTATAGATTTAGTATTAGTATTGCTGCATTAACATATTTAACATATATAGGACTGCTTGCCATCTTGGGGGGGGGGGGAGGAGGAAGGGAGGGGAAAAAACGAAACATAAGTAATTGCAAGGGATAATGTTGTGTAAAAATTATCCTGGCATGGATTCTGTCAATACAAAGTTATTATTAAATAAAAATAAATTAAAAAAAAAAGTATTGCTGCATTAAAGTTTTATAGCCCCTTGGGCCTAGTTCCAAATTGTTCTTCTAAATGGCTGGATGAGTTCACAACTCCACCAACAGTATCCATTTTTTCCATATCCCCTTTCAGCATTTATAGGACTAGTGATATACTTATTTTACTTTATGACAATTCTCATAGTACCTTCCAGAGTGATAAGGAAAGACTCTATGAACTCATGCAGAATAAAGTGATCATAAAATAATAATAATAAGATAGGAATTCAAGGGAAGAAATTCTGGGAAGATATCTGCTCATTTTCTTTTATTTTAAAAAATAATTTTAATTGATGATTTCTGTTTCTTACATCACTATAATATCCCATCTATCTATTCTCTCCCTCCTCCTGGGATCTATAAAACAAATGATTTTTTTAAAGGGGGGAGGAAAGTGGGCAGAGGTGCTAAATGAGCTGGGGTCAATGAGCATCAAGTCCTGGATTTGGGGTTTATTTGTTTTTTATCTTCTTTTGGATTCTTAGTGATCTAAGACCTTGACAACAGCTGAATTTGTTTCATTCTTGATCCATAGTTTCTGTTTTGGGGAGGTTTGAGAGGTTCTTGGATACGGAAAAAATGTGTAATCTGCCAATTTGTTGCTCATGTGAGTTTCAAGTTGCCTCTATTTTAAATAAAGGAATAAAAGGTCTTAGAATTGCTCAAGTTGCAGTGAGAAATGAGAATATAGTAGGCTTTTAAAAAAAGTTATTCACTATCCTGTCATAGTCTTTTATATTGACTTTCTCCTTCTAGCTAGATTGCTTAGGTCCAACTCTACTTCACTTTTGCTCATGCTCTGTTTCACAATAGTTTGTTTGTTTGTTTTTTAATAATAGTTAACATTTATTAGCACCTTATTTACAAATACTCCTTTGAGGTAGGTAGTGAAATTACTATTTTCCTCAATTAATGAATAGAATCCCTGAGGTTCAAAAGAGTGAAATATCTTGTTTAGGATCACACAAGTATTCAAAATCAGATCTCATGATTCAAAGAGCAGCTCCTTTTCTATGGCTTTCATGTAGAATTTTAATTTAATTCATGGATAAGAAGTAAACTTCTGGAAGGTAGAGTCCTAGGTTAGTTAGGTTTATTTATTTTTCCATCTGAATATATCTAGGTATCCCTTTCATAGAAATTAGGAAGCTGAGGGGCAGCTAGATGGTTCAGGGGATAGAGCACCAGCCCTGAAGTCAGGAAGGTCTAATTTCAAATCTGACCTCAGACACTTCACACTTCATACTTCCTAGCTGTGTGACCCTGGGCAAGTCACTTAACCCCAACTGCCTCAGGGGAAAAAAAAAAGAAAAGAAAAAAAAAGAAACTAGGAAGCTACATCAGCACCACATATATGTTAACATAAAGCTGAAAGCATTTTGATAAATGGCTCTCAACTTTTCTTTTTCATTTTGTCTTAATAATCTAGGCTAAAGAAACTTCTTTCTGAGACAATGTGCATCCATTACCAGAGCTGTTAAATAGAAGGGAAATGACCTCTTGGGTTGGGAGGTGAACTAGGTCAGGGTTTCTTAAACTTTTTCTATTCACAACCCTTTTTTGCTCAAGAAATTTTTATATGACCCAGGTATATGGCTATATAAACTAGGTATACAAATCAAACATTTACTGATAATAAATCATAATTTCTTGACTCCCACATTCAATTACATAATTCCATCTGAGGTCCCACTCACAGTTTTAAAAGCTTTGAACTAGATGATTTCTTAGAATCAGGATCTAAGAGGCAAATCCGGCCCACAGCTTCTTTTTGCACTGCCAAAACTAAGGATGATTTTTTAAAAAAACAATAAACTCTATTTTAAAATATAAAAAGCATTCTTATTCTTATCTGATACAAAAGTAGGCAGCTAGTGGATTTGCAGACTCCTTTCTAAGATCCATTCCATCTCTAAAACTCTAAGTCTCATGATTCTATGAGTTGAAGACTATCGTAAAAAGGATTTGTTTTGAGTAGACATCAGAGAAGATTCTGGGAAGATGGTGGTGTAGGTCGACAACTTCAGGCTCTCCACCCAAAAAAAAAAAAAAAAAAAAAGGCAGAACATTACCTCAGAGAGAAGATAGAGCATCAGAAAAAAAACAAGTCAGGGTGAAGCATTGTCCTCCTTAGACAACTTGAGAACCCCCAGGAGCCCCCAGGAGGGAGCTTTGGTCTGAATGAAGGGCAAGCCCCTCAGGCTGACTCTGCAAAAGGAACAAATCACCAGCTTGGGAGCCCTGGGTGGGAGGCATCCTAAGGCTCAGGAAATTTTACCTCAGCATAATGGGGTGGGGGGTGGGGTGGGAGGGGTGCCAGGTGGGTGAGCAGAGGAGAGAAGGGCCTTCCCCTGCTGAGGATGCAGGCCAGAGCTGTGTGGGCCCGACACAGTCCAGGGCCGCCGCTGGGAGAGGTGCTAGTACAGGCCTGGTGGGGGCACTTGCCGAAGACAAACAAGATAGCTGAAGTTTGAGACGCTAGAGGGATGACAGGGAGCAAGGATCGTTTCCAAGACTTGGGAGCTCAAACTGTGGCTGGGGGGGTGGGAGAGGGAGAGGGTGGAAGGTTCAAATTTGGGTTCTATTACGGAGCTCAGAAAAAACCAGTAAGAAGGACCTGTTGTGTGGGGTATTCCCAATACCTTAGTACTGGAACCTGATTGCATAATAAATAAAATGAAACAAAAATTAAAATGAGTAAGTGGGAGAAAAAATCCAACCGCAGGTATTACTTTATAGTAATAAAGATAGAGAAGATCTGGTTTTCTATTCAGAGGAAGATAAGTTTTTAAAAGTCACTCCTTTTTCAATGGGAAGTGTCAGATGCTCACAAGTCCAAAAAGAATTCTTGGAAGAACTTTAAAAAACTTTGGAAACCAAATAACTTCCAAAGAACTTTGGAAACCAAATAAGAGAAATCAGGAAAAATTAGGAGGAAAAATAAGAACAATTCAAGAAAATATGAAAAAGTCAACCAACTGGAAAAAGAAAATAACTCCTTGAAAACTAGAACTGGGCATGGAAAATTGCCCTAGAGTTCTAGAACAAGAAGGTAAAGCAGAAATAGAAAAAAATCTGCTGATTACCACCTGAAAGAACCCCCAAGAGGAAAATTTATAGGAATATCATAGCCAAGTTTCAGAGTTCCCAGGTTAAGAAGAAAATGTTACAAGCAACAAGAAAACAAGAACACACATACACACACACACACACACACACATATTGTAGAGTTACAATCAGGTTTATGAAAGAACTAGTAGATTCTATACTGAAGGACGTAGGAAGCATTATATTTAGTAGCCAAGGTTACAACCTAGTGGAACTTAAAACAGCAAACTATAATACTTAACTTTTATAATACACAGTAATGTGTAATAAAAAGAACAGAACTTATTAGAAAATTTGACATAAAATCCAGGAGAAATACAAGGTAATGATTAAAGACCAATTAAAAAGAACTTGAACAGTTATATATGTGAAATTTCTTATATGTGAAAATGTTATCTGCACTCTTTTGACTCATCATTATTGGGGTAGTTTGAAAGAAAAGTGGTCAATTATCTCATATAAATGAGGCATGAAAGGCAGAACTGATACAAGTAAATGGGAATAGAGGGCTGGTAGTGCTGGATCCTTACTTTCAGTAGAAAATGAATAAAAGAGGGAACAAAATATACATTTAAAAGAGTATAAAAGAACCTTCCAATAGCTTAACATTCTAATAGGAGAATAAGGGTGGTTAGAAAAAGTATGGAGTGATAAGAAGGGAGGTTTGGCTGGATGTCAAAACAAGGAGGAATCCAGGTTTAAATCCAGGTAAATGGTCAGGATGATATGACCCAAGTAGAGGCTACATTGATTTTATAAGCTAAAGTAAAAATAAGACATAATTTCCTGGGAATGAGTTTTAACTCCTCACTAAGATTTATAAAAAAAGTTGGTCTTGTTTATGGTAACTAAGCTAAGAGTAAAAGTGTCTCTTTTAAAAAAAATTCCAATTGAAAGGTATCCCTTTGCCAATGTACAAGAGCTGCATTAATATTACAATTGTTCTGTTAAAAAAAAAAAAACCTTCTAAATTTAAACAATGTGTCTGCTTTATTTTGCTGTGAAATTTGGTCTTTTGTTGCTACTTTGCTCAGGAAAGGTTTTCTAATTAGATAGGAGAATATCTTTGTGCATATTTCTTGAAACAAAAATATTTGTGTATTAATAATTTGTCTCTAACTTCTATTTGATGGTTAACACAGATGACCATAGGGAAAATGTGATGTGTCCCAGACAGGCAAAAACTTTCTTGTGAAGTAATCAGGTGAATCTTTATGGAAGAGATAGCTTTTAAATTGTGTTTTAAAGGATGAAAGAAATTTCCAGCAGTCAGAAGTATGTGTTTGGAAGGGAAGCAGTATTCATATTCATATAAAGCAGTGAGAGTAGCATGATCAAAGAAAGGCACAGAAATGAAAGACTCAAAGAATAGTGATGAATCATTTTTTTCTAGATCAATAGATCTTTTAAATGAACAAGATAGCTATTCATCTTTCTGCCCGTTTGCTCCTGCTACTTAATAATGAAAGGTCACATTTTTTGAGGGTAGTCAATAGCCACTTTGGAGGGGAAAATACAGCACCAAATGTTTTCTAAATAGATTTACTGAAGGGAAATTCTTTATCATCAGTAAGTTTTTGTTCATTTTCTCTAACCTGATTGCAATCCTTGTTAATTGTGAGTAATCAACATTTGATTTTCTAAAATTGAGCCATATATTCTCTTTTTAATGATTCAATCAAGTAGACTTGGGGCCTTTTCAGACAACAAAGTATTTTATGATAGGCCAATAAGATATAGATAGGTCCAGTAATTTAAACATTATTTGCTCTCTGTCATAGCACTATCTTTTTTATTCTCTTACATATCCTATTTCACCATTTTCAACAGAATGTGTAATTAGGAAAATTTACCACATCTCATCCAGCCACTCAAGGGTATAGAGAGATTTAATGACAAATTTAGAACCATTAAAAAAAAAAAATTTGCAATAGTTATCTGTCCCAAAGAGTAATGGTCCCAAAAAGAATTTCATAGAAGAACTCAAAAAAGACTTTAAAAATCACATGACAGATTTTGAGGGAAAACAAAAAAAATCCAAAAACAATCCAAGAAAAATGAAATTGTGAAAAGAAAATCAACCAAAAAAGAAATCCAGAGTCTTAAGGAAGAAAATGAAGCTTTGAAAATTAGAATTGGGTAAGGGGAAGCCAGTGAATAATAGGCTACCAAGAAATAATAAAACAAAATACAAAAAGAAAAAATGGAAGAGAATGTGAGAGACTTCATAAGAAAAACAGTAGATCTACAGAACAGATAAAGAAGAGAAAATATAAGAATAATTTCACTATCTGAAAGCTATGACCAAAAAAAGAATCTTAACATAATAATAAGAAATAATTAAAAATCAGAAAGTAAAAATAGAAAAAAATCCCCTGATCACCACCTGAAAGATACTATAAGGAAAACCTACAGGAACATCATTGCTAAATTTAGAAATCCCCAAATCAAAGTAGTTAACTACTAATTACACATTCTGTTGAAAATGGTGAAACAGGATATGTAAGAGAATAAAAAAGATAGTGCTATGACAGAGAGCAAATAATGTTTAAATTACTGGACCTATCTATATCTTATTGGCCAACCATAAAATACTTTGTTGTCTGAAAAGGCCCCAAGTCTACTTGATTGAATCATTAGAAAGAGAAAATATGGCTCAGTTTTAGAAAATCAAATGTTGATTACTCACAATTAATTAGGATTGCAATCAGGTTAGAGAAAATGAACAAAAACTTACTGATGATAAAGTAGTAATTGTGATATAATATTATTTAAAATTATATTCTGATTTATTCAACTAACTCATGCAAAATGTAGGCATCTAAGAAAAAAAGACACTAAATTAGTATAAAATTATTGAGTTTGAAAAAAATAAAAGAAGAGAATTATGTTTGAAATATCATTTAAGAAAGAGTGAGCTTGCCATTGATATTTGGTGAAATTACCAATCTCACCAAGTCAAAACAAAAAAAAAAATATGCAATGATGAATATTTCAGGAAGCCAGAAAGAGCTCAATGTTTGGGGGTCTTATACTTTAGGGGGTCTTCTCTTTTTTTAATTTAAGATTTTTAAATTTTGTATATTGTTACATAATAATTGCTTGTTATCTAAATGTAATTGTTTATTTTTGATATATATTTTATTTTTCTTGTTAAATATTTCCCAATTACATGTAAATTTTTTTTATAACAAAAAAAATCAGTTCATGGAGAAGATACTTGGAAGATGGTGGAGTCACTCAGAAAATTTGAAGCTCTCTAAATTTTCCCCACAAACAAGACAAAACTGCTGCTCAGGGCAAACAAAGAGCTGATAAAAACAAAACAAATAAGGGTTGAAACAGAATAGTGGCCCTCTTGGGACAATCAGAGAAGATCTAAAGAAAGACACCTTGAAGGTTTGGCCCAGGTAAAATGTAAACACCTATAGGTTCATTCCACTGAAACAACAAGTAGGAAGCTTTATGCTGGGATGAGAGATAGCCTTTGCCCCAACCATAGGGATTTTTATCTCCTGCATAGTGTGGGGAGTTCTGCTGATAAGGACTGCCAAGCCCAGCTGTGCTGCAGAAATGGAAATGTGTGAGTGCAGAAGCAAGGAGGCAGAGATGCTCCTGGCAGGTGGCAGGTACTTTCAGGAGGCTGGAATCCTTAGTTTGGGGTGCCAGGCTATAGGCGAGAATTGAAGGTGGACCTAAGACCAGAGGTACCATCTTCCCCACTACAGTGCCAGAAGTCATTACTAACAAGTGTTTAGTAAAGAAAAAAATGAGAAAGGAAAAGAGAAAGACCCTAACTATAGTTATTTTGGGAATAGGGAAGAGCAGCGTTTATCTTCAGAAGACGATCCTGAAGTAAAGAAAAGTTATCTGTCCCAAAGAGTAATGGTCCCAAAAAGAATTTCATAGAAGAACTCAAAAAAGACTTTAAAAATCACATGACAGATTTTGAGGGAAAACAAAAGAAATCCAAAAACAATCCAAGAAAAATGAAATTGTGAAAAGAAAATCAACCAAAAAAGAAATCCAGAGTCTTAAGGAAGAAAATGAAGCTTTGAAAATTAGAATTGGGTAAGGGGAAGCCAGTGAATAATAGGCTACCAAGAAATAATAAAATAAAATACAAAAAGAAAAAATGGAAGAGAATGTGAGAGACTTCATAAGAAAAACAGTAGATCTACAGAACAGATAAAGAAGAGAAAATATAAGAATAATTTCACTATCTGAAAGCTATGACCAAGAAAAGAATCTTAACATAATAATAAGAAATAATTAAAAGTCAGAAAGTAAAAATAGAAAAAAATCCCCTGATCACCACCTGAAAGATACTATAAGGAAAACCTACAGGAACATCATTGCTAAATTTAGAAACCCCCAAATCAAAGAGAAAATTTTACAAACAACAACAAACAACAATTCAAATATGTTGGATTCAAAATTAGAATCATACAAGATCTAGCAACAGCTACAATAAAAGACCACATTTGGAATTCTATATATTGAAGATCAAAAAGAAGTCGGGTTGTAACTGAAAACATCATATCCAGCAAAATTAACCATAATCCTGAATGAAATAAAATGGATATTCAACAAATTGCTAAACTTTCAGGATTTGTTAATAGAAAATTTGTCATAAAAGAAATATAAGATAAACATCGAAGACTAATTTCAAGGGACTCAATAAGGACAAACTTTGTTTTATATGTGGAAATGTAAATCATATGTCTAAGATTGTCATTGTAATTAGGTAGTTCAGTATATAACTATGCTGTCTTGGGGAAGAAGCAGGTAATGGAGGGAAGGAGAAAAAATCTGGAACTCAAAATTGTACAAAAATGAATTTTAAAACTATATATGTATCATTAGAGAAAAGAAAACACAATTAAGTGAGAAAAGAAAGTAATTGGATAGTGCAAAAGAAAGATTGGGGTAGAGCTGAATAAGATGTAACTCTAAAAAGCAAAACCATATAGCAATTGTCAAATGAATGAGGTTTGAGAGGATGAACTGATACCAAAGAATTAGACAGGGAAGGAGGTCTGATAGTTCTACTCACATTGAGAATGGAATAAAGAGGGAATAATATATATATATATACACACACACACACACATACATATATGTATATATCTATATATCTATATCTAGAATTATGCACAACTCTTAAAATTTTTTGAAGAAACAAGAGGGAGGGGGGCAGCTAGTTGGTGTAGTGAATAGAGCTCTGAGGTCAGGATGACCTGAGCTCAAATCTGGTCTCAGATACTTAACACTTCCTGGCTGTGTGACCCTGGGCAAGTCACTTAGCCCCAAGTGCCTCAGCAAAAAAAGAAAAAGGAAGGAAGGAAAGAAGAAGAGGGAGAGGGAATAGGATAACGTGGGTTATAGAAGGATGTATAGATTAATGGGAATGGGATAAAAAGGGAGAGAAATGTTGAGGGGAGAAGATATGGCAGGAATCCTTGGGCAGGTGGGGGAGGCTAATGAGTAGAAATAAAATAGTAGTCCACAGGGATAGAAAACAAGAAATTCACCAATCCAGTAATAATGATCAGTAGAATTTAGTAGGAAAAAAAAGCAGGGGTAATTATTATTGGTCTCAAAGAAAGTTAAAGTTAAAATTGATTAAATAAAAAGAGAAAAATAGGGGAAAACTACATTATATGTCAGCCATATAGATGTTGTTTTAGGAGATTCAAATCAGCCAGATAGTATGAGGTTGGAATATTGTTGTGACATAGGAAATGAAGAGTGGGTAGATATAGAAGAATATGGAAAGACTTAGACCTAAGAAGGATGATTATTACCTACTTTCAGAGAAACAAAGAACATAGTACAATCTTACATACATGTATGTGAATATATGTGTTTGTGTATAATTATAGATACTTATGTATATATGTATACATATGTAAATGTATATATAGATATAGATATAAATATATGTAAGTATATCTATGCTTAACCATTTCCTGCTTGGGGGAGGAAGGGAGAGGAGAGAAAAAAATAAGTAAAAAATGCACAGCAGAGAACAAAAGAAAATCTACAAGGAAAGCAAAGAAAGATGGACAGTTCTGAATACAACAGGCTTTTTTATTATATATGATTTCTTGAAATGAACATTTATTGTTACATATTTTGAATGTTCTCATACTCTGCTGTGCAATGACAATGTTTTTTTTCTGTTTTCTTAATTTTCTATTTCAGTTTTAAATAAAAACTTTTTTTTAAAAGAAAGTATTCAAAAATATTGATTTCACATCCTTTCCTTCCCTCTCTTCTCCCTCCTCCTTGAGAAGGCAAGCAATTTGATATTAATTATCCATATGACATCATGCAAAACATATTTCTATGTAACTATTTTGCAAAGAAATCCACAGACACTCCCCCCCAAAAAAGGAAAAGAGTAATTTCCCTATATTGTTAAAAATAATTGATTTCCTTCTCTGTCTTCCATCAATTATCTGCTCAAGCTCTCTAATCCTTCCTATTTCCTGATCCTCACTGATGTTGCTCCTTGGAGTATCTGTTCCTTAGAATCACAGATTTTTAGAACTAGAAGTGATTTTAGAAGTTACATAAGCCAATCTCCTCATTTTGGAAAGGATAAAACAGGCTCGTTCTCTCTTCAGTCACCTTCTTTCCACATATAAGAAAAATAGTGCTCCACTTTTATCCAAGAAAGAAAAAGGAGAAAATCCATGTAAAATGACAGAGAACAAAACCAGTTTTTTAAAGCCCAGTTGACTTTTTGTAGTGAAAATAATACCTTGTAAGATGTTTTATACTATTCAATGAAAACATATGAAGGGCCTACTTTGTGCAATGTATTGTGCCTAGGCTCTGAGGATTCAAAGATGAAAAACGGCTTATTATCTGTGAGATTTTGGCCTAGTCACTTTCTTCCCTATTTCTAAAATGGGAATAATATTTTCACTACTAACAGCACAGTACTGTTATGTGAGTCAAATGATGAAATATGTATAAGTACTTTATTAACTAGAGTGCTACCTAAATTTTAGCTTATTATTATCACAACTACCTATTATCATTAAGCCAGTCTATCTGAAGACAGCATAGTGATTTGGAGTCAAAAGATCTTGATTCAAATCCTGGCTCTTCCTCTTACCATCTGCAAGACCTTGCTTAAGTTTTTACTTAAGCTTTCTCTCAAAACCATCTGTAAAATGAGAGGGATGAAATGTAGCTCTAAATTTTCACCGCCAGATTACCACCCTGAGGAAGCCTAACCTAAGGCTCTCGATTGGTGATTCTCTAGACTAGACAATCCTTCAAAGGGAACCCAGCTGAACTTACTTTATCCTAGCTCAAGTGGCTCTCCAGTCTTGCCCTTCCCTACTTGCCAGCAGCCTCGTCCCTTTCCCTCTCTCCAACTCTTCCTATATGTTGTTTTCCCATTAGAATGTGAACTCTTTGAGACAAGGAATTGTAATTTTTTTGTTTACATATTTATCCTTAATGCATAGCACAATACATGGCATATAATAAGTACTCAGTAAATGCTTGCTCACTCATTTTATTATCTATCTAATTATCTATCCACCTACCTATCTAGCTACATACCTCTCTATCTACCTATCTACCAGTCTATCTACCTACTTACCTATCTACCTACCTACCTACCTACCTACTTATCTACCTACCTGCCTACTATCTACCTATCTGCCTACTTATCTACTACCTACTATTTGCCTGTCTATCTACCTATCTCTCTATCAATAGTTGCCAGTAGAGCAGTGTATATAGCACTGGACCTGAGTCAGGAAGATCTGAGCATCAGATACTTACTAGCTTTGTGTTCCTGAGCAAGTCTAACCTCTGTTTGCTTCAATTTCCTGAACTGTACATTTCCTCAAATGTAAAATAACAGCATCTACCTTGCAGAATTGTTGTGAGGATGCAAAAGTGCCTGGCTCATAGGTGTTGTTTGGTTGTTGTTGAAGAGGGAAGTAATGCTATATGTATAAGTGAATTAGATTTATGTGAGAGCTGTGCAAAATCACCATCTTGACTTTCTCCTCCAGAGTCATTTGGTCCAGTTTAAGACATAGGTCAGGATGATTGGAAATGGCCCTGGATTCGGTAGGATACCTTGGCCTTTTATTTTATTTATTTTTAAATTGTTTTAAATTAAAGCTTTTTATTTTCAAAACATATGCAAGGATAATTTTTTTTTTTTTTTTTTTTACCATTGACCCTTGCAAATCCTTTTGTTCCAATTTCTCCCTTTCCCCTGCCCTCTCTCCTATTTGGATGCCTTGGCCTTTTAAAGCTAAGGTTCTTTATAGATCTCAGTTTGACTGAGACAAATTCAATGAATGTAAATAGACGTATATAATAAGGACTATATAAATACTCATTTCTTTCCCTCTTCTCTGTCTGTCTGTCTGTCTCTCTCTCTCTCTCTCTCTCTCACACACACACACACACACACACACACACACACAGAGAGCCCTTCATTTTTCAATTTTAGATGAAATCTAAGTCTTTTTTTTACATCTGAATCTATGATCTAAAAGCAGATAGTGGGAGGGAAGGGAACAGAACACTTAAGATTGAAGTACTATCTCCTTAGGACATTCTGTTTAAGATAATGGACTCTCTTTTACCTGTGGAGAATGCACAATATGCTTTGCCTCCCAACTATGTATGACACTACTGAGTTGATTTCTCTCTCATTGATTGCTGAGCCAGGAAAAAAGCTTATGATGAGGAATATGATATTGGGTTGAAGAAGAAGTGGCTTCTGGCTAGAGAAACACTCCACTATCCAACTATACTGGCCTAACTGCTTGTTCCTCACACATGCAATTTTATCTCCCAACACTTTTTATTGGTTGGAGATAGATCTTTCATAGTACAGACTGAGGAAGTGTGAACTGGCTATCAGGGAAAACACAGATTACAATCTTCACTCAGGGTAGAACCAGAAAGATAGGAATGATAGTGCAAGAGATGTGTCATTTACTTTTTTTCAGTTCAATTTTTAAAATTAAAACAATATTTCTTCTCATTTATAACAAATATGTAGCCTGAGTTTATGACCTTTCTGTCAGAAGGTGGGTAGCATAATTCTTTATCAGTCCCTTGGAATTTTAATTAATCAGGGGAATGATCAGAGTTCCCACTTCTTTGAAAGTTTGTCTTTAAAGTGTTGTTGATACTATTGTTCTAGTTCTGCTCCCTTCACTCTTCATTAGTTCATTCAAGACATCCCAGGTTTCTGAAACTCACCTTTGTCATTTATTAACATACATTCCATTGATATTCCATTACATTCTTATATCATATATTTTTCAGTCTTTCTCCAGATGATGGGCCCTCCCTTAGTTTCCAGTGCTTTACCACTATAAAAGAACTTTTATTAATATTTCTGAACATAGGGAATCCTTTTCTTCTTTCTTTGATTTCTTTGGGACCCTAACCCTAGTAGTATTATCAGTATTTTAGAGGGTATGCATAATTTAGAAACTTTATTGAAATAGCTGCAAATTTCTTTCAAGAATGGGTGAATCAATTTACAGCTCCATCATCAGTATATTAATCAATCAATATTTAATATGTGATAAGTGCTGGGGATGCAAAAAGAGACCCCCCCAAAAAAGAGCTCTTTAGGGGAGCTCACAATATAATGGAGATAATGAGCAAATAGATTTATATACAACATATATAAGATAAATTGGGGGGGAATTAAAGAGGAAAGATACTAGAATTAAGACAGGTTGAAAAAAACTTTTTTTTACACAGGATTTAAGCTGGGGCTTAAAAGAAATTAGGGAAATCAGTAGGAGATGAGGGAGAGCATTCCATACCAGAGAATGAATGGATCGGTTACTAGAGACATGAAATGCCAAGTAGAGGGGCTAAAGACCAGAAATAGAATTTGGATCAGAAATATAAATCAATCCCAAAGTGTTAGCAAATTTTGAGAAGAAATAGTAAAAAATAGTAAAGGTTTGGGATCATGTGGAAATTACTATATGATTGATAGGGGTAAACAAAACAGGATTCAAGATAATTCGTCACACTTATAAACACGTATAAACTTCATCTAATGTATATTTTAAAACTTTTTGATGAGGTGATGGCCCTATTTCTGGGATACCCTTGAATGAGCTTTTCCTAGATTAACATTTGTTTTCCTCAGGAGAAGTGGTTATCTCAAATGCTCCTATGTAATACAGTATAGGACTAACTACTTCCTAAAGGCTGCTCAAAGTCATCCAGACAATCCTCTCCATAACTATTGAGTATTCTCCACCTCTCTGAGATGGTGAGCAAGGATAGCCTAAAGGATAGACACTGGGGCAGAATTGGCCATTTGGAAAGAGGGGAGGGCCTTCGAAGTGACTTTTACTAGTCAGAAGACTTGAAGCTGGGAAGCAGTGTCCAGATAAGGAGAGTTCAAGGAGCAAGAGATGAGATCTGAATTAGGCAGAGGTTTTGAATAACAAAGTGAACAAATACAGTTTCAAGTCAATTCAAGTTAAGTAGCATTTTTATGTATCAGGTACATAAATTCCAGAGATGCAACGAAAGGCAAAGATTTTCAAGAAGCTCATAGTCAAAAAAACCCCCAAAACTCACAGTCTAATGAAAGAGTTAACATGCAAGCATATATGTGCACCCAAGCTATATGAAGGACAAATTGAGGATAGTTTCAATTGGAAAGGCAATAAATTTAGCAGAACAGAAAGGCTTCTCACACAAGGTAGGATTTTAGCTGAGACTTGAAGGGAGCAGGAAGTGGAGATGAAGAGGGAAAGAATTCCAGGAATCAGGGTAGCTGATGAAAATGGCCAATATTGGAGAAAGAATGTTTTGAAAAAGAAACAGCAAGGATTAGCTATCATTTCTGCTTTGACCTGAAACCCTCAAGGTCTTCTCCTCCCAGATTCATAGATTATTTTTTTTAATTAGGTGAAAGAGGAGATTTTTTGCCTCAATGGGTACAGCTTTAGTCAAACTGAAATCTGTTAAAGATCTTGTCTTAAAAAGGCCAAGGTCTCCTACTGCACCCAGGGCCATCTGCAATGGTCCTGATCTGTGTCTGGCCCCTGGATCGTGATGGCTCTGGAGGGAAAGGTGAAGCAGGGGACCTGGCCCAGTCTCCCTCATCTAAATCCTTTACTTGCACGTGATGGCATCCCCTCCTAGGTCCTTCATTGGACAAACAATAACCACTCTTATTGGATCTCAAAATGTGTGGGGGGAGTAAGACCAGGTTATGAAGGGCTTTAAAAAGTCCAAGGATTCCATAGTTGACCCTAGGAGTAAGAGGGAGACTTTAGAGCTGATCGATTGGGGGTGAGAAGAGAGGTGGATAGGATATGATCATACCTGATCTTTAGGAAGCTCAATCTGACAACTAAGCGGAAGATGGAGAAAAATGAAGCATCCAGTGAGCTATTGCCACACTTGCTATCTTGTAGAAGAATGTTTGTTTCAAAACAAACTGGTTAAGGGAGAGTCCACCAGTTGTGCCTTCTGATTTCCACAGAATTACTTTCCAAATGAAATTCATTTGGATGGTGTCACCAGCTGCCCTCCAAACCCCTTCTCTCTCTCTCTCTCTCTCTCTCTCTCTCTCTCTCTCTCTCTCTCTCTCTCTCTCTCTCTCTCTCTCTCATATTCTCAGGGGCTTTTCTCTGTGCACTAAGGCATAGGATACCTTAGAATGGAATGTTGTTGTTTTTTAATAACTGGTAGGGTCCTGCTTATAGAACTTAATTTTATCTCCCTTTGTGAAAAAGTAGATCAGTGTGCATTTGGGAGAGTGTGCAAAAACCACGGAGCAAATATTGGATTGAAAAGCCTCGCTGTATCTGAATTTTCTGATCTATAAAACAAAAGGCCATAGTAAAGGACCTCTAAGATTCTTTCCAGCTCTAAATCCTATGAAAATTCAGGTGTCTGCACAGATATAGGAAAGAAAATCTGGAGACATTGAAAAGAAGACACCTAGATGGTAGAGTTTCTACAGAGTATTTATTGACTTGGAGTCAGGAAGATCTGAGTTTGAATCCTCCCTTAAACTCTAATTATATGACTTTTGGCAAGTAGATTGGCTTCTCTGTTCTCTAGTTTCCTCATCTATGAAATGGAGTTGGATTTGATTGCCTTTGAAGTTTCTTCCCACTTGAAATCTTTAATACTATGATCTGATTCCAACACTTTAAATTCTGTCCCAGATCACAAGGATTAAGTAAAAAAAAAAACTTGAGCTTTTATAATCTTTAGCTGAGATAAGCTCTTAAAATTATAGTTTGAGGGGGTTGGGAACAAAATATTTAATGGAGCAAAGACATAGAATTGAAGGCATAAAAGGCTTTCACAGAGAACATAATTTTAGCAAAAGCATTTGCTCTGTGAAACATAATTTAACTACAAAGGAGAGAGACTGAACTTGAGCCATTCAAACCTAATTTTTAGAGATATGTAGTATATGGCATTTGGGTATCTAATATGTACTGTTTTTCTTCTACTCTAGTCCAAGAAAGCAAAGAGAAAACAATATGGATCACAAACTCTGGGGGAAGAACAAAGACAGATTCCAAAAAGTCTAATTTATACATGAAAAGTTACCTGGCTATAGATTTTTGTTTATATCTATTTTTGAATATTTTGCTTTGGGGCCACAAAGAAGACAGATGGAATTCTACAAACTGGGAGCCAAAATCAGAAAGAATTTCATCATTTATTCTAGAAGCAGATGACAAGAAACAGTATCCAGGAAATTACTTCCAGAAGATAATTTACTTTGGACAAAGGAGCCCAGGATGTTTAATGAAGTTAATACTGTCTGAACTTAATCTGTATGGAGTTCAAGTGTAGTATAAATACCACTTTGGATCATATACTTTTTCTTCTTTTCCTACATATCTCTTTCCTGAAACCCTCATTTTGAGAAGTCCATGGCTGTCATTGTTCTTGTGACAGATAAGAAAAAGTTATTTCATGATTTGGATCATTAATTTCTTAGATAATTTCACACACCTAAATATTTCCAAAAGGTCACAAGTTACCCAAAGGGCCTTTAAAAAAAAAAAAAAAACGAGCAAAGCAAAATGAGAAGGGTCTCTGTATTGACCTTTTGCTTACTAGGTGGTGAAAGCTAACAGAAAACATTTGATTTGTAGTCTGATGGGAGATAATGCCTCCTGCAGACAAAATGCCTTCTAAAACATAGTAATTTGTCACCAGATGGAACCATCTAATTTTTTAAAAGGTTGTTTTTTGATTATGAACTTTACAAACATGAAGATGAACATTTACATAAATATAGAACATAAAAAGGAGATTTTATGTATATACTAAAAAAGTATATATTGAATTTAACAGGATAGAAACAATATTGCCCACTTGTCTATGGTCCCTTTCTGAACTTCTTGCTGTTCTTTTCTGGAACAACCCAATCTTAAAGCTACAATTCTTTCCCACTAGATACCCTTCCATATGCATTTAAATTTCTTAATATATAAATTTTAGAAGGTGATAAGGTCAGCTATTAACTATGTAAAATACTACCCCTTTTCAGTTTGGCTTCATGTAGAAAAATATAAGACATACCAATGAATTGCTTTAATGTGTAATTTTTACCCTTTGCCCACAGCTGGAAAAAACAAAACAAAGCAAAACTCTTCAATTTCTCTTGTGGCAGCCCTTCATATTTCCACAGCCTACCTTGTATCATATTTATTTATGGATCTATCTTATTGACTCAATTAGACTGTATGTGCTGTGAGGTTAAAGTTTATGTCACTTTTCAACCTTTTTTCCCCCCTCTAGTACCTTGCCTGATACCATGAACATTTCCATATATTTATTGAATTTAATTGAATTGATTGGCCCCTGCTTTGGGTATTTTTAATCATGAAGTTCTCCCTGAACAGCCTATCCAGTCTAGTGAAGATAACTCTATATATTTCTTTCAGGTTCCAGTTTACTCCGCAAAGTCTGGAGAATGGGAAATTATATTCTCTTGCCTTCCACAGCCTCAGAGTGTAGAAGGATAGTAACATCTCTATTTTTTTTTTTTTAATAACCTAAGACCTCTGGAAACAATTGTTAGATGCACTACTATATGGGATTACCACTATTAGTTTGTAGATGACCTTCTCCTTCTGGGGTTTTTTGGCTATAATTAATTTCCTTCTGGAAGCAATCTCCAGAATACCATTTCCTTTTGCCTCTCCCCAGAGTATAAAAAACAAGATCCTTTCTATTATAGTATCATGGTTTGTCAAGCCCTTTCCACCTCAGCAGAGACCCTAAAGCAAAACATTAAAGAAGAGATTCTGATCCTTTTAATTTGTAAATAGGCATCTCTGAACAACCCAATTCAGACCTGGTCCCACTTTCTTTTAAACATTTTTTGTCACTATGTATTTGAAGGTCAAAGCCTATTCCTTTCATTTCTCATTGAATGGGACCTGGATATCTTAAGGGATAACATAACAAAGAAATAAATGAATAGGGGGAAAGGAGCATTTTTCTATTAAAAATGGAAAGAGAAGGGCTTGTTCTCTATTATCTAAATGTGTTTCAAAGATAGTAGTATACATTATATGTTCATAGAATCCTAGATTGTGAGCCAAAAAAACAAACTTTGGTGATCATCTAGTTCAACTTATTCATTATATAAATGAGAAAACTGATGAGTAATGAAGTTAAGTGGTTTGTTCAAAGTCACATAGGCAGTATGCAAAAGGACACAGATTAGAGATTTGACCCCAGATCTCCTGACTTCAAATCAAGCAACAATGTTTGGAAAATCACAGAATACAAGTTTTGAGTGCAGACCTCAAAAATTAAAAAAAATTAATTTGTTAATTTATTAAAAACAATAGAAAAAGGAAAAAAAATTTCCATGTATGTATGCAGCAGAACATAAGGATCCAAAATATGAAACAATAAACTTTCATTTCAAAAAATACTATATATACACCACACGTTGAGCTCAATGAACCTCATATTTTATAGGTGAGCCTCTTGGCTCTACAAAAGTGATTTGTCCAAGGTCACACAGTGAGCCTGGGGTCAAGCCAGATCTAGAACAAAAGGATCCCGATTCCTGAGTCAAAGCTCTGTTCACTCTACTAAGGCATATTAAAGCATGCTAAAAGTATTCTAGTAAAGTAAAACACCTGGCACAACAAGTCCCTTCCCCCTCGTCTCACCTTGGCCTTATGTCATTCCCAGGAAGTTTTAAGTAATTTAAAATAGAGTTCAAACATTATATCAGAAATAATTTGCTTCCCATAGTGACGAAATCTTAGGCAATAAGATATTTTTTCTCAGAATTATTTTGCATACTATCAAATATATTATGAAAAATTCAAGGAATAAAAATTAAAAAAACAAGGCAGCAGCTCTTCTGGCTTCCTGATACAGTCTAATCAGTGCAGCTGCTAAAAATATTCACCCTTTTTTAGTAATTTATTTCCTTGCAAAATAAGCTCCAGCTCCCACCTTCTCTTGAGGCTTTGCAGTCCTGGGGCCCAAAATGGGCAGTACTATGTTGTGTAATGTTTGGCCAATCACAAACAGATTTAACGTGGGCTACCTAGTTACAGTTGTTGCCTAATCTGTGGAGAGCAGAACCATGATTAGCAGGTAGTATGATTGGTATCCAGGGCCTCTTACAGCAAACATTGAAAAGTATTTTTGCAATCAGAGAGGATTGTTGAGTCAACAAAATAAGCTTTGCATTTGGACATTTCTGGTGCAGTTACCAGAGGTCAGCTTTTTTTTTTTTTTTTTTTTTTAAACATAAAAAGCAAATCCTGCTTATAAAGGATCCATTCTCATTAACTGATTCATTTAATGCACATTGAAACTGAAGTGATTGCTTTATAGATATAAGATTTACTGCAATGGAAAAGGGGAACAAAAAAATTCTGATCTATCTCATCTTGTTTATCACTAATCTCAAACATTTACTTCTTTTTTCTAGCTAGTCTTGTCTTTTTCTACCCTTCATAAAATTGTGAAAGTGTTCCCTATATGCAGCATGAGGATGTCATTGTGTGGCTCAAAAAAAGGGAGAATAGGCATTTCTGGTCTTTTCTCCCCCAAATACGCCTTCTCTGAGAGATTTTAATAACTGCCAGGAAGCGAAGCATAAGGTGGAGGGCTGATCATTTTGCTCTTCTCAGGCAAAATGGGTACTGGGCTAGAATTATATCTATTTGTTCCCTTAAGTATTGTTGGTTAATGGATATGATTTTTAGGCTCAAGCTAAACTCCTAATAGCTATATCTAATCATTATAAACTTTATATCCAAGACTTGATTTGTTTCCCAATTCTATAATGAACCCACATAGTGAGTAGAAAATAAATCCATTTATCTAAGTCAATAATAAAACAGAAATCAGAAACATATATAGGAAAATATATATCAGATAATACAGAACGAAAGAGCTCTCTCATCTGGAGTAAGGAAACTTGTCTCAGACACTTACTAGCTCTGTTACCCTGGGCAAGTCATTTAGCCTCTATTTGACTTAATCCACTAGAAAAGGAAATAAAGAACCACTCCAATATCTTTGCCAAAAAAACCTCCTGGACAATATTGGCACAAAGAATTGGTGAACAACAAATTGGCTCAAATAAGACAGCATCCTAGATCATGCTCAAGATAAAGTTCAATGAAGTCTCTAGTATAACAAGTTAGAGATAGGAACATGCATCGATTTTCATTAAAAATATAGGTCTGCAGTTTTCTTCTCTGTCTTCCTGATTTAGGAATCAATATTATATTTGTATTATAGAAAGACATTAGAAGGGTACCTTCTTTCTTATTGTACTTTTTATAGCTTTGAAATTAATTGTGGCTCTCTTCAACAATAAGAGGATTCAAATCCTTTCACTTGTGCAGTGATGAAGAGAACCATCTACATCCAGAGAGAGAACAGTGGGAACAGAGTGTGGAACATAACATAGCAATCTCATTCTCCCTGTTACTTGCTTGCATTGTATTTTCTTTCTCAGTTTTTCTTTTCCTTCATTCTTGATCTGATTTTTCTTGTGCAACAAGGTAGCTGTATAAATATGTATACATATATTGGATTTAACATGTATTTCAACATATTTAACATGTATTGTACTATGTGCCAGTGCGGGGAAAGTGGGGAAAATTTGGAACAAAAGGTTTTGCAAGGGTTGGAAAAATTACCCATGCGTATGCTTTGTAAATAAATAAATTAATTTTAAAAAAGAAGTGTATTTTGTTTAATAAAATTCACTTGAAATCAGTGTTTGTTTCTTCCATGATTTGTAACCACATAGCATCAGTGAGAAAATACTACTCTAAAAAGGGGGATTTGTTTTTTCAAGTAGAAGCTTAAAGTCATTAAAAAATCTTTGTAGCTTTTGGAGGTTGGTAAAAAGTAATGTAGTAGCACAATTAAGTTTTCAAGTACCATAAAACCATATAAAGTAGCTGAGTTCTGCTTGGTTACTCCCAAGAGTTCAATGTTACTTGTTTATCAGATTCAGATCTCAGTTTCTAATCATTTTATTGAAAAGTCCTAATTCTCATACTTTATTTTCTCACTGATAAAGAAATACTCTGAGGATATCATGTTCTGGTTTTTGAGAAGACCCCTCTTAGGACAAAAAAATTTAAATCTGAATCTTCTATGGTTTAAGAAGTGAGAATATAACTTGTATGGGAAATAAAAAGACTTGACTACTTGACCACTGGCATTCAGTATTACTGAGAAATAGGGATTCATCAGGGTGCCTAGTGGCCATTTCATCCACATCCTGAAAGTGGAAGAAATTCCTGCCAGCCAATGCCACTGGCTTCTTCTGGTCAAGCAGTTACAGAACTGGTCAAGAAGTTCTGAAACTCCCAAATCTAAATCTCTTTTCCAGAAGATCTTATATATTTAGCATAAATCTCATTTCAGAATTAAAAGAACAAACATTCTTTTAAGTTCAGATAAAGGATACATGTTTTATTTAATTTACTTTCTCAATTAGTAAAATAAGTAAATAAAGGAGCAATGACATTTTCCTAAGGCAAAAAAAAAAGTTTCCTTTTTTAATTATGGAGGCAATATGATACAAAACATAGTGGGCTTTGAAGCCAGGAAAATCTGGGCTCACGTGCTGCCTTTGACTCTTGGTTGTGTGAGCCACAATTAACTTCTCAGTGCTCTAGGTCATAAGTTCTTAAACTTTCTTGTGTTGTGGACATAATTGATAGCAAGTTTCTAAACCCCTTCTCAGAGTGATGTTTTAAAATACTTGAAATAAAATACATAAGATTATAAAGGGGAAAATGAAATAAAGTGATCAAATATATCTATTTTTAAAAGTTCATAGACCTGAAGTTAAAAATCTCTACCTAATTTATTCTCTAAGATTATAAATTAAAGAGATGATGTCAACCTGCCTTGGAATAATTTCCTTGCAAGGAAATTCCCTCTACCATTGAAATAATAAATTTAGTTCCTATCCTTATTGAATTCTGGATCCAGTTCATTGTCTATGAAAATTTTGATTCTCCTCAGTGGTTGAGTGATTCAAGGCAAATCCCCCAAAACAATAAATTCGGATAGAAAACACCATCTGCATCTAGAAAGAGAACTATGGAGATCAAATGTAAATCAACACATGCTATCTTCACTTCTTTTTTTCTATTTTTTTCTCTCGTGGTTTTCCCCCTTTGTTCTGATTTTTCTCTCTCAACATTATTCATAAAGAAATGTGTATATATTATGTGTATATATATTAAAAAGTTAATATATATGTATAACCAGAAAAAACCCCAACAACAATAAAAACCATTTTGGTTTGGAAGAACAGTTTCATCACTCTTGATGTCACCTACACTGTGACTGGCTATATAGGAAAAGGACAAAGAAGATGAACTCAGGGAATGATTGGTTGCTAATCCTCCAAAGTCCTCACATCTTTATTCTGGTGTTAGAATGAAAGAATCTCAAAGTTGGAAAATATCTGAGAGGGCAGCTATTCTTATCGCTATCTAAAGATTCTTCTCTATAGCATTTCTGACAAGCAAGTCATCCAAATCTTAATACATCAAGTGATACAAATTCACTACTTCTCTGGGTAGCCTAATCCACTTCTACCCTCACTGGTCCTACTTTTGCCTTTGAGGGCTGAGCAAAATCTAAGTTCTCTTCAACTTGATAGCCCTTTGTCTTTTGGAAAACAGTTTTCCATGTCCTCCATAAACCTTTTTTGAGCTGAGCAAATCTTTACTTCTTTTTTTAATCAATTTGCATACCATGCATAATCCTTTTATTATATTGGTCATCCCCTTTTTTTTCCTTTGGCAAAAGGCAGATTTGTTTAGGCAAGAGATAATAGACAAAATAATGGAATACAATAGACCCTAGGAATGATAAATATGAAACAAAGTATAAGAGCATATGAAAGACAAGTTTCTCAGTGGAACTTACAATACAACCCCATACAAAGGGCATACTCTATGAGGTTAGGGCATGTCCTTAACTGGCAGGTTAACTCCTAAAAAGGACTTAGCACCCTAAAAGAATTAACTATAAGGAACAGAAGTGGGGTAGAGAAACATAGTGGAGTTAAAAGAGACATCATGTGCCATGGGGGAGGGGTAAGGGAAAAGATACCACAAGGTGGAGTACCAGTGGTGGACTGACCCGAAGAAAGGCAGCTGGTCACCCTTTACTGCACATTATTTCAGTTTGTAATTTTTCTTCCTAAAATGTAGCTTCTCGAATTCTATATTCTATTCTAGAACTGAATATAATATTCCAAATATGTTCTGACCAGAGCAGTATATAAAAGAACTGGTACTGCTTATCACTGAGTACTACCCCTCCATTAACACATATATATATGTAATCGTTAATTATACATAATTAATGATTATAGTAATATAATATATAATTAATATTATAATAATGCAATCTAAGGTTGTATTATTGTAATGCTGGAGACACTGAGGCAAGATAGAGATTAGAGAGATATCATAATTTATTTAAAAGGAGAGATTTACTAGGACCAAATGGATCCGTGGTTTGGTCCCAGGACGGAATGAAACTATCGTCACCAAGAATCTAGCAGCCAATGTGAGTTCTCAATGACCTATATATACATGGCTCAGACTCAGGGAGTAGACTGAGGGAGGGGCGGAGTCAGGGTGCTGAGAGCGAGAAAGGGATTCTGATAGGGTGGAGTAAGCCACCTGAGATGGGGGGAGGCATTCTGATATTCTAAAACATAAGATCTTTTATTCTTATCAATATTCTGATAAAAAGGGAAGGGAGGTTTTGCAGGACTGAGCTTTGAGCTGATAATTATTAATTGAAGCAGAACAATTAGGGAAACTGAGTCAGGACAATAAAAAAGAACTGTGGCATAACATTACGATGATGATGATGATGATGTATTTTTGAAATCCCCCTTCTCCCCCACTCCCCTACAAAAAAAAAAACCCAAAGCCACCACTTTTTAAAGATATTTTTCATATGAAATGCTTTCTAGGAACACCTCCTTCATCATTAATTTCTACAGTTGATTTTTTAAAAGGCTGTAGAGGTAGTATGGCATAGTGAATAGAGTACTGGAGTTGGAGTCAGGAATATGTGCTTCCAAATATTACCTTTGACCTTTGATAAAGACAGGAAAATGTATAAGAGCATAGGATGAAGGGAAATACATAATTGATGATCATAACTGAAAGTGATTAGAATAAACTCACTCATAAAATCTAAGAGGTAGCAAAATGCATTAGAGAATATAATCCAGCAACACATTGTTTACAAGAAAAACACTTGAAACATACTTAGATTAAAATAGGAAGCTAAAACAAAACCTATTCTGTTTCAGCTAAACTAAAAAAAAAAAAAAATCAGGCAGGATAGTAATGAAGATCTCACGCAAAGAAACAGCAAAAAAAAAAAAAAAAATAAGCTTAATTTAAAAAGATAAAAAGGAAAGTTATATTTTGTTAAAAGATACTATAATTATATATGCACTAAATGACATAACATGGAAATACTTCAAGGAAAAACTAAATGAATTAAAGGGAGAAAAAAATAGCAAAATGGTCATTGTAGAGCACCTCAATGTACATTTATTTATATATAACAGATATAATCCAAAAATGAACATGAGAAGTCAGACTTGAATAGAATTTTAGGAACATCAAATATGATAGATCTTTGGAAATGATTAAATAGTAATGGAAAGGAGGAGGTGTAGGTGGCATCTTTACAAAAATTTATCATGTATTGTGGTTTAGAAATTTCAAAAATATCTACAGAAAGTAGGAATATTAGATGCATTCTTTACTAACCATAATATATTAAAACTATTTTCAATAAAAAGCTTTTTAAAAAAGTATTGAAATTAACCTAAAACAATAACTCAGTGCTAGAGTTATTAAGTCTTTAGATAATTTTAAATATTTTTTGTATCCTAAAACATTTATGTTTCAAATAACAAAGCATAGAAACAATAATTTTATTAAATATAATGACAAAATTAAACAGACTTCCAAAAATTTTGAGATGCTGCCAAAGCAGTACAGTACTTAAGGGAAAATTCTTATCTCTAAATACTTTCATTAGCCGAAGAGGAAAAAAAAATCAATAAATTGGTTATACAACTAAAAAACCCTAGAAAAACAACAGATTTTAAAATCACAATTAAATATCAAACTAGAAGATCTGAAAAAAACTTATACTAGAGTTTAATAATATTTAAAATAAAACATCTATTGAATTAGTAAACAAAAATAAGAGCTAGATTTTTTGAAAGAGAAAAACAAATTAAACATAAGTGATTAGCTATTTTAATTTTTAAAAAGAGGAAAACCAAATGATCAGCATCAAAAAGGAAAAAGGGAAATTTGCAATATAGTAAAATAATAAAGGATAAGTAGAAAGTATTTCACCAAATTATATGCCAATAACACTAAAATTTTAATTGCCACTATTATTTTAAATTAAAACCAAAAAAAGAAATTAAAGAAATAGCATAAACAAAAAGAAACAAAATTATTTGATTTTTTTATTTTTTGTGAATGAGAGAACCTTAAAGAGTCAACTAAAAACTAATCAAAATAATAACATCAGCAAAGTTGCAGGATATAGAATAAATCCACTGGGTGCTTCTACACATCACCAACAAAAAAACAGAAAGAAGAGATAAGAAGAGAAAATTTATAATTACTGAATATTTAAAATACTTGGGAGTCTACATACCTTTGAACCTGACTGGCCGTGTGATTCTGTGAAATAGGACGAATATCTATCAAGCGTCCTCCTTCATAACTTGGTTTATTTTATGTATTTATTTTCTCACAAAAATGCAATAGGTCCCTGGGACTTGATGAGCCTGGAGTGGAGGGGAAAAAAAGCTATACTTTTCTTGCTGCAGCTTCCTGGTAGCCTCTAGATGCCACCCCCCCATTCCCTCCCAAAATTAAGGTATGCCCTAAAGTCTTTGCCCTATTTGGAAAACAGGGGTGAGTACAAAGGTGATGATAGAGGAGAGACCATGAAGGAAAGGGATATCATGTGCTCAGTTATTTGTGTGGACCCTTTCAACACTGTCTAAGTAGGTTATTGTAGTTAGATCTAGATGGAAATTATTTACAGTTGCCCATTCATCCTGTGTAGTCAATACCATATAGTGATGGAGATAAATAAAGGTGGGGCACTTTGTTATATATCAGCCCCTTTTGTGGCAAATCTGCCTGATTTGTAAGAAAGGCAGATGATATGTAGGTTGTGGGCTACAAGGATCTGAACCTTATTCCTGGCCTTATTAATGTCATAGACCAGGTAGTCCAGGCCACAATCTCACCAATGCTTGTTTCTCTTGTTTTTATGTCTAAGACTACCCAAGAGTTTTCACCTGGAAAGGAATTTCACTAATATTCAGGTCAATCTCTCTTGTACTGATATATTATGATGGGCAAAGTGTTTTCCTTTTCAGAGGTCATTGATGTACAGTACTACATTAACATGGTATAATGTTAATGGGGCCAGATAAGACCATAATAATTGATGTATTACCTCAGGTGGCATATGTGAAGTACAAATGGTGGAAAATTTACATTAAGAAAATTTAGGGTCCAGTAAGATGCCCCTTTTTAACATGATAAATAAAATAAAGGAAGCTTCTTTTGTTAAAGGAAATTTTTTATTATTTATGTTTGTTCAATATTTACGCTTTTCAAAAACAGATAGTGACTATGCTAGAGATTGAGAATTTTCGGCCATACCCTGCAATCTGCCTCTTCTATTATTTCAGTAGACCTATTAATACTATTTTACCTGATTCATTGATGGCTCCATCTACTACAAGAAAGATATTTAAGAAATTTTAGAGTTCATTAATTAAGTAACAGGGAATAACCTAGGGAATGGCCATGCTGAGCTGAAAATAAAACTATGTTATTACCCTACTGGGTTTCTTTGGCCAGTTAAAAGACCCACCTAAACCAAGTGGTATTCAATTTGTCCCCAACTAGATTAGTTTGATGATTATCATTTTGTAATATAGTTTGAAATCTGAGATTGTTAGAATATTTTCCTTCAGTTTTCTTTTTTTCATTAATTCTCTTAGTAATTTTTAAAATTCTGTAAAAGAATTCTTTGACATTTTGATTGGTATAGCACAGAATAAATAAATTAGGTAAAATTTTCATTTTTGTTATATTTGTTCAGCTTACTCATACAATTAATATTGTTTAGATTGATCTACATTTGTGTGAATAGTGTTTTATGTTCGCATAGTGTCTTGGCAGGTAGACCCCCAAGTATTTTATATTATCCACAGTTATTTTATTTTATTTAAAATTGAATTTTTTTTCCAATTACATTTAAAGACAATGGTTAACATTCATTTTTAATAAGATTTTGAGTCCAAACTTTTCTTCTTCCCTCCCCCAAGACAGTAAGCAATTTGCTATAGGTTACATATGTGCAATCAGGCAAAAACATTTCCAATATTAGTCATGTTGTGAAAGAAGAAACAGAACAAAAAGGGGAAAAAGCCTATGAAAAATAAAGTGAAAATAGTGAAAGTGAAAATGCTTCAATCGACATTCGGTCTTTATTAGTTCTCTCTCTGAATATGGACTGCATTTTCTTTCATGAATCTTTTGGAATTGCCTGGGATCATTGTATTTCTTAGAGGAGCTAAGTCAATTATAGATGATCATTACATAAGCTTATTGTTACTGTGTACAATGTTCTCCTGGTTCTGCTAACTTCATTCAGCATCAGTTTATATAAATCTTTCCAGATTTTTTTAGAATCTGCCTTTTCATCATTTTTTAAAATAATATAATAGTATTATGTTACTTTCATATACCATAACTTGTTCAGCCATTGCCTAATTGATAGGCATCCCTTCAATTTCCTTTTTTCTTTTTTTACTGCTTCAAAAAGAGCTGCTATAAATCTTTTTGCACCCAATTATTTACACATGATCATTTGCACTTGCTCATTTTTATGATCTCTTTGTGCTATAGAATTAGGAGTGGTATTACTGGATCAAAAGATATACAGTTTGGGGCACCTAGGAGGTGCAGTGGATAGAGTCACCAGCCCTGAAATCAGGAGGATCTGACTTCAAATCTGGCCTCAATCACTTAACATTTCATGACTGTGTGACCCTGGGCAAGTCACTTAACCCCAATTGCCTTGGGGAAGGGGGATATGCAGTTTGATTGTTCTTTGGGCATTGTTTGAAATTGTTCTCTAGAATAGTTGAATCAGTTAATCGTTATTTTTTAAAGAAATTTTCTTTTTATCTCTTTCTGTTGGATTTTGTTGGTAATATACAGAAATGCTGATGATTTACATGCTTTTATTTTATATCTTGCAAAAGTTGCTAATTATTTCATCTACTTTTTTAGTCAATTCTCTAGGGTTCTCTAAATATACCATTGTATCATCTGTTAAGAATTATAGTTTTGTTTCCTCATTGTCTATTTTTATTTTTTAATTTCTTTTTCTTGTCTTATTGCTATAGCTAGCATTTCTAGTACAATATTGAATAATAGTGATAAATTACATCCTTGCTTTACCCCTAATCTTATTGGGAAGGCTTGTAATTTGAGGTTGGTTTTAGATAGATACTGCTTATTGTTGTAAGAAAGGTTCTATCTATTTCTATGCTCTATATTACTAAAGAGGTATTGTATTTTGTTAAAGGCTTTTTCTACATCTATTGATGTAATCAAATACATATATATTTTATCTTGTCGTAGTCAATTATGCTGAGAATTTTCCTAATATTTAAATAGCCCTGCATTCCTGATAAAAATTCTATCTGGTCATAATGTGTAATCTTGGTGATATATTGCTATAATTTCCCTGCCAGTATTTTATTTATTTGTTTTTGCATTGATATTCATTAGGGAAATAGCTTTGTAGTTTTCTTTCTCTGTTTTTGCTCTTCCTGATTTATATATCAAAACAATATGTCACGAAAGGAATTTGTTAGAGTTCTTTCTTTGCCTATTTTTAAAAATAGTTTCTATAGTATTGAAATTAATTATTTTTTTAATTATTTGGGTAGAATTCACTTGTAAACCTGTTTTGTCCTGGGGATTTTTTCTTAAGGAGCTGATTTATGGCTTACTCAATTTTCTTTTTAAAGATAAAGTTGTTAAGTATTCTATTTCTTCTTCTGTTAATTTGGGTAGTTATTACTTTTACAAATATTCATCCATTTCACTTATATTATCAATTTTACTAGCATTTGATTGGACGAAATAACTCCTAAGTGCTTTATCATTTTCATTGGTGGTACATTTATCTTTTCATTTTTGATACTAGTAATTTGATTTTCTTCTTTCTTGTTTTAAAAATCAAATTAACCAATGGTTTATCTATTTTATTGATGTTGTGTTTTCTTTGCATAAAACCAGCTCCTCATTTTATTAGTTTAATTTTTTCAATTTCTAATTTTATCAATCTCTTTTGATTTTCAGATTTTCCATTTTGGCACTTAATTAGAAATTTTTAATTTATTCTTTTGCTATTTTTTTTAAAGTTGCACACCCAATTCATTAATCTGCTTGTTTTCCTCTTTTATTGAAATATTTATAGAGGGGGGATAGATGAAGGGAAGAAGAGGGACGGAGAAGGGAAGGGAAAAGAGAAAAGAGAGAGAGAGAGAGAGAGAGAGAGAGAGAGAGAGAGAGAGAGAGAGAGAGAGAGAGAACTTTCCCTAGGTAGTGCTTTAGCTGCGTTTTACCAATCTTGATATGTTGCCTCATTGTTTTCGTTCTATTTCATGAAATTATTGAAAGTTTCTATTATTTGTTGTTTGATCCATTCATTCTTTAGGATTAGATGATTTAGTTTCCAATTAATTTTTAATCTATGCTTCCATAGCCCTTTATTGGATGTGATTTTTATTACATAATGGTCTGAAATGGTATATTTAATATTTCTGTATTTCTGCATTTGGTTGTGAGGTTTTAAATTTTTGTGAAGGTGTAATTTTTAGGTTAAAAAAAAAAAGAGGTCTATCCTTTTCTCTTCCCATTCAGTTTTCTCCAGAGTTTATTTTTTCTCCTTAATCTATTTCTTAATGATTTTATGGTTAGATTTACCTAGCTCTTAGAGGAGAAAGTGAAGGTTTCCCATTATTATTGTTTTACTACTTCTTTCAATTCATGTAAATCTTTCCAAGTTTTTCTGAAACGTTCTGTTTGTCCTTTTTTATAGCACAATAGTTTTCCATTACAATGAAGCAGGCGTTGTAAAGCACTTGGAGCTTGATCAAACATTAAAATTCCAGTTTGACTTGTCCCTAGACTTCAATGACTCTGGAAGAGAGAGTGAATCTGATGACTTTATGCAACTCTGTCTCACTCAAATTCAATTCACAAAAGTCAAGACATCATCCTGTGATGTCATTGGTCCTCTTTGAAAATGAAGGTTGAACAACAATAATACTCTTATGCTTTTCTTTTAGGAGGTGATCAGTGGATTCTTTCAATTTCTATTTTACCTCTGTTTCTAGAATATCAGGACATTTTTCCTTGATAATTTCTTGAAAAATGATATTCAGTAACTCTTTCAAGGTAATTTGGGCCAGTTCCAATGGACTTGTAATGGAGAGATCCATTGGGGACTATGGGGACTGAGCATGCATCACAATATAATATTTTCATTTTTTGTTGTTATTGTTTGCTTGTTTTGTTTTTTCTCATTTTTTTCCCCTTTTTGATCTGATTTTTCTTATGCAGCATGATAATTGTGAAAATATGTATAGATGATAATTGTGGAAATATGTATAGATGAATTGCATATGTTTAACACATATAGGATTACTTGCCATCTAGGAGAGGGAGTAGGAGGGAAGGAAGGGAGGGAGAAAAAAATTTGGAATACAAGATTTTGCATATATTTTGAAAATAAAAAAAACTTTTTTAAAAAAAGAAAGAAAGATGATGTCCAGGTTCTTTTTTTGATCATGACTTTCAGGTAGATTAATAATTTTAAAGTTATCTCTTTTGAATCTATTTTGGCAGGACAGATTGGAAATTCTATATAATGGTTCATAGTCATCTCCCAGAGTTTTTTCTCTGGGTGTACCTGGTTCTGTTCATTACTGCTGTATTGGAACTGATTTGGTTCATCTCATTGTTGAAGAAGGGCACGTCCATCAGAACAGGAGGATGATTTTAGAAAGACTTGGAGAGACTTATATGAACTGATTACAAGTGAAATGAGCAGAACCAGGAGATCATTGTATATAGCAACATTTATATTATAAGATGATCAATTCTGACGAACATGACTCTTTCCAACAATGATACCCGTTCCAATGTTCTTGTGATGAAAGGAGCCATCTACACCCAGAGAGAGAACTGTAGGAACTGAATGTGGATCACAACATAACATTCTCACTCTTTTTGTTGTTGTTTGTTTATATTTGGTTTTCTTATTCATTTACTTTCTTTTTTTCATCTGATTTTTTTTTTTGTGCAGCAAGAGAATTGTATAAATATGTTTATACATGTTGGATTTAACACACATTTTAACATGTTTAACTTATATTTGATTGCTTGCCATGTAGGGGAGCGAGTAGGGAGAAAGAGGAGAAAATCTGAAACACAAGGCTATGCAAGGGTCAATGTTGTCAAATTATCCATGCATATATTTTGAAAATAAAAGGCACTATAAAAAAAAAAAAGAAAGATCATTATGATAAGGAAAGATAATGATGAATGTTGGAGAGGATGTGCGAAAACTGGGACACTAATGCATTGTTGGTGGAGTTGTAAACTAGAGAGCAATTTGGAACTATGCCCAAAGGAGTATAAAACTGTTCATACCCTTTGATCCAGCAGTGTCTCTTCTGGACTTATATCCCAAAGAGATCATAAAACAGAGAAAAGGTTCCACATGTACAAAAATGTTTGTAGTAGCCCTTTTTGTAGTGGCAAGGAACTGGAAGCTGAGGGGATGTCATAACATGTTCATCAGTCTATTCAAATGCCACAGAATACTGTTGGTCATCTATATACACTAAGATGATCTAGAAAAACATAAGTAAAAATCTGTACACTATGAAACTAAAGCAACTACTAGCATTCTGATAAATTTCTTTTCTTTTTAGATTTGCTACTCGCTTTATCTATGGACTTATTGGTTGGTCTTTCTGGTTGAGAAATTGCTTAACAATGCCTACCAAACATCATACACTAAACAAGTATTGTTGATTGACTAATTGAAGACTAGTCAAAAACAAAACATTCAATTCAGCTTCTGGAATCCAGAAGTATTTACTTTTTTGGCCATTAATTTGATACTCAGCATTATCGTCTTATTTATCTTTTTAAGGATATATCCTGCCTTTTTCAACTGCAGTTATCCCTTTCATGTTGGGGGTGGAAAGAGGGGTGTTAGGGTGTGTTACTAAGGCAGTGAATAAGATCCCAGCAAAAACCCATGTTTCTGCTGGCAACCCAGTGTTTAGGTTGGCGGTAGGGAGGAGCCTTGGCAGGAAAAGGCTTTTGTGGAATTTAAGTGGGTTTTTGTTGAAGTGGGCCCTACCTAGTTCAAGTCCCATAACTATTCCCTGAGGCAAGCAGGGAGGAGCACCATAGGATTATCTTGTAATTCCTTGTCAAAATTCCTAGCATTAATAAAATTTTCATGACTCCACAGTTCCTGAATTCAAACAGAAGGCAAGTTTTTATGCCAACTCCCAAGGTTATTTTCCTCCTATAAAAGAATCTACTCTACCTCACCTTCCAATCATTGGGAATCCCTAATGAGAATCCCTCCTTATGGAGGAGGAATGATTCATGCTAGATCTTGAAAAAAGTGGAAGATTTTGATTGGTTCTGATGAAAGAACTAATCATTCTAGATGTGGGCAGAGGAATTAAGGAAAGAGAAAGATATCTGTGAGAATTCCTGGGATTATAGGATTTAGAGCAAGAATAGATTTTAGAGTTCATCCAGGTTTACCCACTTATTTTATAGATAAATTCAACAAATATCAATCAATATCTTGCACATACTACATGTTTTATTAGAGATTTATTGAGTGAGTAAACAAACAAAATAAGAAATGTCAGCTTGGACTAGCTCTACTGGCTTTCAATATAGACTACTTCCAGTGATACTAATGGCTGTGTCCTCTCAGTTAAAATTGTGAGACTATTTTCTGTTGGAATCTTTACAAACTGTTAAGTCATTAGAGTTGATAGAGACAATAATTATTTAATTTAGCATGGTTCAGTATCATTGATCTGATCTTACAAGAAGATGTTTTGGGCCAGAACCTGAAACAAGGTACTAAGTAGAACTAATTGATACAATGCTTGTGTTCACACCTTTACTCATTGGAGTTCACAAGTATGGGAGATTCACAAAGTAAATTGTAACCCTGTGAATTCACACCTCCCTTAATCCCTGCCTCCAGAAGGAGGAGTCAACCTTTGGGAGATCATATATAAAGAGGTTCTTAGCTTCAGGTTAGTGAGTTACTTCGGATCATTGACTGGGGTTGGAGAAGAGCACTCTGGGAGGAAGCCCACAAGCCCTGTCTCGGAGGCAAGAGAGATTCATTCCATTTTCCCCTTGGTTGGCTGGAGGCTGAAGGACAAACCTTTGGATTTGGAGACATTCGGAAGGAGCTCTTGGAACCAAGCAGAGAGATAGGCCTCTAAGAAAAACTAACCGGGCTATTTTGAAAGCAGAAAATAAACGTTTGAACTTTTATCACCTGGCTGCGTTTTGGGTGATTATTATTTTCAACTGAAACTAAGGCTGCCTCCAAAAAACCTCTCCAAGAAATCTGCTCCCAGAGAGAACCATTATATTATAAAGAAGAAAAACACCACAATTTTCCTATCTAATAAAGGTGTAGCCCATAGTCACACTCATTCTATAGTCATCAAAATCTAACTGCCAGAATCACTGTAATGCCAGAGAAACTGAGCAAGATAGAGATTAGAGAACAATTTAATGATTTATTAAATGGAGAGATTTACTGGGACCAAATGGATCCATGGTTTCGTCCCAGAGCTGAATGAGACTATCGTTTCAAAGAATCCAGCCCGGACTGTGGGATACAAGATTCTTTTATAGGGTAACAAGAACAATGACATAATAGGGAGGTACCTGGATGGGGATGACCTAATGGGGGGAGGTACCTAGGATGACATAATGGGAAGTACTGGAGAGGCTCCTGATATTCTAATGATATCTAAAATGGATAAAGACCTTTCTCCCATTCAACATTAAGAGGGAATGAGTATAACCTAAGGCAGAGTAATTGAATAGGACAATTAGGGAAACTGATCAGAACATTAAAAGGGAATTGTGACACAACATCACTTGTCTGAGATAATAAACAGTATAAAAAGGGACTTTTCAAGGTCATCCCTAAAGCACAGCTAACTGAGTAATCAGATCTTGGAGACCCAGGAGCCAGCATGAAAAGTGATTTCCTGAGAAGAAATGAGATCCACAGGATCATAGATTAAAAGCTGGAAGGGCACTTAGTCTATCTCTAATAGGATAGAGAGGGAATCTGATGTCTCTTGAAGTTAAGTGACTTACTTAATAACACCCAGAGAGTAGTAGAGCCAGAGTTCAAATCCAGGGTTGTGACTAGCAATCCAGTGGTCTTTCCATGATGAAAAATTCAGGTCTTTTTTATTTTAATTCCAGTACTATTTACATCAGATCACATTGTTTTAGAAGAGCCCTGAGATCATCTAGTTTAATGCTTTCACTTTGCAGATGACATAATTAAGGCCTTCTGAGGTAATATCACTTGTCTAAATCACATAGGTTGTATGTAACAAAGCCAAGAAGTCATTGAATCTAAATCCATTCTTGATTAGGAATCCCTTGTAGAGCACCCCTAGCAAGTTAGCATGGAAAACCTCTTGCAATGAGCATCAGTGAGTTAGGGAATGTCTACCTCAAGTGTGTAAAAACTTCCTCTGAAAGAATAGACAAATGAGAATACTTTGTTCCAAAAGCCATGATGGTGGTTAAAGCAGACCTCAGAGCTTGGTCAGACATGGAAGACCCCAAGGCCATTCACTGCATTCCAGGCCATTGCCAGTCTTCTTGACTTTTGTCTTGCCACTGGACTTTGATAACTCTGGAAGGGAGAGGCTGACAAGTTTGGTACAATTCTTTCTCATTTAAATTCAATTCACTTGCAAGTCAAGTCATAATCCCACGCTGTCATTTGCCAGAAACAGACTGTCCAAGATCTCAGTTACTAAAAGGCAGTCGTTTTAAGCCCAGGTCCTCTGGCTTCAAAGTCTTATTACTTCACTGTGATGCCAGATAATCTAAAACTAAAAACTGGAAACTTAACACGTAAAGCAATTCTGTAGTACAGCTAGAAGAAGTCAGGAGGGAGGGCTCTTTGAAAAACTAGGCTGCTGAATACATTTCTTCAGACCTCTTACTCTTGCATCCTTTTTCGTCTGTGCCTCATCTATAAAAGGAGGATGTTGGATTAGATGGCTTTGAGATTCCTCTAGCTTTCTGTCCATGATCACTAATAACTTCTAGTTTAGTTACAACAATGATTCCCACTGTCAGGGGCCATACAACTGATAGTAACAGATTTATTTACTGCCTTCACACAGAGCTATTGGCATTCTCACTACCCTTTCACCTTCCCTTTTTTTCCACTCATACCTTTTCTTCTTCCTCTCTCTAAGTTCAATCCCAAGGTTTTTCTGAAAAGGTCAAAAACCTCCTAAAGATCCATCTTCTCTTCCAAATAGCTAATGATCCAAAAATTGTCCCTTCCCTTTTCAAAAACTTTAGACTGTGAGCTTCTTGAAGGGAAGAGCTTTTTTGTTTTTGTCATTCTTTGTTTCTCTAGAACTTAGTATATATAGTGTTTGGCATATAATTGTTATTCAGTCATTTCAGTCATTTCCGTTGTAGCTCAGAGAATTATTTGCATTTTTCAAAAAGGTAATCTAGAAACAGCAATATTTTGTTCCAAAAGAATGATTTTTATGATGGATTTCAGACATGACAGCCGAGTATGGGGGAGATATTTCTGGGAAGAGATATATACTACAGAAAGAACTCTATCTTTTGAAATTAAAAGACTTAGTTTGAACTCCTATGTCTAACAATGTGTGACCTTGGACAAGCCACTTAACATCTTTTCCTCATCTAAAATAAGCCAGTAAGGTTGAAGTCCCTTCTACCTATAAATCTATGATCCCATGAATTTTTAGAGTAAGTCTCTTTAACTCTTCCCCATCTACCACCACCATTCCACAGAGTATACATAGATAGTCTCTCTGTCTGCTTCCCAAAGACTATGCAGTAATTTGGGGGCATCAGTTTCCAGTTAAGTATGGTTTATCATGGCTGAGAGTCATATAGCAGTTTGTTGAGCTATAATAACTTATCTAAGAGTGGTTCTGAGAGAGACAGAGATAGAGACAGACAAAGAGAAACAAAGAGAAGAGATAAGATGTGATTATAATGAAGAGATGGAGAAGTTAGTCTATTTTGACTCTCTGTTTCTAGTTGGTTGATTTTCTTTTCAGAATTTTCTTGATTTTCTTGGACTGCTCATTTTTCTTTCTAATTTGTACTCAGTCTTTCTTATTTGATTTTTATAAGTTCTTTGATAATTCTTTCTGGGCTTGGAATTGTTTGAAATATCTCATTGAAAAAGGAGTAGCTTCATTATCTTCCTCTAAATATGAGCCCAGATCTTCTCTATCTCCATAATAGTTCTTTCTCCTTTACTTATTTATTTTTATTTTTATTTTATTTTTAGCAGCTACTATAATAATCAAGTTCTAGTCCTGAAGTGTGGGGAGTGATGCTTCTGGCCTCGGGCTCTTTAAAAAAATTTTTTTTTCCTTTCTCCTTCATTCTTCTTCTTCTTTTTTTTTTTAAATATTTTATTTTATTTAATAATTACTTTATATTGACAGAATCCATGCCAGGGTAATTTTTTTACAATATTATCCCTTGCACTCGTTTCTGTTCCGATTTTTCCCCTCCCTCCCTCCACCCCTCCCCTAGATGGCAAGCAGTCTTATATATGTTAGATATGTTGCAATATATCCTAGATACAATATATGTTTGCAGAACCGAACAGTTCTCTTGTTGCACAGGGAGAATTAGATTCAGAAGGTAAAAACAACCCTGGGAAGAAAAACAAAAATGCAAATAGTTCACATTCGTTTCCCAGTGTTCTTTCTATGGGTGTAGCTGCTTCTGACCATCATTGATCAATTGAAACTGAGTTAGATTTTCTCTTTGTCAAAGAAATCCACTTCCATCAGAATACATCCTCATACAACATCGTTGTTGAAGTGTATAATGATCTCCTGGTTCTGCTCATTTCACTTAGCATCAGTTCATGTAAGTCTCGCCAGTCCTCTCTGTATTCGTCCTGCTGGTCATTTCTTACAGAACAATAATATTCCATAACGTTCATATACCACAATTTACCCAGCCATTCTCCAATTGATGGGCATCCATTCAATTTCCAATTTCTAGCCACTACAAACAGGGCTGCCACAAACATTTTGACACATACAGGTCCCTTTCCCTTCTTTAGTATTTCTTTGGGATATAAGCCAAATAGAAACACTGCTGGATCAAAGGGTATGCACAATTTGATAACTTTTTGGGCATAATTCCAGATTGCTCTCCAGAATGGTTGGATTCATTCACAACTCCACCAACAATGCATCAGTGTCCCAGTTTTCCTGCATCCCCTCCAACAATCATCATTATTTTTTCCTGTCATCTTAGCCAATCTGACAGGTGTGTAGTGGTATCTCAGAGTTGTCTTAATTTGCATTTCTTTGATCAATAATGATTTGGAACACTTTCATATGAGTGGTAATAGTTTCAATTTCATCCTCTGAAAATTGTCTGTTCATATCCTTTGACCATTTATCAATTGGAGAATGGCTTGATTTCTTATAAATTTGAGTCAGTTCTCTATATAGTTTGGAAATGAGGCCTTTATCAGAACCTTTAACTGTGAAGATGTTTTCCCAGTTTGTTGCTTCCCTTCTAATCTTGTTTGCATTAGTTTTGTTTGTACAAAGGCTTTTTAATTTGATATAATCAAAATTTTCTATTTTGTGATCAGTAATGGTCTCTAGTTCATCTTTGGTCACAAATTTCTTTCTCCTCCACAAGTGTGAGAGATAAACCATCCTATGTTCCTCTAATTTATTTATAATCTCATTCTTTATGCCTAGGTCATGGACCCATTTTGATCTTATCTTGGTATATGGTGTTAAGTGTGGGTCCATGCCTAATTTCTGCCATACTAATTTCCAATTATCCCAGCAGTTTTTATCAAATAATGAATTCTTATCCCAGAAGTTAGGATCTTTGGGTTTGTCAAACACTAGATTGCTATAGTTGACTATTCTGTCGTGTGAACCTAACCTTTTCCACTGATCAACTAATCTATTTCTTAGTCAATACCAAATAGTTTTGGTGACTGCTGCTTTATAATATAATTTTAGATCAGATACAGCTAGGCCACCTTCATTTGATTTTTTTTTCATTAATTCCCTTGAGATTCTCAACTTTTTATTGTTCCATATGAATTTTATTGTTATTTTTTCTAGATCATTAAAATATTTTCTTGGAAGTCCAATTGGTATAGCACTAAATAAATAGATTAGTTTAGGGAGTATTGTCATCTTCATTATATTCGCTCGGCCTATCCAAGAGCACTTAATATTTTTCCAATTATTTAAGTCTGACTTTATTTGTGTGGAGACTTTTTTTATAATTTTGCTCATATAATTCCTGACTTTCCTTTGGTAGATAGATTCCCAAATATTTTATGGTATCAACAGTTATTCTGAATGGAATTTTTCTTTGTATCTCTTGCTATTGGGTTTTGTTGGTGATGTATAAAAATGCTAAGGATTTATGGGGATTTATTTTGTATCCAGCTACTTTGCTAAAATTATGAATTATTTCTAGTAGCTTTTTAGTAGAATCTCTGGGGTTCTCTGGGTATACCATCATATCATCTGCAAAGAGTGATAGTTTGGTTTCCTCATTGTCTACTCTAATTCCTTTAATCTCTTTCTCGACTCTTGTTGCCGGGGCTAGTGTTTCTAATATGATATTAAATAATAATGGTGATAGTGGGCAACCTTGCTTCACTCCAGATCTTACTGGAAAAGGTTCCAGTTTTTCCCCATTGCACATGATGCTTACTGATGGTTTTAAATATATGCTCCTGACTATTTTAAGGAAAAGTCCATTTATTCCTATGCTCTCAAATGTTTTTATTAGGAATGGATGTTGGATTTTATCAAATGCTTTTTCTGCATCTATTGAGATGATCATGTGGTTTTTGTTTGTTTGGTTATTGATATAGTCAATTATGCTAATAATTTTCCTAATATTGAACCAGCCCTGCATTCCTAGTATAAATCCTACTTGGTCATAGTGTATTATCCTGGGGATGATTTTCTGTAATCTTTTTGCTAATATTTTATTTAAGATTTTAGCATCAATATTCATTAGGGAGATTGGTCTATAATTTTCTTTCTGTTTTCAGCCTACCTGGTTTAGGTATCAGTACCATGTCTGTGTCATAAAAGGAGTTTGGTAGGACTCCTTCAATCCCTATTTTTTCAAATAGTTTATTTAGCATTGGAGTTAATTGTTCTTTAAATGTTTGATAGAATTCACATGTAAATCCATCTGGTCCTGGGGATTTTTTCTTAGGGAGTTGATTGATAGTTTGTTCTATTTCTTTTTCTGAGCTGGGACTTTTTAGGATATTTACTTCTTCCTCTGTTAGTTTGGGCAAGCTATATTTTTGGAGGTGTTCTTCTATTTCATTTAAGTTGTCGAATTTATTGGCATAAAGTTGGGCAAAGTAACTCCTAATTATTGCTCTAATTTCCTCTTCGTTAGTGGTGAGTTCTCCCTTTTCATTTTTAAGACTAACAATTTGATTTTCCTCTTTCCTTTTTTAAATCAGATTTACTAAGGGTTTGTCTATTTTGTTGGTTTTTTCATAGAACCAACTCTTAGTTTTATTAATTCAATAGTATTTTTACTTTCAATCTTATTGATCTCTCCTTTTATTTTTAGAATTTCAAGTTTAGTGTTTGACTGGGGGTTTTTAATTTGTTCCTTTTCTAGCATTTTTAGTTGCAAGCCCAATTCATTGACCTTCTCTTTCTCTATTTTATACAAATAGGCCTCTAGAGATATGAAATTTCCCCTTATTACTGCTTTGGCTGCATCCCATACATTTTGGTATGATGTCTCATTATTATCGTTTTCTTGGATGAAGTTATTAATTATGTCTATAATTTGCTGTTTCACCCAATCATTCTTTAGTATGAGATTATTTAGTTTCCAATTATTTTTTGGTCTACTTTCCCCTGGCTTTTTGTTGAATGTAATCTTCATTGCATCGTGGTCTGAAAAGGATGCATTTACTATTTCTGCCTTACTGCATTTGAGTTTGAGGTTTTTATGTCCTAATATATGGTCAATTTTTGTATAGGTTCCATGAACTGCTGAAAAGAAGGTGTACTCCTTTCTGTCTCCATTACATTTTCTCCAGAGATCTATCATATCTAACTTTTCTAGTATTCTATTTACCTCTTTGACTTCTTTTTTATTTATTTTGTGGTTTGGTTTATCTAATTCTGAGAGTGCAAGGTTAAGATCTCCCACAATTATAGTTTTGTTGTCTATTTCTTCTTGCAGCTCTCTTAATTTCTCTTTTAAGAATTTAGATGCTACACCACTTGGTGCATATATGTTTAATATAGACAGTGCTTCATTATCCATGCTACCCTTTAGCAAGATATAGTGCCCTTCCTTATCTCTTTTAATTAGATCAATTTTTGCTTTAGCTTGATCTGAGATCAGGATGGCTACCCCTGCTTTTTTGACTTCACCTGAAGCATAGTAGATTTTGCTCCAACCTTTTACCTTTAACCTGCATGTATCTCCCCACTTCAGGTGTGTTTCCTGTAAACAACATATTGTAGGATTCTGGCTTTTAATCCTATTCTGCTAACTGCTTCCTCTTTATGGGGGAGTTTACCCCGTTCACATTTATGGTTAGAATGACCAATTCTATATTACTTGCCATCTTGTTAACCCCGGTTTATGCTTTTCTCCCTTCTTTCCCCCTTCCCCCCCTTCCCAGTATTAAGCTTGTGAGCACCACTTGCTTCTCCCAGCTCTCCCTTTTTAGTATCCCTCCCCCCACCTTAGAGTTCCTCCCCCTATCTTACCCCTTTCCTTCCCAGTTTCCGTATTCCCTTCCGCTTAGCTTATTCCTTCCCTTTTCACTTTTCCCTTCTCACTTTTCAATGAGGTGGGAGAAGTTTCACCATAGATTGAATATGTCTAAAATTTTTCTCTTAAAGCCAATTCTGATAGCAGTAAGATACCCACTATATTCATCCCTTCCATTCTTTCTCTCAGATATAATAGGTTTCCTTTGCCTCTTCATGAGATGTAGTACCCCAACTTTACCCTTTTTCTGGTACAATGTCTTTCCACATCTAGTTTCTAGAACAAGACATACATGTATTCTTTATACATCTTTATAGCCGAAATATAGTTCCCAAGATTAATCTTTACCTTTTTAGATTTCTCTTGAGTTCTATATTTGTAGATCAAACTTTTTGTTAAGTTCTGGCTTTTTCATCAAAAATAGGTGAAATTCGCTTACTTCGTTGAATGTCCATCTTCTTCCCTGGAAAAAGATGCTCATTCTTGCTGGGTAAGTTATTTTTGGTTGCATACCAAGTTCCTTTAGCCTGGAATATCATATTCCAGGCCCTTCGATCCTTTAATGTGGATGCTGCCAGATCCTGGGTGATCCTTATTGTGGCTCCTCGATACTTGAATTGGGTTTTTCTAGCCACTTGCAATATTTTTTCCTTCGTCTGAGGGTTCTGGCATTTGGCCACTATATTCCTTGGTGTTTTGATGTTAGGATCCCTTTCAGTGGGTGATTGATGAATCCTTTCAATGTCTATTTTACCCTCTGTTTCTATGACTTCTGGGCAGTTCTCTTTGATAATTTCCTGGAAAATAGTGTCCAGGCTCTTTTTTTCATCATGTTTTTCTGGGAGTCCAATGATTCTCAGATTGTCTCTCCTGGATCTGTTTTCCAGGTCTGTTGTCTTCCCCAGAAGGTGTTTCACATTTTTCTCCATTGTTTGATTTTTTTGGATTTGCTTGACTGATTCTTCTTGTCTCCTCGAGTCATTCAATTCCAATTGTTCAATTCTGATTTTCAGTGAAGTATTCTCTTCACTCACTTTTTAAAAATCTTTTTCTACTTGTCCCATTGAGTTCTTTTGTTCTGTGGAATTTTTTTCCATTTAGCCAATTTTGTTTTTTAGAGAGCTGTTTTCTGTTTCCAGTTCACTAATTCTATTTTTCAAGGATTTGATCTCTTTATCCACTCTCTCTTTAAATGAGTGGGATAACTTCTCCAGACTCTCTTGCCAAGCCTCACTCTGCTTTTCCCATTTTTCTTCTAGCTCCCTTGTGAGAGCCTTTTTAATTTCCTCCATGAGATTCCTCTATGCTGAGGAACATATGATCTCCTCCTTTGGGGATTCACCTGGGGACTGTCTGTTTTTAGTCTCCTCAGGATTTAGAGTCTGCTCTCTATCTGTATAGAAGCTGTCAAGGGTTAAAGTCCTCTTCAGTTTCTTGCTCATTCTGTCTAATAATCACAGACAAACTACCAAAGAAAAAAAGAAAACACTGGAGTCTTTCTTTGGGGGAGGGGCTGGGTGGTGTTACCGAGCTTCCTCTACAGACTGCAGGGGGCAGCAGTGAGGCACTAGCAGGACTGTGCTGCGCCTGCGCTCTGAGATCCCAGAGCGTGCTGAGACACTGTGGGGGAGGGGTGGCCAGGTCCCGAGAGACTCCAGCTGTTTGGGGTTGTATTCTTCAGCCCCGGTGTTTTTAGCTTCTCTGCTGGGCTGCTGACTTGCTGCTGGAGCAAAGTATCCAAACCTGTAGCTAAGCTCTCCCCGCAGAGACGGCTGCGGTCCCTCCCCACCCCCTCTCCAGTCTGCTCCTGTGCCCTCACTGCCGCTGCCCGCCGCCTGCGCCCGATCTAAAACCGTCCCAGCCCTCCAGTAAAGACAGACCTTTTTTGGCGAATCTCAAGGATGGCTTCTCTTGGTAACTATATGTGGGTTTTTTTCAGTCAAGCATTAATTCAGAGGCTTGTAATGAAATGGATAGTGAGAGAAAGCGTGGAGCTACACAGCCATGTGCCTCCTCTCCGCCGTCTTGGCCGGAAGTCCCGTCTTTAAAAAAATTTAAAAAAATTTTTTTTTTATCTTCCCCAGATACAAATAAAAACAACATTAAAAAATTATACATGTACATTCATTTTAAAAAATATTTTTTCTTATGAATCATGTTGGGAGAGTAAAATCAGAACAAAAGGGGAAAACCACAAGGAAAAAAAAAACAGAAGAAAAAGAAAGAAAAAAGTGAACATAGCATGTATTGATTTACATTCAGTCTCCTTAGTTCTTTTTCTGGTTGCAGATAGCATTTTTCATCCAAGATTTATTGGGATTGCCTTGGATCACTGAACTCCTGAGAAGAAGCAAGTCTTTCATAGTTGATCATCAGACAATCTTGCTGTTACTGGGTACAATGTATTTCTGGGTCTGCTTGTTTTGCTTATCATCAGTTCATGTAAATCTTTCCAGGACTTTCTAAAACTAGCCTGTTGGCCATTTTTATACAATTCATTTCATATACCATAAATCATTTAGCTATTCCCGAATTGATGGGTATGTATTCATTTTCCAAATCTTTGTCACCACAAAAAGTTGCTACAAATATTTTTGCATACATGGGTTCTTCCCCTTCTATGATTTCTTGCCTCGGATCCTTCTTACTTTTATTTTCTGAACTCTGTCCTGGAGCCCAAATTTGTTCACTTCTTTTCATCCCCTCCAATATTTATCATTTCCTCCTTCTAATATTTTAGTCAATCTAATAGGTATGAAATGGTACCTCAGAATTGTTTTAATTTATATAGTCACAGATTCTTTATCTCGTCAGGGTGATCTGTAATCCAAAGAGGCAATAAGCCTCTGACATACAACTTTAAGACTCTCAAATACAACTTATCTTGTCCTCTAACTTGGTCCAGAGGATTTCCCAAACCCCCATCTAGACAGTATTCCCTGGCTCATTTATGAAAACCTTTCTGCCCCTGAGAGCCATATGAATAGATGAATGAAGAATGAATGAAACCTTTATTACATGTACAAAACATTGTGCCTTATAAGCATTGGGGTTATAAATAGAAAAGACAGTCCCTGCTCTCAAAGAATGCATATTCTATTGGGAGAGATAACATAAATGGAAGGTTTCACCTCTAAGATGAAAAAAATCTCATTATCTGGAGGGTTCAGTAAGAAAGCTGATGGGAATGATATTTCTTTTTTTTTTAATTTTAATTTTTTGTTTTTTTAAAGCTTTTTATTTTCAAAACATATACATGTTTTTAACATTTACCCTTGCAAAACCTTGTGTTCCAAATTTTTTCTTCCTTTCTTCCTCCATCCCCTCCCCTAGATGGCAAACAATCCAATATAGGTTAAACATGTGCAATGTATATTTCCACAAATATTATGGGGCACAAGAAAAATCAGATTAAAAAGAGAAAAAATGAGAAAGAAAACAAAATGCAAACAAATAACAATAAAAACAGTGAAAATACTATGTGCTGGTCCACACTTAATTTCCACAGTCCTTTCTCTGGGTACAGATGGCTTTCTCTACCACAAGACTATTGGAATTGGCCTGAATCACCTTGCTGTTGAAGAGAGCCATGTCCATCAGAATCGATGATCATATAATCTTGCTGTTGCCGTGTATAATGATCTCCTGGTTGTACTCACTTCACTTAGCATCAATTCATGTAAGTCTCTCCAAGTCTCTCTGTATTCATCCTGCTGGCTATTTCTTATAGAACAATATTCCATAACATTCATATACCATATCCCTTATATCTGTCCCTATAGGAAGTTGTTTCATGTGAGAAATGGTGGGAGAACAATGTTTTTCTTTCACAGATATTGTGACTTGTCTATAAAGAGAAGGAATTGGAGGTGGAGTCAAATCACTGGTCTATACTATGGTGACCAGCAGTGGTGTTTGTAGTTACAAAAGAATGTATTCAAACACAAAGTTGGTGATGGCATTGGCCAGTATCCTGTTAAGATATCGCCAGTTAATTGCTTTGTGAGTCCCAGGCCCCAAATTGGTTAAAAACAGCTGCAGACAATGCTTTTTGCAAGCATTCATGCTTAATGAACCTCATGCATATTAATTGACTCACTCTGAGAGTAGGATTAGTTGCCATCATTGAACATGGGATGTATGATCAGGGAAGGGGGAACATATTAAAGAGTATATCTAGTGGTAGAGGAATGACATATGAAATTTCTCCAATGGAAATTGAGGAGGAGGAGGAAGAAGAGGTGGGATTAAAGCAAGATTACAAGGTATAATTATTGGCTCTGATACCTGTAAGTGTATGGATAAATTCATGGAGTTTTTCACATCCACTCTTGCAGGATTATATTAAAAAGTTTAATTGCTTCACTTACTCTGAATCTATTCATTCACTATGCCCTTTTTGGGGTTCAGAGTATTATTTCTCACAATATGGGGGCTCTTCCAGGACTAATTCACTGGACTGAAGTTGACCACCTCAGATAAAGTGGATTTCCCCAGCAAATTTGGTGGTTTTGTAATTCAAAGGTGACCTCTCCATTCCAACTGAGAAGGACCCAAGAACTTGACATTTCGGGAGGATAAGTGAATCAGCAAATGATAGTAAAGAAATGGTCAAGGATCATCTAAGTCGATATTTTGAACAAAGGCAGGAAAATTGATTGCAGAAAGTATTGTCTTTGCTGATCTCAGGATCTTTCCTCTCTGGAAGTCAATTAGTCTAGATTAACTAAATTCTAGTTAATAAACTTGACTTAGAGATGGCTAAAGTAGGTAAGGGACTCTGTGTATGAGTGTATGTGTGTGTGCATATGTGTCTATCTTTGTCTCTGTCTCTTTCTTTCTCACTATCCATGTGTATCTCTGTCTCTCTATCTGTTTGCAGAAGAAAAAGAAAACAAGGAGAGGCCTGGTTTTCTTACCTTCCTTTTATGATTTGTAAATTACTTTTAGCAAGCACTTCTCAGTCTAAGGAGAGCTAGAAATTTGAGGATTTTGATTGGCTTTGTTTTGCAGATGGAATCAGATTTCAAACTCCCCTCTACAAGTTTGGGAAGGGGAAGTTTGAGCAAGGGTCTAGAAGAATCAGTCTAAAGATTTTAATTGTATTTATCTTGTCATTATTTATGCTGTGAGCATACTTTGAAAGGTTTCAAATGCATCCAGGGAAAAAAACAACAACTTCTAAGAGGTGAACACAAGGAAAGATTTATTAGCATCCCTAACTTCCAAATTAAAAAGGGGAAAAAAACTGATTTTTTTCCCTGTGAACTCAGCCCTGGCCAAATTGGATGAACAGAAATAAAGTTAGTTAAAGTTGTAGAACTATTAAAAACATTTCTAGCAGATTCTGGAGGTTTTGAGATTAGTCATTAAATTGTTTGGCAATTAGTCTAAGGTACCACTCTGTAGAATTTATCTTAAGGAAAAAGGATTGAATCTTATAAAAAGTTTAAAAAAGAGTTTATAAAAAGTTTTAAAAGCAAATCATAAGAAAGGTTAACTGGAAAAGCAATTGATAAAACTGAAGATTTTGAAGGCAAGAAAGTTTTTTTCTCTCTTCAAGCCACACTACCTCAATTTCTTGCTGGACGAATGGGATAGAGAAAGAAAAATAATATATTTTACTACAGTGAATATGGTAAAAGCAAATAGAAGAGGGTAGGAAAAGTGTCAGATCAGAGTGAGAAAGAAACAAGGCATGCAGTTTTAAAGGGGCTTTAATCAAAGTCTCCTAAAGAGATACGTATACAGAAACTTAAGAAAGTTTTAGCATGTAGCATAGATTAAAAGGGTTTCGAGAGTTTGAAGAACTACTGGAAACAAACTCTGATGCTTCTTTAAAAACTCTGACAACAAACAACCCTTTCCTGGTTCATAAAGTAGAAAAGGTTTGTGTGAATTGGGAAAAGAATCAAAAAGTAATTGAGTTTCACTGGATTATCTAGTTAGAATTTAGGAAATTTCACAAACTAAAGATTAAATATTGGTCAATTTTTAAATTAACTTTTTAAACATCGTTTGTGTTATTTCTAATTGTCTTTTTATCTTCCCTAACTCAAAAGAGAATCTTATTTGAAGGAAGAGGAGTGTATTAAAAAGTTTAAATTATCCTGAGTCTGTTCATTTACTACAGTCTTTTTGGGCTTCTGAGTATTATTTCTCACAGTCTAGAAAGGAAATTTCTTACAATAATAGAACAATGAAATTTGCCACATTGATTTTTCCTTTTACTCTAACATTTACAGGCTACTATTGGATTATTATTTGACCTAATTTCAATATTGCTGTATCTTAGGAGTAGGGAAACCTGAAGATAAAGACAGAGATGGGGAGCATTCTGTCATCTGTGGTGAAGCAATCAGAACACACAAAATTTATCACAAATTTGCCATTTTATATTGTTGTGCCACAATTCTCTTTAATTGTCCTCACTCAGTTTCCCTGAATTGTTCTGCCTCAGTTCCTAATTGTTTCGTTCAATCTTGCAGCACCACCCCTCCCTCCTAATCCAGATGATCCAGATAAGGAGAAAGATCTTCTATCTTAGACATTATCAGAATGTCCTGTACCTCCCTTCACCCTGTCAGAACCGGATTGATAGTCCTTTCCCACTTCTACTGCTCTGACTCTGCCCCTGCCTCAATCTACCCCTGTAGCTGAGCCACTGTGTATATATGTGATTGAGAACTCACATTGGTTGCTGGATGCTTTGGACATCAGTTCTGGGGGCAACATGCCACCAGCACAATCTTTCCCTTTCAAATAAATTATTAAAAAACTCTCTAATCTCTATCTTGCCTCAATTTCTCTGGCATTACATTTTGGAGGCTTCACAGAGAGATATGAGAGCAGGATTAGAGATTGGAGATCTTCAGGTCTCCCCCTTGGGCCTCTGGTCGGCTGAGGAGCTGGGCTTTTTTATTAGGGAAAGACTAGGTCTCTGGATTTTTTCAGAGTTTCTAGAAAGAGAACAGTTTCTCAGCCAAGATAAGACCTACTGCGGATGTCTCCAATCTGGTTTGAAACCCCTGCTGGGGAAATTTTCTGTCTGGTTTAATTGCTAGCAAATCTGGGTCCCCAGAAAAAGTTGGGCTGACGAGCCACACAACTCTGGGAAGTGTCAACACAGTGCTATGTGGCACTATCTGGTTCTGAGTGTCTTTTAAGACACAGATCAGGTTCTGTGTGCCAGTGGCACAATTCTGAGTATTCTAGAGTATAAATCTGGCTGGGTGTTCTGACACCAGCTGGGTCTGGTTCTGATTCTGGTTGCCTCTGGGCAAAATCTTGGTTCTGGTTACATCTAGGCATTCTCTGTGAAGGAAGAGAAAGGAACCAAATGGAGCTTGGAAGCTTAGAGAAGCCCGTTTGGATTCTGGGTAGAAAGAATCTTGAGCTGAAATAAACTTCTCTCAGGCTATTCCTGAGGAAAAGTCCCTAGTCTGTATGTGTTAAATGTTTTGTTTAATGTTATAACTGTGCAGTCTATGTCTGTGATTTATGTTCTGTGTTCTGTGTGATTTGTCTGTCTGATTTAAGAGCTCTGTTAAGTTTTAAGAACAATGATTAAGAAATTTGGCAATTGGTTATTTCAATGTTGCAACTGTGCTCACTTTTAAATTTGCTTGTGATTTTAAACTTTTTAACCTATTGCAAAACCTTATCTGATTGAAACTCAGGCAGGAGAAAACATTTGATTAGGAATTTTAGGATGATTCTGCAATTATGGGAAATAATTTTACTATTACCTATGCATGCTAGATTTGTTTATTCTGAGTATAAGATCTTGGAATTGAATGGCAGAAAAAAAAAAAAAAGTAGCCTGCTTGTTAGAAAGGAGGAAAAAAGCAATAAAATTCAAGCCTGGCCTAGGCCAAACTGGGTAGATAAGGCCTCTGGAGGACAAAGGAGTTTATGCTAATTGCTTCGAAACTTGGGGAAAGGTTTTGGAGAACTAGTTTAAATTTAAGTGAAAAGACAAAATAAAACAAAACATATCTTTTGAGGCAGTTTTAAAATAATTTTACTGTTGCCTATGCAGGCTAGATTTGGGTATCTTTGAGTATAAGATCTTAAGAACAATGGCTTATTAAAGTGAACTTTTGTTAATTTCCCTGAAAAGGCCTCTAATTAGGTAAAGTTTGTTACCTTCTGAAACACTTTGGGTAATTTGTTAACATTATAAATTATGCTTTAAATCCAGCTCTGCTGGACATGTGGGTTTTATGGAGTCATTCAGGTGTCCACTGTATTATGAATCTTAATAGTTTTTAAGACAATTTAGGAGTGACTAGAAGGAAAATTTGCATATGGAAAAGAGGTTGGGTGGGATAGGGAGAAAAGGGATCTTTTGTCTTCAAAAGTCTTCACTTATTAACTTATTAAACTCCCCTCTCTTCCCTCCACTGCTTTCTGCTACTTTAGCAATGGAGCATCTAATTAGAAAGGTTGTTGGAAATTGGTTAAAGTATATAGCCAGAAGGAAAGAGGAAAGTTTTCAATGGAAGGATTTCTGTGTGAGGAAAATTGAGTGGGAAACGGCAGGGAATCTTGTCCAGGGGTGCAGTTTAGGTGCCCCTCTCCCCTCCTCCCCTCACTCCCTATGGCTACCTTCTTGGAGGTAGAGAGGGGGAAAGGCAGCCATGTGGAACTCACTGCCCCCCTCTTTCCCCCACTAAGTGTGTTCCAGACGGTTTTTAATCAAGTTGCAGCCGCCTGGTTCTTGGCTGAAAGGAGCAAACTGTGATTTAAGTTAGTTGACTGAATATTTGTTTCTTTTGATACATAATGGTTTCCTTAGTTAAGGAATATGGTCAAAAATGTGATCCATAATTTGGTAGGGCTATTTCTAAAAGTTTAATTGGTATTTTTAAGAATCTTTCAGATTCTCTTATGTGGTATTTGGATATTCTGTATAATTTTATTATACAGTTTTAATTGATTGTACTGGGTCATCCTGAGGTTATTTAAAGAGCCTCTGAAAATAATAGGGTTTTTTTTGTCCTTTTGAAAATGTATCTGTTGTGGACAATATGCAGTTTGGGATATTTGTCTATACATCGGGTATTTTAAAAGCAAACTGATTTGTATGTATAATGTTCACTTATGAAACATTTACTGAGATATGAAAATTAATTGTTCTAAGTTGTGAACTTTTGAGACAATTTTCTTACTGTTATCAATAAAAGGTTATGGTAAATACCTGTTTAGGATTTATCTGAAACTTTGGTTAATGGGATTTATTATTGGAGGTAAAATTTCTTGGGCTTATAATTAATGCTATTTGGGAGTTTTAAAATTCTACCCTCTGACAGTTAGTGGGAGCTACTCCAAACCTCACTTTTATCCTCTGGAGAGGGTTGCCCCTCTGAATGGGCAGCACAATTGCCTTGAGCTCTGTTCCTCTATAAACAGAGAATGAATTAAGTATACAAATGATTGCAGACCACTTAAATCACAGTGAATTGTCCATCTCAAACTGGATTCTTTGGCTGAGATGCTCCATAATTGCAGAGGACCTGACATGCTAGCAACAGGGAGCCTTTGTATTGCTGTTAATCTCTGAGATTATCAGGGAGAGATTTGTCCTTGCCATAAATCCTTGCATTTTTTCTAGTTTTATTTTAGTTTATTTGCTTTATATAGGGTTGGTAAAAATTATGGTGCTAAGTAAGACCTTCTAGAGGAAGGTAATTCAATCATTTGAATATTCAGAAGAGAGAGAGTATGGAATGTTGTGCCACAGTTCCCTTTTATTGTTCTGGCTCAATTTCCCTAATTGTCTGCCTCAGTTTCCCTGAATTGTTCTGCCTCAGTTCCTAATTGTTCTGTTCAATCCTGCAATACCATCCCTCCTTCCTAATCACAGTGATCCAGATAAGGAGAAAGACCTGCTATCTTAGACATTATCAGAATGTCCTGTACCTCCGTCACCCCATCAGAATCAGATTGATAGTCCTTTCCCACTCCTACTGCTCTGACTCTGTCCCTGCCTCGGTCTACCCCTGTAGCTGAACCACCTGCATATATATGTCATTGAGAACTCACATTGATTGCTGGATGCTTTGGACATCAAGCCCTAGGGGCATCATACCCCCAGCACAATCTCTCCCTTTCAAATAAATTATTAAAAACTCTCTAATCTCTACCTTGCCTCAGTTTCTCTGACATTACAATATGGACTCAGTTCATGGCTCCTCAAAACAATGGAATAATAACATCAAAGATCATTGATCACAGATCACCATAACAGATAAAATAATAATAATAATGAAAAAATTGAAAATTTTGCAAGAATTACCAAATGTGACAAAGAGATGCTATGTGAGCATTGCTTGATGCAGAGTTGCCACAAACCCTGATTGTTAAAAAAAAAAAAAAAAAAAAAAGCAAGATCTACAAAACACAATAAAAGAAGTGTAACAAAATGAAATATAATTGTATTTTATGTCGCTCTCTCTCTATATATGTATATATACATACATATGTTTATGAAATGTGTATCTGTGGGAGTGTATATGAGAGAGAGAGAGAGAGGGAGAAGGAGAGAGAGAGAAACAGAGAGAAAAGGGGAAAGAGAGAAACACAGAGAGACAGAGACAGAGAGAGACAGAAACAGAGACAGAGAGAAAGAGAGATTCCTCTGGAAGAAAAAGCTAAAAGCAGGAGTGGCTCTGATCCTTTGGTTTATCTATGACTATGATGTCATGTTGCTCCAATGTCCTGAAATAGATCATGTCACTGTAAAAGTTGGACAATGAAATCTATGTCCCAAATTAAATCAAAAGTCACATATTCAGGATTTTTCTTTTCTTTTTTTCTTTTCTTTCTTTTTTTTTTTTTTTCTATATCTTAGCTAAGATAGTCAATTTCCCACAATGTTCCCATCTTTTCTACCCTTGACAACACGGTTGTCAGGTCTAGAATAAAAGTCCTTATGCTTTTTGAATTACGAAATTCTCATGAAATCAAGTCAGGGAGTCCCAGTGAACTTGACTTATCCTATTGAAATTCTAGAAAACATTGCTAAAAAGATTGTTTAGGAAGTAGTGATAACAAAGAGCTAAAATGGTTTCATCAAAAACAGGTCAGACTTAACAATTTCTTTTTTGTCAGTGTTATATCTCTGGTAGAACAGAAGTATCCTATAGATATAATTTGCCTGGATCTTAGCAAAACATTTGTTAAAGTCTTTCATTTTCTTTTTGTAGACAAGATGGGAGGGTAAAGCCCCACAATAGTAGGGTTAGATGGATTCTGTACTGGTTGAATTGCTGAATTCATAGAATAGTTAGATATTAGTGATTTAACATTAGCTTGGAAAGGAGGTCTCTAATGAAGTACCACAGGGTTCAGTGTTTGGCCCCATGATATTGCACATTTCCAAAACTGATTTGAATCAAGGCAGATACCATGTTTATATAATTTGAAAGTAAGTCAAAATTAAGGTTTTTGGCAACACTTTGTATAATCATGCCAAAAAGAAAAAAAAAAAGTTAAGTCTGGAACTTTTGGCTAAATTAAGTTAAAGTCAATAAATCTTTATTAAGTATCCATTATGTTAAGGCACCATGCCAGAAAAACAAAAACGTGACATTCCCTGCCCCAAAGGAGCACATGTTCTACTGGGAGAATACAGCATGTACACAGATTCATTAGTTCAAGGTAATTTCAGGACACTAAATAGCAGTAACAAATGGAGGGGAAAGGGAAGGCTTTGTAGAAAAAATATTGTTTGAGCTGAGCCTTGAAAGTCTCTGGATTTTTAGATGCCAAGGAAGAAAAGAGTACATTTCAGGAATGGAGTATAATAAAGGGACAGAAGTAGAAGATGGCATGTTAAAAGACTTAATATATCACTTTGGTTTGAATTCCAAATAGATGAAAGGAAATGATCTGAAATAAGACTGGGAAGGTAGGCTGGGAAAGGCTTTAGATATTAAGATGAGGAATTTGTATTTTCTCCTAGAAAAATATTCTGGAAATATTCTTTCTCGAGATAAAGCAATCCGTTGGACTGCTTTTGAACTTATTGAGAAAGAGAATTAATAAAAAGGTGAGTCATTAGTGGAGAGTGCCAGACATTATGTTTTTATCCAAGTGTCCCTCAAAAGCACAACAATCATAGCATATCTACAATCTCATAAGACCTAGAAAGAGAACAAGGAAAGGTATAGATTAAAAAGAATGATGATTCATTTTTTGAATCATTTATTTGAAATATTGATAAAGATCCAAAATGAAACTGGAAACTTAGAGATCACTCAGACCAACCCCTACATTTTTTAGAAGAGAGGGGTAGCAATAAACAATTTTAATTTCATTCTTCTCCCTTAATTCAAAGTGTTTTAAGCTTTAATAATGCAAAACCACTTCTACTGAAGTTTTAATTGCATACTTTATACTTGCAAGGACAGGACCTTTGGTTCCCAATGGCTATACCAGTGCAACTCCAGATATCTGGTTTAAAAAAGGCTTTTTAGAGTAGTCCCTAATCAATTGTCATCTGAAGGTCAGGTTATAGAATTTCATCATTACCAAGTTAACTGGTTGATTTTTTTTTTTTTTCTTTTTGGCCGTGGCAACTCATTTTCGAAGCTTTGAGGTATTATCTGGCAATATGCCAACAAGGTCTTGCATTATATAGAACCTAAAGCTATTTGGAAGTCTGCTTTATCCCTCCCTCCTGGTCCTGTAACTTTAAGGAAGCTTTTTTTATCCCTTTCCAACACAATGGTTTCATCTTAAATAGTATGATTTCCTAATAGATCTAGTGTCCAATTCATGTGGCACTTGGAATCTTGGGAACCTTAAGCAAGATTTGAAAATTGCATATCCTTTATGTTGGGTCAGGGAAGCTTTGGGCCTTCGTGATAACTCATGTTATTTGATTTAATAAGTGCTTAAATGCAATGGAAAATGAAACAATCTGGTATTACAAATACCTGCATTTACAAGAAGTAATATTTTCAAATCATCTGCATGTCCTCCCACCAACTTGTCACAAACTAAGGATAGCCTCCTACTTTGCCCAATGCTAATCCTAGAGCTGCTAATTATAAAGATCCTGAACAGGTAACCTCATTGTTTACTTGATTTTATTTTACATTTTCTTATTTAAAAATCCAACGTGAAAAACAGGTTTAATCAAATGTAAATTGCTTATTCAAATCGTCTGAAGTCCTCTTTTTCCTGGAAAAAAATAGCACCTTAAGGCTACAGATTGGTATCTTTAAATTTATATGCTAAAATGTTCAGGAGAAACCTCATGGTACAATGGATAGAAAACTGGTCTGAAGCCAGAAAGACATGTTTAAATCCAGACTCTGCTACATACTGATTATGTGACCCTGAACAAGTCCCTTTGCTGCTTAGTACTCCCAAGCAAAATTCACTATGGTCCTAAATTTAAAAAAAAAAAAAAAAAAAGGCATTCACCAGCATTGGGGAGAATAAATTCTCTGACCCAAATAAAATAATAAATATGGTTTTAAAAATATCCAAAAAAACTTGACTCATTGCTGCAGAGGACAGAATGAAATACCTTATATTATCCTTTTATTATCAGCATATGCCTGTTCAACTACAAATAGCCCAATGACTCCAAAGGGGCAACCAAAACTTGTTAAGGTGCTGCAAACAATTGCTGTTTTCTTAATAGCTATTAGAAGTAAATTCTGAGATCAGAAGTTGAATAACTCCACTTGGCAATAGTTATTTTAATATGAAAGGGGTAAATACTATAGTAGCATATAAAAATGAATTTATATATTGGAAATGTGTTCACATACAAATAAAATAGGGTACTTTAATGCAGAGAGAAACAGCATGTTTAGTTTTAAAATTACAATCTCTTCTAGAGTTTAATCAGCATTGTCATGCTAGCTATCATCACCATCACCACCATCATCATCACCTTTACCATCATCATCACTATCACCGCCATCACCAGCACCAGCATCATCATTATCATCACCATCACCACTATCACCACCACCACTATCATCACCATCACCACCATCATCATCACATTTACCATCATCGCCACTACCATCACCATCACCCACCACCATCATCACCATCACGATCACTACCATCTTCATCATTAACACCACCATCACTATCACCACCTCCATCATCGTCACCATCACCACTCTCATCTCCATCACCACCATCATCCTCATCACCACCATCACTACCATCATCACCATCACCATCACATCACCACCATCATCACCATCACTACCACCATCACCACCATCAGCATTACCTATCCCTGGTCCAGGGCTAAGCTGTGAATTGGTGTAAATTTTTCTTCAGTGTTTACCCTTCTTTCCCTTTTCATCAATAATCCACCTTTTGCAGGGCTCAGGCTTACACAGGTATAAAACTATCATCTACTTTACAAGGTGGTTACAAGTATTAAATGAGATAATATGTAGAAAGCAGCATGTTAGGGCAATAATAGAAAGCTGGGCCTGGAGACAAAAACATCATTATTTGAACTCATATTCAAATGTGACCTCAGACCTTACTAGCTATGTGACCATGGTCAAATCATTTGATTTCCATCTGCCTCAGTTTCCTTGACTATAAAATGGAGGTAAGAACATCATCAGGGTACAGAATTGATATATTTGTGAAGTTTTTAGTACAGTGCCTGGCATGTAGTAGGTGCTTAATAAATGTTGCTTCTGTTCCCTTTTCCTATAAAGAAAACATTTAGCTGGGTAAATAATAACTATTATTGTTATTACCTAAACCTGGTCCAGAGCAAAATTGTGAATTGGTGAGAAGTTTCTCTTCAATAATTACCTTTTTCTTCCTTTCCTTCAATACTAGACCTGTCTCAGGGCCTAGGCTCAAGGAAAAGTTTTCAATGGCTTCAAAACATGCCCTTCAGCTGAGTTCCTTGTCTCATCTCTGTTTTTATCTGCCACCTCCAGGCTCTTGAACTATCTCTTCCCACCCCCAACTTTCTCTCTGTTTCAAGGGCACAGGCTTTCTGTCATTGTTCTTTTTAATTTATTTCTATTGTTCCTGATCACCTTTAAGAACTAGTGAAGCCAGTCCTGACCATGAACAGTTGTACATAATTGTCTACACTGATCTCTTTGATGGCTAGAGGAAGCAAATCTTTGCCCGTTTTAAAGTCACAGATATGAGCCTGGAAACATTACTAGGATGCCTTCTCTTTTTCCTTTTTTTTTTTTTTTTCTGGAAAATTTGACTGGCATGTAGCTTAATGATTTTTTTTAAGAAAATATTTTTTCTTTTTGTTATTTCCTTTTGTTATGCCACAGTTCCTCTTTAACTATCCTGACTCAGTTTCCCTGTATGAGTTTCCCTTGTCTCAGTTTCTTTAACTGTTCTGTCTCTTTAGTCGTAAATCCCCCTCTGACCCAGTAAAACTGAGGATTATTTGCTCTCAGGTTATAAATTAGCAAGATAAACAAGAGAATAGACCTCCTGACTCTTTTCTATCCTCAAGGATTTACAATATCCCTCTAAAATATTCCAAGATATCTCATTGATATCTTTACTTCTTTTGTATTCAGACATCCTGTCTTTGGGTTTTCTAGGATTTATGGCCTCCCTATCCTGATAGAGGTTTTCCCTTGCTTCTTATCTTTTCCTTTGTTTAGAGAAAAGGTATTTAAGAAGTTGGGGTTCCTCCATTCATGGCTGGAGAATGGCAGCTGGTGGGTGGATGCTAGACACTGGATTCTTTGAGATGACAGTCTCCTCCAGCCCTGGGACCAACATGAATTCCTTGGTTCCAGTATATCTTTATCTCTGTCTGACTGGATAATTCCAAATGAGAGTCTTGTCCAGTCAATCTTACTCTCCCATTAATAAAATATTAAAAACTCTCTAATCTCTCTCCTGACTCAGTTTCTCCGGCATTACACTTAAAAAAAAAAAAAAAAGACAACCACGAGGTTAAGATTGAGCCGTTTCTGGAATGGGTAAAGGAAGGGCCAACTCTTGTGTTGCACAGTCACACTTATTTCTTTATATTTAACACTTTATTCTAAAGGAAATGAGATGCATGACAATTAAGTTTTAGTAGGATCAGAGTTGGGAGGGGAAGACTGAATGAAGGCATGTGGAGGACAGTGTAACACTTGAACAAAAAAGAAAAGACACTGAAGAAAATTTTACCTAATTCACAGTTTTACTTGGACTGATGGTGTGAATAAGACCCCAACAAACACCAGGTCTTTGATAGCTAAGTAGGTCTTAATTTTGGGTATTAACAGGAGAAAGCCTGTAAGCAGTCTAGAAGCCAAGCTACTGTTGGGGCAAAAAGGGAGAAACACTAATAGATTCTCTCTTTCAGTATACGTTTGATTAGGTCTTTTGTTATCCTAAGTAAACTGTTTTTTGCACTAGTCCCTGGTTGAATTTTTACTTCATTTCCTTGCATTGACAAATCCTATACTTATTGTATCCAGTCAGAAAACCAAGTTATGATAGCAACTCCCAAAGTTATTTCTTTACTATAAAAAAGCCTACCTCTACCTCAATCCTCAGGTAATTCATTAACTTACTAGTCGATAGCGCAATTCTTTACAGGTTTTTTAGGAACTGCCTACAACTATCTTATGAAAGCAAGTTAATTTTGCCTGCATAATGGAGTCTTCCCCTTTAATGGCATGTTCACCCTGATTAAATGTGAGTTCTGCTAGGGGACTTAGCATCAGAGTCTTTCCCCTTATAAATAATTAACTCTCTTTTGGAACTTAGCATGCCAGGCAATAGTGTGATTTTTTGCTTCTTGATTTGGAGAAAATCTAAGCTTACAAATTCTTTTGGGGCCAAAACCCCAGCTACTTTTGGGGTCAAAACCTTCCTTAACATTATGTATGTTCCATTGTATTTTTATTTATTTTGTTAATCATTCTCCAATTACATTTTAATCTAGTTCAGGCTGCATTTTGTTCTACAAAGTGGCCCAAAGCCTCATGTTTGGCATCTCTGTTATAGACAACATTCTAAGACTATAAATGAGAAAGTGCCTACCTGAATGAGTAGAGGGAGGTTTTTTTTTCACCTGGGAGTTCCTATTATCAATGAAATCTCAGGTTGGGTAGCTATCCTTATCCCCCCTGTGCTAGGTTCTATTTGAGTGTGGAAGGAGTGCATCATTTCAGGTACTGGCAAGAAGAGACAGGAAATAAATGTCTTTGTGAAGAATGGATAGAAAGTTAAGTTGTCTAGATTAAAGAGTACAAGAAGGAGGAGCTGGAGGGGCAGTAATGTTAGTTTAGGGCCAAGGTGTGAAGGGCTAAGAGTCAAACAGTTTATATTTTATCCTTTGTATTTCAAAAAACTTGCCCGTACAATGAGGGGATTGGACTACATGGCCTCTGAAGTGCTATTCAACTTTAGATATGTAATCTTCTGGCTTATTTTATGTAGTCTTAAATATGTTCATGTCATCATTATTAGAATGTAAGCTACTTGAGGGCAGAAAACTGATTTTTTTTTTTTTTTTTGCTGTATCATTAGCATTTAGTACAATGCCAGGTATACAGCTCAATAAATACTTGAGGTGTTTGTTTTTATTTTTTTCCTTTAAGTTATTTTTGTTATGAAATTAAAGAGTAACAAAAAAGATCATTTCCATTTGCAAATAATAAAAAAGAGAATCACATATGAAACTATGAATCTCTCTTTTATATGGGTTGGGTATTTAAAAAACACACATACATACATTTAACATAGTACTACTAGCTTTTCCTTGAACATTTGTATCCTTTTTTGAACTTCTACTCTCTTCTGTTTCTTTTTAATGTTTCATTGACAAATTTTTCTTTCTCTTATTCCTTCAAAAAAAAGTAATAACTTTATCCACTTTTCATCTTCCCTCCCCTAATCTTCCACCACATAGCTCTTCCCCTATAAAAGTTTTTCTTTGTAACAAATAAGCTAGGTTGAACAGGACAAATTAATACAGTGACCTACTTTAATTATGTAGGTCTCATTTTATGCCTCTGATTGATCACTCTTGCCAAAATATAAGGAAGCTTGGTTCATCATCAGTCTTCTATGTTTTTCTTTCCATCATATTCTCTTATAATTTTATATTTTATTTTACTATTTTATACTATACCAAGAAAAAGTTGGAGACAGAAAAGAAATATAATCAGTTTTAGAAATAATGAAAATGGTCTTATCCTATGCTTCTATCCCTTTTTTCTTTCCCTAGCCCAAATCTCATTACTGTTTCTTATACTCTCCTTTTAATATCTCTTTTATAGTCTACTCTCTAAAGCTAAAATTTGTTTTGATCCTGATTATTCCCTGTGCAATTCTATCCTACTTAAATCTGCCTCATCTTTTTCTTTCTCCTGCCTCCACTTATATCCCTTTTGAATTTAATGTATTTGTATTACAAATTCTTTAGACATGTCTAATACTGTTTGCCTAGATCAGAAAAAATAAAGTTCATGAGATGTTCCTTCCTTCATGCCCTTCTTCATGTTTGTATATTATTGTTGTCATATACCTCAATTATGGGAAAAAATATGTTCTTTCTGTTGAGGTCTCGATTTGGGGTACCTAAATGAAATTATGGCTGTAAATGGCGTCTAGTAGCAGGGCGAGTTTCCAATAAAAGCATTTATTGGCCCGGAGAGCTAGATTGATAAAAGAGGTTTATTATTGGGTAAGCAAGGTTAAAGTATAGGGGAAGGTAGAGCCAAGGAGGGCACTGGACAGAGGGTCCAGTGGACAGAGGGTCCTCACATGGTAGCCATGTTTAGAATCTCTGCAAAGAGGGGTTCCCAGCGTGGCCTTTTTATAATAGGAGACTTAACTCAAGGGACTTTTAGGTGTAGCCCCAAAGTTGACTCAGATCCGTGGGGTTGGGACAGGTCCGATCTTCTATTGGAATTCAAAGGCACCAGGATTTGTGAGTTAAAGGGCAATTTACATTATTAACTAGAAGAGGATGGGAATCTAGAAAGGAATCTTTCCCCACGTCATTTCCTCTTCTCCCTTCCTGAATTCCTTTCTTCCTCTTTTGTTTTTTGTTCAGTTGTTTCAATCATATCTTATTCTTCATGACCTCATTTGGGGTTTTATTGGCAAAGATATTGGAATGGTTTGCCATTTCTTTCTCCAGCTCATTCTTTAGATGAGGAGATGGAAGAAAACAAGGTTAAGTGACTTATCCAGGGTCATATAGCTACTAAGTATTTGAGGCTGGATTTGAATTCAGGAAAATGAGTCTTCCTGACTCCAAGACTGGCACTTTATCCACTTGTAACATCTAGCTGCTTTTTAAAAAAAATCCCTTCTTTTAAAACCAACAGGATGGAACAAAAACAGTGTTAAGCCCAGTTTACTTTGTGATCCACAAAACTAGTAGAATTTCAATGGGGCCTTTGTCTCTTCTCCCTCTTTTCAAATTTGATCATGCCATTGAATTTATCTCCTTCAATTGTTTGAATGTTTATTTATTTCTAGGTTTTCTCTATTTGCTTTTTAAAGAGTCTCTTCAGCTCTGGTCTTTTTATCTTGAATGCCTCAAAATCCTTCATTATTTTAAAGGCTTATTTTCTCTCCTATAAGCTTATGCTAAGTCTATAATTATTTGAAGCATAGTTTTGGGTTCTTTTATAGTTGAATTCTTTTTTTTTTTTTTTTTTTTGTATGCTTATAGCATTTTTCCTCTTAAATTTAGAAGATCTAAATTTTGGTCACAATATTTCTGAATGTTTTTAGTTTTCAAGCAATAAATGATGGATTCTTTCCTTTTTTACTTTGCTTTCTGCTTCCAAAAAATCTGGACAGTTTTCTTTTATGATTTTTTTGGGAGGAATATAGTATCCAGGTTTTTATTTGGTCATGGTTTTCAGAGAGTCTGATGATTTTCTTCTTGAGTTACTTTCCTGATCATGTATTTTTTGACAGTAGATTAACTTACATGCTCTGACTTTTTAGGCTTTTGACTTTGCTTTAATATTTCTTATTGTCTCATGGTCTCACACATTTCTGATTGCTCCATTATGTGTTGTTATTTTTTTGTTTGTTTTGTTTTGTTTTACTTTACTCCTTGGGTAAGGTTTTTTGCCTTCTATTTTAAGTTACTTGTTCTCTTTCCAATTTGTTTCTCAAGAACACTGATTTCATTTCTAATTTCCCTTTTCTTATTTTTTTATTTCTTCCTGTCACTTGGAATTCTTTTGCCCAAGTTATTATTTTTTCTGAAGATCTACTTATATTTATTATGGAGTTATTCTTTTCTCCTTGGTTTAACTCTTGGATACCTCTTAATCTATAATATATTTTCACTATATTTGAAAATTTTCCCTCTTTATTCATATCTTCAGTCTTAGTGCCAGAATAGGGACTTTGACCTAGGGTCAGTCTCTGGCCCTTGCCAGACTCTTAGATAGGGCATGCAGTCCTTGTTTACTCCTCTTCTCCTAGAGCCTCTGCTGCTAAATAGAATGATTGAAATTAGAACCTGCTCTGTGCTGAAATTTCTTGCTTCTGTTCCTTCTCCTCATGGCCCAGTGCTGATGTTAGTCTTGGTACCATTCTTATTTCTTCCTTTCAAGGTTTCCAAGTAGGCCTTGATTTCATGTCTTGCTTTGATCATAATAGGTCTTAATTAATTGCATAATGGATATCTTATTGGTCTTAGGTTTCCTGGCTTCCTAAAAACTGTGCTGGCTTTGTTGCTTGCCATGGCTCTGGTTAGAGCTCTTGTCTCAGTCTTTATGGAGTGCCCTGAATGAATTGTCCAATTTTGACTTGCTGCTTAATAACCTTTCTGGGCCTGGCTATTTCCTTCACTAATATCCCAAATTTATTTCATTCCCAATTCACAAGCAACATCAGTAAAGGCTTGTTTGCAATTCCTTCAAATATGTTATGATTCACAGTTGTGGGGGCTTTTGGAGAATCGATCTGCCCTTTTAGCCATATCCTCTCTCCTGTCACTTATTCACACTTAGGTGTGGTCCTTAACAACTATATGAAGATATTGGACTAGGGGATTTCTAAGTGTCTTTCCAGATATAATTTTTTTCAAATAAAGAAAACCTGCAAAATAAATAACTGGAATTATTGTTGGAAAGACAAATAATTACAGTAGAGGAGAGTATGTTGAACCCTGTTCAGAGGTAGCAATGCCTGTGGAAATGATTATTAAATTCAGATAGCAGAAGGGGGAAAAACAAAAAATAATGGGAAAGGTAAATGGAAAAGTGAATGGAAAAACAAAAAGTAATTAAGCAAGAGGGACTTGGCCAGTGGACTTGTTCAGCTTAGCTCCCCTTTCATGTCTTTTTTTTTTTTTAACTTTTTATTTTGGGTGTATTTTTTTTCTCTCACCACAGTAATGAATTAATGGATACATGGGTAAGATAGAAATCTGAAAAAGATCTGGGGGCCTAAATTGCTTGATTGTGATATAAAAATGAAAAAAATATTGTGATGCAACAATGAAAAAAAATCCTATGATACTTGAATGAATTAAGAGGGGCAAAGAGTGAGGATTAAAAGAATTGGTTGTCCCATTGTGCTCTGCCCTGGTTAGTCCACATGTATAATATTATTTTCAATTCTAGGCCCCACATTTTAGGAAGAACATTGATAATTGGAAAAGCATCTGAGAAAGCAGCCAGGGTACTAACGAGCTTTGAGTTCAGCATATGATAATTGACTGAAAGAACTTGGAGAAGAGAAGACTTAGGGAAGTCATGATAATAGTATCCAAGTTTTTGGAGGGTTGACATGTGGGTCAAGGGTTAAGCTTGTTTTACCTGGTCCCAAAAGATAAAACAAGGAACACTGGGGTAGAAACTGGAGAGAGAGAAAGAAAGAGACAGAGACAGAGATTTAGGGTTTATGTAGAAACAAACAAAAAATATAATGGGATGTAACTAAAGATAGTGAATTTCCACCATTTCAGGTTTTTAAATGAAGGTTGTATAATTTTTTTTGAGGATATTATAGAAAGCAGGTGTAGGTGGTACTAGATAAGGTTTACAAAAGTCTTTCCTCCCAACAATAATGTATGGTAGGTAGGGCCTATAGCCTTATTAACCCTGTTTTACAGTTAAGGAAACTGAAGCTCACAAAAGGAATGTGACTTACTCATGGTACTACAGCTACTGAATTTTGGATTTGAACCCAGATCTCTGAATCTTTAATATGTTAAAATAATGTTTATTTTTGGTTGTTCTGTATTTGTTAGACATTAATTAACATGAAGATTTCCACGTGAAGAACAGAGAATCATATATGAAGCTAGGAATTTATAAAAAAATAGTTTGCTATTTAACTGGGCTTATAATAAATACATGTTAGTTTTAACATTGTCCTGTTTGTGTCCTTCTCTAAAATACCTCCTGTTCTCTTTTTTCTCTCTGTTTTTTAATATTTGAGTGATCTACTTTTCTTTCTTTTTCTCTTGATGCTTTCATTAGATCTTAGATTCAGAGTTGGAAGAGCCCTTATAGGTCATCTCTCTAATCTCATAGATAAGAATAGAGTCCTGAGCCTCAAAGATCCTCAGACTTCACCTATTCCCAGACAAGAATCTCTATTCTAACATCCTTAAATAGTGGTTTCCAGTCTTTGTGGATACAGAATGGAGTAGCAGAAAGATTACTGAGTTTAAAGTGCTGAAATGACAGTCAATGAAAGGACCTGAGTTTGAATTCTAACTATCACTTACTGCCTATGTAAGCTTGACCAAGTAGTATACCTCAGTTTCCACATTTATAAAATGAGAGCATTGGACTAGATGACATTTAAGATCTCTCCCAGCTCTACAGCTATGATCCAAAGAGGAACATTATTGTAAGGAAGTTTTTCCTGTTGTCACACTGTACTCCTCTTATTACACCTTAGCTTCCTAGTTCTGCCCTCTAGGATCAAGCATCAGCCTATTATCTCTTCCACAGGAAAATGCCTAGCGAGGCATTAACTATTGAATCTTAATTCGGTGTTTGCTCCATTAGGCTCAATATTTCTAGTCCCTTATTAGTATTTCCATATTAGTCATGTTCATGGTGAAAGAAAATACACCAAGAAAAAAATGGGGTGGGGGGAATAGTATCCTTCAATTTGCATTCAGACTTCATCAGTACTTTTTCTGGAAGTGAATAGCATTTTTCATCATGAGCCCTTTGGAATTGAAAGACAAATATTTAGATAGAGAATAAAAACCATGACTGACATATACAAATTTTTAAAAATAACTTTTTATTGATAGAATCCATGCCAGCGTAATTTTTTACAGCATTATCCCTTGTACTCGATTTTTCCCCTCCCTTCCTCCACCCCCACCCCCAGATGGCAAGCAGTCCTTTACATATTGAATAGGTTACAGTATATGCTAGATACAATATATGTGTGCAGAACACAACAGTTCTCTTGTTGTACAGGAAAAGTTGGATTCAGAAAGTATAAATAACCTGGGAAGAAAAACAAAAATGCAAGCAGTTTATATTCATTTCCCAGTATTCTTTCTTTGGGTGTAGCTGCTTCTGTCCATCCTTGATCAATTGAAACTGAGTTAGATCTCTTTATCGAAGAGATCCACTTCCATCAGAATACATCCTCAAACAATATCGTTGTTAAGGTATATAATGATCTCCTGGTTCTGCTCATTTTACTTAGCATCAGTTCATGTAAGTCTCGCCAGTCCTCTCTGATATACAAATTAATTATATAAAATTATATAAAAATTTGGGGTAATTTGGCATTAGCAATTTGGGAAATCAGGAAAGATTCATTTAGAAGGTACCTGACTAAGATGACAGGAAAAGATAATGACGAATGTTGGAGGGGATGTGGGAAAACTGGGACACTGATACATTGTTGGTAAAATTTTGAATGGATCCAACCATTCTGGAGAGCAATCTGGAATTATGCCCAAAAAGTTATCAAACTGTACATACCCTTTGATCCAGCAATGTTTCTACTGGGCTTATATCCCAAAGAGATACTAAAGAAGGGAAAGGGACCTGTATGTGCCAAAATGTTTGTGGCAGCCCTGTTTGTAGTGGCCAGAAATTGGAAATTGAATGGATGCCCATCAATTGGAGAATGGCTGGGTAAATTGTGGTATATGAATGTTATGGAATATTATTGTTCTGTAAGAAATGACCAGCAGGATGAATACAGAGAGGACTGGCGAGACTTACATGAACTGATGCCAAGTGAAATGAGCAGAACCAGGAGATCATTATACACTTCAACAACAATACTGTATGAGGGTGTATTTTGATGGAAGTGGATGTTTTCGACAAAGAGAAGATTTAATTCAGTTCCAATTGATCAATGATGGACAGAATCAACTACCCCAGAGAAGGAACACTGGGAAATGAATATGGACTACTTGCATTTTTGTTTTTCTTCCCAGGTTATTTTTGCCTTCTGAATCCAACTCTTCTTGTGCAACAAGAGAATTGTATGGTTCTGCACACACATATTGTGTCTAGGATATACTATAACATATTTAATATGTATAAGACTGCCTGCCATCTAGGGAAGGGGATGAAGGGAGGAAAGGGAAAAGTTGGAACAGAAGTGAGTGCAAGGAATAATGTTGTAAAAAATTACCTAGGCAAGGGTTCTGTCAATTAAAAGTTATATAAAAAAAGACGGTGCCTGAGCTTCATATTAAAAGATGAGAGGACCTCCCCGAGAAAGAAGAGGAGAGGGAGTGCATTCCAGACATGTTGGACAGCCAGTGCAAAAGTTACAGACAGGAGATAGAATGTCCCTGTGAAGAAGAGAAAGGAATACAGCTTGGCTGGTTGTCAAATTTGGGAGGAAGAATAATGATCAATGAAGCTGAAAAGATTGATTAGGGTCAGGTTATGAAGAACTTTTTAAGATGAGTGGAGCAACTTATATTTTATTCTAGAGATGCTATGGCATTGGCAGACCTGCACATTACTTTGACAGTAGTGTGTAGGATGGAGTAGAAGGAAAGAGATCAGGAGTAGGAGAATCAAATTAAAAAACTGCTGCAGTAATCAAAATGAGGGATGATCAAGGTAGTTGTTTGAGTACAGGAAAGAGTTTGGATGAGATTAATGCAATGGAGAATAAACAACAAGATTTGTTGTTTATTGGACATGTTGGGTGAGAGAAAGCAAGTTGAGGATGTTGCTGAGGTTGTGAACCTAGAAGATTGGAAGGATGATGGTGCTTTTGACAAAAATATCAAAGTATGGAAGAGAGGAAGGTTTGGGAAGGGAAAGATAATGATTTTCATTTTATTGAATTTAAAATATCTCTAGAACATCCAGTTTAAAATGTCCAACAGACAATGTAGGACTATGATCATTTACATGAAAATGACAGTTAAACCCAATTCTGCCTCATTTCAATTCATATACGAGTTAAGATACTGCCCAACAATGTCATTGGTCCTATTCAAAAATTAAGGATGAACAACATCTAAATAGAGATATATTTTAGTCATCTGTATAGAAATGATAGTTAAACCTACAGGAGATGAAGAGGTGACTAACAGATAACACAGAGGAAGAAGATAATTAGAACTTAGGTCAGAACTTTTTGAGTACACACAGTTAGGGAGTGTGCTATGGATAATGAACCAACACAGAAATGTGAGCAAGAACAGACAGGTGGGAGGGAGCCCAGACAGTACTAAGGGAGGACAGAATATCCAAGAAGAAACAATGGTTAGTAATATCAAATGCAACAGAGAGGTTGAGAAGGATAAGGACTGAAAAGTGACCCTAAGTTGTGACATTTTAGAAGTAGTTGAAAAAGTGTTGAAAAGCAAGTGATAGGAGAAGAAATTGAGTTAGTGAATGTAGTGAAGTTTTTTTTTTTTTTTTTTTTTTTTGCTTAATGAAGGTGATTATTACTAGTGTGACATCATTGAATTTCAAAAACATAGTATTAGTAGTATTATGTAAATAACTGAAAGGCAACATAGTGCAATATGTCAGATTTTGAGTTAGAGGAATAGTTAACCTTAAAAAAAACAGTGAAGGTTAATCTAATGTGAATTATTTTTATTGAGGCAAAACTGACAAAGTACTCCTTTTTCTAGGTGTACATAAAGTATTCCTTTAATGTATTTATTGAAGAATTTTGCCAGAGATTGAAATCAATCTTGTGAAATATAGTTTGCAGATTCTATTATCTTCCCTTCTTTAGAAATTAGGATATTTGCCCTTTCCAATTTGGGGTCTTTCTGTTCATCATGATCCTTCAGAGATTAGTAATCATTTCTCTCAGTTCTTTTAGTACTTTGAGAAGTAGTTCATTGGGTTTTGGTGATTTATATTCACTACATTGACTAAGTGCTCTTGAATCATCTTTTTGCATATCTTGGGGTTCTACTCTCTGATAATCATTTTTATTCTGTTTTTGTCATGTGCAAAAATCATTCTTATGGGAAGAGAAAAGAAACAATTGAATATTGTTCATCCTTCTCATTGACATCTTTTGTCAATCAATCCATTATAATTAGCATCCCTCTTTCTCCATTGATAACCCACTTCTTCACAACATAGCTTTTTAAAAAACCACAAACATTTTTGTCATCCATAGCATTAATCTTCAGTCTAAGTAGATTCTAGGCTTTAATGCTTCTGAAACAATCTTTACAGGATTGTACACTTCATTTGTACTTATCTTCAGTACTCTATCCTTAAGAATCTTCTACATGTATCTTTAAAAAAGTAATTTTTTTCATTTATTGAAAATCTATCTTATCATCCCTGCTACCTCATTCCACCATTGAAAAAGAAAGGTAAAACCAAAACTCACATAATAAACTAATCCCCATATTGTTCATCTACATATATGTTATTAAAATGTGCATATTAATTTATTGATGAATTTCCATATGTATCTCTTCAGACAATCTATCCCTTTTCCTCCTTTGAATCATTTTCTTATGTATTCAAATTTTAGTTCTTGATGGCTGACTTTCCTATCATTAGATCATTGGCTCTTCTTTTTCTTTTCTATGAACTCTATGAAAGATGCTATGCAAAATCTAGGGAATGTGGCCAGACTTGATATAATGGTCACTTGCTTTCATGGTTCTTGTCATTTTTACTTTAGCAATAAGTTCCTTTTTGTTGCTCAGAATGCGGTCCAGATAGCACAATTTGCCTTAAATAATAAGATTATCATTAAGGTATGTCACAGAGTTATTAGCTGCTCTGAAAAGGAGAGCTCTAGCTGATAGCAGATAGGTGAAATCTTCCATTATTACAATATTGTATGTCTATGCCAGATTTGAGAATCTATTAGCCAAGCTTCTTACCTAATACATCTTACTATACTAAGTAGACTGTAGTATACCCTAACAGCAACATGACTTCTCTTTTCATCTTTGCTGATTTTCATCCAAATATTTTCTACCATGTTTTTCTCCTCAGATTCCTAGATTTTCTGAAATGTATCTATATTCTTAATATACAATGTATTAGCATCCACCTTTCATAGTCTATTTGGATAAAGTATACCCTTCCATAGCCAAATTGTAACCATGAGTACAAGATCTCAGTGTTATCTATAAAGTTAAATTGTCCCCTTTCACTAGACTCTAATTTACCATGTTTAGTACCTATGATTTGTACATTTGCCTGCAAAGGAAAGGTTTTATTGTTGACTCTTTTTTTGAATGTCAGCTCCTATGACTTATTGGTCCTGACTTCTTGTATTTTTCCTCCTACATTGTACCTATTGTTCTCTATGTTGCCAGGCTAGTTTGATCCACATGAGCAATTTTAAAATTTTTCCTTCCTCTTCATTTTAAAAGTCTTTTTAATTAGATTTTCAAAACTCTAAGCAATTTTTTTAACTGACCTTGTACATTTTTGTCTCTAAAGCCCATAATTCCTTTATTTTAAACGGTGATTCAACAATCCAAATTTTGCTCTCAGGTAGCATTCTCACAAATAGCTGTTCAATTCCAATTTTTCCTTTCTCTTCTAAATTCCTTGTCTTCAATCAATAATAAAGCATTACACCACAATGACTAAATATAATTTTCTAAAATTTATTGAAGGTAACTAGATTATGAGAATATTAAGTTTATACTAAGTCAATGTAATCAATCAACCAAACAATAGACAGCACCTACCATGTACCCAGGCACTGTGCTGAGAGCTAAGATCACAACAAAACAAGATAGTCTTAGCTTTCAAGAATCCAGTATCTTCATGAGGGCTTTTGTCTGTAAAGTAGCTGTGAATCAGAAAATGAATAAGTGCTAAAAATGTATTTGACTTTTTACAGCAAAAATAGAGATGAAAAACAACTTGCCAGCAGCACAATAGGAGCCAAAGCTCTTTATAATTTTTAATTTTTAAAGGTAGTACTAGTAGATGATGAATTTAGTCATCTAAATTCTTGAGCAATTTTTCATGCAAAAAGAAATCCTCAAGGACAATGGAGATCACAGCAAAATGGTGTTCAGACCAATGGCTTTGAATAATGATTTTGCCTCCATTTTTAGAACAACAAAGTGGTGGTTTCCACTCTCCACTCCCAACATCAAATCCAACATTTAAGATAGAGTATAGTTTCAAACTGGGATTTAAAAATAAGAGTAGGCAAAATAACTTTTTCAAGGGTGTGAAGAGGTAAAAATCTACAAAGAGTAAACCACTGAAGCAAACTGTAGAAATTGCTTTTTCTGTGACATTCAAAACAAAGGAATATATTAGCAAGCCATTCTGAACAATCTCCTATAGTTAAGTTATTAGGTAGATTAATGTTTGGCCACAGAAGCCAAGGTAGGAGAGAGGATCTCAAGAAGGAGGGAGAAGTCAATAGAATAGAATTTGGTCCTGCAAAGAGATCAAGGAGGAGAATCATGGAAGCAGAAGGCAGATTATGAGAGACTGAGAAGCACGTGATAATATGGTGAAAGTAAAGAGAGTAAATAGCAATGAGGTATTTTTAAATAAGAAGAATTAACATTTGAGAGATAACTGGGCATAGCAGATAGCGATTCAGTTCACAAAATAGGAATTCAACTCTCACCTTTGCTGTATATTGTCTGTGTGACCCTGGACAAATGGGTTAATCCCTCAATGCTTCAGGCTACTCTCTCTCTCCCCCTCTCTTTCTCTCTTTCTAATAAGTTTTTTATTTTTCAAAATACATGTAAAGTTAGTTTTCAGCATTCACCCTTGCAAAACCTTGTGCTCTAAACTTCTCTCCCTCCTTCCCTACTTCTTTCCTCTCCTAGACAGCAATTTGATATAAATGTGTGCAATTCTTTCAAACATATTGCCACATTTATCATGATATGCAAAAAATTCAAATCAAAAGGGGAAAAAAATGAAAAAGAAAAAACAAACAACAATGAAAAAAGGCAAAAATACTATGCTGTGATCCACATTCAGTCTCCATAGTCTCTCTCTGAATGTGGATGGCTAGTTTCATCACGCCTATTAAATTCAGGCTACAATCTTAAAACAGGCTCCTTAAACTGGGGTCTGTGCATTTAAAATATGTATGTATAAACACAAACACATACACACATATACGCCCATCCAAGCATAGTTATCAGCTTTTGTAGTAATCTGTATTTTATTTTGCATTTAAAAATATTTTTCTGAGAAGAGACAGATAGTCTTTACCAGGTACAAGGTCAGGCCAATGGAACTTTTTCTTTAGGAGAATATTTAAGTGGTGTTTGCTAGGAACATTGGTGTGAAACTGAGAAGGGATACATACCAGACAGCTGAATAGTGGGAATAGGAAGCAGCAACAGAAGCTCTGAGAACTGTGCCTAAGTATGTGTTGGGGGAAAGGGAGAAGGAACTATTATCTGGACATGGGATTCTATTGGCACAGAGAACAAAAAAAGGAAGTTACTTCTATAATGCAGATCTAGATTTCCTTCCATCATTTACAATCTTAGCTCTAGAGAGGTTGCTTACAGACATTAAATAAAATCAAGGAGAGACAAAAGTTCTCAAAGGGTATTTGTTAGGCTAGCTCTTTCAACTGCTAGGGAGCTAAGGAATTTGAGAGCTGGAAGGGATTCAGTGGCCATTTAATCCAATCCATACAGGCAAGAATTCCCACTATAACAAACTCAACAAAATGATCATCCAGCTTCTGAAAACTTTCAAGGAAGTGAAACCCACTATGTCTGGAAGCAGCTCTAATTGTTAGACAGTTTAGTCAAGCCCAAATTTTTCTCTGTTATTTGTGTCCATTATTCCTATTTCCTACTGAGTTTAATCCCTTTTCCATGTGACAATCCTCCAAATTCTCCAAAACAATCATCATGTCCCTCCTGAGTCTTCTCTAAAATAAATATACCAAATACAGTCTCAGTATGATGACATAAATCAAAATCAGAGAGACAGAGACAGAGACAGAGGGACAGAAAGACAGAGAGACAGAGAATTAGCTTGGTGATATTTTTTGGTGGTAGAGTTTTTGATCTATGTGTCTCTGTGTTCCTTCAGTCATGTTATTAAGTACTCAGAGTCTTGGGCACCAAGAATCCTAGAAGAGTTGACCAAGTAATGGATGAGTGTCTCAAGTTCAGCTATGTCCTTAACAACTCCTTATGAGCTCTTTCCTATTTATTTGATCAATGTAATCTATCAGTGTCAGAAATTGAAACATTCTGACCAGCAGGATGAATACAGAGAGGCTTGGAGAGACTTACATGAACTGATGCTAAGTGAAATAAGCAGAACCAGGAGATCATTATACACTTCAACAACAATACTATATGAGGATGTATTCTGATGGAAGTGGATTTCTTTGACAAAGAGACCTAACTCAGTTTCAATTGATAAATGATGGACAGAAGCAGCTACATCCAAAGAAAGAATACTGGGAAACGAATGTGAACTATCTGCATTTTTGTTTTTCTTCCCGGGTTATTTATAGCTTCTGAATCCAATTCTCCCTATGCAACAAGAGAACTGTTCGGTTCTGCAAACATATATTGTATCTAGGATATACTGCAACATAGGATGGGACTGCTTGCCATCTAGGGGAGGGGGTTGAGGGAGGGAGGGGAAAAATCGGAACAGAAGTGAGTGCAAGGGATAATATTGCAAAAAATTATCCTGGCATGGATTCTGTCAATATAAAGTTATTATTAAATAAAATAAAATAAAATATTAAAAAAAAAAGAAATTGAAACATTCTGACAGGCAGAAGCTATAAAAACCCTGGCTGAGAGAGACCCTCCCTGCTCATCATTCCTTCCCATTATGCTTTTCACTACAAGAGTGAACTGCATCAGCTACTCAACCAACCAAATCTTGCTTAATTCATGATGGAAGAGTCAAGCCTATTGCCGCTCCTGCGTTTGATGCCAAAACAATTTTTGATGCTGTTAGAAACATGCAGTATTCATCTCAATTATTTGACCAGTTAAAAATTGCAAACCCCGTTCACCTGATTTTGCTGCCTCTTCCTAGGCAATTGTGAAAGGAGAAGAGACATCTGATGTTTATAAGTATTTAATTGGAATAAGAGACCTGATGAGAAAATGTTATTTAGAGACAGATGCTCTTGATCTTTTTATGAAATAAGTTCAGCTCTTCTAATCCATGTTAAAATATTGTCATCTAGAAAGCAAGGAGCAAGCATATATAAAATGACCTTCTTCTTCTTCTTCTTCTTCTTCCTCCTCCTCCTCCTCCTCTTCCTCTTCTTCCTCCTCCTCCTCCTCCTCCTCCTCCTCTCTCCTCCTCCTCCTCTTCCTCCTCTCTCTTCCTCCTACTCTTCCTCCTCCTCCTCCCTCCTCCTCCTCCTCCTCCTTCTTCTTCTTTCTTCTTCTTCTTTCGCAATTGGGGTTAAGTGCCTTGCCCAGAGTCACACAGGTAGGAAGTGTTGTGTCTGAGGCCAGATTTGAACTAAGGTCCTCCTGACTTCAGGGCTGCTGCTCTGTCTACCAAACTTAGAATTCTCAATGGGAGGATATAAATATCCTTAAGAATTCTCCCTATCAGAAGTTGCTGATGCCTTATAGATGCTTCCCAATTGTTTTTCTATGGGATATTTCTTAATTAAAGAAAGCAACACAGTCTAATAGAAAGTATACAGTAGATATAAGCTTAGGAAACTTTGATTCCAATACCAGCTCTGAAACTGACTCATCTTGTGATCTTGGGTGAATTACTGAATTTCCATGTTTCAGTTCCCTATTGGCTCTATTCAAGGGAAATGAGAACTTTTTCTTGTCTCATTGAGACAAGATCAGAATTAATAGTATGCTATATGAAGTGTTTTCAGCTTGTTAAAAAACCAGCAGTATTATTTTATATTTGTTAAACCTATTCAACTTTTCAAATTTAAGTTACCTAATTTGAACCAGGAGAGATAGTGCCACAGCATGAGTTCAAGTTCTACTAGCTGCAGGACACTGAGCAAATCACTTAATCTCTCTATATTCCAGACAGTTAAGAGTATAATTTATGGGTAGGGGAAGGGAAATTGTTTATTTGCTTTGGTCTAAATATGTATTTTTGCAGTGTAAGGAACATGTAGAAAATGAATCCCCCATGAAAATCAGCAATTGCTCTGCAATTTGTAGTGTTATGAATTGCATGGGGCTGAGTGACTTGCTCAGGTTCCAATAATCAATATGTGGGTTTAACCACAGATTTTCCTGCTGGTTTTCTACTTAAGTATGTAATTTACAAAATAGTTGCTGATTTACATCAATGGAAGGAGATTCCTTACCAGGAATCCTGTAAACCAATAAATCTAAACCCAAAATAAAATAAAAATCAAGATAAAAATCCTTAGTCTTATAAATCTGGAAGAAAAATCTCAAAGGCCATATCAATCAATCCGTATACATTATTAAATACGGGTTATCTGCTAGTCACTGTGCTAAGTACACAATAATCCATTCCCTTTATTTTACAGATAAAATTAAAATCTAAAGAGCTTATGATTCCCTAAAGTCATCTAAGTCACTGAATTTGAACTTAGGTCCTCAGACTGCATAGTCACTGCTCTTTCCAGTGTCCCACTGAATATGGCCTCCAAGATTATTAAAGCTGGATAGACTTTAAAAATTATCTACTCCAACCTGCTCATTTTATAAATCAGGAGCTAATACTGAAAAAAAAGTTAAATAATTTCCTCCAAATATCATACATTGTAAGTTATTGGAAGCATTGGGAATCAAACCCAAGTCTCCTGATTCTCCAATCAGTGGTGCACTGTGAAACTCCTCATAGTTCTGTTTGTGTTCAGGATTAATCCCTTTCCCACAGAAAAAATATTAATGACAATTTTGGTCACTAGAAAGTAGATAAACTCTTTCTTTATCTTGAAAAGAGATGTCAAATGTCCCTGGTGGGGACCAAATGCTAATCAGGCTCAAAGCTTCCTGGTCTTGAGAGAGAGGTATGTTAACCTTTTGGTCCTTTTAACTCTGTTGCTTTGTTTTCATCAATATAGAACAGCTGCTACCAAGTCCCCAAGGACTCATACAATGGTACACAAAGGCCTCTGAGCACTGCCAACTGTTTGTCCCTTTAAAAGACCAAGAATAAAGAGAGCTATTGTTTTGTTCTGAGCTGAATTCACTTCTAAAAACACCCTTCATAAACCAAGGGAACTGGAGGTCCACAAGATAAGGTGTTTTCTGTCCAAATAACCCATCAATACAATCCAACACACACTTTCCCAGATGGGCTATTTTGCTTTCTCTTTATACACACACATACACACCCACACACATACACATACACACATTTATAAAAAAAAATCCCTTTATTAGTTACAGTGGATATAAGATGTTTTGTTCTTTATCAAAAGTGGAATGTCATTTCTGCTTTAATCCTAACTTCTCTATAGAGATGTCAAAATAAACTTTAACAATTACACAAAAAATGTTTTTCCATGAATCATGCCTTTCAATTTGCACTGTGCTTTTCATAATATCTCCTCCTATCCATTTGCTCTTACAAAGATATTTTAAGAATCAAAAATTCAATTCAGTTCGATTTGATTTTTTTGTTAATAAATAAATTTTATTTTACATCTCACTATTGCATATACATTTTCAAATGTAGGAATAAGAACAAAAGAAAATACAGAAAACAAAACCAAACAAAAAAATAAAACAAACAAGTATCTGTAAATGCCTCCAGTAGTTTTGAGGTTTTTAGTTTTGCTAATAATAACCCAAAGCCCTACCAATGCAATAGCATTTGTTTATAGATCATCTAAGTCTTAAGTCCAAAAGCAAAAGCATTTAATTAAGACATAAAACAATGTAAATAACAGTAGGTAGTCAAGTAGTAGTATCATTCTTTGCTTCCATGGATAAAAAAAACATTACTCCATTGTAGGCCACATATAGATAGTTCAACTGATTACTCCAGTTAATTGGGAGAGGAAAACTATTATTCCACATCTCATGCTCCATGGTAAAAGCTTGTGGTTCTCTGCTCCATATTTTTATCATGGATTTCTATAGATATTTCTCAGGGGTGAGGTACAAACTTTTGAAGCCTCTTACTTTTATTCCAATATTACCAGGATTCTGCTGGGATTCCTACTTCATGGATGCCTTGGTAGTGAAGTTACACATACTACTTCTTCCATCTTCCTGCTCTAATCACAGTCCCTCATCTACTTCTGTATCTCATCTCACTTTTGTGGCTCTACAAGTATCATTTTTCTTTTCTTTTTTTTTTTATGCATCTCTCCTATCTTTTCATTCTTTTCTAAGTTTGTACCTCCTGATGTAATTTCTTGCTAAATATAGATCTCCTGGAACTGTGATATATAAAACATTTTTCACTGAATGGCAGCTCTATTCACTCAATCACTATGGGTACTTGATCTGTTCCTATTATAAATGATTATGTGTGTGTGTGTGTGTGTGTGTGTGTGTGTGTGTATAATACTTCTAATATTTACCTATTGTTAAAAGGAACAAAAACTTCATATAATAAATTTAAGAAGCTAGAAATAAAGTCAATCTATTTATCAATCTTAATTATATTTTAACAAGTATAGCTATAGTCAATAAGTTTACTGGGTTTTTTTTTTTCTTTATTCTCCATTGCTTCATATAAGCCTTATATATATTTCTTTCTTATTCATAATTTTATAATATAATTACTATAATTTATTCAATCAATGGACTCAAAATTTTTTCTAGTTTTTTGTTATCACATATAATGCTTTCAAAAATATTATTGTTTAGATTGGTCTTTTTTTCCCATATCTGTACTATCTTTACAATACAACTATGGTACTGGAATAATTGAATCAAAGAGTATGACAATTTTTGTGATTCATTGTATAATTATATATTATATAATACTATTATACAAAATGTATGTTATACAATTATACAATTATATATTGCTTACTAAAAAGATTGAATCAGTTCCTAGTCCCACTGAAACCAAAACTAGCAGTTTTGGTGCCTGGGATAAGCAGTATTAAATGATCTCTCTCATTAACTTGTAATTTGTAATGTGAAAAGCATATGAGAAGAAAGTCAGAAAAATTCTGTCCTAACCAGCAGGACCTCGTCATTAGTGGGTGTCGAGGAAACGACTAAGACCTGTAAGAGAAACGGGCGAGAAAGAGGAGGGAGACAACATCGCGGTGGAAAAGAGTCTCATTTATTGAAAGAAGGAGCCTAGTTATATATGGTTTGACTGCCTGCATTTTCTGGGTGGGGGGTTGCAATGTAAAGAGAAGAATGTCAGACCACAGGTGTGGCTGACATCCTGGGGCATACTCGTTATCTAGTTCCGGGGCGGATATGGCCAATTTCCTGGGACACACTCATTATCTTGTCTCAGGAATTTAGGACGGATTGTTTGTTCACAATAAGGTTTTAGCTAACCGTATCAGAGTTTACGCACAGGTAGTCACGTTCTTCTTGGCTCTTTGTTTCCTGTCTCCAACATCTCCCCCTTCCTTATTATATGCACGATGAATTATGGGTCGGTGGAGGGCCTGTCTTAGGCTATGCGACGTGCATCTGGACCTGCGGCCTACCTAATTCATTTGGCAGGACTTCTGTCTTAGGCTATGCGAGCTGACACCACCCCTACTAGGGGCGGGCTCACAATAATCCCGTCATAGGACAATCCTGCAGCATAAAGCCAGCATATAGCAGATCGCAGAGTCGCAATAATCCCGTCATGGGCTCCTCCACAGCTTTAGGCCCACTTAACTATCTCGACAGCATGTACGATACCAGGGGGTGTTGAGTTCGGCCTCTAAATTGGCAAACTGCAGAGGCTCAAAAAGTGGATTTTGCATTTGTTCCAACGACTCAGGAGTATGGAGCCTTTGATAGAACACGTGAGTACTCTTCTGAACAGCAGCATCCACCTGGGACTTAACAAAACCAGTTAACTTAGCAAACAGTCAAGGTCCGAAAGAAATAAGAAGGAGAATAGCCACGAACAGTCCCAAAAGAGGACCAAAAGAGTAGGAAGAAGGGTTGTCAGCCAGGGGGATTTTAACAAAATAAGGGATTCTAAAACTAAAGCATCCAAATTCAATCTGAACTAGTGAGATAGGGGGTGGGGCAGAAATGCCTAAGGCAAAATAGGTGCTAGGGGTTCCCATTCTTTTTGGTATTTTGAAAAAATATACCAGTTTTCCCAATGTTCTATCTCTACCTCCCCCTTTTTTTTTTCTCATGGAAAGGAATTATCAAATGACCATTCCCCATATAAATTCCGAGAGTGAATCAAAATCCCTATACATAACAGACTAATACAGTAGCATTTCCTAAAAAGCCCTCAAACATAATAGCAATAATTACACAATTTTAACAAATCCCATCCCAAATCTTAAACACACAGTAATAGATGATCCAGGCAAGGTTTAACAGTCAGTCATCAACCATTCCCAAAGTTCCTTATATCAGTCCAAAGTACACTCGATGCAGGGTCCAGTCCATGGTCTCATTTTAAAACTGCTGCTTCAGGCTGTGAAGTGATAGGAGGCTCTCATTCCTTGAAGAGTGGGTGTGTGCCGTGGTGACAATCAAAGCTGATTGATCCAAGCTGATCCAGGTTCCAGAAGCAAGTCAATATCTGTAATTTGACCAAAATCTAGAACAAAAACACAAATCTAGCAAATAAAGATTAGATCAGTCTCAGATAGACTCAGTTCACCAAACTGTTGCAAAATACGAGGAGGCCAAAATAAATTGGCCAGCAGTTTCCTATGTGAAGAGATGAGTTTGCTTTACAGGACAAGCAAACAGCTGCAGTCTTACAGACCCCTGTTAATTGTCCACCTATCATGTAGAACTTTAAAGGAACAAAACACAAATATCCAGTAACAGACAGATGACCAGACGAAATACTTAGTTGCCTAAGCATTGAGGATACAATGATTACATATGACCAGACTGAAAATAGCAAGGCATGACATAACTGAATTGCATTAACAGCTTCTTTTGACTATTGCTCTGATCAGAGAGATCAGTTACAGAAGGAAAAATTCAAGAACATAACTATAATATAACATAAGCAGTTGAGTTTTAACTGCTTATCAATTGTCCCAGTAATTGTCAGAGGGTGGAGCTTTAAAACTCCCAAATAGCATTAACTAATTAACTCTAAGCCCAAAAACCTTTAAAACTCCCAAATAGCATTAACTAATTAACTCTAAGCCCAAAAACCTTTACCTCCAAGAACAGATGTCATTAATCAAATTTCTGATAAATCTTAAAGAGTTACCGTAACCTTACAGTAATAACAGAAAGAAATTTCGCCTCAGTAAGTTCAAAACTTAGAACAATTATCATATCTAGGTAGATGTTACATGAGTGAACATTATACATACAAATCATTTTGCTTTTAAAATACCCAATACATAGAAAAATATCCCAAACTGCATATTGTCCATAACAGAAACATTTTCAAAGGACAAAGAAAAAACTATTATTTTCAGAGGCCCTTTAAATAACCTCAATATGACCCAATACAATCAATTTAAACTTATACAAAAGACCCAATTCCACATAAAAGAATTCAAGAAGGTTTCTAACATAGCAATTAAAACTTTTAGAAATACTCGGACCAAAGTATGGATCACATTTATGACCATATTCCTCAACCAAGAAAACTTTTATCTATTAAAAAAAACAAATATTCAATCATTTAACCTAAAAGTAAGCATGTCCTTAAAAATCAGTTTGCTGCACTGCCGCAATCAGATAAGAAAAAAAAGTGGCAGGAACATACTTAAGAGGGGTGAGGGGAAGAGAGGATTCCACATGGCCACCCTTCCCCCACTCCTAACCCCGTAGAAAAAAACTTCTCTCAGGTTCCCCACTCGATTTCCTACATGGGGATCCTTTTCAAGATTTAACCCATCAGTTTCCCAACATCAGATTACTTCCCAAATCCACCTGTTTCCAACTTTCTCCTTCTCTCTAGCTACATACTTAAACAATCTCCTTAAAGAACTTTCCTTCCCAGATGCTCCTTTGGTAAAGTAGCAGAAGGCAATGGGGGTGGGTGGTTCCCTCCCCCACCTCTTTACCTACTCCCAAAAGTCTTTCACCTTCCTAAAACCATGCAAACCTCTAATTTCCCCTACAAATCAGTCCTTCCTAAATCACCTGCATTCCTCTTTCCTATTCCCTTCAAAAACCTGTAAGATTCACACTATAGTGAATAGCCCAAACCTCCACAAAACCCACACATGTCCAGCAGAGCTGGATTTAAAGTATAACTTATGTTAACAAATAACTCAATATATTTCAGACGGTAACAAACTGAATCAAACTAATACAGCTGTCTTTAAAAGTTTTTTTGTTTTTTTTAACCACATTTCTTCTAACAGCTATTAGCATCTTATCTCCAGAGCTTTTTATTGCCCAGGCCAGGCTAAGTTTGAATTTTATTGCTCTTTACTCTAGTAGGCTTTTCCTTAAAAAAAAATATTTAAAATCACAAGCAAATTTTCCTTAATCATTGTTCTTAAAACTTAGCAAAGCTCTTAAATCAGCAAACAAACTAGGGGCTGTTTCCAAGACCTCAACCCCCAGAGAGAGGTTTGTTTCACCTTGAATTCCCTTTTCCCATTCCAGAATCCAAAGGGGTTTCTGTGAACTTCCAAAACCATTTAGTGCTTTTCTCTGCCTTCACAGAGAATGCCTAGATATTCCATTCAAACTTCTTTCCTTTAAATGTTGGCACACTGCTCTTCCATATATATTTTAACTTTCTGAACTTTCAAATCCCTTTCAATCTGTTTTTTTTTTTTCTTTTCTTCATTTCCTTTTTTTTTTTTTTTCTTTTTCTCCCTTTTTCTCACAGGCTGCTGCAGTCAGCCAGAGACAGAGAGAGAGAAAGATTTTTCAAACTTCTTGATATTTTCTAAGCCTGCAACACAGAGGCTGAATTCTTAACCCTTACTCCCCTTTCCCTGAGTGAATCCTTAGGATCTTTAACAAAGATCTGTTCCTTAGAAAGCTTATGGCCCATAACTGAAATGAGGTGGACGAAACTACTCACCAGAATTAGGGGTCGGACGGCTTCAGGGGTCCACCTGGTTGAGAGTCCGTTCCTCGAGTCCACGTTGGGTGCCACTTGTCCTAACCAGCAGGAACTCGTCATTAGTGGGGTGTCGAGGAAACGACTAAGACCTGTAAGAGAAACGGGTGAGAAAGAGGAGGGAGACAACATCGCGGTGGAAAAGAGTCTCATTTATTGAAAGAAGGAGCTTAGTTATATATGATTTGACTGCATGTGTTTTCTGGGTGGGGGGTTGCAATGTAAAGAGAAGAATGTCAGACCACAGGTGTGGCTGACATCCTGGGGCATACTCGTTATCTAGTTCCGGGGCGGATATGGCCAATTTCCTGGGACACACTCATTATCTTGTCTCAGGAATTTAGGACGGATTGTTTGTTCACAATAAGGTTTTAGCTAACCGTATCAGAGTTTACGCACAGGTAGTCACGTTCTTCTTGGCTCTTTGTTTCCTGTCTCCAACAAAATTCCATTGGGGGTGGAGGAGATGCTGGGCCTCTAGCCTAATGGGGAGCTTATGTTAATCAAGACATTCACCTCTTACTGAGTAGGGACCAACACTGTGAGGCTGTTTATAGGGATACTATTGCCCAAGAATCTAGGTTTGCCTGGGGAAGAGAAGACTTAACTTAGTGTGCCTTTGCTAGAGAAGGGAAGAGAAGCTCAACATATAGAAGCTGCTTAGTTTAACTTATTTCTTTCAAAGTGCTAAGCTCAGTTACATCAATTCTGCTAAAGGAATAAAGGTGCTGACAAAATGTAAATATATTGAAATGCAAATTTGCATAATCTTTTAAAAATTAATATTCTAAGATTTTGCACCTACTGATGTATATCTCTGATTGTCCCACATTAATTAAAACTTCAACTCCACCAATATTGTCTTAGCATTAAATTTTTTCTGTGTTTTAAAATTACTTATAATCTTTTCTACTTTAATAGTTGCAAGGCAACACATCAAAGTTGTTTTAATGTGCAATTTTCTAATTAGTAACAGTTTATAGCTGTTTTAAGTATGTTTCATCTTTCAAGAACTTCATGTTTACCTACCTGGATCACTCATCTATTGAAGAATAGAGTTTATAAGTTTATCTCTATTTCCTGAAAGGATAGAGCCAGTATGTGGAGTAAAGGCAAGGACTGAGCTTTCTCAAATTCCCCTCCAACAGCTGCAAAATAATACCTCAGAATGAATTCTGAAACTAAAGAACTAACAAAAAGACAATTTTTTTTTAGTCCAAGACAGTTTAGAAGTTTATGATAAAAGATCTGTCTCATTGGGACACACAGTTCAGCACAAGTCAGTACAGATCAATCACTGGGAAGCCAGCCTCAGATCTTGGGGATACATACATTGCTGGGATTTGGACAACTGGTCAAAAGGAGCTTACAGATCATACTGGGTGCAGGAATCTGTTGTATTATTCATATGTGGTTGCAGTCCCAGGATAAGGAAGGGGAGTTATTACACAAGAAGTTTGCAGCGACAGGATGGTAAGGACTCTGGTCGTAGGTCTAGGGTGGAAAAGAGTGCTTGTGGTCACTCACAGATTAGAGCACAGATCAGGAGAGCAATAACCACACTCTCCTTAGTTCATACCAAGAACTGAAAACTTAGAAAACACTAAAACTCGCTCTGAAAACAGCATCACAAAAAACTGGAATCTTGGGACCATGACCCCTCCACAACAGGAGCAAACCCCAACTTTAACATAAAGTTAAAAGTGAAGAAATAGGCTGAAAATTAGGAAACATCAGGAAAAATAACAAAATAACCCCCAAATTACTATGGTGACAGGGAAGATCAAGATACAATCTCAGAAAAAGACCATAAAATCAAAGCAGTTATATGCAAATCCTTGAAGAAAAATATAAATTGGTCACAGGACCAAAAAGAAGAGCTCCAAAATTCCAGAACTCTCAGGTCAAAGAGAAAATACTGCAAGCAGCCTGAAAGAAACAATTCAAATATGGAGCCACAGTCAAGATCACATAAATTCTAACAACTTTTACATTAAGGGAATAAAGGACTTGAAATGTAATATTCCAGAAGGCCAAGAAACTAGGACTACAACTAAGAATAAACTACCCAGCAAAACTGAATATAATCCTTCAGGGAGGAAAAAAAGAATATTTAATTAAATGAGGATTTTCAAGCATTCCTATAAAAAGACCAGGATTAAATGGAAAATTTGACTTTCAAATGTAAGATGCAAAAGAAGCATAAAAAAGTGAACAGGAAAGAGAAATCATAAGGGATTTGATAGAAAAATGATATTTATAACTCTTAACTTTCTCTTCATCTCTTTCATCATTAGGGCAATTAGAAAAAAGAGTACATATATATATATATATATATACACATAGACAGAAAGTAGCAGTGTGTGTTGAATGCGGTGGTATGATTATCTAAAAAAAGTAAAATTTAGGGATGAGAAAGAAGAATGCAATGAGAGAAGGGGAAAGGGAGAGGTAGAAAGGGATAAATTATTTGACATAAAATAGGGCTGAAAGAGATTTTACAGTGGAGGGGAAAGTGGGGAAAGTATGAAGGATCATACATGACTAATTGACTCAAAGAGGAAATAACACACACACTCAGCTGGGTATAGCAATTAACTTGTTCTATAGGGAAGTAGGAAGGAAGGGGAGAATTACAGAAAACAGGGGCTGATAAAGGCTGATAGAGCAGATTGTGGACAGAAACAAAACACTTGAGGAAAGACAGAAGAGGGGGAAATAAGATGGAGGGAAATACACAATAATCATAATTGTGAAATGTGAACGCAACAAACTCACCCCAAAACAGCAATGGAAAGCAGAGTAGATTAAAAACAAGAATATTACAATATGTTATTTACAAGAAACATATGAAACAGGGAGATACACACAAAGTAAAAAGAGGCTGGAACAGAATCTATTATGCATCACATAAATTAAAAACAAACAAAATAAGGATAGCAATCATGATTTCAAACAAAGCAAAAGTTAAAATAGATATCTTTTTTCTGAATTTATTTTTTATTTATGCAGAACAGAATTGAAAAAAGAAAAACACAATAAGACCAAATAGAACATTGTCATGTGCCCAACAGAACATCATATAAGATTCAAAATATGTAATAGTAAATTACGAGTTCAACAAAGGATATATAATGGTAAAAAGACATATATATATATATATATATATATATATACCCATTTTTTCTTTGTTTCCTTGTAGATTGTTCTTTTGTTCTTTGCTACATGCTTTTAAAAATTTATTTTTTCCCCCTTTTGTCCCCCCCACCTTCCCCAAGCAGGCAATAGTTAAGTACAGATATATATATACACACACACATATATCTATATGTTTATTTTATATATACACACACATACATATACATACATATTCACACATACATATATATCCACTCCCATATATATACATACATATATATACTCACACATATATATATTTATACCCATATGTCAGATATATATATTTTAATTTATATATACATATAAACCCACACACTGTGGAACAACATACATATCTATGTACACTCAGAAACACACATATGTATACACACATACATATTTGCTCATATGTAAACATACATCTAAAACAATATTAGTATGGCTGATATATAATATAGATTTCTCTCTCAATTAAATTTTTGAGTTTGACTTTGTCTAAGATCAATGATTACTAGCCATACTTTTTTTTTCCCTAATAAATTCTACTCCTGATCCTTGTTGTAGGACTTGTGTATAATCTCTTCTTTCCTATCCCTGCTAATTCTTCTTGCCTTGTTATTATTAAATCTCCACCAATCAACAATCCCCCTTGTCTTCTTCCCCCACCCTTTGCTCCATCCTCTATTCATCCCTCCTCCTTATTTCTTTATAGATTTTGAAGGGTGCTATACCCTTCATGGTATATATGTAATGCTACCTATTTAACCCATTTCCAATGTGAGTAGGTTTTCAGAATTACAAGCTCTCCTCCCCTGACTAATGTCTCTGTCTCTATTCTTCCTCTGCATCTCATTTGTATAAATAATTACTTTTCCTGAGTGGTTTTGTTTTTAAGGGTCATATCATACTAAACTCTACCCCAATCTTTTCTTTGAACTTCCCAAATGCTGATATAAATCTTACACATATGGAGTACATTTCCATGTTAAAAAAAAAAAAAAAAAAGTAAACAATTTGTCCATGTTGATTTCCTTGAAAGTGATCTCTGATATTGGCTCTTATATGCTAAATTTTCTATTGAGTTCAAATTTAGTTGGAAAAAAGTCCTGAAAATTTGTAAGTTTGTTGAATGTCCATTTTTGTTATGGGCTAGAACTTGAAACAAGGTGTTAACTCATTAGAGTTGATGGAAACAGTGTTATGTGCTTAGGATTTACACCTTTGAGAGTTCACACATTGGCTCACACATTGGAGTTCACAAGTTCGGGAGATTCACAAGTCAGAAACCCACAATCCCACTCTCTCAGAGGAGGAGTCAACCTTTGGGTTCACACTTTAAGAGATCATATATAAGAAGCTCTTAGAGCTTCAGTCAGTCAGTCAGTCAGTTCAGAAGATTGACAGAGTCAGAGTTCAGTTGGAGATAGGTAGAAGCTGGAAGAGCTAAAGGACTAGCAACTGGTGCTCTAAGAACCAAGGAAAGCTTACCAGGCTATTTTGGAACAGACAATAAAAGATTGGATTTTAACTTCTGGCTGCATTTTGACGTCATTATTACACAGAACTGAAACTAAGGCTGCCTCCAGAAAACCTCCCCAAGAAACCTGCTTCCAGAGAGAACCATCATATATTATACAAAAGAAGAAAACATCACACATTTTTCCCCCATTTTGTTGGATATGATATTTTTGGCTGCAGGCCTAGTTCTTTTGATTGTTGGTATATATGATTCCAAGACCTGTGGTCTTTTATTTTGGCTGCTGCTAAGTCCTTACAATTTTAATTGTAGCTCCAATGTATTTGAATTGCTTTTTCTTGTTTCTTGCAAAATTTTCTCTTTGAACTGGGGGTTTTGAAATTTAGCAATAATATTCCTGTGTGTTTTCCACAAGGAATCTTTTTGAGGTTGTGAGATGGTGAATTTTTGGTTCTATTTCTACTTTCTCCTCATGATTTATTATCTAAGACCATTTTCTTAGATTATTTCTTGCATTATTGTGTCAGAGTTCTTTTTTTGGTCACAGTGTTCAGGTAGTCCAATTATACTTATATTTTTCTCTTCTTGATCTGTTCTTCATATCTATTCTTTTTCTTATGTTTCACATTCTCTTCTATTTTTAATTCTGTTTTATTATTTCTTGGTCTCGTTGAACTTCACTGGCTTCACCTTGCCCAATTCTAATTTTTTTTTTTGAGGTTCAGTATGATCACTTTTTTAAAGTTCCAGTTTCAGATATGCTTCACAACAAATCCAAATTCAACAAAAATTTATTAAGCAGCTACTGTGTGCAAGGGCCATGCTGAACTTTAGGAAATGTAGAAATTTATGATTATATATCCTTTATAAATTAAATTAACTCATTCCAGACAATGAAAATCTATTGTTTAATGATAAGTATTGATTATTCATTCACAGTCAGCAAAGATGCCTTTTGAGGTGTTACTGAGGATAAACTGTCAATTACATTGCAGAATAGGGCACAAGAGAAGAGACATAGGTAAAAACAAAAAACAAAACTAAACAAAACAAAATAACCCTTCCCCCCCAATAATATCATAGGAATGAGTGTCAGAAGATTGAGTTATCCTATCTCCTTGAATTCCTAGCTATGTAATATTGAGTATTTCACTACTTCTTTGTTGCTTTTCCCTTTTTAAAATCTAAAACTTTTTTATTTTCAAAACATATGCATAGATAGTTTTCAATATTCACACTTGAAAAACTTTGTGTTCCAAAATTTTCCCTCTCCCTTCCCCCCATTCCTTCCTCTAGTCAACAAGTAGTCCAATAAATGATAAAACGTGTGCAATCCTTATATACATATTTCCACAATTATTATGCTGCACATGAAAAAAGCAGATCAGAAAAATAAAAATGAGAAAGAAAACAAAATGCAAGCAAACAACAACAACAAAGTGAAAATACTATTTGTAATTTACACTCAGCCCCTATAGTTCTCTCTCTGGATGTAGATGGCTCTCTCTATCACAAGACCATTAGAACTGGCCTGAATCACATCATTGTTGAAAAGAGCCATGCCCATCAGAATTGATCATCACATAATTTTGTTGTTGCTGTGTAAAATGTTCTCTTGGTGTTCTACTTACTTTACTTAGCATCAGTTGATGTAAGTCTCTCCAGGACTCTCTGAAATCATCCTGCTGATCGTTTCTTATAACAACAATAATGTTCCATCATTCATATACCATAACTTATTTAGCCATTCCCCAACTGATGGGCAGCCACTCTGTTTCCAGTCCCTTGCCACTACAAAAAAAGGCTGCTACAAAAATTTTTTCACATGTGGGTCATTTTTCCTTTTTTATTATCTCTTTGGGAGACAGAGCTTGGAGAGACACTATTGTATCAAAGGATATAGACAGTTTAATAGCCCTTTGGGCATAGATCCAAATTGTTCTCCAGAATGGCTGGATCAGTTCACAACTCCACAAACAATGTGTTAGTGTCCTAGGTTTCCCAGATCCCTTCCAACATTTATCATTCCTTTCAACCTTCCAACATAATGATAAATAGCAGGAATTTTCCTGTCATTTTAGCCAATTTGAGAGGTGTGTAGTGATACTTCAGAGTTGTCTTAATTTGCATTTCTCTCATCAATAGTGAATTAGAGCATTTTTCATATGATTAGAAATGGTTTTAATATCTTCATCTAAAAACTGTCTTTTCATATCCTTTGACCATTTATCAATTGTAGAATGACTTGTATTCTTTTTTTTTTTTTAAATAACTTTTTATTGACAGAACCCATGCCAGGGTAATTTTTTTACAACATTATCCCTTGCACTCACTTCTGTTCCGATTTTTCCCCTCCCTCCACCCCCTCCCCCAGAAGGCAAATAGTCCTATACACGTTAAATATGCCACAGTATATCCTAGATACAATATATGTGTGCAGAACCGAACAGTTCTCTTGTTGCACAGGGAGAATTAGATTCAGAAGGTAGAAATAACCCAGGAAGAAAAACAAAAATGCAAACAGTTTACATTCATTTCCCAGTGTTTTTCTTTGGGTGTAGCTGCTTCTGTCCATCATTGATCAATTGAAACTGAATTAGGTCTCTTTGTCAAAGAAATCCACTTCCATCAGAATACATCCTCATATAGTATCGTTGTTGAAGTATATAATGATCTCCTGGTTCTGCTCATTTCACTCAGCATCAGTTCATGTAAGTCTCGCCAGTCCTCTCTGTATTCATCCTGCTGGTCATTTCTTACAGAACAATAATATTCCATAACATCCATATATCACAATTTACCCAACCATTCTCCAATTGATGGGCATCCATTCATTTTTCCAGTTTCTAGCCACTACAAACAGGGCTGCCACAAACATTTTGGCACATACAGGTTCCTTTTCCTTCTTTAGTATCTCTTTGGGGGTATAAGCCCAGTAATAGCACTGCTGGATCAAAGGGTATGTACAGTTTGATAACTTTTTGGGCAAAATCCCATATTGCTCTCCAGAATGGTTGGATTCGTTCACAACTCCACCAACAATGCATCAGTGTTCCAGTTTTCCCACATCCCCTCCAACATTCATCATTATTTTTTCTTGTCATCTTAGCCAATCTGACAGGTATGTAGTGGAGAATGGCTTGATTTCTTATAAATTTGAGTCAGTTCTCTATATATTTTGGAAATGAGGCCTTTATCAGAACCTTTAACTGTGAAGATGTTTTCCCAGTTTGTTGCTTCCCTTCTAATCTTGTTTGCATTAGTTTTGTTTGTACAAAGGCTTTTTAATTTGATGTAATCAAAATGTTCTATTCTGTGATCAATAATGGTCTCTAGTTCATCTTTGGTCACAAATTTTTTCCTCCTTCACAAGTCTGAGAGATAAACTATCCTATGTTTCTCTAATTTATTTATAATCTTGTTCTTTATGCCTAAATCATGGACCCATTTTGATCTTATCTTGGTACACAGTGTTAAGTGTGGGTCCATACCTAATTTCTGCCACACTAATTTCCTGTTATCCCAGCAATTTTTATGACTTGTATTCTTATACACTTGAGTCAATTCTCTATTTTAGAAATGAGGTCTTTATTAGAACCCTTGGATATAAAATTTTTTCCTCCAGTTTACTGCTTCCTTTCTAATCTAGTCTCCATTGGTTTTGTTTGTACAAAAGCTTTTTAACTTAATATAATCAAAATTATCCATTTCGTATTCCTTCAATTCTAATTTTTAAAGAGTTATTTTCATCTTTAAGACTTTGTATCTCCTTTTCTAATAAACTAACTTAGAAAAATATTTTTCTTGGATGGTTTTTATTTTTATTTATAGCTTTTCTTCAATGTCTCATTTTATTTTTAACTTCTTTCTTGAGTTCTATAAATTCTTTCTGGGCAGGGAACCATTTAATGTTATCCTTTGGGATAAAGGGATCTTTTTTTTTACTTTAATATCCTCTGAAGGGGAGCCCTTGACTTCTCTATTCCCACTGTAAGTTTGTATGTTTGGATTCTTCTTTGCTAGTTCTTTCTTTAAAAAATGAGAAGTAAGCACCTCTAATCATGGAGTGGGGAGATGATGCCTCTTGCTTCACTTCAGCTCTCCTCTCTGACTTGGAACCCCAAACCAAGAGCTCCACACTCCTAGAAGTGACCATAGCTAGCAATATCCCCACCCCACTGCTTCTGCACTCACCCAGTGTGCTGATTCTTTCTCTGCATCACAGCTGGGGTTGGTATTTCTAATGCAGCTAAGGATCCCTCAGTCTTCTTGGACTCCAAACCCCAACTCTTCACCCAGAGGTGAAGGTTTCTGTGGTTCCTGCTGAGGCTCCAGTCATACCCAGCTAGCTCCAGGGATCCTCTTGGATTGTACCAGGAGAACCCCTGTCCTTCCCAAAGTCTTCTTGATTTTCCTCCAGTCTATTTTTGCCCTGTGATGAAAATTTGTTCTGTTTGTAGGGGAAATCTCGAGAGCTTGAAATTTACTGACCTATTCTACCACCTTCCCAGAATCCACCTCCTAAAATAGATATAATTTTAAAAAATAAACAAGAAATTACATTTTGCTAAAAAGTATCATAGACAATTAATTAATATCAATGGTAAACATCTTTGCAACAAATGGTATAGTATCCAAATTCTTAAAGTGATAGTTAAATGAATTATAGGAGGAAATAGATAGTAAAACTATGCTAGTGGGGGACCTCAACTTTCCCTTCTCACAACTAGATAAATCTAACCAAGAAAAAAAAAAGAACAAGGAAAAAAATAAAGAAATGAATAGAATATTAGAAAAGTTAGATATGATAGACCTCTGAAGAAAACTGAATGAGAAGAAAAAGAAATACACTTTTTTTTTCTCAGTGGTAAATAATATCTACATGAAAACTGGCTATGTGTTAGGGCACAAAAACTTCAAAATCAAATACAAAAAAAAGTATAATTAAATGCTTTCTTTTCATATAATGCAATAAGATTATATTTGATAAATGGAAACCTAGATAAAAAATTTCTAGGAAATTAAATAATCTAAATTTTTAAAATGAGTAGGTCAAAGAATGTGCCATGAAAACAATCAATAATTTCATTAGAGAGCATGACAACAATTAGACAACATACAAAAATTTATAGGATACAAACAAAGCAATACTTAGAGGAAATTTTATATTACTAAATGTTTACATCAATAAAATAGAATAACAGATCAATGAATTGAACATGCAATTACAAATAACTAGAAAAAAAATTAAAAACCCAATTAAACATTAAATTGGAAATCTTGAAAATCAAAGAAACATTCAAAAAATTGAAAATAAAAATAACATTGAATTGGTAAACAAAACTAGAAGCTGATTTTATGAAGAAAAAATAAATAAAATAAACCACTGACTAATTTGATCTTTAAAAATGAAAGAAAAAAATTAAATTATATCATTAAAAATAAAATGAATGAGTTTGCCACCATTGAAGATGAAATTAAAACAATTATTAGGAGTTTTTTGTCCAATTGTATGTCAATAAATTTAACAATCTAAGTTAAATGGATGAATATTTGCAAAAACATAAATTGTCCATGTTAACAGAAGAGGAAATAAAATACTTAATAATCCTATGTTAGAAAAGGAAATTGGACAAGCCATAAATGAGGTTCCTAAGAAAAATTCCTAGAGTTAGATGGATTCACAAGTGAATTTTATCAGATATTTATAGATGATTACTATCAGTATTATTTGGGAAAACAAGCAAAGAAGGAATTTCATCAAATTTGTTTTATGGCACAAATATGGTACTGAAACCAGAAAGAGCAAAAATAGAAAAAGAAAACTATAGATCAATTTCCTTAATAAGTACCGATGCAAAATTTTAAAATAAAATATTAGTAAGAAGATTACAACAATATATCACAAAGATAACACTTGTGATCAAGAGGAATTTATATAGGGAATGCAAAACTGTTTCAATATTAGAAAACATCAGCATTTTCGACCACATTAATAGCAAAACCAACAAAAATCATGTAATTATCTCTATAAGTACAGAAAAAGTTTTTGACAAAATATAATATTCATTTCTATTAAAAATAACAGAAAACATGAGAATAAATAGAATTTCTTTTAAAATTATTAGTAAGTATCTAAAACCAAAAGCAAACACTGTATACCTAGATAAGGTCAAAATGGGTAGATGACTTAAACATACAAGATGATGCTATAAGCAAATTAATGGAGCATGTGTAAGATTAATTTAGATTTGGAATTCACATTTCAATAGGCATAGTCTTAAAAAGTGTAAGTACAAGTTTATTACTGCTCAGAACTTTGATTTAAATAAGACACAAGAGAAGAGGAAACTCAGAACAAAAGTAATGCACAATTAACAAATACAGTGGTCACTATAACAAAGAACATGCAACATGTGTCATCACTACTCTGAGGAAGCATCAACATCTGAATTACTTGGCTGAGAGGACTCATGGTCACAGCTATTCAGAGTCTTGAATAGGAGCCATTGCTAAAGAAGTTTGTACATGACTTTCTAGGCCAAATCCTCAAAGTCCCTTTCCACTAAGGAATTTTTATAGTCTGAAAACAAAGAAGGTACTATGCTAAGTATTCTCATTTGATACATGACTCTTGAGATACTATAGTAGCCTCCCAGGTATACAGGGTGTTCCATCACAAGAGGCCCACCAAGGAGAATATTTATTTGTTCATTCCTTTAGGAGGACTATGTTTGCTCTAGGAACTGGCTAGGTTTCAGGGAAAAACATAGGCCTAGCATAAAGAATCATTAAGGCACCAGAAGGGCAGGCAACTCTTCCTGTGCTTCTCTGGCATTCCATGAGATAGGAACTGTAAGCACATTCTCTTTTTCTCAGCAAAAAGTTTCACAAAAGTCATGGCTGAAACTTATTTAAGATTCGTTTCTCACTAGAATTCCTTATAGCATGTAGTATTTTAGCTATAATATGTGGATAAAGAAGAAAAATTGTGACCAAACAAGAAATAAAGAACATTATGGGATATAAAATGGAAAATTTTGGTTACAATAAAATAAAAAGGTTTTACACAAACTCAATGCAGTTAAGATTAGAAGAAAAGCAGAAAACTAGGGGAAATTTTACAGCAAATATCTCATTTCTCCTATACATAGAGAACTGAGTCAAATTTATATAAATCATTCCCCAATCAATCAATGGTCAAAGGATGTAAAGAGACAAAGATATTTCAGGAGAATCAAAGATATTTATGGTCACATGAAAAAATTCTCAAAATCATTATTGATTAGAGAAATATAAATTAAAGCAACTCCAAAGGAGCACAGCATACCTCTCAGATTGGCAAATATTACAGAAAAGGAAAATGACAAATGTTAGAATGGATATGAAAAAAAATGATACACTAATGCATTCTTGGTGAAATTATAAACTGATCCACCTATTCTGGAGAGCACTTTGAAACTGCCCAAAATCCTAAAAATCTGTATATTCTTTGATCTAGTAATACTACTATTAGGTTTGTATCCCAAAGAGAACATAAAAGAAAGAAAAGGACCCATATGTGTAAAAATGTTTGTAGCAGCTCTTTTTGTGGTGGCAAGGAATTGGAAATTGAGTGGATGCCCACCAATCGGGAAATGATTGAATAAGTAATGGTATGTGAATATAATAGAATATTATTCTATTGAATGATATTATATCTATAAGAATATGATGAGCAAACTGATTTCAGAAAAAAAACAAGGAAAGACTTTCATGATCCAATACAATATAAAATGATCAGAACCAGGAGAATATTAAATACAGTGATGGCAATATTATATGATTATCTACTGTGAGAAATTTAGTTATTTTCAAATACAAGGATTTAAAACAATTTGGTAGGATTTATGATGAAAAGTGCTGGCCATCTCCCAAAAAATAACTGATAGAGCCTAAATGCAAATCAAAGATGTTTTTTCTTTATTTTTTTATTTTTATTGGGTTTTCTTTATCTATGGTTTTTTTTCATAAAATGATTTACATGGAAATATGTTTTGTATGACTGCTTATGTATAACCTTTGTTAAATTCTCAATGGGGAGGAAGGGGAAGGGGGAGAATTTAGAACTCAAAATTTTTTCAAAAAAGGATGTTAAAATTGGGAAAAAATAAAAATGTCAAATAAGATTTATAAAAGAGAGAATATTTTAAAATGTTCTATAAAACTTAATACAAACAACTCTCCCCCCCAAAAAAAATTCTCAACAACAAAAGACCAGTAAAGGAGACCAGTGAGAGAGATGTTATAGAGGTAACTTATCTGACACTTTGCTAACTTCATCTTCCCTTGTCTCTTCTCCTTAAAGGAGGAGGGAAAGTTAATGACAGCTATGATTGTGAATCTAAGTGATTAGAAGCATCATGATATCATCAATAGGAATAGGGAATACAAATAGATCTGAAGCAAATTATATTGAATTCTATTTTGGCATCATAGAACATCAGAGGCATAACAGAGTATGGACTGCATGTGTCCTATGTATGTCTAGGCAGTATATTCAAGTAGAGATATACTAAAGATACTTGGTAATGCAGGAATGGAGTACAGTGTTGTGATTGAAATTAAGGTAAACTGAAGCAACAAGTTTTGAGCATGTTCAATTTATTGGTAAAGTTAACAATTAACAATTAAAAGGAGCTCCTTTTCAAGTCAAAGTCCTGAATGAGGGCTGATAGATGATATTATGGAGAAGAGAAGAATTATCTCAAAGGTAAAAGGTAGCATCATAGGGAAAATCATCTGATTGGTTACAAATTTAGAGGCATCATAGATAAGGGAATAATACAATTGGCTAGAAATTTGAAATGTGGGGCTAATAACAATCCTTCCTTCTATCTTGTCACTATGGAAAGACCACTGGGGCTGTCTTTTAGTATCTATACTATTATAATATATATATATATATGTACTATGTTATATACTATATATAAACTATATGTATATAATAAATACTAATTAGTATCCCAGCAATAACAGACCAGACATTTTGACATCCACTGGCATCCTTCAAGGACAACAAATTTCCTTGACACAAGAACAGAATAATGACCTTCTAAATAGAACTGAACTTCTAAACTTAACTCAGGACAATGAATGATTTACAGGAAATCTGAATTTTCAAACTTAACTCAGAGACAAGCAAAATGATTTCGATAGTTACACAAAATGTTAGTAGTAACACAAAATGAAATTTATTATGGAAAAGAATTAAGTTTATTTTCCCAATTTTCAATTCTTTTGTTTGCTCAATGGAAGGCTTGTCTCCCAAAGACCACTTATCAATGAGCTAGTTCTTTAAAAATTTTAAGACAGTCATTATCGGTAGTATGTCCAACATAAAACCAATATAAGCCTTTCTGGTGCAAGTTTAGAGCAGGCTTTAAACAGGAACTAATCCGTTAGCAAAACAGCAAAAAATCTGAAAAAAATAATAAAATAGAGGGCAATAAGGGCTCATGTATCAAGATTAAGTAATAGTCTATTTCCCTTTAACCAAATGAATTAATTGGATCTTATGTAGACTTGTCATAATTTGTCCTGCACAGCTAATGAAAGAACAAAAATATTGAGTAATTATAGCACAAGCCATAATAAGAATATTTAAAACCTTGGCTAATTTTAGAGTGGAGATTTACATGTCTCTAGGCTAAACAAGAAAATTTAGCAAATAAAGATACCATAAAAAAAAGTCAAAGTAATACAATAATGACCATCAATATTAATTAATATTAAGTCTACTTGTAGTTCACTGACCACTCCCAATACCCATTTATTCAGGACATTTCACCTTGGATCTCTAGATGTCCTCCGTAATTATCTGGTCCCTAGAAGCATCTTCTTTTGGAGATTCTGGAATAAGTCTCTTTCTCTGGGTAACTCTTAAAATTACCTGACACTTTAATTTGAAAAATAATTTCACCCTCATCACAATTATCAATGTAATTTTATGTGCAGAATCCTTAATCCTATTAGAAACATTTGGAATCCAAATAAACATACATAAATACATACATATATACATACAGATAGCTAGTTAGCTAGAAAATATTCTGATTCTTGTCTTTTTTAGTTTGGCTACTGCATTTAAAAATTGCACCACATCTTTGTCTTTTTGGAATCTTTTTGCATCTTTTGTCTTAATCCACCCCATCCACCTAGGAGGATATTATTTCTATATAATAATTATTATTGAGGGATGGCAAACCCAAGAACTCATTCACTGAGTTCTTATAAAGATATGGAATTGCCTACCAATCCCTATTAAAAACAGTAAGATCTTTCATACTTACATCCTATTACAGTGGTGAAGAGGTACTAAAGTATTGCAGCAACAAAATTCAAAATATCGCCTCTCCTAAAAAAAAATACAACTTTACATGTCATGGTAAGAGAGATTTGGTATGAAAGTAGCACCAAGGACATGGTTGTAACAGTATCAAGACTAGTCCTCCAGGTTTAAACCCAAAGGCACAGAATGACTGGACATGGTTATAATAGGATAAAGTATCCTTAGTTCTCTTTGATTTCAGGAAATAGTTGTAGTTACTATTTGGAAGAGACAAATTATATAGCAAAGTTCCACCTTATTCACAGGATATCACAATTAGGCTCAGGATTAACCAGGTGGGAAATTTTCCTGTTTAAAGAGAAAACAATATGTTCTATAAGAAATGACCAGCAGGATGAATACAGAGAGGCTTGAAGAGATTTACATGAACTGATGCTAAGTGAAATAAGCAGAACCAGATCATTATACACTTCAACAACAATATAATATGATGATCAATTCTGATGGACATGGTTCTCTTCAGCAATGAGAGGATCTAGATCAGTTCCAATTGATCTGTAATGAACAGAACCAGCCACACCCAGAGAAAGAACACTGGAAAATGAGTGTGGATTACAACATAGCATTTATACTCTTTCTGTTATTGCTTGCTTGCATTTTTGTTTTTTCTTCTCAGGTTATTTTTACTTTTTTTCTAAATCCAATCGTTCTTGTGCAGCAAGATAACTGTATAAATATGTATACATATATTATATTTAACATATTTAACATGTATGGGACTACCTGCCATCTAGGAGAGAGGGTGGAGGGAAGAAGGGGAAAAGTTAAAACAGAAGTTTTTGCAAGGATCAATGTTGAATTTACCCATACATATGTTTTTTCATATAAAAAGCCATAATTAAAAAATGTAAAAAAATTAATGTTAAAAAAAGATAGAGAAAATAATGGGGGAAATGAATCATTAGGACTCTACCTTTGACTATGCCAAGATTGTTCCCTCAACTTTTCCCAGACATAGACATTTTTATCTGTAGGAGTTTCTGTTTGAACAACTTATGGCATTTCCATCAAATGGTGGATTATTGATTTAATTGTATTTTAGACATTTGTTCCTGAATTAAAAACTTAAAGCAAAATCAACTAACAGTTCCAAGAGAATTTATCTCAATTAGCAAGTTTAACTAATTATAGCTTAGGGCTAGATAGAGTAATTATTATTTCTCTTATGTTGTTTCAATAACAATTAACAATTAAATAAAACTTATTAGAACTTTGAAAAAATCTCTCAACATCCTTTTCTTCTCTTTATTTTTCTTCTTAAATTAGAACTTATTCTTGTATAGAAATCAATCATTAGACATTAAGAAAATCTTATAAATAGAAAAAGAAATTGAATAGGCTATAAATGAATTTCCTAAGAAAAAAGCATCAGGACCAGATGGATTTACAAGTGAATTCTATCAAACATTTAAAGATCAATTAATTCCAATATTAAATAAATTATTTGGAGTGATAGGCCAATGAAAAGGTTTCACCAAACTTCTTTTATGAAATAAATATAATACTGACACTTAACTAGGAAAAGTAAAAACAGAGAAAGAAAATTATAGATCTTTTTTTCCCTTTCTCTAATCAGTGAATTCACCTTTTCCTTTAACACTAAAACAATAAATCTGTCACTCTCCAGGGAAAGAGTGATAAAGGTCTAATTTCCACAGTTTTATTCTTATTTTTCTTTAAAAAGCAAATTCTGCAGAATGCTACTCCAAAACTCACCAAAATGTTTCAAATTAGGTTTTGGAAATTCACAATAGAGAAACTATATTTTAGTCTCTTACTTAGTTTATAATGTCATAAATTTCTATAAACTGGAAACAAAGATTTCCTCTTGTGTTTTTTTGTCTGCCTTCTAACTTAGCCAGAGAATATCCGATATCATGGCATAGTAAGTCAGATATTTCCAGGGTTTTCAGATTTCCTCTACAAAACATGAAGAACATTGCCACAAAATGAACATAGAGCAACAAAAATAAAGATGTAAAGCTATTGTCTTCCTTTGGCAACTTGAGAGGAATTCAGAAATGACAGTATCTCCAGGGCTGATGTTTGGCCTGAGTAAAGTGTAAACACTTTTAGATTGACTTTATTGAATCAACAAACAGTAGGCCCTAGGGGAAGGAGACCAGAGTGCAGAAACTTTCATTTTAGGAAATTTAACCTCACAAACTTTCATCCAAAGAATACCTGGTGACTGAGTGGAGGAAGATCCAGGATAGCTCCAGGCCTAGCTATTTCTAGAGGCCAGGCATTGCCAATCAGAAGTAATTGTAACCTGTGGGTATGGTTGAAGAGGAGGAGTAAGTACACTTCTGGTAACTGCAGTAACCACAGGGAACAAGGACATTTTCCAGAGGGCATGGTTGGGGGCCCTAACTGTAGCTTAAAGGAAAAGAGGAATCTCTGAGTTTGAACCCCCAGACAAAATTCAGAAAATAACAATAAGGAGGACCTGAGTCCTGAAACATCATTACCCACAATTTGAAGTTAAAATCTGATTATAATAATAAGCTGCTAAAAAAAATAAAGCACTACACACACACATATGTATATGCACACATATATGTATATGTATATATGCACATGTGTAGGCATATATATATATACACACATAAATATTTAATCTTGATATTTTTTCATTTTATATGAAATCTTTAAACTTCAGAAAGTTTTTGTACTTATCTCTTAATGGTTCCTACTTTGAATTTGGCATTATTTTAAAACATTATAAATATTGATTCTCTGAATTCTGTTCAGCATAGTATATATTTTTTCAACTTCTCATACTAAATTTGTGTGTGTCCTTATGTTGTAGTAATATTTTTGGTAGGTAAATATTGTTACATAACAGTCTTTTAATCCATTCTGTATGCCTTTTTTCATTATAGGGAAGTTTAATCCATTTATATTCAATTTTATAATTTCTAAATTTGGGTTTTCTTCAATCATATTTAATCATATTATTTGTTTTGTGAGAGTTGACCACAAAATACTTAATTGACATTAATATTGATCCAAACAAAGTTTGAGCAGGCATACATAAACTTTGTCACAATAACAATAAACATGTGATTTTCAAATGTTTTAAATGTTCTTAATTCTTCTCCTAATACCAGATAGGCATATTATTTTGGAATTGCTCACTTCATGTTTTTCAAGCCACTTATTTGTTTTCTCATTCTTCATCTGTAATAACTGCACTCAAAATTTTTTGTCTTTTCTTAGCCCACAAAATTGTTTGTTCTTTTTGTTCCCTTTTTATAAGCCTCTGAACTATAGAAGGCATGGGAAGAATTAATGTGCAAAGCGTATCTGCACTTTGTGTAATCTGCAAAGAGCTATAATTCTTCTAGTCTCTTTACTGGATTTGGAGTCAGAATACTGGGGTCCTCCCTCCTGCTTTGTCTCTTTTCTGGGACTCTATTTCTGAAGCTTCGATGGTTAGAAGTTTCTGGAAAAGAAAATTCCAATTTCATTAATAATTGGTACCATCTGTCAGTTTCTTCCAAGGTGGAATTAGTTTAAAATACCAATGGGGATTATTTGAATGGGACCCAACTCTTCCTAACAAAACAACTGAGATTGTCTCACATATTTCTTGTTGCATAAAATGAAATTGGACATGGGAGTCTCAGAGAGAGCTTGATAAAACATTGTTCCGTATCCTAAGGACAGACTCTCATGTGATAAATATGGACTTTATACTCCCTCCCTGGTGATTTCTATTTATGTCATCTTTCTCTCCTTGTCTCATTTGGAGGTCACATTTCTAACTACAGGAATGTGCCCCTAATTGGGGATGTGAATCCTTAGCACCTTTCTCCTGTTGCTCCTGCTTCCCCCTCCATATTCTCCTGGATATTATTAGTTAAATCATGTTTTTTTGCCTTAAACTAATTCAGAAAATAACAATAAGGAGTACCTGAGACCTGAAATACCATTATCCACAATTTGAGTATTTGCTCTATGTTCATTTTGTTCTGCATAATTTGTAGAGGAAATCTGAAAACCCTGGAAATATCTGAATTTGAGATTTGAAACTTTATCTTTATGTTTTAATAGGCTTTTCTAAATCTTTTGCAAAACTCCTTTAAGTTTTATCAGCAGAACCCAAAATGGATTAATTGACTAACCAATCAGTCAATAATCATTTATTAAACAATTACTGTATGCTGGGCATTGTGTCAAGTGCTGGGTATGCCAAAAATCAGTGCATGCTTTTTAAAAGTTTTCATTTAAATTAATGGCACAAATAATAACTTTTTTCTTTGAATTCCTTGAATCCAGGAAAATAAAAATTTATAATTTTTTAAATAATTCATAATACAAATTCAAGGATGACAGAGGATTACAAGTAGTACAGGTTAAAATAGCAAAAGAGTGAAAATGAGAACAAATCTGAAGAAAATTTAGTGTGAGATCCCATTAGTCTATCTCATGCCAAGAATGAAGCTTTCTCAAAGGCACCAGATGTAAGGAAAACAAAAAACTTGTCATGGTTTCTATAATAATTTAATTTATCATCAAGAAATTGAATTCAACAAATATAGATTCTAATCCTTCACTATCTAGTATGGTATAGAGGAAAGTAGAAACATATTTGAAAAGATTATATTGTAAAGAATAGCTGGACCAAAAAATACACAAAGGAGATTTATTCTGGACATGGTTTAATAATCACAACATTTATATAGCATTTACTATGATAAGACAGGCACTGCACTAAGTGCTTTACAATTATTTTCACATTTGATCTTCACAACACCCTGAATTATAGGTGAGGCAAGGAGAAGTTAAAGTACGTGGCTAGGGTCACATAATTAGTAAGTATGAGGCAGGATTTGAATGCAGGTCTTCTTGGAATGGTGGGAATATAAGGATAAAGAATATTTCCAAGATATGATATATAATAGATCTTCTAGAATGAAGGGGTTTCTGGGACACGGTGAAGAAGCCAAGGAGAAAGGGAAAAACCATCAACTAGATCATTTGTGGATTTCAATTATTCATGCTCTAGCCATATACTACTCTAGCCACAAACCCCATTACCAGAAATAATTGAGAATTGGCTATCTTCTCAGAGGCAACATGAGAAAGCCATTGACTTTGTGATCAATGCTTATTTGAGATGAAAAGCAAGGTGATAATTGGTGAAGAAACTGAAAAATTTGACATGGATAGAGCTAAGCAGCATAAAAAAGATGTCAGATAATTTTAGAGGGAAAGCTATTGATTCTAATAGGTTTTAATCAAAACTTCCAGATGTAATCTGTGATGACCGTGTATTTAAAGTCAGCCAGAGTCAGGAAAGGAGGTTAGGGGAAAATCTTCGATCTTTATTCTTTGTGGAGATGAAGAGGGATCAGAGGTGAAGGGGGATTGGAGGTAAAGGGGGATCGGAAGTGAAGGGGGATTGCGATAGCAATGTGTGCAGCTGCAACAAGAAGCCAGCCAGCAGTCTCTCCCTGCCTCTCTTCCTGCCCCTCTGCCTCCACCCACCAAAATCGTCATTTCCTATACAACACATCAGGATTTATACAAAGAGTGGGCAGGGGCCATTCTTTCTCCAAGGATATATATATATTAATAGAGTATGGTCCAATTAGTATTTAGCCTCACGTGCTTGGGACCTCAGTGCATCAACTCAAGCCTCAGCCCATTAGATCTCCTGCTTTCTTTTGTTTTAGAACACAGGTGGTCATGCCATCCCTGACTCCTCAGGGAGATCAGAGCCCCCAAGGGGAGGTGATCATGACCCTCCTGACTTCTCAGGAAGGGAGGTGAAAGCACTAAAAAGGAGATGATCACGCCCTCCCTGACATCTCAGGAAGGGAGATGAAAAGCACCAAAAGGAAGTGGCGATTGCTAGCGGGTTTCTGGGCTGGAGGGTCTTATTATGCACAAACCCATCAGCATGGGAGGTATTACACAAGCACATAGCAATAACATAGAGGCTATTAGTGATGACCCTCCCCTCAGTCAGGGCAGGCTCTATGTGGTGTAACAAATATGAATTGTACATGCAAGTAGCGGTATAATAAACAATATAAATCAACATGGTGTTGTAAAAGATTGCCAGAAGTCCTAGAAGGAGGGTATGTAAACAGCAGTCACACATATGCCTTCTTCAGCAGCCAAGAAATAGTCCAAAACCAATCTATTGTCCATTGCTTCACATGTCAGGGAATCCAATGATCCCCCCACGTTTTTGAAGTCCTGCAAAAGTCTTTTTATGTGTTAGGGAATCCAATGATACCAGCAAATTTTGAAGTCCTGTAACAGTCTTATCATTTCCCAGAAAATCCAATGATTCCTGACGGTTTTCAAGTCCACAACAATCTTATCATGTCTCAGAGAATCCAATGATTCCTGAGGGTTTTGAAGTCCAACAATTTTCAATGTCCATGAGTCAGTCGCCACAACTGCCACGCTCTTTCGATGGTGAGCACAATCAGCAACAGCACAACCCGTTATTTCTTGGGTCTTCTCCTTCATTTCAATGGTCTGCTCCATCTCTCTGTGATGGACAAAGCGAATACGGCTTGTTGGCACCCATCTGACTCCTTCTCCATCTGTAGAGATAAAAGCAAACCCTCTCCCCCAAGCAGTTAGCCTATCTGGTCTCTTCCATTCACCACTTTCTGGGTCTCTCCACATCATCTGGCAATTATCTAAAGATAGTAGAGCTGCTCGCACTGGACATTGCCCTTCTGGTGGGTTATAAAACCTGTCTGCCGGAGCCAGTGCATCTTTGTCAAAAATCAAGAAATTAATAGTATAAAGAGGAGGTTCAGAAGTTCTCTAGGGTTACCTGTGGCTCCTCCTTTCTTTTGTGTTTGGAGGAGCATCTTAATGTCTCTGTTTCTCCTTTCTACTATACTATTGCCTATCCTTGAGGATTAAAAGGTATGCCAGTGATGTGTAAAATCTTATACTGTGCATAAAAGTATGCAAAATGTTTGGAAGTATATGCAGAACCATTGTCTGTTTTTATTGCTTGTGGCACATCCATAATGGCAAATGCTTATGTGAGGAATTCAGTGACCACTCGGACTGTCTCTTTTGCTGCAGCTGGGACAACCGGGATACCCCCTGAAGAGGTGAAATCTGTTCCTCTCCAGCCTATGGATCCCTTGCCTCCAGGCACAGTAGGCTTGACCATTTTACCTCCTTTTTGTACGTACAAAACAATGTCCATCCACACACTGATGTGGGAAACTGGGGAATGTGTAGATAATATCCCAGTCACTAATACAGGTAGACAATGTGAGACTTATCACCCAGGAGAAGTAGTAGAATCAGGTTTACTCATACAGAATCCTAATAAGCAACCTGATAATAGTCACCCAGATTCTGACTCCAGGCCACAAAATCCAGGAATATACTGGACAGTAGCTGTAACAGCTGACCGACCTATGCTCACAATCTGTATAAATGGCTTACCATTGGAAGGATTGGTAGACACAGGTGCAGATTGTACAGTCATTAGAGGTGCCAATTGGCCCAGTCACTGGCCAAAAATTAAAGCAGACACCTACATGTCTGCATGTAGCAGCTGAATAGCAACTGAAGTTAGTGCTGCCCCTATGATATGGACTTTTGAAGGCAAAACAGGAGTTTTTACTCCTTTTATAGTTGAAAAAATTCCCATCAATCTGTGGGGAAGAGAAGTTTTACAGCAATTAGAATTTTTTAAGCAGGACTGCTGTTGAAGGCCTGCTAACACTTTCACCTGTTCCTATCCAATGGAAAACTGATACAACAGTGTGGATAGAACAGTGGCCCTTAGGTAGTGATAAAATTCAGGCCTTATTAGATATAGTACAGGAGCAGCTTGACCAAGGACACTTACAACCTTCTCTAAGCCCTTGGAATTCCCCAATGTTTGTTGTAAAAAAGAAATCTGGAAAATGGAGGATGTTGACTGATTTAAGAAAAATGAACGAACAGATGGAAACTATGGGAACTCTTCAGCCTGGACTTCCATCTCCTACTCAATTGCCTAGAGAATGGCCTCTTTGGGTCATAGATATTAAAGATTGTTTCTAGTCTATCCCTCTGGATAAGGAGAATATGAAAAGCTTTGCCTTTTCAGCGCTCAGCGTTAACTTAGCTGAGCCTTATAAAAGACATGAATGGACAATTTTGTCACAGGGAATGAAAAGCAGCCCCACGTTGGGTGCCAAATGTGATGACCACATATTTAAAATCAGCCGCAGTCAGGAACTCGGATTAGGGAAAAATCTTCTATCTTTATTCTTTGTGGAGATGAAGAAGGCTCGAAGGTGAAGGGGGATCGTGATAGCAATGTGAGCAGCTGCAACAAGAAGCCAGCCAGCAGTCTCTCCCCATCTCTCTTCCTGCCCCTCTGCCTCTACCCACCAAAATTGTCATTTCCCATACAATACATCAGGACTTGCACAAAGAGTGGGCGGGGGCCATTCTTTTTCCAAGCATATATATTAATAGAGTATGGTCCAATTACTATTTAGTCTCATGTGCTTGGGACCTCAGTGCATCAACTCGAGCTTCAGCCTATTACAATAATCAATGTTATTTTCTTAAGAAAGAATAATTGTATCAAATGAGGAAAGAATATATAACTTTCTGGTCTGATTGTTCTCCAAGATAGCTAACTACAATCTCTTGAGCACTTTAGTATTCATGTTAATGTAACCTACAAACATTGAAATGAGCTTTGGCTCCCATCTTCACTCTAACTTTGCTACCTAGGGATATATATAGCATTTGAGATTTCCTCATCACTCCAAATTTTTATGATCTTGAGTTCTGGTATTCTTTTTTCTTCATCCTAAGTCTCCTCTCCTCTCTGTCTAGAGATAAGTAGCAGATTTTGTCATCAGTCCTCTAGAATCATGGTTAGTCATTGCACTGATCAGAATTCTGAAGTATTTCAAACAATTTAAAAAATTATATATGTGTGTGTGTGTACGCACACATGCACATAAACATATATACACACATTATTATATATTATATATATTATGTATTATACATACAATATAATATGTATTATTATACATATATTATTATATGTATACATAATGTATAAATATACATATATATGTCAGTCAGCAAAAAATCTGCCCCATACCATTTCTCCCCAAATGAGGGCAAAAGAAAAAAGCTCTTGCTACAAATAAATGTAGTTAAGCAAAAGAAATTTCCTCATTCAAAAAGTAAAAGAAAAAAGAACACACATAGACAATGTGTTAGGGTTCAAGGTCTGCTCAAAACTGTATATCTAGATAAGGAATATGGAACAATAAAACTTCTTATCTGTTTTGTCTCCTATTTGTCTCCTATAAAAAAAACCTTATCCAGATTCTTATATGCCTTTTTGTAAAAGTTCCATCTCTGACTTCTTAGGGGTCTCCTAGGTTGATTGAACTGTAACTGATCTCTATTATACTATTTGTAGATAATATTCTTATAATATTCTTTTACAATTATGCTCTCCCAAATCTATTGCTCTCCTGAATCTATTTCATATTATCCCTCTTGGTACCTATTTTACCACTTCAGTTTCATTCAGCATTAGCTCATGTGTGTAATGCTGGAGAAACTGAGGCAGGATAGAGATTAGAGAACAATTTAATATTTTATTTGAAAGGGAGAGATATACTGGGACTAAATGGATCCATGGTTTAGTCCCAGGGCTGAATGAGATTCTTGTCTCCAAAAATCCAGCTGTGAATGTTGGCTATAAGATTCTTTTATAGAGTGACAAAAATGGTGACATAATGGAGGAGGCACCTAGGATGACATGATATTCTAATGATGTCTAAGATATAAGACCTTTATCCTATCAAACATTAAGAGGGAATGATTATAGCCTAAGGTCTAAGATATAAGACCTTTATGCTATCAAATATTAAGAGGGAATATTTATAACCTGAGGCAGAGTAACTGAATAGGACAATTAGGGAAACTGGGTCAGGACATTAAAAGGGAACTGTGGCACAACATGTGAGTCTTTCCAGACTTTTCTGAAATTAGCCTTTTTATCATTTATCATAGAACAATAATATTCCATCACATTACTATATCCTAATGTATTCAGCCATTCCCCACTGAATGGGCACCCCTTCATTTTACAGTTCTTTGTCACCACCAAAAGCACTGCTACAATATTTTTTGCATATGTGGGTTCTTTTCCCTCTTTTATGACCTCTTTGGAATAAAAATCCAGTAGTGGCACTGTTGGATCACAGTATTATAGCACTTTGAATATATTCCAAATTGCTCTTCACAATGGTTGAATCAGTTCACAACTCCACCAATAATGCATAAGTGCCCCAATTTTCCCACATCCCTTCCAACATTTATCATCATCTTTTCCTGTCATCTTAGCCAATCTGACAGCTTTAAGGTGGTAGCTCAGAATTATTTTAATTTGTATTTCTTTAATCAATACTGATTTGGGGCATTTTTTTCATATGACTATAGATCGTTTTAATTTCTTCATCTGAAAATTGTCTATTCATATTCTTTGACCATTTATCAATTCAGATTTACTTGTATTCTTTTGAATTTGACTCAGTTCTCCATATATTTTAGAGGTGAACCTTTTCAGACACATAAGCTGTAAAAACTGCTTCCTAGCTTTCTGCTTCCCTTCTAGTCTTGGTGGAATTGGTTTTACTTATGTAAAATTTCTTCGATGTAATCAAAATTATTCATTTTGCATTTTATAATGTTCTCTATTTCTTTAGTTATGAATTCACCTTTCTCCAAAGATCCGACAGGTAAACTATCCCTTGCTCTCCTAATTTGCTTGTAGTATCACCCTTTATGACTAAAATCACGTACTCATTTCTACCTTATCTTGGTTGGGGGTGTGAGATATTGGTTTTTGCATAGCTTCCACCATACTCTTTTTCCAGTGTTCCTAGCAATTTTTTGTCAAAAAGCAAGTTCTTACCCCAGAAAATGGAATCTTGGGTTCATCAAACAGTAAATTATTATAGTCATTGATTATATTATTTTTGTGTATTCTGGTAGAATTCGTAGCTTAATTCTTCACCTTGACAAAGTCATCGGAAATCCATAGTTACTGTATTCAATCAGAAAGCCAAGATATGATAACAACTACCTCTGACTCACCCATCCCCAATCTCCCTGTAAAAGAACCTAACTGTACCTCACTAGGTTGCCAATGTCTATTAGGATCCTAACTCCTTTTTAAGACCAGCACCATCTCACCTGTCTCCTTTTTATTGCTAACTCCCTAAATCCCTTTTACAATTAGTCTGCCTTAAAGAGTGGAGGATCCATTAGGAAGTTGCCACATTTAAACAGCATCTTCTTCCTGAATGATTTCTTCCTTCTGGTTAATGGTGAATTCCACTTGGAAGTGTCACTTTCCCCTTGTTAAATGCAAAAAACCCAAACCAAACCAAAATAAAACAAAAAAAAACCTTTTTCTTGCTGAAAATCCTTATGGACTTGGTCCACTCTTAGCAGCATAATAAAATCTTTGTTCTTTATATTGGAGAAAGCTGGAGCCTACAAGTTCTTTTGAGATACTTCACAACACCATTCAGTAACCCCAATATGCTTTGGGGGTCTATAACATCCTCTCCCCAACATTTGATGGTATAACCCTATCATAGTGATCTTGTCAATTCACATTATGTAGATTTGGTGCAAAACAGATTGGAAAAGTCGTTCCTCTTACCCCAATTATAATGCACATATTTACTTCATTGTACCTAGAACTCACCTCAATTTAGTATCACAAACCAGTCCTCTCTAGGAATGGTAAAGGGGGTTTTGAAGTCTGATTTTGTAACAGTACTTTCCCATGATCTCTGGAGGCCTCATCACAGAATAGTATGTGTGAGTTCCAAACTCTATCACTCTTCTCTTTCTTCAATGGGGATCACAGACCAGCACCTCAAACATAAGCAGGCAGAGCCATAGAGTGAGAGTGAGCTGGATGTGTGGGGGAGGTCAGAGAAAGACTATGTTGGTCCAAAATGGTTAGCAATCTCATGAGACAACTCACTCAGCTGGGGCTAAGTTTCAATAGAAAGTACTCTTTAAAAAGATTTGTAATGTAAGGTTTCTTATATATATATATACAAGTTCGGAACCTTGTATATATAAGGACTTATATCACTTCTGGGCAGTTCTGACCTACTTCAGTAGAGATAACCATTTTCAACTAATCAGCAAGAAAGAAGTTACCTGTTTTTCAAAAAAATTATACTCTTTTTTTAAACTGATGGGCTCTGCGAGCACACCTTCAGGACATATAGCTGACTTTTAATGAATATGGGCACCAAGCCCCAAACCAGACCCAAGAGGATTTAGAAGCCAAGAGTTTGCATTTATTTGCTAAGAGAAGGTCAGCTATTCAGCAGCAAGGGAAATATTCAATCTTTTGTTTTCTTTGTTTATATCTTCCCGGGGCAAATGAATAAATCAAAAAATAAACAACTCTTTATAAACTCTCAAGTTCCTTCTAATCACTGCCAAATTTCAACTTGGGCCTACTCCCAACTACCTCCATTTCCTTATTGCCAACTTTAACTCCTTAATCCCTTGTTTGATAGTTTCTCTTACCTGCTTCTTTCTTCTGAAAATGTTCTCTCAAACGACCTTGATGATCTTGTAATCACCAGATTCTGTGGCTTTTTCTTAATTCACAGATTCCTTCACCTTTTTTACATTTAATACTGATCTTTCTTCTTAAAACTTTTAAATCCTATAGCTTTTGAGATCCTCCTAGGAGACTATATTAAGGGATTTTAGAGGCAATGGAGTTTCATTCCCTCATTTTTCAGATGAAGAAATCTCCCATCTCCTTTTCTGGAATCTTTCATTTCCTTGCCCCTAAAACTGCGGTAATTTATTGACTCATTCTATTTTTCTTTCTGCAGCCATTCCTCACTCATAACACTGTTTTTATTTCTCTGCATACTCCCTGTTGTCATGGATTCATCTCTCCCCTAATCATTCCCTAATCAGTATTATCAATCTTAATTTCTCTCTCTTTCTCTCTCTCTGTCTTTCTCAGTCTGTCTCAGTCTGTCTGTCTCTGTCTCTGTCTCTGTCTCTTCTTCCTCTTTCTGTCTCTCTGTCTCTCCCTCTCCTTCTCTTTCTGTTTCTGTCTCTCCTTCCTCTCCCTCCGTCTCTGTCTGTCTCTCTGTCCTCTCTGTCTCTGTCTCCCTGTCTCTATCTCTGTCTCTGTGTGTTTCTGTGTGTGTCTCTCTGTCTCCGTCTCTCTGTTTCTCTCTGTCTCTGTCTCTTTCTGTTTCTCGTTGTCTCCTCTCTGTCTCTCACTGTCTCCTCTCTGTCTCTCTCTGTTTCCTCTCTGTCTCTCTGTCTCTCTCTCTAATGATTGCTTGGAATTTCCAACTAGCAGAGTAGAAGAGACTATGCAGTACTCCATTAAGCCTGAGAGGGAAAGAACACAGCATGTGGCTGTGGCTGTGAATAAAGGAAAATCAGAAAAGGAAAAAAAAATAATAATGGAGTCACCAACAATCTCAGGAAGAAGAAAAATGAAAGACCTTAAATATACATAAGGGATCAGTAGGGGAAACATTAACAACAGAAGTTAATATAGCTTTTTGATCTAGTAAATTAGTTTAGCATCTATGAATAAATACTACAAACCAAAGGAAAATGATCTGATACTTTCTGAGAGATCCCTATGGAATGTAAGACCATAGAGTCACAATACTTTGTTCTTGAGTGACTCAAGAGAATGAGAATAATGAGAGAAGAACTTATGGCTAACACAGCAAAAATAATGGGCAGAATACAACAGCAGCCACTATCTCTTTCAAGGTTCTGTTTATTTGAAACTATAGTAGCTTCTCCCCTTGTGAGCTCCCTCTGAGTGAAATCTGTAATTATCTCTACTACGTGGTTCTTGCCAGATGCTTTGGTTTGAGCCAAATCTTGACTAAAGGTACAGAATATGCTGTACCCTTTAGTATATCTACAAAAGTCCTTCTCCAGTGCTTCATTGTGACCTTGAATTCATGAAGGTTATGCTGACAGTATAGATGTTAAGTTTAGGTCCACAAATTAACTATCTGTTATATGAAAACTAGTCTGGCAAGAATGTCTCTTCCATATGAGTTACCAGGATGTCACCAGGACAGATCAGTCTTCTGTGAGATTTAAGGAGGCAACAGGAAACTGCACTCACTTCAGCCTTCATCTTTTTATATTTTTGAATTACTCTGAACTTATATTCTCTTTGTTGTTTGTCCTTTGTTTGAAAGAAGACAAATGACATCACAATGATAACTTACAAGAAGATTTTTTCTTATTATTTTATTTATCATTCAATTTAATTAAATAGCTTTTCTTATGGTACCTTTTGGATGGCTGGTAATGATAAATACATTAGTGGGTTCTCATGAGCTATGGTTTTGAACAGGTATTGATCCATAAAATTCCTTGAATCTAGAGTAACTTTCTGGGGTCCACAGGTGAGGGGTCCTAGATGCTATATATGTATATTTATATGTATATATATGTATGTGTGTATACTGCAGTCATCTGTGATCTCTATTTTGTAAATCTATTTATCTCTATCTCTACAATTTTATAGCTAGCTGGCTAGCTATCATCTATCTATCTATCTATATCTATCTTCTATCTATCTATCTATCTACCTATATATATAGAGAGAGGTAGATAGACGCATAGTTTAGATAGAAAGACATATAAGGTGTGTATCTTTATATTTATCCAGACCTTTGTCCATCTGTTAATGAGGAAACTCTAAATATTGTTGCTTATTTGCCAATTTTGTACAATATGTTCTAAGAGGGTTGCTTGGGGCATTGAAAGATTAAATGACTAGTCCTGGGTCATATAACCATAAAATCAAGCCTTTTGCTTTCCCTGTCCTTGAGAAAGCACACTCTTTTCACCAGTAAGGAAGCAGCACCTTTTCATAAGACTGTCTTGGATCCAATTAATAAATAAAGAAATTCCACATGATTCCTCTGAAGTAGGCTGGGAAGTTGCTTTTCTGAATTTGTGGCCCTGGTATGTCTTTAGGAGATTTAGATGAAACATTTATGCCGAATAGCTCTGGACATAATTTTTTTAAAGGGATCTTTAAACTGTTTTATCAAATTGCCTTAGGAGAAACATTCCACAGTGATTCAACATTATGATACTATATTTACCTCTATATACTTTGGACCTTAATGATACAAACCTCATCATATTGTTCAGTTGTAGTAGTAGCAACCCATTATGGCCTAGTTCCATCATTCATTTTAAAGTCTAATTCTTATGATAAAAATTGTTGTTCTTTATGAGGTCATTTGGGGTATTCTTGGCAAAGATATTGGAATGGTTTGCCATTTCCTTCTCTAGTTTGTTTTATAGACAAGGAAACTGAAACAGACAGGATTGCGACTTTCTTAGAATCACACAAACAGTAAGTATCTGAGGCCAGATTTGAACTTACAAAAAAGAGTCTTCCTGATTCCAGATCCAGAATTCTATCCATTGTGTCACCTAGCTGCCTGTGATAAAAATGAATAGTTAATAAAATAGCCATGTTCAGAACATGTTCTTTTTTTTAATTATCCTTTAAGTCTATATATTCCATATAGACATGCTTAATGAAATACATATTTTGCAAAAAAGGTTTCATGTAAGAATAGAAAGTAGTTGGTTAATCATAGTTACAGTATATTATTTTGGTGCCTTTTTAACAGTGTACTTAGAATAGGGAAATCTGGCTAGTCTCTGGTCAGAGCCATCTCTAAGATTCTTGAACATAGTATTCAATACCCAAAGAAAGCAGAAGTAAGATTTCAGAGAATACAAATCAGAATGAAACAAGAACCTGACATCTCCTCTAGAAGTACACAGAGCCTGACCCTAGCATAAAGTTCTAGTTAAGAAAGTAAAGCTGAAAGAATGAGCAATAAAAAAAGATTCCCAAAATAAAGACTTAACCAGGGGGCAAGAATGCCCAAGATACAGGCTGAAAAGAAAAAAAAAATGTCTCTACAAGCAAAGCTTTGAAGAAACACATGGCTTGGCTACAAGGTTAACTAGAGTTCCTATGAGAAGTAAAGTGATTTTTTTTAAAGAGTTAAAATAATAGTACAAAAAACTGCTGGGATAACTGGAAATTAGTATGGCAGAAATTAGGTATGGACCCACACTTAACACCCTATACCAAGATAAGAACAAAATGGGTCTATGATTTAGGCATAAAGAATGAGATTATAAATAAATTAGAGGAATAGAGGATAGTTTATCTCTCAGACTTGTAGAGGAGGAAGAAATTTGTGACCAAGATGAACTAGAGACCATTACTGATCACAAAATAGAAAATTTTGATTACATCAAATTAAAAAGCCTTTGTACAAACAAAACTAATGCAAACAAGATTAGAAGGGAAGCAACAAACTGGGAAAACATCTTCACAGTTAAAGGTTCTGAAAAAGGCCTCATTTCCAAAATATATAGAGAATTGACTCTAATTTATAAAAAATCAAACCATTCTCCAATTGATAAATGGTCAAAGGATATGAACAGACAATTTTCAGGTGATGAAATTGAAACTATTTCTATTCATATGAAAGAGTGTTTCAAATCACTATTGAGCAGAGAAATGCAAATTAAGACAACTCTGAGATACCACTACATACCTGTCAGATTGGCTAAGATGACAGGAAAAAATAATGATGAATGTTGGAGGGGATGCAGGAAAACTGGGATGCTGATGCATTATTGGTGGAGTTGTGAACAAATCCAACCATACTGGAGAGCAATCTGGAATTATGCCCAAAAAGTTATCAAACTGTGCATACCCTTTGATCCAGCAGTGTTACTTCTGGACTTATATCCCAAAGAGATACTAAAGAAGGGAAAGGGACCTGTATGTGCCAAAATGTTTGTGGCAGCCCTGTTTGTAGTGGCTAGAAGCTGGAAAATGAACGGATGCCCATGAATTGGAGAATGGTTGGATAAATTGTGGCATATGAATGTTATGGAATATTATTGTTCTGTAAGAAATGACCAGCAGGATGAATACAGAGAGGCTTGGCGAAACTTACATGAATTGATGCTAAGTGAAATGAGCAGAACCAGGAGATCATTATATACTTCAACAACGATACTATATGAAGATGTATTCTGATGGAAGTGGATTTCTTTGACAAAGAGACCTAACTCAGTTTCAATTGATCAGTGGTGGACAGAAGCAACTACACCCAAAGAAAGAACACTGGGAAATGAATGTAAACTGTTTGCATTTTTGTTTTTCTTCCCGGGTTATTTTAACCTTCTGAATCCAACTCTTCCTGTGCAACAAGAGAACTGTTGTGTTCTGCACACATATATTGTGTCTAGGATATACTGTGGCATATTTAACATGTATAGGACTGCTTGCCATCTGGGGGAGGGGGTGGAGGGAGGCAGGGGGAAATTTGGAACAGAAGTGAATGCAAGGAATAATGTTGTAAAAAATTACTCTGGCATTGGGTTCTATCAATAAAAAGTTATTTAAAAATGTTTTTAAAAAAATAATAGTACAAATGAAATGAAGGAACTAGACAAAAGAATTAGAAAAGAAATGAGAGATTTAGAGAAAAGCTTTGGAAATTATACGTAAGTTTTTCACAAGAGGCATCAAAATAATGGACTTTTTGAGTATTAAAACAAACCATACAAAAGGTAATGACTTCATAAAACAATGAGAAAAAATAAAACAAAGAGAAAAGAATCATTAAAAAATGGTCCAGAAAACAAATTATGAAGAGATAATTTAAGGATCATTAGAAAATCATAACCAAAATAAAAGAGCTTAAATTTTATATTTCAAGGAATTGTGGGGGAAAAAAAAACTTTCCAGAGTGAAAGGTGAGACTAAAAAGAATTCATCAGTTATTTTCTAAAAGAAGTCCTCCCCCCAAAAAATGTCAAGGTCAAAATCCAGAATTTTCAGGTCAAAGGAAAAAGAAAAACAATACAACTTCCATCCAGAAAAAAAAAAAAGTTTAAGGATTAAGGCATCAGAATCACACAAGTTTCAGAATCTACCACCTAAAATTAGCAGAAAACTTGGAATGCAGTATTGCACAAAGCAAAAGATAAAACTTTACAATCAAAAGTAACTTCCCTATCAAAATTGTGTATGATCCTATAGAAAGAAAAAAATATATATACCTTTAATAAAATAAAAACCTTCCAAGTATTTCTGATGAAAAGGATAAAGCTAAATAGAAACTTTGAAATGCAAACACAGAAATCAGGAAAAATAAAAAACTATAAAAAATGAAGTTTTTATAGTCTAATAGAAGAAAATCTCAAGTGTCTAAATCTAAAGGCATCAGAGTTTCTAGAGAGATTTAAGTGAGTCAAAAAGTTTGGGAGTGATTTTGTTATATTTTAATGACCTTGAAGAAAAAGAAAAGAGGGGAAAAGAAGAAAGTAGAAAATAAAGAGGGGAACTTATCTCACATAATCAGGGTGTAGAATATTATTAGTCAAACAAAGAAATGATAAGGGATCTAGAAGGCATTATCCGGAGAATTTGGTGTAGAAATATATTAAACCCAACAGAAAAGTAAGACAGAATAGAGAAGGTGGAAATAAGAGAGGAGGTTGATTTAAGGAAGAATTAGTAATAAACAAAATAAGATTTTGTCTCTAAGTGAAAAGAAGTTTATAAACTGTGATAAATCTGGATGAAGAAAAGAGAAGAGAGCAGGAAGCAGATATTATACCTACCTTTTAGAATCCTTATGAAGTGTTAAGTCACTAGAGTTGATAGAAACAATGCTTATGTAATTGGTTCACACATTAGAGTGAATCTTTACAAGGTGTTAAGTCACTAGAATTGATAGAAACAATCCTTATGTTTACAACTTTGAGAGTTCACACATTGGCTCACACATTGGAGTTCACAAGTCAGGAGATATCCAAGTTTACACCTCCCACAATCTCACTCTCTCAGAGGAGGAGTAAACCTTTGGGTTCACATCTTTAAGAAATCATATATAAGGAGATTCAGAAGTAAGTCAGTTGAAGATATCAAGAGCTACAAGTCAGTGAAGATTCAGTTGAAGAGATTGAAAGTCAGAAGTCAGTCAATTGAGGGGACTGAGAAACCAGGAGTTGGAATTGAGCTGGAGGCAGAAGCTGGCAGATGTAAAAGACTAGCAACGAGAGCTCTTGGAACCAAAGAAAGCTAACTGGGCTATTTTGGAAGAGACAATAAAGAACTATTTCAACAGCTGGATGCATTTTAAGTGATTATTGCTCTGAACTGAAACTAAGGCTGCCTCCAGAAAACCTCCCCAAGAAACCTGCTCCCAGAGAGAACCATTGTATTTTTGAAAATAAGAGAACACTACACCTATCTTTTACCTACAACATTTATTCAAAGTATACTACTTCTTTTTCATCATTTTCTTCTTTTTTGTAAAGGATCAAAGAGAGGAAAAAAGTATTTTTAAAAAGGATAGAGGGAAATACACATTTAATAATCATATCCATGCATATGAAGAAATCTTATCAAAACAAGAAGCCATCCTCAGTGTTTATAATTCTTGTGCTGAAAGCTTCACATTAGAATTATAATACCACAGATTTAGAGCTAAAAGGGATTTCAGAGACCATTTAGAGTATAAAATAGAAGACACCAAATGTAATAGAAAGCAGAATCCAACAATATATTGTCTGCAAAAATCACATTTGAAACATTAAGATAGAGTCAAAATAAAAGGAAGAGCAAAATTTATTATAGTTCAGCTAAAGCAAAAATGGCATAGAGCAATCATAAGTTCAGGCAAAACAACTGCAAAAATAGACTCGAATAAAAGGGATTAAATGGATAAAACACAATCCATTGAAAGGCACCAGAGGCAAAGAATTAGTATCAATACTTAATATATATGCAACAAATGACATACATCTAAAATTTTAAAGAGAAATTTAAACAGATTGCAAAGAGAAAGACAGTAAAACCATAATAGGGGACCTCAATGTATACCTTTCAGAAGTAGGGAAAAAAATCTAATTTTAAAAATGAAAAAAAGGAAGACATAAATGGTTATAGCAAAAAGTATACAAAAATCTCACCCTACACGGCCCTTCTATAAAAATTGGGCATAAAAACTTCAGAAAAAATATGGAAAAGCAGATATAATGAAAATAACCATTACAGACCCTAACACAATAACATTTATGCAATATACAGTCAGGAAAGATTAAATAACTGTTGACTAAATAATTTAATCCTAAACTCTTGAGGCTAAAGAACAAATCATAAAAACAACAGATAATTTTATTAAAAATAATGACAACAATGAGACTTCATACCAAGATATTTGGAATATGAAAATATTTGGAATATGGCCAAGGAAGTTCTTAATAGAAAAGCTCTAAATATATTCATCAACAAAACAAAGTTCATACTAATCATGAACTGGACATGTAACTTAAAAAGCTACAAAATAACAAATTAAAAAAAACAATTAAATACCTAAATAGAAATTATGAAAATAAAAAATGGATGAAATTGAATTTAATATATATTATTAATAAATTAGGAGTTTATTTTTGAGGAGAAAAATAAAATAATCAATAGTTAATTTGACTTAAAAAAAGAAAAGTAAAAATCAAATTATGAAATGAGACAGCATTCCTGACAAACAAAAGTAAAGAAAATTCTTAAAAATTCTTTTGGAAAACTATATGTCAATTAAACTAACAATTTAGATTAAATAGATGGATATGTATAAATATGAGACCCAGATAAACTGAAGAAGAAATAGAAAATTTAAATAACTGAATCACTTTTTGAAATCTTGATAATCTACAAAACAATAAACCAAGCCCTGATTTATTGCATTTGTCCATTTCTGAGACATAAATGCCCACAGAGAAAACTTAACAATTAGTTCTCTTGAGCTGGTTTGAACTAGGTTAGCCAAGGAAGCCAAAAGAAAGAGAGTATTTATATAGTACTTATTATGTGTCAGGCACCACCATTCTCCCAGTTATCTAGTCTTATCAGTTCTACTTTCTGTTTCTCAAATCAGGTTTCCTTGTCTTCTTCTTTCTTCTTCTTCTTCTTCTTCTTCTTCTTCTTCTTCTTCTTCTTCTTCTTCTTCTTCTTCTTCTTCTTCTTCTTCTTCTTCTTCTTCTTCTTCTTCTTCTTCCTCCTCCTCCTCCTTCTTTCTTCTTCTTCTTCTTCTTCTTCTTCTTCTTCTTCCTCTTCCTTCTTTCTTCTTCTTCTTCTTCTTCTTCTTTCTTTTTCTTTTTTTTTTTTTTTTGCCACAATTCTGGTTAGGTCTCCACCACCTTTTACCTCCTTTTTGGTCCCCTTGTTCCTAATTTTTACCAACTCCATTCCTTTCTTTGTACCATTACTAAAGTCATCTTCCAATTGCATAATATTCACTTGCTCAAAAGTCTTCTGTGGCTCACCACTTCCTATCAAGTAAAACATATATTTTTGTTCTCATAATTAAAGTTCCCTAAGGTCTTGTTCCAATCTATCTTTCTAGATGTATTTCATGATAACCCTAATGCATGCTCTAAATGCCAGAGAAACTACTATTCAATATCTCATTCTGAAACCTTTTTCCTCTGTACATTGGCCTATCATATCATCTGCCTGGATTAGACTCTTTCTTTACTTCTCAATAACTTGTTATTAAAATCTTCTCCTTTAACAAGGTACCTCCTTGGAAAAACAGAAATAGTAGGGGAAATATATAAGAAAGAGGGAAGGACTCTAAAGAGAGAGAGTTGCTTGAGGCAAGTAGTGCTCATAAATAAAATACTGGGGAGGAGGGAAAAGGGAAAAGGGAAAAGGAAAGAGAAAAGTATAATTTGGGATTGATAAGATGGCAGGAAATACAGAATTAGTAGTTTTAACCATAAATGTGAATGGGGTAAACTCTCCCACAAGACATAAGCAGATAGCAGGTTGGATTAAAAGCTAAAATCCTACAATATGTTGTTTACAAGAAACATATTTAAAGCCGAGTGATACATACAGCATTAAGGTAAAAGGCTGGAGAAGAATCTAGTATGCGTCAGGTGAAGTTAAAAAAAGCAAGGATAGCCATTATGATCTCAGATCAAATAAAAGCAAAAATAGATCTAATTAAAAGAGATAAGGAAGGAAACTATGTCTTGCTAAAGGGTATCATAGATAATGAAGTAATATCAATTCTAAACATTTTTATACCAAGTAGTATAGCATGGAAATTTCTAAAGGAGAAGTTAAGAGAACTGCAAGAAGAAATAGACAGCAAAACTATAATAGTGGGAGATCTCAGCCTTGCTCTCTCAGACTGAGATAAATCAAACCACAAAATAAATAAGAAAGAAGTTAAAGATGTAAATAGAATTCTAAAAAAGTTAGGTATGATAGGTCTTTGGAGAAAATTGAATGGAGACAGAAAGAAGTACATTTTCTTCTTGGCAGTTTGTGGAACCTATACAAAAATTGACCATATTTTAGGACATAAAGACCTCAAAATCAAATGCAGAAAGGCAGAAATAGTAAATGCATTTTTTTTTTCAGATCACAATGCAATGAAAATTACATTCAATAATAGGCCAATAACCAATAAGTAATTGGAAACAAAATAATCTCATCCTAAAGAATGAATGGGTGAAACAGCAAATTATAAACACAATTAATAATATCATCCAAGACAATAACAATAATGAGACAACATATTAAAGTTTGTAGGATGCAGCCAAAGTGGTAATAAGGGGAAATTTTATATCTCTAGATGCTTACTTGCATAAAATAGAGAAAGAGAAGATCAATGAATTGGGCTTGCAATTTTAAAAGCTAGAAAAAAAGCAAATTAACACCCCCCCCAATCAAAAACCAAACTTGAAATTCTAAAAATAAAAGGAGAGATCAATAAAATTGAAAGTAAAAAAAAAAAAAACTATTGAATTAATAAATAAAACTAAGAGTTGGTTTTGTAAAAAAACAAGGTAGATAAACTTTTTGATTTGATTAGAATTTGATTAGAAAAAGGAAAGAAGAAAATCAAATTGTTAGTCTAAAAAATGAAAAGGGAGAACGTTCCACTAATGAGGAAATTAGAGCAATAATTAGGAGTTACTTTCCTCAACTTTATGCTAACAAATTTGATAACCTAAGTGAAATGGAGGAATACCTACAAAAATTTACATTGTCCAGATTAAAAAGAAAATAAATTACTTAAATAGTCCCATTTTAGAAAAAGAAATAGAACAAACTATTAATCAACTCCCTAAGAAAAGATCCCCAAGACAAGATGAATTTACATGTGAATTCTACCAAATATTTAAAGAACAATTAACTTCAATACTATATAAACTATTTGAAAAAATAGGGAATAAAGGACTCTTGCTAAATTCCTTTTGTGACACAGACATGGTACTGATATCTAAACCAGGTAAGACAAAAACAGAGAAAGAAAATTATAGACCAATCTCCCTATTGAATATTGATGCAAAAATCTTAACTAAAATATAAACAAAGAGATTACAGAAAATCATCTGCCAGATAATACACCATGACCAAATAGGAATTAAACCAGGAATGCAGGGCTGGTTCGATATTAGGAAAACTATTAGCCTAATTAGCCATGTCAATAACCAAATTAACAAAACCCATGTGATTATCTCAATAGATGCAGAAAAGTCATTTGATAAAATCTATTCCTTGAGAGTATAAGAATAAATGGACTTTTCCTGAAAATAGTCAGTAGAATCTAACATCAGCAAGCATTATATGTAATGGGATAAGCTGGAACCATTCTCAATAAGATCAGAGGTGAAACAAGGTTGCCCACTATCACCATTACTATTCAATATTGTATTAGAAATGCTAGCTTTGGCAACAAGAGAAGAAAAAGAGATAAAAGGAATTAGAGCAGGTAAGGGAAGAAACCAAATTATCACTCTTTGTAGATGATATGATGGTATACTTAGAGAACCCCAGAGATTCTACTAAAAATTATTAGAAACATAGAAAAACTATTAGAAATAATCCACACCTTTAGCAAAGTTGCAGGATACAAAATAAATCCACATAAATCCTCAGCATTTTTTATATATCACTAATAAAATCCAACAGCAAAAGATACAAGGAGAAATTTCATTTAAAATAACTGTCAATAGTATAAAATATTTGGGAATCTATCTGCCAAGGGAAAGTCAGGAACCCTATGAGCAAAACTACAAAACACTTTCCACATAAATAAAGTCCAATTTCAACAATTGGAAAAATATTAAGTGCTCTTGGATAGATTGAATGAATATAATAAAGATGACAATACTACTTAAACTAATCTATTTAGTGCTATACCAATCAAACTCCCAAGAAACTATTTTACTGCCTAGAAAAAAATAACAAAATTCATCTGGAAGAACAAAAGGGCAAGAATTTCAAGAGAACTAATGAAAAATAACAAATGAAAGTGGCCTAGCTGTACCAGATCTAAAAATATATTATAAAGCAGTGGTCATCAAAACCATTTAGTACTGACTAAGAAATAGAGTAATGGATCATGGAATAGATTAGGTTCACAGGACAAAATACTAAATAACCATAGCAATCGAGTGTTTGACAAACCTAAAGACCCCAGCTTTTGGAATAAGAATTCACTATTTGACAAGAACTGCTAAGAAAATTGGAAACTAGTATGCCGGAAACTAGGCATTGACAAGTATACCATGACTTGGTATACATTAACACTGTATACCAAGATAAGGTTGAAATGGGTTAATGATCTATACATAAAGAATATTGTAGACAAATTAGAACAACATAGGATAGTTTACCCCTCAAACCTGTGGAAGAGGAAGGAATTTGTGACCAAAGAAGAATTAGAGATTATTATTGATCACAAAATAAATAATTTTGATTATATTAAGTTAAAAATTTTTGTACAGACAAAACTAATGTAGACAAAATTAGAAGGGAAACAATAAACTGGGAAAACATTTTTACATTCAAAGGTTCTGATAAAGGCCTCATTTCTTAAATATAAAGAGAATTAACTCAAATTTATAAGAAATCAATCCATTCTCCAATTGATAAATGGTCAAAGGATATGAACAGACAATTTTCAGATGAAGAAATTGAAACTATTTCTAGTTATATGAAAAGGTGCTCAGATCACTATTGATCAGAGAAATGCAAATTAAGACAACTCTGACACACCTCTCAGATAGGCTAAGATGACGGGAAAAGATAATGACGAATGTTGGAGGGGATGTGGGAAAACTGGGACACTGATACATTGTTGGTGGAGTTGTGAATAGATCCAACCATTTTGGAGAGCAATTTGGAATTATGCTCAAAAAGTTATCTAACTGTGCATATCTTTGATCCAGCAGTGTTTCTACTGGGCTTATATCCCAAAGAGATCTTAAAGGAGGGAAAGGAACCCACATATGCAAAAATGTTTGTGGCAGCCCTCTTTGTAGTGGCAAAAAACTGGAAACTGAGTGGATGCCCATGTATTGGAGAGTGGCTGAGTAAATTGTGGTATATGAATGTTATGGAATATTATTGTTCTGTAAGAAATGACCAGCAGGATGAATATAGAGAGGCTTGGAGTGACTTATATGAACTGATTCTAAGTGAAATGAGTACAACTAGGAGATCATTATACAAAGCAACAACAAGAGTATATAATAATCAGTTCTGATGGACATGGCTCTCATCAACAATGAGATGATTCAAACCAATTCCAATTGTTCAGTGATGAAGAGAGCCATATCACCCAGAGAGAGGCTTGTGGATACTGAGTGTGAACCACAACATAGCATTCTCACTCTTTCTGTTGTTTTTTGCTTGCATTTTGTTTTCTTTCTCAGGCTTTTTTTCCCTTTTTGATCTGATTTTTCTTGTGCAGCAAGATAACTGTATAAATATGTATACCTATATATTGGATTTAATATCAATTTTAACATATTTAATATGTATTGGACTATCTGCCATCTAGGGGAGGGGATGGGGAGAAAGAGGGGAAAATTTGGAACAGAAGGTTTTGTAAGAGTCAATGTTGAAAAATTACTCATGCATATGTTTTGTAAATAAAAAGCTTTAATAATAAAAAAGAAGATACCTCCTTTATGACACCTTCCCTCCTACTGTCAACTAGAAATTATCCTTTACTTTTTGAATCTCTGAAACAACTCTATTTTATCTTTCTTATAAATATTTATATATACTCTACTATTGTATAAATTCACTTAGTACATATCTCTTTATATCTTTGTATTACTTATGGGTAACCAAGTGCCTTGTTAGTACATGTAAAGCTCTGTGTTAGTGAGGAATGTCATAGGTTGGAGAGGCACCAGAGGGCTATGTCAAAAATCAAATAATCAACAAATAGGTTTTGAGCATAGGAGAGACATTGTTTTAGGCATTGTGAGAGAATCAAAAGTGTAGAAAACATGATTCCTAATTTTCTTTTTGTCATGGTACCTTTTATTTATTGTAATGGGCCAGAACTCTGTACTTAAAACAAAGATTCTTACAAGGTATTAACTCAGTGGAATTGATAAGACAATGTTTATTTAGTTTAGCATGGTGATTAATAGTTCTCTAGTTCAATACATGTATTTAGTATTTAATATAGTTCTACAAAATTGACACCTACAATGATGTAATTATAATAGAGTATATAAGAGCCAATAAGGATTGAACAAAGGAGACATTCCATCTTTGATCAGGCTCCTGGTAGCTCTCCTTCATTTCTCCACTGAAACCAAGTCCCGTCTGAAGGTCCTCCAGAAAGCTAGCCAGGTCCCAAGTGAAGGAGTCAGACTGTGAAGGAGATAATAAAGAATTTGGACTTTATCCCTGACTATTCTCTTGGTGATCACTCACCTGAAACAAAGGCTGGTCCAAAGGCCTCCAGAAAGCTAACCAGAACATTACAATTTATTTTTTTTAATGATAGCTTTTTTGTTTTCAAAATACAGGCAAAGACAGTTTTCAACATTCACTCTTACAAAATCTTGTGTTCCAAATTTTTCTTCCTCCCTTCCTCTCACCTCCTCCCCTAGAGAGCAAGTAATCTATGTTAAAAATGTGCAATTTCCACAATTATCATGCTACACAAGAAAAATAAGATCAAAAAGGAAAAAAAAATGGAAGAAGAAAAAAGCAAGCAAATAACAAAAATGGTGAAAATATTATACTGTGATACACATTCAGTACCCATTGTCTGGATGCAGATGGCTCTATCACCTATTGGAATTGGCCTGCATCATCTCATTGTTGAAGAGAGACACATCCATCAGAACTGATCATTGCATAATCTTCTTTTTGCCTTGTATAATGATCTCCTGGTTCTACTCACTTTACTCAGCATCAGTTTATGTAAGTCTCTCCAGACCTCTCTGAAATCATCCTGATGATCATTTCTTATAGAACAATAATATTCCATAACATTCATATACCATAATTTATTCAGCCATTCTCCAACTGATGGACCTCCACTCAGTTTCTTGCCATTACAAAAAGGGCTGCCACAAACATTTTTGCTCATGTGGATTCTTTTTCTTTTTTAAATTATCTCTTTGAGATACAGGCCCAGTAGAGACACTGCTGGATCAAAGAGTATGCCTTTTTGAGCATACTTCCAAATTGTTCTCCAGAATAGTTAAATCAGTTCACAACTCCACCAACAATGTATTCATGTCCCAGTTTTCCCACATCCTCTTCAACATTGATCATTATCTTTTCCTGTCATCTTAGCCAATCCGAGATGTGTATAGTGGTATCTCAGAGTTGTCTTAATTTGCATTTCTCCAATCAATAATGATTTAGAGCATTTTTTCATATGACTAGAAATGATCTTAATTTCTTTATCTGAAACTTGTCTGTTCATTTTCTTTGACTATTTATCACTTTCATAATGGCTAGTATTTTTATAATTTTGAGTCAATTCTCTATATATCTTAGAAATAAGATCTTTATCAGAATACTTAGATGTAAATCCCTTCCCCCCCTCAGTTTTCTGCTTCCCTTCTAATCTTGGCTTCACTGTTTTATTTTGTACAAAATCTTTTTAATTTAATGTAACCCAAAATATCCATTTTGCTTTTCATAATGTTCTTCTTTGGCCATAAAGTCCTTCCTTCTCCACAGATCTGACTTGTTCCACTAATTTACTTATAATATTACCCTTTATGTCTAAATCATGAACCCATTTCAACCTTATCTTGGTATACAGTGTTAGGTATTGGTCAGTACCTGGTTTTTGCCATACGATTTTCCAGTTTTTCGAACAATTTTTGTCAAATAATGAGTTGTTATCCCAGAAGGTACAGTCTTTGTGTTTATCAAATACTAGATTATATTATCATTGACTATTGTGCCTTGTGAACCTAAGCTATTCCATTAATCAACTATTCTATGTCTTAGGCAGTACCAAATGATTTTGATGATCACTGCTTTATAATATAATTTTAGATCTGATATAGCTAGAACACCTTCATTTGCATTTTTTTTCCCATTAGTTCCCTTGAAATTCTTGACCCTTTGTTCTTCCTGATGAACTTTGTTATTACTTTTTCTAGTTCTGTAAAATAATTTCTTGGCAGTTTGATTGGTATGGCACTGAATAAGTAGATTAATTTGGGTAGAATTGTCATTTTTATTATATTAGCTTAGCCTACCCATGAGCACTTGATATTCTTCCAGTTGTTTAGATCTAATTTTATTTGTGTGGAAAGTGCTTTGTAATTGTGTTCATATAGTTCCTGATCCTGTCTTGGCAGATAGACTCCCAAATATTTTTTCTTATCTATAGTTATTTTAAATGTATCCTTTTGTATCTCTTGCTGCTGGACTTCATTGGTAACGTTTAGGAATGCTGATGATTTATGTGGAATTATTTTGTATCCTGCAATTTTGCTAAAGTTGTTAATTGTTTCTAGTAGTTTTTAGTTGATTCTCTAAGTATACCACATGATTCCTAATTTCAAGGAAGTTGTGGTCTATTTGTATGTATGTGTGTTTATGTATGTTTACAAGACCTAATTAAGATTGTTATAATAAGCACATAAAATTTTAAATAAAAAAAGAAAATCGTACAGGAGCTGCCATGTAAGTTAATCCATGATGATTGTTGAATGAGTACAGATAATGAATGAGAAGAGTTCAAACAATAGAAAAGTCATAATAGATAGGTCATGAAGAAAGATACCATGGAGAAGAAGGTAGAAGTCAAGCTAGGTTTTGAAAAATGGGGAGCTTCAAAAAGGTATCAGACTGAGCATACCTTTTGATCCAGCAGTGTTACTACTGGGCTTATATCCCAAAGAGATCTTAAAGGATGGAAAGGGACCTGTATGTGCAAGAATGTTTGTGGCAGCCCTCTTTGTAGTGGCCAGAAATGAAACTGAATGGATGCCCATCAATGGGAGAATGGCTGAATAAATTGTGGTATATAAATGTTATGGAATATTATTGTTTGGTAAGAAATGACCAGCAGGATGATATCAGGAAGGCCTGGAGAGATTTACATGAACTGATACTGAGTGAAATGAGCAGGACCAGGAGATCATTATATATTTCAACAACAATACTATATGATGATCAATTCTGATGGATATGACTCTCTTCAACAATGAGATAAACTAAATCAGTTCCATTTGTTCAATGATGAAGAGAACCAACTACACCCAGCAAAAGAACTGAATGAATATGAACCACTACATAAAATTCCCAATCCCTCTATTTTTGTCCACCTGCATTTTTTATTTCCTTCACAGGTTAATTGTACACTATTTCAAAATCTGATTCTTTTTGTGCAGCAAAATAACTCTATGGACATGTATACATATATTGTATTTAACTTATACTTTAACACATTTAATATGTATTGGTCATCCTGCCATCTGGGGGGAAGGAGGAGAAAAATTGGAACAAAAGGTTTTTGCAATTGTCAATGCTGAAAAATTACCCATGCCCATATCTTGTAATTAAAAAGCTATAATAAAAAAATTCTGAAAAAAGAGAAAAGAAAAATGGGGAGCTTTTTGACAGATATAGAAGAAATGGATATATATTTTAATAGAGGAAGAAGACACAAGGCATATTGAAATATGGCCAAAGGAACCTCTATAATTCACAGATATTCATCTCTTAGACCACAGAAAAGGTCTCATGGAGTAAGGTATACTGGGCAAGTATTGTTGTTGTTGTTTTGGTTTGTTTTTTGCCTCCTCTTTTTCTGTAGTGGCAAAGGACTGGAAAGCAAAAGGGATGTCCATCAATTCGGAGAATGGCTGAACAAATTATGAAATAATTTCCTTACTTCTGTGTAAAAAATAGATCAAGTCAGCAAGCAGAATTGGCAACAGCAGCATCAATGGCCTTAGGCAGTTTTAGCTTTTATGGAATAATACTAGGAGAAAGGCACTGTGAAAGCCATCTTTGATGCAGTCAGTTTTCAGATGGGTGCAATCACCACAAGACAAAGGAGTCATTATAGAGTAGGAACAAGATGATTTCTGATGTTGCCATGCTGCTCTATTGGTCCTGAATTTGGACAGAGATAGTCCAGAAATAAACTGTTCCTCAGGATCAGATGATGGAATGCTCTGAATTATGGATAAGGGGTGGGAGAGAAAGAAAAGGAAAATGTAAAATTTAAGAACAAGAGTAAAAAACTCATCACATTTTTATGACAGTTTTTGAAAGCACTTTCCTTATAATAATCCTATGAATTAGGTAGTGCAGGTGCTTTTAATCCCATTTTACAGGCAAAGACATTGTCTCAAAGAGGTAGAGGGGCTTGAGCAGAGTCATACCTGTTGCGAGTTTCAGAGCCAGGATTCAATTTCAGGTTTCCCAATGTCAGGTCTAGAGTCCTTTCTGTTATTCTACAATCTTTCTAAAACTCAAAAAGGGCTCGACAGGAAGCAACAATGTCAGTGGGCTAAAAACTTGATAAAGTGATCTTTTTCCCTTTTTGGGAAAGGACAGTCAGTTTTTCCAGGCCGGCAAGGCACTTATCTCTGATGATGGCTCTGCCAGCTCCTCTTCCATTAGAACTTTCTAATATATCAGAGCGTAGCATTTGTTTAAAGCACCATAAACATCTGAGATGATAGATGAAAAATACACTATGTTTTCTGACCATAGTTGGTCCTTGATGTAGTCATGAAGTGTAAAGTATTTGTCTTTAAAGTCTTTCCTTTCTTCCCCCTTCCTTTTTCCTATTTTATTTTTTTATTCTGAATTTAACAAACACTGAAAGAAAAATATGTAAATGTGAATTGTTTTTGAATGATAAATGACAAATTCAACTTGTTACTTTCAAAACTGTTCTGTTTATCTGTACTTCCTTTACTTATCTTCTGTATATTCAAAATATATTTCAATGACCCTCTTTTCTTCTTTTTCTTTGGTACCTCTATTCAGTCCCCTGAAAGACTCCAACTTCTAAGTAAGATAAGAAAAATACAATTTTGGTAATAAATTAATATAGTCAAGTGAAACAAATCCATACATTTTTCATGTCTAACTCTGCATCCTGAATTCATCATCCCTCCGCCAGGAAGTAGGTAGCATGCTTCCTTATCAGTCTGATATTGTGATTGGTCATTGTGTTCATCAATCAGAGTTTTTAAGTCTTTTACTTAACCTCTCTCATCTTAGTTTCCTCATTTATTAAATGAAGAGTTTAGAGTTAATTTCTAAGGTCCCTTTCATTTCTAAAGCTATGATTCTGTAAATGTAAAACAAAACTGAATATTGTATAATTATGAGGAATAAATTTGGCTCAGGAGAAAAGTTTTGAGGACTATTCTTTGCAAATAGATAATGAATTTCAAATAAACTATTAGATAGGAGATTATAGTCATGTATCACAAAAATAATATACTATGGCCAAACAGATAATGAAATTATAATCAAACCCATATAATGAAAAATATGTCCCTCTTGATGGCAGAAATGTGGGGGAATACTAGTATCAAATGTTGTATATGTTGTCAGGTGTGGCCAATCAATCAATAAATGTTGTTATATGCATGTTACTATATTGGGTGATAGAGATACAAATACAAAGAATGAAAGAATCTCTACTATTATGGAGCTTAGTATTTTGATCACTGTTTTACTTGATTGCTTTTTTTCATCACAAGGGAAGATTCAGTTTGGAATGGAAGGAAGAAAGGTGATGAGTACATGGGATCTGAGCTGGACAGATGGGAACTCAGGAAGGGTAGATTTGGGACCCTTTTCTCCCTGAAGAACCCCATCAAAAGAGTAAAATGCATTGCAGAAATAAAGAGGTTTTTTAAAAGGCTTTATGTGCTCTGTCTCCATATCCATTATCCATCCTCTGAAACATTTCATAGCAAGGGGTGAAGGGAGTATGGCCCAGAGCTGCCATAGAAACACTGCACTTAATGTCAGTGGTAGAGAAACCAATAACATCAATATTTAATGATAATACTAATTACCAGGAGGATTTTTGAGCCAAAAAAGCTAAGAGGGAAAGTCTTGAAATGTCTGTCTCGTAGAGGGCCCACATCAGGCATCTTGACCCATTTTTGGTCCTTTTTCAACCTAGTCAACTCACCTGTCAAATAATATTTTGGGTGCATCAGATAAACAAAATGAATGATACATTCAAGTTGAAATAATGCCAATTCTAGATATTTCATCAAAGTAGAAATATCCTTCATTTTAACAACAGTACAAAAACAAATCTGTCCCTGACTCCCAAACCTTTCTCTTTTCAAAAATGGTCTCCTGCTAGTGTAACTTCTATTTTATTTTATTTTAAAAAATATTAAATAGTATTTTACTTTTCCAAATACAGATTATTATCTAATATTGGTTAAATATGTGCAATTCTTTTAAATACCCTTCCATACCTGTCATGTTGTGAAAGAAAAATCAGATCAAAAAAGAAAAAAAATGAGAAAGAAAACAAACAAAAAGGTGAAAATTCTATGCTTCAATCTATATCCAGTCTCTATATTTCTTTCTGGATAGGGATGGCATTTTCCATCCCAAGTCCACTGGAATTGTCTTGAATCATTGGATTGAGAAGAGTCAAGTCCATGAAGGTTGATCATCGTGTAATCTTGTGTAACTTCTATTTAAAAAAAAATAATATCTTCTTCTCTATTTGGAACCAAGAAATTCACAAGCTGAGCACTTTATTAATTATGGCCTATTTATAAATAATTATTTGCATTTTGTCTCCCCCATTATACTGTGATCCTTGAGAGCAGAGAAGGTCTTTTGCCTTTATATCCCCAGAGCTGGCACATAATAAGTACTTAATAAATATTTATTGATTGACTCCAAAACATTAAGCATACATTATGAATAGGAGTACCAACAACAAGAGATATTTATTGGGAACTGAATGTGTGGGGAGGTGCTATAGCAAGCATAGGGTGTACAAAAATAGGTAATATGATCTTTGACTTAATGAACTTCTAATCTAGTTGAATGGATAGCATTATGAAAGGACAATAACAATGCAAGATATTCTGAGGACCAAATAACTCATAAGGAGAACTCAGTTCTGGGGACAACATGAAGTTTAAATAAGACACAATCTCTTTTTTCATAGAGATTATAGCAAAGTAGAGATCTCATCCATAAAGAAAGATAACAGTTATACATAATATTAGCAAGTACATTAGAAAGGTGCAGGGCAAAATATAACACTAGAGATCTGAGATGAGTAATGATTTAGCAGGTAGGGAAAGAGAGGGGATATTAGGTGTAGACATAAGCAGAAAGTGATGGATGTCAACACATCTTTGGCATATTTAGCTTACACACCATGCATAAGTATAGACTAAGGAAAGGTCCAAATTCAGGAAGGAGGTGGAATGGTATAGTGGATGGCATGCTGAGCTTACAGTTGGAAACTTGGTAGGAAGAGGATTTAAATCTTGCCTTTACCCTTCCACTAGATGTGACCCTGGACAAGTCTTTAGAAAACCAGGGGGATAAACTAGATGTTTTTTTTTAGGTCCTATCCAACTAATATTATGATCATATGAAAGCACAGAGTATTATCAGTGGTCATAGTGTAATTTAGTAGAGCTGGAGCAATGCAATGTGGAAAAGAATAACATGAGATAAAGTTGATAAATATAAGCTGCTTAACAATGGCTATTGCTTCATTTTTTTAAAAAACCTTATCATCTTCAAAAGTATCTGGCAAAAGAAAAATGCTCAGTAAAGGTTTGTTGATGGAGGGATTAATTGCTTAGTTGATTAGCCTAGAATGGTATAGAAGTGTGTCTTTTACTGAGCAAACTACTGAAGAATTTTAAACAGAAGAATAAAATGCTTAGATTTGTGCTTGAAGAAGATGAGGATGAATTGGAGAAGGGAAAGATTCAAGATGAGCCGACTTGTTAAAAGGCCATTGCAGAAATTCAGCTATTCATGCAGCTAGATGTGACCCTGGACAAGTCTTTAGAAAACCAGGGGGATGAACTAGATAGTTTTTTTAGGTCCTATCTAACTAATATTGTGATCATATGAAAGCACAGAGTATTATCAGAGGTCATAGTATAATTTAGTAAAGCTGGAACAATGCAGTGTGGGAAAAGAATAACATGAGATAAAGTTGATAAAGCTGCTTAACAACAGCTATTACTTCATTTTTTAAAAAACCTCATTACCTTCGAAAGGGTCTGGCAAAAGAAAAAGGCTCAGTAAAGGCTTATTGATGGAGGGATGAATTGATTAGTTGATTAGGCTAGAATGGTATAGAAGTGTGTCTTTTACTGAGCAAACGACTGAAGAATTTTAAACAGAAGAATAAAATGCTTAGATTTGTGCTTGAAGAAGATGAGGATGAATTGGAGAAGGGAGAGATTCAATTTGAACTGACTTGTTAAAAGGCCATTGCAGCTATTCAGGAAAGTGTTCACAAAGGCTTGCATAAAAATGGTGGCAGTGAGAATTAAGTGGGATAGATTTGAGAGATGTTGCTGATGACAGAACTGACAGATCCTAGAATGACTAGGACTTGTCAATCGGATAAGAAGTAATAGAGAATGAAGTCTAAACCAAGATTTTGAATATGAGATGCTGATTGGATGGGCAATATCAGCGACAGTGACTTTGTTGTCAGAGAAGTACATTGAGAGAAAACACATCAAGTCTGAAGTACTGGTGGTGTTAAGTACATAATAAGTCATATTTATATGACATTTTAAGTTTTGTAAAATGCTTTAGTTATACCATTTGAGTGTCATAGTATTCCTTTGGTGTTGGATCTTTATTATTCTCTTTATAGATAAGGAAACTGAGGCCAAGATAGGTATCTGAACTAGGTTGCTAAGTCAGGTCTTCCTGAGTTCAAATCCAATGCTCTTTCCACTATACCACACTACCTCATCTCGATAAACCACGTGAAGTTATACAAGATATATATCTTTACATATCTCTCTCTATATATATCCATATAGATATACATATGTATCTATATCTATATTATATATACTTTATTATATTGTAGGCAGTTAGAAATAAGGGTCTAAAACTTGGAAGAGAGATCAGGACTGGGTAATACATATTAGGAAGTCAATTGCATGGAGGAAGTAGCTGAAACCATGAGAATAAATGAGGTAGCTAAAGAAGAAAATAAAAAGAGGGGAAAAGTTAGTATTGGGGAATACTTTAAAGGTTCCAAAAGAAAATGATGAACCAGTGAAGAAAATGAGAAAAGAAACAGCTAGTAAGACAGGATGGAAAGTGAGTAGAGCATGAGATCTGGTTAGGAAAATGTGTGTTCAAATACCTCTTTTAACATTAGCTGTGTGACTATGGGGAGAATTACTTGCCCTCTCTGTACCTTTATTTCCTTCTCTATAAAGATGAAAGGAATTGGATTTGATGGGCTTTCAAGTTTCATTCCCTATGATTTTCCCCTCCAGTTAGTAATTCTATGATTCTATGAAAACAAGGGAGGAGAGTGTATTTATAGTTTGGAAGTTATGTTCATCACTGTCAACTGCTGTGGAAAGATCAAGGAGAATGAGGACTGAAAAAATGGCCCTTGGACTGGGTGGTTCTGAGGTCATTGGTGACCTCTGGGAGAGCAATGCTAGTGAAGTGCTCAGACTGAAGCCAGATGGCTTGGGAAGAGCGTGGGTGGGGAGGGCCCTGTGGCCTTGGCTGCAGATAACTTTCTCGGAATGTTAGCAGTGAAGAAGAGACGGAATGGTAGCCAAAGAGGGTTGAAAGGTCAAGGAAAGGCTTTTTTTTTTTAGAAAAATTAAAAGGGTTTTGAGTATGTTTGTAAGCAAATGGGAAGGAGCCAGCAGAGGAAGAGAGAGAACAGATGCATGTCACAGGGCCCTGATTAAGGGAACAAGAGCTGGGAGGAGTTAAGAGAAGACTGGATAAAAGAGATAGGGAGATGAATTTGGTCTTGGGGTAGAGGAAAAAGAGGAGAGACTGTAGAGAATCTGAAAAATGGACCTTAGAAAATGAAAAAGAAGGACTAAGGTGTGTGTGGGGGAGGTGCAATGACTAGAGCACCAGCCCTGAAGTCAGGAGGACCCAAATTCAAATCTGACCTCAGACACTTAACTCTTCCTGGCTGTGAGACTCTGGACAAGTCACTTAACCCCTATTGCCTCAACAAAAACAAAAAAGAAAGAAAAAAAAAAAACTAAGGACAGAACTTTATATAGTTTCAATCTCTTGAAATCTGAATGTTACAATACTTCAAAGTCATTGGACTTGGTGTGAATCAGAGAGGTTTCTCAGAGAAAATTGTTTTTGAGCTGAATCTTGGGAACATTTTAAGATGCAGGGGAATCAGGACAAAGTTTGAACAGAGAATGAATGGGCTTGGCGTGTTTGGGAGACAAAAAGTTGACTTTTTTGTTTAGGATTGGAGGTTTTATGTACAAAAATACTAAATATAGCATTTGCACAAATAACACTTTAAAGTTTGCAAAGAATTTTATAAATATTGCTTAATCTAATTCTCAGTTTTGGAAGGTAAGCGTTATTATTATTTCAGATTTTGAACAGAGACTATTGTATATAAAGAGATGTGTGTGTGTGTGTGTGTGTGTGTGTGTGCAAGCGCGCTTTATTTAGTATTTTATTTTTCCCTAGTTACATGTAAAAACAATTAACATTCATTTTTAAAACCTATCCCACTCATTAAGAAAGCAAGCTATTTGACATAGGTTATACATGTGTAGTCATACAAAACATTTCTATAATAGTCATGTTGTGAAAGAAAATAGGCCCCCAAAAACCCCAACAACATTTCAAGAAATATAAAAAAGTATGCATCAATTAATATTCAGATAATTTCATTTCTTTCTCTGGGGATAGATAGCTTTTTTCATCCTAAATCTTTCAGAATTGCTTGAATCATTTGTACTGTTGAGAATAGACAAGTCATTCTCAGCTGATTATCTTACAATATTATTGTTACTTTGTATATGGTACATTTTACTTTGTATCAGCTCATGGAAGTCTTTCCAGATTTTGTAAAGAGATTTCTTAATTTCATGCAATTTGATTTCTGAAGTCATCATTCAATTAAAACCTCTCAATCTCAAAGATTTTGAGAAATGGAAAATGACTATCTTCAGTTTTTGATACTTTTCTTGACACTATTCATTATGCTCTTTTTGACAATCATCTCTTCTCTCTAGTTTTTGTGATACTGCTCCCCCACTGGACCTCCTCTTATCTGTTCATCATTTCCCAGTCTGTTTTAATGGATTTTTATCTAGGTCACACCTATTAATCATAGATATCCCTAAAGGCTATGTCTTGGCACTTCTTCTCCTCTCCCACTGTACTGTTTTGCTTGGAAATCTCATCAGCTACCATAGTTTCAATGATCATGTTTATGCAAATGATTCTCAGATCCATTTATTCAGTTCAAACCTCTCTCCTGACCTCTATTTTCACATCTCCAATTGCCCAATAGACATCTCAAACTGAAAGTTACAGAGACCCAATGTGTCCAAGATGGAACTCATTATCTTCCCTTAAACCCTTCCTTTCTTCCCAATTTCCTTATTACTTTGAGGATGCCTAAGTTTCAGCCTTGATTCTTGCTTCCTTCAAACCCCAGCTAAAATTCCTCCTTCTCCAAGATTTTTCCATGACTCTTCATCTTCAGTTCTTTCCTTCTAGTATTATCTCTTTATATACCTTGTTTATATATAGTTGTTTTTATGCTGTCTTCTTCATGAGATTGAGCTCCTTGAGACTGGTTTTTGTTTTTGTGGGGGAATGGAGGGAGGAGGATATCTCCAGTGCTTAGCCTGTACTAAGCACTTAAATTCTTGACTTGACTTGTTAGGAATACATTGGTAGCAGTGCATAGAATGGATCAAAGCAGGGAGATAATAGAGGAGAATAAATATAGGTACCTTAGAAACCATCTAATCCAATTCTCTCATTTTATAGATGAGGAACTAAGTGAGGCTTGAAATGTTAAATGACTCACTTATGGTCATATGGGTAATTGGTGATGGACATGGAAGTTCTTTTGTCTCCCATGCTATTAGACTATTGTGATAAGTCTATAAAAAATAATCCATTCTCAGGAGGGATTCTGGTAAACATTTAACAACCAGCTCTCTGGGAGAAAATGTAACCTTTTAAAAATTTTATCTGCATTATTTATTTTTTAATTTAATCTGCATTATTAGTATTCTTTCCATCACTTTATTAAATCTAAGAAATCAATAAAATAATAAATTAAGTCCTGATTTGCCATATTTGCCAATTTCCTTTTTTTATTTTTACTTCATAGGAGTGGATTGATTTTTTTAGTTTATTTATTTTTAATACACATCATTTTATGAATTATGTTGGGAGACAAATCAGAGCAAATTTGAAAAATCATGGGAGAGATTAAAAAAAACAGGAAAAAAAGTGAATATAACATGTGTTGATTTACATTCAGTCTCCTTAATTCTTTCTCTGCTTGCAGATGGCATTTTTGTCCAAAGTCTATTGAGATTCCTTTGGATCACTAAACTACTAAGAAGAAGCAAGCCTTTCATATTTGATCATCTCATATTCTTGCTGTTAATGTGTACAATGTATTCCTGGTTCTGCTTGTTTCACTCACCATCAATTCATCAAATCTTTCCAGGCTTTTCTATAATCAGCTTGTTCAGCATTCTTTATAGAACAATAATATTCCATTATCTTCATATACCATAACTTGTTCAGCCATTCCCCAATTGATGGGCATCTACCCATTTTCTAATTCTTTGCTACCACAAAAAGAGCTGCTACAAACATTTTTGCACAAGGGGGTCCTTTTCCCTCCTGTATGATTTCCTTGGGATACAGACCCAGTTATATAGCATTGCTGGATCAAAGCATATGAACAGTACTATAACCCATTGGGCACAGTTTCAGATTGCTCTCTAGAATGGTTAGATCATTTCACAACTGCACCAACAATGTATTAGTGTCCCACTAATCCCACATCCCCTCCAACATTTATCATTTTCCTTTTCTGTCATCTTAGCCACATTTGCTGATCTCTGTTGTTCATACTGAAAATTTTTAGCAGCTTCCCCAACCAGTAAGAACTGTCTCCAACCCATCCCAAATATTATTGTTATTACAGTATTTCACCATAGTGTGACTTCAATAGGGACTTTAAAATAGATGATTTATCTCTAGGATTTGTTTCCTTAAACTCAACAATGACAAATGGTTGATTCAAGAGAATAACTGATTTTAGGCAATTAAATATATAGGGTGATTTGAGGTTATCCAAAGGCCCCTTGCCCTTTGAAAATTACAACTTCTCCCCACACACATACTGAAAGAAATTCCAACACTCAGGGATTCAGTTTTTTAGTGTAGAGTTACTCTCCTCCAGGCTTTATCTAGAGAGCTCAGGCTATCATTTACCTCTCTCTCTCTCTAACTGTTCTAATTTAATCTTTCTTTTCTGCCAATTGTTCTCAGACTTTGGATTTCACATATTTTCACATATTTCCTCTTTGGGACAACTTCTACTCCAGCTTCAGCCCCCTAGAATCCTCCCCTTCACCAGTGAATTTTGAAATGTTTGCTGAACAAATAGCTACTTTTATATTAAACACTGTGTTCTTTAAAATTGACTCTCCCTATTCCTCTGCCCACCAGTTTGTAGGATATGTTTTATCTTTTACTAGAAGGAGCTGTGTAGAGTTGGTCTCCAGGACTAATTTGGCATGTATACTCTGTAGTTTAACAGAAAGAGCATTGGGATTAGAATTAGAGAATTTACTACTGGTGTATTCCCAGAAGCTAAGGAAACAAGCCCTTATTAAGTGCCTACTTTGTACTAAGCTAAATGTTGGGGATACAAAAATTGCAAAAACAAAGAAGAACAAAACCAAATCCATTTCTTTCTTTCAATGAGTTTTTTCTCATTATCCAATTGGGAGATAACATAGAAACAACTAGGTACAAACAATATGTACATATACATATACATACACACACACACACACACACATATACATATGTATGTACACACACAAACAGAGATAATCCTGGAAGGAAAGTCTTTTTGAGCAACTTTAACAAATTGACTCTATGACTAGAGGCAAATAATTTCATCCCTTTGAGCTTCAATTTTCTCTTCAGAAATCAATCAACAAACATTTGTTGTTTATTATATGGCAGACACTGTGCTTAATTAAGTGTGAAAAATACAAAACATGAAACAGTCACTGCCTTTCTTAATGTTGACATACTATCTATCTATATCTATCTATATCTATATCTATATCTATATAAATACATACAAGATACATGCTATGTAGAAAAGAAAGTAATTGTGGGAACGATTCAAGGGCCTCCTATAGAAGAAAGTGTTTGAGATGAATTGAATTAAGGCAGATATTTCAAAAGGCAAAGGCAAGCAGGAAGGGCATTCTAGGGATGAAACCATTACAAAGGAGCAGAGGTGAGAAGTAGAACATAGTATTCAAGGAACAGAAAGTAGACCAGTATGTCTGTGGGGTATATTACAATATGAAGAAAAACAAAGTTTAAAGGTAGGGAGGGACTACTTTGAAGGGCTTGTCAAGATACTATCAGGAGATGCTTTGTTTTCCAGAGGTAAGGTCCAAAAAAGCAAGTTGTGTCCTGAGCTTAACATAATAATGGTCCTTTGAGCTCACCTTCTGGAACTAATGATCCCTGAGCTCAGACAAGTACCAACAGGTCCAACACAAAGACTTTTTGTCACTAGACCATCTCGCCTCAGTGTTGCTATTGTGTCTCACTACTGTTGTTACACTACATTATTTGACTGTCAGCCATAAATATCAAGATTCAGGCACACTAAGGGGTTCTGACACACGTGTCCTTGCTTGCAAGCTGTTTTCTTTAATTTGAAATTAAACTTGTTTGATTCCTGATGGCTTCGCCCACCCACAGATTAGAGACTGGTTTTGTCCATTTAACAGGCTTTAAAAGCTAAGCAGAAGTTATGTATGATCCAAAAGGTAATAAGGCATTCCTGGCTATTATTGAGTAAATATCTCCCTTAAAAAGATCATTTTGGCAGCTAAATGGCAAATGCACTTGAAATGGGATAGACTGAAAGCAAAAAGCCAACTATTTCAAAAGTCCAGTTATGAGATGATGAGAGCCTATCCCAGTGTTTGTGCAAATTGAAAAGAGATGTATAGGAGAGTTGTTGTAAAGGAAATAAGACAAAACTTGACCACAGATTGGTTGTGTAGAAGAGACAAGGATGAAAACAAATTTACTAGCCTAGGTAACTAGGAGAAAGATGGTACTCTCAACTGTAATGGCAAAGTTGGGAAGACAGCAGGATTTTTCAGGGAAATGTTTAAGACATGAAAAGTTTGAAATGTCTATGAGGCATACAGTTAGAAATGTTAAGAGCTAAAAGGTGATAAGAAACTGGAGGTCATGAGAGAGATTGGAGCTAGATAAATAGAAGTGAAAATCAAGGGCTGAGTCAAGATGATAAAATGAAATGCCCTAACTGCCAAACTTATCCCCAAACCATTTATACAAGATGTCATACAGAGAACTCCAAATCTTATTTTGAACCAAAAACCCAACAAAGTTAGAATAAATCACTGTTCCACTACAGGAAGCTTAGCAAGAGAGAGAAGTCTGTAGACACGAGGGTGGGGTCTGGCCAGAGCAAGGTGGATCTGGGAAGCAGGAGCTGCAGTAGCAATAGCAAAGGTGCTGAGTACACCCAATGCAAAGGGATTATATGATAACTATATGCACATCTGCTTAAAAAGAGGGATTAGTATGCACAGAATTATGCACCATTTGGGAAGACTGTCTCTGGTGCCCAATTCTGATTACAATTTCAAGATAAAGAGAAGCTATCACTGTCATGAGAACCTTACCTGTATATGGACCAGAACACAGAGCAATGACTACATTACTCATAGTCATAGTAAAATAAATTCTCTAAATCACTTGTAATTAGAGAAATACAAATTAAAACAACTCTGAGGTACCACTTCACCATTAGATTGGCTAATATGACAGAAAAGGAAAATGACAAATGTTAACAGGGATGTGAAAATAGGTACAATAATGAACTATTGGTAGATTTATGAACTGGTTCAACCATTCTAGAGAGCAGTTTGGAACTATGCCCAAAGGGCTATAAAATTGTACTTACTCCTTGATCCTGAAACTCCAGTCAAAGAGATCAAAGAAAGGAAAAGAACCCATATGTACAAAAAATGTTTATAGCATTTTCTTTTGTAGTGGCAAAAAATTAGAAACTGAGGAGATACCCATCAATTGAGGAATGTCTGAACAAGTTGCTGTAACAAAATATTACTGTGCTATAAAAAAAATGATGAAGGGGATGATTTCATAAAAACTTGAGGAAAGTTATATGACTGCTGCAAAGTGAATTGAGTAAAAAACAGGAGAGACCTTTTTTTTTTTTTTTAGTACTTTAAGTTTTAGAAAATACTTTGTATATGCTATCTTATTTGAGTCTCATGATAATACTGTAAGGTAGGTACATTATCCCCATTTTACAGATGAGGAAACTGAGGCAAGAGACAACTAAGGACTCAAGTGTAGAGAATAATGTATAACTAAACTGATTCACCAAAGAAGGGATTAAGATAGGGAGGGAGAACAGGGTAGTCAATGTAGGGGTGATAGTTTGGGAAAGAATTGAGGCATAGAGGGATTAGAGATTTAAGGACACCGTTAGAGGTAATAAAAGAGAGAGAAAGATGAAATGATAAAAGATGATCAGACAAAGAAATTTAAAGTTCATAAACTTGGAAATGGAATACTTATGGATCAAGCATCTGACTATGAGTATGTGTTCCTGAGGCAGAGTAGGAGAGGAGCTAGGTGATTGAGGAATTGAGATTTAGGGGTACTTGAGGAAGTATCATATATACACATACATATTTACATAGAAATAGAGAATCTGAGACTGAGAGATATGATCCCCAGCATTAGGGCAGGAGTTGAAATAAATAAAAAGAGGAGCCAGGTTCTGAACTCATTGAGTAAGGAAGATCATGTTCCAGATATTGGTAGATAATACTTGCCAGACTCTGAATTGGGTAATAAATTTGAATTGGATGAACTTCAAAGAAAGAAAGGTTACTGAGTGATGTTTACAAGAGGTGATGAGGGCCTGAACCACGATAGAGATGGCTATATGGTTAGAGAAAAGGAGATTTACATAAGAAATATCGTAAATATTGATTGTGTTGGATGCATTGTGTATGAGAAGTTGAGAAGAATGGTGACCTGAAAGATTGGGAGGATAATGATACTCTCAACAGCAACAGGAAAATTCAGAAGAGGGGAGAGTTAATGGGAAAATATAATGAATTCTATTTTGTGCAGATTGGGTTTGAGATACTTACTGCACGCATACTTTGAAATGTCTAGTAGATGATTAGAGAAGCAATACTGCAGCTTAGAAGAGGACTGGATATGTAGAACTGAGAGTCATCTGCATAGAGAAGATCATTGAACCCACAAGAGCTAATGTGATCACCTAAGCCTAGAAAGAAAAGAAAAGAGGAAACTAGAAAGAGCCTTGGAGGTCACCCACAAGAATAAAGATCCAGCAAAGGAGCCTGAGAAAGTAGTAAGAGAATCAGAGTTCAATGTCATAAAACCCCTGAAAAGTGAGATATCTAACAGGAGGTGTTTGACAGTGTCAAAGATTGCAAAGAGATCGAGAATAATAAAGTTCATTAGATTTGGCAATTTAAATATCATCAGTAACTTTGGAGAAAGCAGTTTCAGTAGAATGGCAAAGTTGGAGGCCAGTTTTCAGAGGATCAAAATAGAGTAAGAGAAAATGAAAGGGAGTAATTGAGTATAGATGACTTTTCAGGGAGCTTAAAGTCCTTGAAAGAGAAGGGAGAAATATAAGTAGTCATGGCAAAATTAAATGAAGCTTTTTTAAGGATGGAGGAGACAAGAATATGTTTATAGTTAGCAAGCAAGGAGACAGTAGACAAAGAGATATTAAAGGAGAGAGATACACTCAGAAAGAGAGAGACAGAGAGACAGACAGAGAGAAGTAGTGTTAGGGGGCATGGACAATCTGCTGTAGCTATGGTGCTTTTAAAAAGCCTTTTCTAGCTTTAAATATATGATTTAATGTTGTTGCTGCTGCTGACTAATATCCTCAGATTGTTTTATTTATTTATTTTATTTAAAAAAAAAACTTAATAGAAAAAAAAGAAAAAAAAGAAGACAAGACAAAATAAAACAAAACAGAAAAGAACATTATGAAATACCCAGCAGAACATCAAGGAGGATTCAAAATATATAACAATTAGCCTCAGAATATACAGGACTTTTATATTTCTCACAGTACCATGCATGAAGTATCTTTGAATTATCCACAGACTATACTTTGAGAACAACTGCCACTTGAGTCCTTTGCAAGGAAAACTTTGGGATTCTCATTAGGTAGGTAATAATAATAACAGCTTGCATTTAGTTAATACTTTTGAAGTTTATCAAACATACATACATATACATCCACATAGACACACATTGTATATGCATAATAATGCAATAATAGTATACATGTATGTGCATATACATAAAGACTATACATACGCATGCATATTTGTACCTATATAATCATGTGTGTTATACTATATATACATGATGCACCCATGTGCACATGTATGTGTTTTTATATATCTACATTCACACAGCTATATATATGAAAAAAAAATTTACCCTCATGTTAACTCTGGGACATAGCTGTGGCTAATATTATCCTTCTTTTACAAAGGAGGAATCTGAGACTCAGAGAAATTAAATGATTTTTCCTTGGGTCACACATGTCTGAGGTAGAATTTGAAACCAAGTCTTCCTACTTCCAAATCCAGTACCGCATTCATTACTCCAGCATGTCTTTTCTGAAATGATTAATAGTGGAGATTATAGGGATGATGATGATAGCTATTTATTCTGTAATATTTATTAACATCTTATTTTACCCTCAGAATTACTCTGAGAGGTGGGAATTATTGTCTTAATTTTATAGATGAGGAAACTGAGGCAGATGGAAGTTATAAACCTGAGAAGTAGTAATTATTATTAATATCTCCATTTTACAACTGAGGAAACTGAGGCAGGTAGAATTCAATTGACTTGTTTAAGGTTACACAGGAAATAAGTTTCTAAGGATAAATTTTAACTTTGGTCTTTCTGACTCCAGGTCTGGTATTCTACTTATTGCACACTTAATTGCTGGGTCTGATATACTTGCTAGAGAAGGATTTACAATGTCCTATATTATATAGGGGGAAAAAATAATCAAATCTGGAGAGCACTTTAGAGATCATCAAATTCATCCCTCTGTTTAACAGATGAGGAAATTCATCTTGAGTTTTGATTACTTGCCCAAAGTCATCCAAATGGCAAAAATAGACTTCAAACTCAAGACCTCTGATTAAAAACTAGAACTAGACTTTCCACTATCCCATGGTACCAACGTACTTTATTTCCCTGACAATCCTTGGTTTATTTGTTGATTCCTTTATTAATGTACAAGTACAATTTAGTTTCCTTCTGCTTTTTTTTTTTTAGTCAATCAAGGTTAAGTGACTCAGGCCCTCCTGACTCCAGAGCCAGTGATCTGTCCACTGCCCCTTTTAGATGCCCCTTCCCCTTGTGCTTTCTAAAAGGATGAGGTGGGATGATTCCCTTGTTAGCTAAGCCATATGAATACAGGTGGGTGGTTAGCTGGCAGAGTGGATAGAGTGTCCTGTGTGGGGTCAGAGCTCATTTTACTGAGTTCAGATACTCACTAATTATAACTCTGGACACTTCACTAAACCCTGTTTTCCTCAGTTTTCTCATCTGTAAAATGAAGTAGAGAAGAAAATAGCAAACTACTTCAGTATCTCTGCCAAAAAAACAAATCTCTAATGGATCACAAAGAGCCAAACATAGCTGAAACAACTGAACAAAATGTGCATGTAGCTCTATTGAATAATAAAGGAAGAGAGAAGAATGGATACTTTCATGTGATATACTGATAGAAAAACATCTGTGGAGAGGGCTAGAGGCTTGGTTGGGAATTTATTAAGGTATTAGTGCTAACCAATGGAAAACCACAAGAAGAAAATTCCATTATTTTGTAAGTGACTTAGTGATCCTTTCTTTCTGTAAGCTCTGATTGAGAGGCTATTTCCAAGACTCTTTTCCCCAGAGAGTTTTCCTTTTTTGAATTTTACTTGATGGAAACTAATGAAAAAGTTTTGCCCTGAGCAGTAGAAAGGACCTCCACAGACATCTGTAATCTTATACTGCCACCTCACGGAAATTTTGGGAATTGTAATCAAAGTGAGGGTTGAACTGGGAAATGGAAAAAAATTAAATTTTTTTAAAAGGCAGTTCAGAGAGTTAAAACAATCACAATAGAGCACTTTGGTGCCCACAAGGCTCTCTTTTAGTGCAGTAATTATCACTCTTTTACACGCTTAAAAATTTTTGAAGATCCAACAAGAGCTGTTGTTTATAGCTATTGACATTTACTGCATTGAAAATTAAAACTGATGAAATTTTAAAATATTAATTAATTTAAAATAATGTTAAACTCATCAATATTAACACAAATAAAATATTTTAGGAAAAATTCTTATTTTCCAAAACAAAATAATGAAAAGAGTGAGATTAGTTTTTTCTTTAAAATTTTTTTTCTTTTTGTTTTATGTTTCTAATTTTCTACCTCCACTTGCTCATTGAGAAAGCAAGAAGGTAACATAATTTTTTATATTTTTGTAAATCTTTTTAAAGTTCAGCTTAATAAAGTAATAATAATAGCTAACATTCATATAGTAGAGTAAGGTTTGTAAAGTACTATACATATATTTTCTCATTTGATTCTAATAAAAAATGACCAGATTCTCATATCAATTTCTGCATTCATTCTGTTGTGATTGATTATTTTGATTGGTGTATTAATCTTTTGAAATTGTCTTAGAGCATAGTTCTACTAAAAAGAGTTAAGTCTATCAAAGTTGATCATCACAGTGCTATTACTATGCACTATGTTTCCTGGTTCTGCTCACCTCAGTTCATGTAAGTCATTCCATGTTTTACTGAAATCCTCCTGCTTATCATTTCTTATAGAAAAATAGTATTCCTTTACATCCATATACCACAATTTGTTCAGGTATTCCCACTTGATGGGCATCCTCTCAGTTTCCAATTTTTGCCACCACAAAGAAAGCTGCCATAAACATTTTTGTACATGTGCGCCCTTTTCCCTTTTTAAATGATCTCTTTGGGATGCAGACCTAGCAGTGGTATTGCTGGATCAAAATGTATGCACAGTTTTGTAGCCCTTTGGGCATGGTTCCAAATTGCTCTCCAGCATGGTTGAATTAATTCACAGCTCCACCAATATCCTCTCCAACATTCATCTTTTTCCTTTTCTGTCAAATTAGTCAAATTAGAATCATTTTAATTTGTATTTCTCTAATCAATAGTGGTTTCATGCAAATACTGTCCATATTCAGAAAAAGAACTATGGAATCTGAATACATATTGAAGCATACTGTTTTTACCTTTTTTTTTTCTTGTGAGTTTCCCCTTTTGTTTTGATTCTTCTTTTATAACATGATTTCTGTGGAAATATGTTTATTATGATTGGACATGTATAACCTATATCAGATTGCTTGCCATTTTGGGAGGGGAGAAAGAGAGGATAAGAGAAAAAAAAGAAAATCAAAATCTTATAAAAGTAAATGTAGAAAATTTATCTTCAATGCAATTGAAAAAAAAATTATTAAATGTGTGGGGGGGGAAGAAAATCTTTCCTCCTTTTCCTATGGATCTCCTTAAGGGGTTTCAGAACACTCAGGGATCCTTGGACCACATTTTGAGAACAGTAGTTCCAGAGGGTCTTTCAAGCCAGTATCTCTTTATCCATTTTTTAAAAAGCATAACAAACACAACTAATCTCTACCTTGGTTACAATTTTGTCCCCAAAGATCATTCAAAGCTCAGTTACTTGAAATTTTGAATATTTCCTTCCATAGAAACAATGTCATATAAATGCTGAATAATTTCCAAGATTGGTCACAAAAACTATGTAACCCATGATGTAGCTGAAACAGTACCGAGAGTAACCCTGAACTACGGTTCTCCTTAGGATCCTTAGCCCTTTCTTCTTTCCTTCACCCATCTTAATCTTGAAGTTCTACCCTCCTTGTCCTGACTCTAAGGGATGAAGTAAATGGGCACAGATTGGTTAAAGCTCTCTGGTTAGCCTCTATGAAGAAAGTACCTTCAGAAGAAGGGAGATACAGCATCTAGTGACTTAAAGAACGAAGGCAGGATGCCCTGAGAGAAGGGTTATCACTGGAACTGAGTCTCACAAAAAAGAAGAGATACTGACTGGAAAAGAGAAGGATGATTTCTTTGGCAAGAGAGTCTGTTGAAAGGTGGAGAACTTTCTGTTTTTAACCTAGATTATGAGAATTGGGTGGTTTATTCATAGATCTACTCAGGTTGCTTTTCAACTGACAATCCTAAAATGGCTTTCATTTGACTACCAAGCAAAGTTAAAATTCAAGGCTCTCCTAAATTTGGTGTTTTTTTTCAGGTGTTATTTTCCTCCTCAACCACTACTCCTTTCCTCCATGTATGCAATGGACTAATTGGGGAGTTATATAAATATTCTCTACTTTTCTACTTCTGCCATTGTTCATGCTCCCTAAGCATAGCCTTCCATACTACTTTGTTACTGAATTCCTGAAATGCTTAAATTAATCTGAGATCCCATGAATGTATTCTGTTCTACAATATAGATCTTAATGCTCCATGCCTCCCCATCTTGAATGGCTCTTATGGAAGTTCTCCCTTAAGTTTGCAACAGTAGTCCAGACAACATGTTGGAAACCTTCCTCAAATTCTTTTCATATTCCAAGGATAGCAATAAAACATATAGATTTTTTCATTGCTTGTCCTTTGCTTCCTGACATGATTAGGCTTATCTTTTTTTTTCCTTCAAACAGTTTTTTGAAAACAATTTTTAAATAGTTTTTTTTTCAGATTAGTTTATTTTGTTTCTATTTTTATTTTGTTAAATTGAGTATTTTATATTTTTAAAAATATTCACCCACTTAGCTTGTTAACTTGTTTTGTTGGCATATAATTATGCAAAATTATTTCTAGTAACATCTTTATTTCCTTTTCAAATACTGTGAACTCTCTTTTTTTCCACTTTTGAGCAATTTGGTTTTCCTCTTTTAAAAAGTTGAATTAGCTAATGGTTTCTCTTTTTATCAGTTTCTTTTAAAAGAAACAGTTGTCAGTTTCATTTATCAATTAATGTTTATGCTTTCAATTTTATCTTTTTTAATTTACAAAATTTCTATTTTTTTGTCCTTCATAGGAAGTTTTAAATTTTGTTGGTTTTTCTAGTTTTTAAAAAATTAGTTATATGCCCAATTCATCTACCTATTCTTTCTCTCCTTTTTTTATGGATTAAAATGTTTAAGAAATATAAATTTTTTCCTAATGACTACTTTGTATCCTATGTCTTGGTAGATTGTCTCATCATTGTCATTTTCTTTAATAAAACTATCTATACCCAAACTCTGAGCTATTCTTCCAATATGACCCTCATATTTGTGGGTTTGGGGCCCCAGAGAGTGTAAGCTACCCTTAGATTCTAAGGGTAATCTGGTGGGACTATTAGTACTATTATAATTCATGTACCCCACATGTGTGCTTCCTATTAACAGTCATTAAGAAGATACAATTAGCTCTTAGCAAAAAGCATTTGCTAAGATAATACCTAGGGGGTATGGGCAGTTAAAATGGCACAGTGGATAAAGTACTGGGCCTGGAGTCAGAAATATCTGCATTCAATTCTGGCCTCAGACACTGTGTGACCCTGGGCAAGTCATGTAACCCTGTTTGCCTCAGTTTCCCATTCTGTAAAATGGACTGGAGAAGAAAAAGCCAATCATGTCCGTATCTTTGCCAAAAAACAAAACCAAAAACAAAACAAATGAAATGATGAACAGTGAGACATGACTTAAAATGACTGAACAAACAAAAACAATTACAAGTTTTGAAGGAAAAAAAATTAAACTCTTATTTTAGTAAAATAATGATAGAGTTAGCATTTATATAGTACTTTAAGCTTTACAAAATATTTTTTATGTTATCTCATTTCCTAACTACTAAAAATCACAGGCATTATAACTACCAAAAAGAGACAAATTTGTGAATATCAAATACTACTGACCTATATACTTTCCCTCCATCTGTATAAAGTTTTCATGAGAATAATCTACACAATGAAGTCATCATTGATGAGGGATTAGAAATAATTAAACTTTCTTGAGTAATATTCCACAATTACTGGAATATCAAATTGTCATCTCAGTCAATTCTAGGTGAATATGAGTAATAATTATAGTAAAGGAGTATTGATTGAGAAATGATGTCAGGAGGTTTTTGAGATGTAAAGAAGGAGAGTGAGTTTATGGTAAATGGATTTTTTTTTTTTTTAGTAAAGCATAAAGTAACATTTTTAGCTAAGAAGATGGAAAGAGAGTGATATGGGAACCTTGAAAAGATCATGATAAAGAAACAAATTTAATGTAATGAAAAGATTGCCTCATTGGGGGAAGGCCCTTTTTGATTAGAAAACATTAATTTTTTATGGGCCTATTCAACTTGGTTGCATTATTTCCTCCATTTCTGATCAGCAGTATATAAGTAGGAGTGGAGAAGACAGATGGTAGGTACAGTTCAGGTTTGGATTTTGGCAAGGCATGGATAGCTATTTAATAATTGGGCAGGGGTTTCAGAAATAGAAAGTAGTGCAGAATTGAACTATTTAACTAGATATTTGGAAAGGAGAGAGATATTAAAGCAGGAATGACTGTGTGAAAGAGTACTAAGGGATAGAAGGAAGAAGAAGAAGATAGGTTTATAAAGAATAAAAACTTTGGAAAAGATGGAATGATAGAAGGTTATGATCCAATAAAGGAATTTTGGAGTTTTTAATCATCAATATGGAACACTTGAGAGTCTGACCATCCCTATGTGTAACTAAAGTTGAATGAAGGAGTAGACTTTGAGGTATTTTGGAGTATTTGAGAATCAGCAACATGTATGTTGAAGTCCCATATTATAAATGGTAACAATTGGGATAAAGAGGACAAATACAAATCAGATACTGAACAAGTATTTGTTACATGCCTGCTATGTGAAAAACACTGTGCTAATTACAGAGAATACAAAGACAAAAACTATATACCCCTGCTCTCAAGGAATTGAATTTAGGAAGGTAGGCTTGAAATTTGCCTCCTCACCCCAACACATTTCTTTTTAAAAAAATCCCTTTACCCCCTCCCACATACTTCTTGGGAAAAAAGCCCCCTTTCCACTTAGCAGCTGCCAATTTTTTTTTTGATAAAAACAAAGTTCTTTACTCCATAATCAATATTTTAAGTATTAAGTGACTCTGATCTCCAAAGACAACTTATTTAAAGTACTTGAAGTCTTTCTTTAAAGCCTTTTCTTCCCTTCTTTCCTTTCTTTTTACCTTCTTTCCTTCCCTTCTTTCTCTCCTTTCTCAATGGTACAGTTAATACCCATCCATCAAGGGACCAGAACTTAAATTTAAAAGAAAAAGTATATCTATGGGGAGGAAGCCAAAAATAATGAGCAAAAAATAAAGAATCTGATTGTAGAATGTTATAAGGTTACAGGGAAGATCAAGACTCAAACTCAAAAAAGAACAATGTCAAAACATGTATGGACAAAACCCAAGACAAAAACTGATGACTTTAAGTCCAGATAGAACTCATGAAAGAGCTCAAAAAGAAACTTAAAAGTCATGTAAGAGAGTTAGCAAAAATTAGGGACAAAATGAGAGCAATGAAAGAGAATTATGAAAAAAAAAAGAGTCTACAGCTTGGAAAAGAAAACAATTGCTTAAAAATATGATTGTTCAAATGGAAAAAAGAATTTCAAAAACTAACTGAGGAAAACAACTCCTTAAAAGTTAGAATTGGGCAAGTGGAAGCCGATGACTCTATGAGACATCAACAATCAATCAAATTAATTAAAAAGAATGAAAGTGTAAAATGTTTCATTGGAAAAACAACTGGACTAGACAACAGATTCAGGAGAGACAATGTCAAAATCATTAGGCCACTTGAAAGCCATAATCAATAGGAGGATATGGATAAGCTGTTTCAATAAATTATCAAATAAAAATTGCCCTGATAACCAGAAGGCAAAATAGAGATTAAAAGAATTCACTAATCACCTCAGCAAAGAAATCCCAAAATAAAAACTCTAAGGAATATTATAGTTAAATTTCACAACTATTAAATCAAGGGAAAAAAATACTGCAAGTGGCCAGAAAGAAACAGTTAAATGTTCGATGTAACATTCAGGATTACACAGAACTTAATAGGGGCAACATAAGGTCAGAGGTCATGGAACATGATATTCTGGAAGGTAAAGGAGTTAGGACTCAACCCAGAATCACCTTTCTCATGAAATTAAGCATAAAACTTCAAGAGAAAACAATTCAATGAAATAGAAGGATTTCAAGTTTTCATAAGAAGATGAAAATTAAACAAAAAATTTGCTTTCCATGTCAAGACCCAAGAAAAGTATAAACAGATAAAAGCATAAGAGATTCAATAGGGCTGAACTGTTTACATTCCTACATGGGAAGATGATAATTATAATATAAATGTAACATAAAAATTGTGCCACTAAGAGTACAGCTAGAAGGAATATACATAGTAACAGTATAAGGTAATTTGGGGGGAATGACATAAAAGATTAAAAAATGATAAAGAGGAATATTCTGGGTGAAGAAGGAAGGGAGAGGTAGAATAGAGTAATTATTTCACATGAAGAGGCACAGAAAATCTGTTACTGTGGAAGAAAAGATAGGAGGGTAGATGGTAGACATTACTTGATAAAAGCATCAGTATTAGCTCATAGAAGGAATAGCATAAATAATTATTTGAATATAAACATCTATCTTGCCTAATAAAAAAGTAGGAAAAGAAAATAAGTGAAGGCTCAGGCTGACAGAAAAAAGGACAAACTGGGATGGGGGGGGAAGACAACACATAGAAGCAAAACACTGTCAAGGAGGAAAAGGGTAAAAAGATAGAGAAGACAAACAGAAGGAAAAAATAGGATGGAGGGATATACACAGTTAGCAATTGTAACTATGAATATGAATGGAATGAACTTTCCCATAAAATGTAAGCAGAATGGATCAAAAACCAGTTTGCTACAATATGTTATTTACAAAAAACACACTTGAAGCAGAGAGAAACACACAAGAGCAAAGGTAAGGGGTTATAAGAGAATCTATTATGTTCAACTGAAGAAAAGCAGGGAAAGCAATCCTGATCTCAGACAAAGCAAAAACTCAAAAATAGATCTGATTAAAAGAAATAAAGAAGAAAACTACATCTTGTTAAAAGGTATCCTTTGAAGTAATAACAATTAAGAAATAACTAAAAATATATGTGCCACATGGTACAGCATTCAAATTCATAAAGGAAAAAAAAAGTTACAGAAAGAAACAAATAGTAGAACTATAATAGTAGGGCATCTGTCCCTTCTTAGAATTTGATAAATCCAACCAAAAAATAAATAAGAAAGAAAGGAGATAAATAGACTGTTAGAAAAGTTAGATATGACAGACCTTTGGAGAAATGTGAATGGGAATAGAAAGAAATATACCTTTTTCTCAGCAGCACATAGCACCTACACAAAAATTGATCATATATTAGGGCATAAAACCTTCAAAACCAAATATAGAAAGGCAAACATATTAAATATATCCTTTTTTGTATCATAACACAACAAAAGTACATTGAGCAAAGGGTAGAAGAAAGATAAATTAAAAATTGGAAACTAAATAATATAATCCTAAAGAATGAGTGAGTCAAAGAACAAATCATAGAAACAACCAATCATTTCATTAAAGAGAATGACAACATCCCAAAATTTATGAGATACAGCCATAGAAGTACTTAGGGGAAAATATTTCTCTAAATTCTTACATTAACAAAATAGAGAAAAAGCAGATAAATGAGTTAGGTGTGCAACTAAAAAATCTAGAAAAAGAACAAATTTAATCCCTAAATGAACACCAAATTGGAAATCCTGAAAATCAAAGGTGAGATCAATAAAATTGAAAGTAGGAAAAAAAAAAAAACTATCAAGCTAATAAAACTATAGCTGCTGTAAGGGAAAAAAAACCCAAAACAAATGAACAAACTAATAAGATAGATAAGCCACTGGTTATTTGATTTAATAAAGAAAGAAAGAAGAAAATCCGATATCCAGTATCAAAAAAGGGAAAAAGATGAGAGAGTTTTTTCACAAGAAAAAAGTTAAACAAAGTATTAGGAGATATTTTATTTAAGTATACCAGGAATGCAGAGTAGGTTGAATATCGAGAAAACTATCAACATGAATGACCATATCAATAACAAAATCAATAGAATTATATAATTATCTCAACAGATGCTTGGTTTTGAGAAAACATAGTATCCATTCCTATTAAAAAAAAAAACAAAACACTAGCGATCATAGGAATAAAGGGGGAGTACTTAAAGTGACAATCAATTTCTACCTAAAACCATCAGCTCAAAAATTATAATTCTACATAAGTCAATTTACATATTCAGTACCACATCAATCAAACTACTGAAAATAATTTTAAAGAGCTAGAAAAATAACAACAAAATTCATCTGGAAGAACAAAAGGTCAAGAATGTCAAAAGAATTAATGAAAAAAATATCAAGAGAAGTGGTGTAGCAATACTGGATCTCAAACTATATTACAAAGTAGTAATCATCAAAATTATATACTAGCTAAGAAATAGAGGGGTAAATCAATACAGAAAACACTAGTGAATGACCACAGTAATCTAGTGTTTGATAAACCCAAAGACCTTAACCTTTGGAATAAAAACTTATTATTAAACAAAAGCTGGTAGGAAAACTGGAAAACAATAGAGCACAAACTAGATATAGATTAACATGTTATACCATATAACAAATTAATAACTAACATGTTATACCATATAACAAATTAAAAATATATGATTTAGACATAAAGGGTGATACCATAAGCATTTTAGAAGCACTATGGAGAAGGGAAGAATTTATGACCAAATAAAAAATCAATAACATTATGAAATGTAAAATAGATAATTTTGATTATTTTAGAGTAAAAGGTTTTTGCACAAACAAAATCAATGCAACCAAGATCAGAAGGAAAACAGAAAACTGGAAAACAATCTTTATAGCAAATGTCTCTAATGAAAGCCTTATTTCTCAAATAGAGAATTGATAAAAGTTTAAAAGAATACAAGCTATTCTTAAATTTATAAATAACCCTGGGATATGAACAAGCAATTTTTAGATGAAGAGATCAAAACTATCTATAAGCATATGAAGAAATGTTCTGAATCACTTTTGATTAGAAAAATGCAAATTTAAACAAATTTTGATATTTAAACAAAATTTGATAAACCCAAAGACCTTAACCTTTGGAATAAAAACTTACTATTAAACAAAAGCTGGTAGGAAAACTGGAAAACAATAGAGCACAAACTAGATATTAGATTAACATGTTATACCATATAACAAGTTAACAACTAACATGTTATACCATATAACAATATATCTATATTGTATATAAGTACCATCTAGCATCTATCTGATTAGCTAATATGACAAAAAAAAAAGGAAAATGATAAATGTTGAAGAGGATGTCATTGAAATTGTGAACTGATCCAAACATTCTGGAGAACAATTTGTAACTAGGCCCAAAGATCCAGCAATACCACTACTAGGTCCATATACCAAAGAAATTGTAAAAAAGGAAAAAGGACCTACATGTGCAAAAATATTTATAATAATCCTTTTCATGGTTATAAAATAATGGAAATTAAGGGATTGTCCATCATTTGAGAAATGGCTGAACAAGCTGTGATATATGAATGTGATGGAATATTATTGAACAATAAGAAATGATGAATAGGCAGATTTCAGAAAAAAACTGGAAAGACTCATGCAAACTGATGCAAAGTAAAAAGAGCAAAACCAGGACAATATGAATGACTTGTCTCTTCTCAGAAATACAATGATCCAAGCCAAGTACAAACAACTCATGAAGGAAAATACTTTCCACATTCAGATAAAGAATTTGATGGACTCTGAATGCAGAATGAAGCATACCTTTTCACTTATTTTATTCTTTTTCATGATTTTTTTCCTTTTGATCTGTTTTTTCTTTCACAACTATGATTAATATAGAAGCAGGTTTTACATGACAGCACCTGTATAATCTATATAAAAATGCCTAGAAAGAAGGAGGAAGAAGGAAAAAAATTGGAACTCAAAATCTTATAAAAATGAATGTTAAAAACTGTCGACATATAATTGGGTAAAAAAAAAACATTATTTAAAAAAAAAGAAAGAAAAGCAATGGATCAGATTACATACAGTCTTATGAGTTTCTAAAGGTTGGAAGATAGTCTACTCAGTAGCCACAAAAGCTACTGGGAGTCCAGGGAGGAACTAGCCCTGAGTAGTGACATGCTTGATTCAAACCAGCTTTAAATCAACCTGGCACTGGGAAAATGTGCCCTGCAATTATGAGAGCTAATGATCTATGTCAAAAATTATATAACACGGCAAGAAGTGGAGCAAGGAAAAAGGGAAAAAAGAAAATACATTGTAGAAATCTTTTTCAATTTTAGCCCATTTTTTTGGGACTGAGCAGGTAGGCAGAGAAAGAGAGAATATCCTGGTTTTGTTTTTTGAAAAGATTATTTTTTGTAATTCTATCCTTGTTATAAATCTCAGTAAATATTTCTTTGTTAAAACTAGTTCATATTAATGATCAGCAGGATGATTTCAGAAAGGCCTGGAGAGACTTGCACGAATTGATGCTAAGTGAAATGAGTAGAACCAAGAGAACACTGTAGACAGCAACAAGATTATGTGATGATCAATTCTGATGGATGGGGCTCTCTTCAACAATGTGAGGATTCAGGCCAATTCCAATAGATTTGTGATGGAGAGAGCATCTGTACCCAGAGAGAGAACCGTGGGGATTGAGTGTGGATTACAATATAGTATTTTCACTCTTTTTGTTGTTTTTTGCTTGCTTTTTTTCCCTTTCTCATTTTTTCCCCTTTTAGATCTGGTATTTCTTGTGCAGCATGATAAATGTGAAAATATGTATAGAATTGCACATGTTTAACCTACATTGGATTACTTGCTGTCTAGGCGAGAGATTGGAGGAAGAGAGGGAAAAAATTTGCAACACAAGGTTTTGTAATAATGAATGTTGAAACTATCTTTGCATGTATTTTGAAAACAAAAAGCTCTTTTTAAAAAAACACAAAAAACTAGTTCATATTAACTGGTTAGAAAATACTGAGGAAATGGTTACTGATTAAGTGATGTTGCATCAATAATTACTAGTTAGATCATATTGGAAAAATATTAATTGGTGATAATATATGGGAGAGGGAAGAGAAAACACCAGAGTCTGTTAACTATAATACTAGAAAATATGCTTCCAAATCTTTCATTGTTACCCTTAAAATCCTGATAGGTACAGCTTTGCTTTGGAACCCAACATGTTAGTCCAAGCATGGGGGTAAGGAAGTGAATCCCTGAGTATACAAATTATGCATAGATTGCAAAAACTGGAAGGGACTTTAGCAGTCCTAGAGATTTTTAAACTGAGGTCCATTACCTTGGATTTTTAACTGCATTTCAATGTAACTTGTGTTCTCTGTAATATTACATATTTTGTTTTGTGAACTAAAAAGCACTTTTCTAAGTAGTCCATAGATTGTCAATATGGTCCATGACAAAAAAAAAAAAAAATTCACCCTACTCTTGTCTGAATTTCAATACATTTTATCTAATTCAAATATTGTAAAGAAAATTCTTTTGCATTGTCATTATGATAAATAGCATGTAGAGCTAATCTTGCTAGTAATGAAAGTTTTCACCCTTTTGTCAAATTTACCTCTTGCTGTGAATAAAAGATTTTGAGTTTTGTTGATGGCTTATGCTTCCAGGACAGTGCAGGTCAGTGGGAGGAAGAAGGAAGGAAGTTGCTCATGGTTCCCCAAAGGAAAGGTCTATGGTTAGCATTCCTTACTGCTCATTTTCCCTATAGCTCTTTCCTGACAGTATCTGTCTTACACCACAGGATCACATTTGTGTTCCCACTTATTGAAGGTATTTCTGGTCTCTAATTGTGCCTTAAAATTGACATCACAGAAGACAATCACATTCTCTCAGCTTTAGGCTTCTGAGGCAACATATGAGCCATAGGCTCCCCCAAGGTGGCAGTGCCTCAGTTATATTTCTTCCATCTTTACAGAACACTTTCAAATAAAAGAAGTGGTTCAGAATCCTATAGGACAGAGCGTTGGACCTGAAACAAGACCTAAGTTTAAATACTGTGTTTAAATCATATACTTACTGGGTGACCTTGAACTTTCTCTCAGCCTCAGTGTTCTCATCTGTGAAATGAGAATAATTTTATAGTGGCTCAAGAATGTTTCATCCAATACTGCAACATATTTAACATATATAGGACTGCTTGCCATCTAGGGGAGGGGGTGGAGGGAGGGAGGAGAAAAATCGGAACAGAAACGAGTGCAAGGGATAATGTTGTAAAAAAATTACCCTGGCATGGATTCTGTCAATATAAAGTAATTATTAAATAAAAATTTAAAAAAAAAAAAAAGAATGTTTCATCCATACTTTCCTCCAGCCTCCAAGAGTTTTTTGTTAAACATTTATCAGCTCACACCTGGACTTGGGCTTATCCATAAATAAATCAGATCTCTTAATTCCTATGTTGCCACCAGAAGCCTGAAAGAATGATGTAGGAGAGGGCTAGGTTGTCTTCCATGATCCAATTTTAAGATACCACTGTAGACACAGAGATACTATCAGCGAGTAGGTCCCTGGTATTGGTGATTAATGTGGGTTAAGCCAATCAATAAATAGCTTTGCTGACAACTTTGATCTGAGAACTCTGATCGATATAATGAACAGTCATTATTCCAGAATAACACTAATGAAGCATGCTACCTCCCATATGACAGATAGATGAAAGACTTAGGATACAAGAGATATAAATTTTGGTCATGGCCAAATTTTTGCGGCAGTATAAGGATCCTGTTTTACTCTAAAGTATCACCTCATACCTATCGAATTGGCTGATATGACAGAAAAAGAAAATGATAAATGTTGGAGGGGATGGGGGGAAATTGGGACAATAATGCATTACTGGTGGAGTTGTGAACTGATCCAATCACTCTGGAGACAATTTAGAACTATGCTCAAAGGATTATAAAACTATGTATATCCTTTGATCCAATGTTACAACTGCTGGGTCTCATCCCAAAGAGATTTTTAAAAGGAGGGAGGGAGGACCTATTTGTACAAAAATATTTATAACAGCTCTTTTTGTGGTTGCAAAAAAAAGTATAAACTGAGAGGATGCTCATCAAGTGGGGATTGACTAAACAAATTCTGGCACGTGATTGCAATGAAATACTATTATACTATAAGAAATGATGAGCAAGATGCTTTTAGAAAAGTGGAAACTAAAAATGGGAATATAAAAAATGAAAACATTTGCATGAACTGATGGAAAATGAAGGGAACAGAACCAGGAGAATGTTATGCACAGTAACAGTGATATTGTACAATAACCAGCTGTAGATGACTTAAAACATTCTCAGCAATACAATCCAAGACAATTTCAAAGTACTCAAGCTGAAAAAACTTATCCACATCCAGAGAAAGATCTGAATGCAGATCAAAAAAAATTTTTTTATACTTTTTTTTGGTATTTGTATTCTTTCACAATATCTAAGATTAATATGGAAATGTTTTACATGATTGCACATATATAATCTATTTTATTTTGCTAACTGTATCAGAAAGTGAGTGGGAGGAAGAGAATTTGGAACTCTAAATTTTAAGAAATGAATTCAAAATTGATTTTATATGTAACTGGGAAAAGACAAAAGATTAAAAAAAAAAAACCCCAAGAATTTTTTGTTTCTTTTTTCAGTAAGGTCAGATGGGAAGGTGAAATAAAAATTGATTTTTTGTTAATTGAAAAAATAAGTAAGTGCAGTGGATAAAAAAGCCCTGAAGTCAGGAGGACCTGAGTTCAAATCTGGCCTCAGACACTTAACACTTCCTAGCTATGTGACCCTGGGCAAGTCATTTAACCCCAGTTGCCTCAGCAAACAAATAAATAAATAAAGTAAAATAAAAATTTTAAATATCTGTACTATAAGCCACCAAAGTAATTTTCCTCAAGTGCAGGTCTGATCCTATCATCCTCCTCCTCCTCAATTGACTCCATTGGTTCCTTTTAAATGTGTAGAATCAAATATAAATTTCTCTGCCATTTAAAGCTCTTCACAACCTGTTATATGTATAGTCTTAGCCACATTAGTTCCCCAGTTCATCTTTTATCACCATAGCCTTGTAAAGCTGTCCACCCTCCCCCCTATGTCTGAATGCTTTTTCTCATTCTCTCAGTTTCTTAGAATTCCAAGTTTCCTTCAAAACTAATCTACCTTCTACATGTAGCTTTCCCTAATCTCCATAGCTGCTAGTGACATTGCTCCCCCCCCCCCCAAGTGATCTTATATTCTTTGGCTATACATGTATTTTTCTACATATGTATATATTTATATATTTACATGTTTTCTTCCCTATTAAAATCTAAAGTCAGTGCAAGCAACAATTATTTGATTTTTGTCTTTGTATAATTAACAGCACAGGGCCTGGCACATAGTAGGTTTAATAAGCAATAGTTGATTAATTTACATTCTTCTTTTAGAACGGGAATCCAAGGTAAGATGGTTTCAAAACACAAAATTTTATTTTGCAATATGACTAGTGATGTTTTTTGAACATGATAGGACATTACAATTTTTAAGGGTCTTTCCAGCTTTAGTTAATAAAAATTATTAATTATTACATATTTAACATGTATTGGAGTACCTGCCATCTAGGGGAGGGGGTGGAGAGAAGGGGGATAAAAGTTGGAACAGAAGGTTTTACAAGGGTCAATACTGAAAAATTACCCATGCATATGTTTTGTAAATAAAAAGCTATATATAAAATCAGAGCTAAATGGGGAGCAAGCAGTTATAATACAGGCCACTAGGGGGAACTATTATCTAATGCTCTGACAGCATCTGAGAAAGCAAGATAATTAATTTTGGACCAAATGTGTAATTTTGTCTTGCCATTAAACTTCAATGATTTTGGAGAAAAAAATGAGGCTGAAACTTTGCTCACCTCTGTCTCACTTAAATCCCTCACCCCGTGATGTCATTGATCCTTTTTGAGAACAAGAGAAGAATGAACAACAATAATAATGGGAAAACTCTGGTTTTACTTTGAAAATTTTTGTCAGCTCTTGCTTTGGAGCTGGATTCCAGAGACAAGTTTCTTAAGACAGAATAGGTATAGCTTTTTAAACTTTCATGTAACAAGGTTTCAAAAAAATAAAGTGTTCTTAATAGTGTCACTTTTCTGGCCAAATACTGCTTTCTGAAATAAGTAAAATGACTCTGTTTCCGGAAAGCAAATTAGGAAAAGTTGTGATAGTTTTACTACACAACACAAATTCAGACTTAAACACATTAGCTAGGCTTCAGGCCATTTTTTACAGCAGCATCTTCCTATGAATCTCCATGACAAAGGAACATTCAGAAACATCTACTATAAAACTTCTCAATCCCCATATTCTCTTCCCCTTCCTCAAGAAATAGATAAGTAAACATTCATTGCACCAAAGAATGCTCACATTCTTTGTGAGAATTTGGGAACATAATTCCTCCTTTGGAAGGCATATGTGTCTTTTTTAAATGAAAATGTAATGAAACATATCTGAAATGTTTTGTAAATATACGCAAACCAAAAGAAAGTCAAGGAATCCCTGGAAATTGTTAGTTTAGTTGCTTTGGGGAGTGGGGGGTATTTGGTTTTGTGTGTGTTGGCTCATTTTGTGCTTTATTTCCACAGTTAGGTTTTTCTAAGATTTACCTTTTGGTCTTTCCAGAAATATCTACTGCAAGTTTCAAAAGAGTTCTTTTTTCCTGAGTCAGTGAGGAAGTAAATGGTTGAATATTGGGTCAAGTCTTAGTTAATAAATAAAGGTACCAGAGGGAAAAATGGTTGCCCTTTCTTAGCCTCTGAAACCCAGTTATCATCATTCATCATCATCATCACTGACATTTATACAATGTTAAAAAGTTTTTAAAAGGCTTTCAATCCATCATATCATTTAATCCTCATAATGAAGTTTTATTTGCATGGTTTATTTTATGTCCTGCTACTTTGCACTGAATAGCTCCATGGTCCAGTTGATAGAATGTTGAAGTCTGAGTTAGGAAAACCTAAGTTCAAATGAGGGCTCAAGTGTTTTCTATTTCGGTGATTCTGGGCAAGTTATTTAACTTCTGTCTGCCTCAGTTTTCTTGTCTGTAAAATGGAAATAATGAATGGGAATAATAATAGAATACTTCACAGGGTTATTATGAGAATCAAATGAGATAATATTTATAAAGAGCTTTGCACAGTCTAGGCACTTAATAAATGCTTATTTCATTCCTTTCAACTAAAATTAATTGAAATTCCTTCCCCCGAGCCCCTCCTCTATAGAGCAAATAATCCAATATATGTTAGACATGTACAATCAATGAATTCCATTTTGATGAAGTTGTGGATGTCCAAGTTGTTCTAGAATTTACTTTATTTAGCAGAACCAATAAGTGAGACAATAGATAGAATGCTGGTTCAGGAATCAAGACCTCAGTTCAAATATGGCCTTAGACATTTACTAGCTGTGACCCTGTATTCCTCAATTTCCTTATCTGTAAAAGGGGAATAATAGTACCTCTCAGGATTGTTGTATGGACCAATGAGATAGCAATTATAAAGTGCTTACCACAGTGCTTTGGAACACATTAAGTGCTATATAAATGTTAACTATTATTATTATTCCTCTATCCATAGCTCTGGGATCCTCCCTTTGCTCCGAACATGAACAAAGTATTGTACAGGTTACTGTGCACCTTCATGCTTTCTTAGAAGCAGCTTCAAATCCTACAATCCCTGACGATCCTCCTACCAGACTTGTTTCTAAGAATGGGATGCTACCAGTGTAAACCTTCCTTGGTTCTTCCCCTCGTTCTACTTACAACAATAACACTTAGGCTTTTTAGGTTTGCAGTTACAAATATTATCTCATTTGGCAATCTCAAGACAATCCTAGGAAACAAGTCCTATTATTATCATCTTATGTTGTAGATGGGGAAATGAAAACAGATTAAGTGACTTGTCCAGGATCACACAATAAATGTCTAAATCCAGATTTCACCTCAGATCTCCCTGACTTCCAGGCCAAATGCTCTATCCATTGCTACTGAGCTCCATTATATATCTTTCACCTGACTCTTGGATGGTTAAGGTGTGTCTTGTAGCATTTTTTGTTTTCTAGACCCTAAGTTTCATAATTGAAACTTTTAATCATTCTTGACACACATAACACTTAACAAGAGACCTTTCCTTCTTCCCTTCTTTGTACAACAAAGTCAGAATCTGATAGTTAACACAGAAGTTAATTGTGGTGTAGAGGATATAGGATGTGGTTAGAAACCATTTTAAAATGAAATATTCAGTAGCCCCTTTATTCACCCCTCTCCTCAACAAGGAAAAGGCAGCTATGAGGCCATCTGGTCAGATCCACCAGCCATGTCAAATGTATGCACAAGAAAAGTATCTAATCTCTCTTAGGCCTTAGCTGCTGCTAATTTTTTTTATTAAAGCTTTTTATTTTCAAAACATATGCATGGATAATTTTCAACATTCACTCTTGTAAAATCGTGTTTCAAATTTTCCCCCTCTTTTTCCCCACTCCCAAATAATCCAATATGTTAAACATGTGCAATTCTTCTATACATATTTCCACAAATATGCTGCAAAAGAAAAATCAGATCAAAAAGGAAAAAAAATGAGAAAAACAAAAAACAATCAAACGACAACAAACTCAAAATATTATGTTGTGATCCACACTCAGTCCTGTCTCTGGGTGTAGATGGCTATTTCCATCACAAGATCATTGGAATTGGTCTGAATCATCTCATTGCTGAAGTCACATCCATCAGAATTGATTATCATATAATCTTGTTGCTGTGTACAATGATCTCCTGGTTCTGCTTATTTCACTCAGCATCATTTCTGAAACCATCCTGCTGATTGTTCCTTATAGAACAATAATATTCCATAATATTCATATGCTATAGTTTATTCAGCCATTCTCCAATTGTTTCCAATTTCTGGCCACTACAAAAAGGGCTGCCACAAACGTTTTTGCACATGTGGGTTCTTTTCAGTTCTTTAAGATCTCTTTGGGATATAAGCTCAGCTGAAACACTGCTGAATCAATGGTTATTGCATAATTTTAAAAATTAAAAAATAAAGAAACTTGTTTTTCAGTCTTTTCATCTGCTGTGCAAAGCTCATTCTCCTCTCAACCTCCTCTCCCTCCTCTACCCCATACCACTTCCTCCCTTCCTGCAAATAGACTCTACCCTTGCCTCTTGCTCAAATGAGAAAAAAAAGGGGGGAAGGGGTGAACCACTATGGACTTTGTATGGTCCTGATCACACTTTAAAACCACTCGGGGTCACTGCTTAATTTGCTCCATTGCTACAGTCTCTGTGGGAGGGTGGAAGGAAAGGAGAGAGAACTAGAGTGATAACACTCTCGGCTATCAAACTGTACATACCCTTTGATCCAGCAGTGTTTCTACTGGGTTTATATCCCAAAGAGATTTTAAAGAAGGGAAAGGGACCTGTATGTGCCAAAATGTTTGTGGCAGCCCTGTTTGTAGTGGCCAGAAACTGGAAGTTGATGATGCCCATCAGGTGGAGAATGGCTGAATAACTTATGGTAAATGAATGTTATGGAATATTATTGTTCTAAAAGAAATGACCAGCAGGATGAATACAGAGAGGCCTACATGAACTAATGCTGAGTGAAATGAGTAGAACAAGGAGATCATTATACATGGCAAAAACAAGATTGTACAATGATCAATTCTGGTGGATGTGGCTCTTTTCAAGCCAATTCCAACAAACTTGTGATGGAGAGAGCCATGTGCATCCAGAAAGAAGACCATGGCTACTGAATGGGGATCACAATTATTTGTTGTTACTTGCTTGTTTTTTTTTCCCTTTTTGATCTGATTTTTCTTGTGCAGCATGATAAATGTGGAAATATGTTTTTAAAAATTACACATGTTTAATCTATATTGTTTTATTTGTCTAGGGGAGGAAGAAAATTTTGGAACAAAAGGTTTTGCAAGGGTAAATATTGAAAATTATCATGTATTTTGAAAATATATATATTTTTAAAGTCAGACATGACTCAAACTATTGAATATCACAACATTACTAAGTATCACACACTGTGATGTGCTTTCACATTTGATCTTAACAATCCAGGGAGATAATAAATAGCTATTTATTATCCCTGTTTTATTGAAGCAGATGATTTCCTCAAGTGACTTGTCCAGGGTCACACAGCTAGCATCGGAGTGTGGATGTGAATTCAGGTCTTCCTGACTCCCAGCCTAGCACTCTATTTGCTGTACTACCCAGCTTCCCCTAGTAAGTACTTAGTAAATACTTGTTGACTCCTTATGTATGTTACAAAATCCTATGGACTTAGAATACCATTTTGGTTCCATTTTATATATATTTCCATGTGACAGTTTATAACTTTCCCCCAACATTTACATTTTATCTAAATTTTCCTTTTACAATCCAGGTAAAAATGGATGTCCTTTTCTTACTGGTTTTTTAAATGTTTTTTAAAGCCCATAATTTTTTAGCCCATAATTCACCAAGTCCTAGAAACTATTTAGAGTCTTAAGGAGGCACACAATATTATGCAAATTCCATTATTTTATTTTTTTTGGTACCACAAACTTATCTGTCATTTACAACCTGATTAGCACAAGCCAATTGCAAAAGAAAATGAGAACGGTGTTAATCCTCTACATTACATCTATGGATAGAGCACAGATTCAAATATTTATACATAAACAGCTTTACCAGGAGCAGCTTCACTGTAATTTCTTTTAAAATTAGCATTACGACTTAAATATATTTGTATTAAGATTTGCATAATCTACAATACATTGTATTTTCAGAAGCAATTATGAATGTAACTATATTTTTAAAAAAATCCCCACAACAAACTAGTGACAACTAACAATTATCTTAAATTTTAATTATTTACAATTTAATATATAGGGTCCTGATTCACAAACTTAGTGCATTCCATGATTTCCTTTGAAGTTTCCTTTAGAAAGTAAGCAGTGCATAGTATGTTTCCCCAGCTAAAATGTGGGGTAAATGGCTTTTAGAAGGCAAAGCTTTGACTACATGCTTACTGGAAAAAGGGGCTAGTTAGAAATGGGGGAGGAAGAAGTAGACAAGAGTCAAAAACTCCAGTGACAAATGATAAATTCTGGGCCTTCAGTTGGATTGTATGCTACATTTGATTGGAAAAATCTATAGAAATGGAACTACTGAAAATGGACATTTGGAGCAAAAAGGAAAAAAAAAAAGTCCAAGTCCTTTCAAGTACAGAATTATTTGGCAGTCCCAACTTTAAATTCCAGTTTTCTTGGTATTTACAGAAAAAAAGGGGGGAAAGCATATACTCGTGCTTTTTAAAGGAAAGTTTTGTTACCTGGAAAAATTCGAGTTAAGACCCTTTTGTCTCTGTAATTTCAATCTGTAACAGCTTTTAATGATTGGCAAGCTTAAAAAAAAAAAAAAGTGGTTGAGTTCCATTATAAAAACCAATAGATCACAGTGGGATTTTATTTAGCTTCAAATGTTTGGGTAAAGAGTGACCTGACTTAATTATTCCCTTTAAAAAGAAGCATAGTACATAAGGTGCTAGAAAGCAAAAATTACAAAGTAATTTAATTTTTGAATTATAAAAATGATTTCATGTGCATGACAAAATTAATTCAAAACAATCAAGAAGAGGATAAAGTGACAGAGAAATTTCAGTGAATCAGGTCCTAAGGATGAAATCTGTTTCTCTCTTTCTCTCTGTCTCTCTCTCTCTTTAAAACAAGGTAGATTCTTTAGAATGACAACAAAATGTACAGTAAACATCTCAGCCTCTGGAATGCATGTATAATGTATGGATACCAATACATTACATTTACAAAACTGTTTTGGACAGCAGCTCCTCCCAGAGTAAGGATTAAAAAAAATGTACAAGCCTGTTCACAAAGACTTTAGATATAATGTTATTAAAATACATTGTTGATCATAAAAATATTTCACTATGTACACGTATACTATATAAACTCTAAATCCATTTCTGAAGCCTCTAAGTGAATTTCAAGGTTCACTGGCCCATCTGAGAGCTCAGGACCATTATTTTGGTCTTCACACCTGCCAATGGGCTAAGTGTCACGGGCTTGCAGCTAATTCTCAAATAATATAACTCTGATATTCTACTTTTTTTTTTTTTTAAAGGGAGAAGGGGGAGAACAAGCAGCAAAATACCTAACTGGAAGAGCCAGTTTTAGTTCCACTGTATTTTGCTTTTTTAAATCCTGAGCCGAGCAATTCTGGGCATTCACTTAATTCATTTGCAATCTTGTTACATTCCAAAAGAAGGCTATAATTGATTTCATCAGTGATGACACTGTCTTGCTTGTAGTCAGGATGCTTTGCAACAAACTCCCTCATCCATCGGGCAGCTGTCATCAGTTCTCCTGGAAAAAGATCAAAGAGGGTCATTTACATCCAATTAGATCCAAGTGTCAAGAATTGCATGGTTTAAAAGAGTGGACGACATGTATAATTTGTTGCAGACAAGCAGAACTGGGCAGAAAAAAAACAAAACCATAAAATAACTATAATTAGGCAAAGGAAAACATTAAAAAGCAACTAAATTTCGATATACTGTAAAATTAATCTTTGTCTAGATCACACATGATGAAATTACACCCTTACCCAAACAAGGTGTGGGACTTTGGTTGTGGAATATGATTTACGTTGACAGATTTACTCTCCATATAGGCTTTGGTTAAATATTTTCCTTTAAAACAAGGGAGGAACAGGGAAAGGAACATTGTATAATGGAATTTGTAGGGAGCTTGGTTTCAGAGGATCTGGGTTCAAAGCTTGCCTTTGCCATCTTACTAACTTGTGGATCTGGGGCAAATTCACTTAATTTCCCTGAGCCTCTGAGTGCAAAATAAGCTGGATGATCTCGGAGGTCCCATCTGCCTCTAAATTTATGATTCTGTGAAATGAGGAAAAGAGACTTAAGGATAAAATGTATTGTAAGAAGAAAAAACACAAATAAAAGATATATTTTTTGAAAATATATATATTTTTAAAGTCAGACATGACTCAAACTATTGAATATCACAACATTACTAAGTACCACACACTGTGATGTGCTTTCACATTTGATCTTAACAATCCAGGGAGATAGGTGCTATTTATTATCCCTGTTTTATTGAAGCAGATGATTTCCTCAAGTGACTTGTCCAGGGTCACACAGCTAGCATCGGAGTGTGGATGTGAATTCAGGTCTTCCTGACTCCCAGCCTAGCACTCTATTTGCTGTACTACCCAGTTTCCCCTAGTAAGTACTTAGTAAATACTTGTTGACTCCTTATGTATGTTACAAAATCCTATGGACTTAGAATACCATTTTGGTTCCATTTTATATATATTTCCATGTGACAGTTTATAACTTTCCCCCAACATTTACATTTTATCTAAATTTTCCTTTTACAATCCAGGTAAAAATGGATGTCCTTTTCTTACTGGTTTTTTAAATGTTTTTTAAAGCCCATAATTTTTTAGCCCATAATTCACCAAGTCCTAGAAACTATTTAGAGTCTTAAGGAGGCACACAATATTATGCAAATTCCATTATTTTATTTTTTTTGGTACCACAAACTTATCTGTCATTTACAACCTGATTAGCACAAGCCAATTGCAAAAGAAAATGAGAACGGTGTTAATCCTCTACATTACGTCTATGGATAGAGCACAGATTCAAATATTTATACATAAACAGCTTTACCAGGAGCAGCTTCACTGTAATTTCTTTTAAAATTAGCATTACGACTTAAATATATTTGTATTAAGATTTGCATAATCTACAATACATTGTATTTTTAGAAGCAATTATGAATGTAACTATATTTTTTTAAAAATCCCCACAACAAACTAGTGACAACTAACAATTATCTTAAATTTTAATTATTTACAATTTAATATATAGGGTCCTGATTCACAAACTTAGTGCATTCCATGATTTCCTTTGAAGTTTCCTTTAGAAAGTAAGCAGTGCATAGTATGTTTCCCCAGCTAAAATGTGGGGTAAATGGCTTTTAGAAGGCAAAGCTTTGACTACATGCTTACTGGAAAAAGGGGCTAGTTAGAAATGGGGGAGGAAGAAATAGACAAGAGTCAAAAACTCCAGTGACAAATGATAAATTCTGGGCCTTCAGTTGGATTGTATGCTACATTTGATTGGAAAAATCTATAGAAATGGAACTACTGAAAATGGACATTTGGAGCAAAAAGGAAAAAAAAAAATCCAAGTCCTTTCAAGTACAGAATTATTTGGCAGTCCCAACTTTAAATTCCAGTTTTCTTGGTATTTACAGAAAAAAAGGGGGGAAAGCATATACTCGTGCTTTTTAAAGGAAAGTTTTGTTACCTGGAAAAATTCGAGTTAAGACCCTTTTGTCTCTGTAATTTCAATCTGTAACAGCTTTTAATGATTGGCAAGCTTAAAAAAAAAAAAAAAGTGGTTGAGTTCCATTATAAAAACCAATAGATCACAGTGGGATTTTATTTAGCTTCAAATGTTTGGGTAAAGAGTGACCTGACTTAATTATTCCCTTTAAAAAGAAGCATAGTACATAAGGTGCTAGAAAGCAAAAATTACAAAGTAATTTAATTTTTGAATTATAAAAATGATTTCATGTGCATGACAAAATTAATTCAAAACAATCAAGAAGAGGATAAAGTGACAGAGAAATTTCAGTGAATCAGGTCCTAAGGATGAAATCTGTTTCTCTCTCTCTTTCTCTCTGTCTCTCTCTCTCTTTAAAACAAGGTAGATTCTTTAGAATGACAACAAAATGTACAGTAAACATCTCAGCCTCTGGAATGCATGTATAATGTATGGATACCAATACATTACATTTACAAAACTGTTTTGGACAGCAGCTCCTCCCAGAGTAAGGATTAAAAAAAATGTACAAGCCTGTTCACAAAGACTTTAGATATAATGTTATTAAAATACATTGTTGATCATAAAAATATTTCACTATGTACATGTATACTATATAAACTCTAAATCCATTTCTGAAGCCTCTAAGTGAATTTCAAGGTCACTGGCCCATCTGAGAGCTCAGGACCATTATTTTGGTCTTCACACCTGCCAATGGGCTAAGTGTCACGGGCTTGCAGCTAATTCTCAAATAATATAACTCTGATATTCTACTTTTTTTTTTTTTTTAAGGGAGAAGGGGGAGAACAAGCAGCAAAATACCTAACTGGAAGAGCCAGTTTTAGTTCCACTGTATTTTGCTTTTTTAAATCCTGAGCCGAGCAATTCTGGGCATTCACTTAATTCATTTGCAATCTTGTTACATTCCAAAAGAAGGCTATAATTGATTTCATCAGTGATGACACTGTCTTGCTTGTAGTCAGGATGCTTTGCAACAAACTCCCTCATCCATCGGGCAGCTGTCATCAGTTCTCCTGGAAAAAGATCAAAGAGGGTCATTTACATCCAATTAGATCCAAGTGTCAAGAATTACATGGTTTAAAAGAGTGGACGACATGTATAATTTGTTGCAGACAAGCAGAACTGGGCAGAAAAAAGACAAAACCATAAAATAACTATAATTAGGCAAAGGAAAACATTAAAAAGCAACTAAATTTCGATATACTGTAAAATTAATCTTTGTCTAGATCACACATGATGAAATTACACCCTTACCCAAACAAGGTGTGGGACTTTGGTTGTGGAATATGATTTACGTTGACAGATTTACTCTCCATATAGGCTTTGGTTAAATATTTTCCTTTAAAACAAGGGAGGAACAGGGAAAGGAACATTGTATAATGGAATTTGTAGGGAGCTTGGTTTCAGAGGATCTGGGTTCAAAGCTTGCCTTTGCCATCTTACTAACTTGTGGATCTGGGGCAAATTCACTTAATTTCCCTGAGCCTCTGAGTGCAAAATAAGCTGGATGATCTCGGAGGTCCCATCTGCCTCTAAATTTATGATTCTGTGAAATGAGGAAAAGGGACTTAAGGATAAAATGTATTGTAAGAAGAAAAAACACAAATAAAAGATATATTTTTTAAAAAGGTGCAAGGAAGTATTATGTTAGGGTTAGATGCTGACATCTATCCATCCCTTTCTTTGACAGGTGTCTCAACATCCTTTCCACCATAACCCTTGAATCCTTTACTCTCTTAGTAGGAGATCCCTTGCTCCCCATGAGCCTTGAGGCCTTGCCATCTCTCCTGTCACCAATACGACCTGGCATCTCCACCTGGCCATGAACTAAATTCTCATTTAAGTATCACCTCCCCCAAATAGAATGTGAGCTTCCTGGGACAAAGGGCCGTCTCTACCTACAGAGCTCAGTACACACTAAAGGCTCAATAAAAACTTCTTTTCCTTTACTGTTGTCATGGAAAAAACAGATCTCTGGGGAAATGAGAAGTTTCCTTCAAAAGAAAAATGAAGATAGATTTTTAACGTGTGCTAGGATATTTCTCTTGAAAATATCCTTTCGATCAAAACAGCAACTCAGAGAGAACAAAATGTCCACATGAGAAAATATTCTTTGATGTATGCACTAAGGAAATGTCTTGAGGTTTTTTCAAATGACTGATTTTTGACCAAGGAAGCTGGAGAACAGAACAGAAAGCATTCTAATTTGGCATAATAATAATAAAAAATATACTTATTGATATTTATGCTTTCCAGAGTTAGATCAGTGGGTTGATAGATGGTGGTAAGGAGGAGAAAGGGAGAGAACAGACATTTGACCCTACAAGCAAATGTGCCAACAGTGATCTAGCTTCAGGCACAATTTTAGTAGCCACAATTGCTGTCCTCAGCCAGGATTCTTCCAGGTGTCACTGAAACTTAGCACAATACATTTTCACCAGGCTCCTGCATGATGCTCGCTCTCATTATTATGGCAGGGTCAAATCCAAGTATTAAGATGAGGGTGATGTAAACTTATATGGAGAATTCAAAATGAACTAAATGTTTCAGATAACATACTTAATGAGAGAATTTAGGGACTAGAGGGTTTAGCTCATAATCCAACTTGCCTATTTCTAATTCAAAGGCTAATTCAGTATACAACACATTTTCCCTTTGGAAAAATGTATCAACAAGAATAACTTGAAAATTCAAATCTTGAATTTCAAACTCATTTGACCCCATACTACATTTTGTGTGTGTGTGTGTGTGTGTGTGTGTGTGTGTATTATGTACTATATTATGAATATATAGAGTATATTCAATACCATATATACTATTATCCTCCTGTATATAGCTCACTTTTTATACATTTGCTTGCACTGTCTATTCCATAAGACTGTAAATACCTTGAGGACAAAGAGTCCTTTGCTTTTATTTTGTATTCCCACACTTGGCACAGTGTCTGGCATATGGTAATTGCTTAACATATAGTTATTGTTGACTTAATTAGAAGGTAGGTTTGTAGCCAGTTATTTTTAAACGTTCAGCCCTAAGAAGAAAAGGAGAAAAAACCCAAACTTTCTCCCCAAATAGAATGCAGATGTTTATTACATGACTTTCCATGACTTATCATGGTAACAATTTGAATAACGTGAGGGAAAATTTATAATATGATCTAAAAGAGGAACATTTCTTATTTGTCTTGTTAATCAAAAGCATATTTGTTATTTATATGTTTACTACACATCTACAGGGGGGGAAATCAACTAAATTCACACAATACATATTGGGACAGGCATAGGTTATTTAATACTACCCATTAGTAACCAATTTAAAGATATCAATGGGTTTCAGATTTCTAAGCACGATGAATAGTACAACAGAGACAGGCTAGGTGGTACAATGGATAGAGCACTAGCCTTGGAGTCAGGAGGACCAGAGTTCTAATCTCATCTCCTAACCTTACTAGAGTTGTGTGATCTTGGATAGGTCACTAAGTCCTGGTTGCCTTGCCAAAAAAAAGTATAAAAAACTCTGAACACAATAACCAAGTTCTTTTTTGTGAAATGTCAGCTTAAGAAAAATAAAAATAAGAAAGACCATATATACCTGATGCTCTCTTCTTAATTAGCTTTAAGTAATTTAGTATGCTGCATCTTGTGTCTACATCTACTTCCATATTTTCCAAGTAAGAGTTTAGAATTGGTATCAAGCCAGGAAAAACACCTTCCTATTAAAAAAAAAAATTATCACATGGCTGTTATTTTTCCTCTTGATAACACATCAAAACTGAATTTATGGCCGAATCAACCAACTCTACCTTCCCATTGATGATTGTATCTATGCTCATCAATGTGAATTCTTCAGTGTCTGTCTCTGTACCATTCTGGGCTGTACTACAGCCATCTACCACAGCAGTGCCACCTAAGGAAAGGGATAGAGAGAGAAGAAAATTAAGTAACTCATCTTTATTGTAAACTGGATTTTAAAAAGTCTAAACTTACTGGAAAGAGGTTTTGAACCTTTGCAAATATCTTTCCTGAAATAAAATAGCCCATGTAAGACAGCATCTCGTTTCTGAGCCACTTTCATGTTTTCATCAACCTAAGAGAAAAGGAATAGTAAGTTTTAAAAATATCATCAAATTAGGCAGTCATTATTTCTTAGGTGCTAAGAGTTAAGGACTTTCTTAAGAAATCTGCATTTGTGTATAGAAGAGATGTAGAAAAGTACACATACTAAGGCAGTAATGCAGTATTGGTAGATCTGTGAACTGGCCCAGCCATTCTGAAGAACATTTTCGAACTATAGGGTTATAAAGCTGCACGTTCATGTTTAACCTATATTGGATTGCTTGTTGGCTAGGGGGAGGAGAAGGAGAAAAATTTGGAACATGAGGTTTTGCAAACGCGAATGTTGAAAACTATCTTTGCATGTATTTTTAAAAAATTTGCAAACATGAATGTTGAAAACTATCTTTGCATGTATTTAAAAAAAAGAAAAAAATTGTACATATCCTTTGATTCAGCAGTAGCACTTCTAAGTCTGTATCCCAAAAAGATTTTTTAAAAAAAGGAAAAGAAAAAAAAGAATTATATATATACATATATATAAATATTTGTAGCAGCAAAACAGCTAAAAAATATTTTTGTTGTGGCAAAGAACTAGAAATTGAGGGGATGCCCACAAGTTGGGGACTGGCTGAACAAGTTGTGACAGATAATTGAGATGAAATACTATTGTGATATGTAAATGACAACCTGGTAAGACTTAAACCAATTGATGTACAGTGAAATAAGCAGAACTAAGAGATCATTGCATACAGTAATAGCAATATTGTAATGAGGATCTAAGATAATTCCAAGGTACTCATGTCAAAAACCACTATCTACTTCGAGAGGAAATCTGATGAACTCTCAGTGCAAATTGAAATGTAATTTTTTCTCTTTACTTTCTTACCTTTTTTTGGCAATTTGGTTAAAATAGAAATGTTCTTTTTTTTTTTTTTAAGAATGTTAAAAATAAATAAAAACATTTGAAAAGCATTTGAAAATAAAAAACCTTGCATTTGCTATTGCTTTCTGCTTAATTCAAAAGATGACATGTAGTTTTAGTGTCCAATATTCATTAGATAACTTGCATACACTTCTGTTATCTCAGATTCTTCTGAAAAATAGAATCAACAAACTATAGCCATGAGGTCTTCATATTGTCAAGATGGTTCTACTATTTCCAATAATTAACTCTCTCAGATAAAATTCAATACAAGGCTACCATCACTTCACTGCCTCACCAGGCTGAGACAAAGTTGATAAATTATTTGTTCATCTGAGGAGGAGGAGGATGAATAAAGCTGGAAAAATACCATACCTGCTGATTGCAAATTTTAACATCACAGTATCAGCAGCTGAATAGGGCCTAGGCCTGAGATATCAAGTGTAAGAGGAAACTGTTAAGCAAGGAAATTCCTCTGAAACTTAATCTTTTGGAAGTTTGAGGGTAATAAGGGACTTGTTTATCATTACAGAGCCAGAATGTGTCAGAAGAGGGATGTGAACTTAGGTTTTCCTGGATCACTCACTCCCCACCTCATTTATACTATGCTACCTTGCCTCTAAATATAACTATTTAAGGATATTTAAGGATATTTAATATAACTAATGATCCTTAAAACAATAGGGCTGGTATGTACTTTGGAGATCATCTATTCAACCTTCTCATTTTTATAGGAAACTGAGGTAAATTTGACATTAAATGACCTGCCTGAGATTACACAGTGAGTTAGTAATAGGGGAGGAAAGGGAAAAGCATTTGTTAAGTAGCTACTATGTGCTAAGCACTTTTACAAATATTTTCTCATTTGAACCTGGGAGGTTCTCAAACCTGGGAGGTTGTTGCTATAATTATCCTCATTTTTTTCCTTTTGCACCTGAGGTTAAAAAAAAAGGTTAAATGATCACACAGCCCAGGATCACAGAGCTAATTAATGTCCGACTCCAGGATCTGACCCAATGGTTATCAGCTGCCTTCTAGGAATTACACTTCCCACTTTTAAAGTTTTCTTTAAATTTACCCTCAGAAATTTTTAACAGTATTTAGTCCTCAATAAAAAGGTTCTGACCCTAAAAATGAGGTATTATATCTATTAAATGGTCTTCCGAGTCATTATAGCTACTAAAATACAACTTACTATTTTGTAACAAATGTCACTTTTCCTATAGGTAAACCACTTCAAGATTCTATTTACCAAGTTTGAGCAAAAAACATGTGGTCTTGTGTTTCTAAATATTTTCATGTTTATTAAATATAAAATACTAAGAAATAAACTAACTCCTCAAATAAAATTTCTCTTAAAGGGACATAGCTAATACTTTTCTATATCTCTCATCTTCCCAACTATGAAATTTCACTATATTTTATTTTTTTAAAAAGATGCTCCTTAAGAATATTTCTAAAAAGCCATCTGAATGGTTTCTTGTGATTCCAAGACTTTCCAAAAAGTTGATTTAGAGATCTATCAAAAACTTCTTGCTCAAAGATCTTTCAGTAATGAAGTGTCAGGCCAGAAAATACTGAACAGAAGGTACTAATCAAGAGAACTATATATTCAGGAAGGGAAAGTACTTTCTTTCCCAAGGAATTTTTATAAGTTCTCATATTTTATTTCGCAAACTGTCAAGCATTTTAGAAGACTTGGGGGATTTAAATTTATGATCAACATATCAAGAAATTCACTCTTACCTTTGACAGAGGAATAAGAAAATCCAACTTGTATGAAAGGATTACTCTGGTTAACAGGACAACAAACACCACATAGGCAGAGTTCTCAAAGTCTGTTAATTGAACCTAGACAATAAAATGTCCACAAGTTTAAAAATTTTGATGAAACTCCAAACACAAAAACGACCACTTTAAAATAATCTTAACTTATACAATACATGGTGCTTTTAACTTTTGAAAGCATTTTATGACATCTCATTTTATCCTGAGAATAAGCAGGTAGGTTATATTCTCCCCATATGAGAAACAAACAAAAACAAAACAGAAAGTAGCTGACTAACCTAGAATCACACAGAGTAGTGGGGTCAGAATGGATACTCAGGTCTGATCCCTAATTCTGTGCTCTAGAAAACAAATCACCTATAGTTTTGTAGTTGTGAGGCCTACTTAATAGTAACAATCAGATTTTCTAAAACTCCATATGTGGGTCTGAAGACCAGCTAAAACATGTCTTAGAGTGTCTCTCACAATAATGCCTTTAAATGCAAAAACAAAAAACACAGGATTACATAGGAAATCAATTACACTGAACTATAGTTAGGGACATTATTTTTTTTTTTAATTCTTAGATTAAGAACCTGGGATATTTTAGATTCTAAAAATTACTTTAATTTTACATTAACTAAATTATTTAAATCTCCAAAATTAACTACAAGATAATATTCTTCTGTCGAACTCCCACTGATGTAACTTGGTAATACATTCTTACCTCCATAGGCCGGAATTCTACTCTCCATCCAATGTCCGAATTTGGAGGAGGGGGTTTAAATCTCATGGTCTGCCAATTTGTAGACTGAATATTCTATAAGAATCAACACATGATAAACAAAATATGCACTCAACATTTTATGTAGGAAACACAATTATTCAATTTGTTTTGATAAGTACACTAAGAAGACCCTTCAACCCAGCTCTATTTTATTTAATCCAAATAGACAGATCACTGACACATTTTACACATTTTATACACCTGATTTTAGGTGTATAGAAATATGTAAAATACAAGAATGGGAAGAAACTGTTATTAAATGTGTATGCTATTTATTCATTTTACAAATATCTCATGCCAGGAACAATATGTATTCTCTTCTCACTTTCGCTTCTTAAGAAAACTTGACTTTTTTTTTTCCCAAGGGTCACCTCACTTGTTCTCATTTTCCTTAAGTGATCATATCTTATGTCTATCTGTTGACATATGTTCCTCCCACTGGAACATAATTCCTTGAGGGCAGAATTGCATTTTGTTTCACTACTTCTAGTGTCTGACACACATAGTAAGTGGTTAATATTTGTTGCATGATGAAAACAGCTTTGATATACAATATACCAGATATAGACACACACACACACACACACACACACACACACACACACATATTTTGTATCTACACACCCATACAATTTTTTATTAATCAGTATAGATAGCTAAATCTGTACTGTTAGGGCTATATTATAATCTTGAAATTATTGCCCTGTGGAATATCTGATTGGATCATTCACAATAAATCTGAATGACCTGGCTACCAGCTAAAGAATTATGAGGGTAACAGAAAACATCTCATCAGTGGTAATATGACCAATTTAGTAATTATGGCAAAGATGCACTATAATTCCTTTACCAGGATATTTCAGACTTCATATTCCTTAGCCTCTTACTTTGTTGTAATGAACTACAAATAGCTGTCATCCTAGTAATGTGGGCTGCTTTTACTGTCACAGCAAATACATAAAGAGAAAATAAGCCTGTACAAGTAAACATATTAAAAAGGAAAAAGGATACCTCAAAGTGGTCAGATTCATTAGCATCATCTAGGTGTATCTTTTCCTCAAACAATGTCAGTGGGTCTCTAATAAAGAGATGGGCAATATGTTGGGCCAGGAGATGGTCAATACCTGCGGAAAAGCACACAAAACTCATTTCATATGTAGTAAGACTGTTCATTTTACCAGCCTAGTCAGAGAATGAGACAATTCTACAAATGTGAAGGAGAGTTAATTCTCATAGACAAAATACACTGAAGGGACAACAGCTTCTTTCTACAAAGAGCTACTTTGTTCCATGTTCCTACTTTGTCCTGGTTTTCCTTCTCATATCAGGGGTTTCTTCTCTTCTGCTTTTCTTTTGAACATGAACTAACAAATGAAATGACCATTTCCACCTACATTGTAGAAATGGAGATTGAAAAAACTGAATTTCTATTATGTATAGCTTGCTTGTTTTTTTTATATAAATTCAACATGTTAATTTCAAACCTCTCCTGTTTACCTGTAATTTCTTCTTTTGTTCCTCTCTTAGAGGGCAGCACGAGCCTTTAATTCCCTTTCCTTCTTACTCTATCTCAGGTGAAAAATCACATACTTTGTAACCAATATGCATAAGTAAGCAATACTATTTCCCACATACACCATGGCCAAAAATATATGTCTGATTCAGCATCTCTAAGGCATGTATTCATTTGAAGTTTATGGAATATAGTGAGATGCTCAATTGTATCTAATTTTTTTCCAAAGTGGTTTCTAGTTTTCCTAACAGTTTTAGTTAAAAATTGAGCTCAACTCAGAAGGTGGGGTTCTTCAGACTTATCAAACATTAGGCTAACTAGGTTTGTTTGCTTCTGTAATATCTCAACTGTTCTATTGACAAACCTCTATTTTTAAGCTACTATTTAATTTTTTTTGATGCTTACTGCTTTGTAACAGTTTTGAGAACTAGTACTTCTAGCCCCTGCATTTCCACTTTATTTCCCATTATTTTACGTGAGTTTCTTGACCTTTTGTTCCTCTAGATGAATTGTTATTTTTTCCTGACTCTATAAAGCAACTCTTTGGCAATTTGATCTGTACGACCCTGAAAAAGTAAAATTAATGTAGGTAATGCTGTCATTTTTACTTTATTGACTCATCTTACTCAGGGGCAATTAAGGTTTTTCTGTTCTTTTAGGTTTATTTCTGTTAAGAGTATTCTGTATTCTCATATTTGTACTCTTTGTACCCTTTGGTATAGTTACATTCATTTAATTTCCATGGATTTCTTGATAGACTCAAATATTTTTTATGCAGTTATTTTGAGTAGACTTTTTCTTTTCTGCTAGGTTTTACAAACAATATAGAAATAGGAATGATTTATCTTATATCCTGCCACTTTGCTTATTATTGCTTCTAAATAATTTTTAGTTGATTCTCTAAGTAAGTCATCATACCATCTGCAACAAATAATTTCATTTCCTCTCTATTTATGCTTATTTCCTCAATTTCTTTTTCTTGTTTATTGCCAGAGCTAATATTTCTAGCATTATATTAAATAACAATGATGATAATGGACATCCTTGATTTTTCCCTGATCCTATTGGAAAGTTCTCTATTTTATCTTCATGATATAAAATGTCAGTTCTTATTTTTAAAGAGATACTATTTACCCTATTAAGGTATGTTTATTCCCATTTTTAGTGATTTAAAAAAAAAAGAAAATAAATTTTTTTTGTATCTATTGAAATAATCATGAGGGTCCCCCTCCCCAATTCTTTTTATTAATATGTTCTGTTAGGATAATACTTTTCTTATTACTAGACCAAACCAGAATTCCTTGGAATAAAACTAACCTGATTATTGTGTGTAATTTTTGATAAACTGCTACAGTCTCTTATTGACATTTTATTTGAAGGTTGCATTGACATTCATAAGGAATATTAGCCTACAATTTTCCTTCTCTGTTTCAGTTATCCTTTGTTTAGGTATCAAGACTGTATTTGTATCACAGAAGGAATTTTCTAATTTCTTTTTTGTTCCTTTCTTTGAAAACAATTGGTGTAATGTTGTAATTAATTGTCCTTTGATTGTTTGATAGAATTCATTAAAAAATCTGTGTGGTTCTAGGATTTTTTTTTTTTTTGGGGGGGGAAGGAGGTATTGAGAAGGAATTCATTTATAGTTTATTTAATTTTGTTTTCTGATACTGGTTAATTTCTGTTTCCTGTTTTGTAGATCTGCCTTCTGAAATGATAGCAAACTTTTAACCACTTGGCTTGTGGGTGCATCTAGCCTTGGCCTGGATATACACCTCTAAAGAATGTAGTTTTTAGGAAAACCACAAGAGACACACAGCTTTTAGGGTTACACACTGAATTTATTAAGTGCATTTTTTTTAAAGCAAGCTGAATATAGTAGAAATTCATAGTTTCACATTTGAACTTTTTTTTTCTGTTCTAATTTGTACATGAAAATGTTCTGTCTCTTGGAGGGAATTGATAATAAATTCAAAGTAAAAATATTTTTAAAAGTTGAGAACATTTTATAGATGCCCAGTATTAGACATACAGTCAAGCAACCTTTTAAGAGTTAACAGACTTAATCTACTAATAAAAACCAATTAGGAAACATGGTCAAAATGAGTTTTGAAGAGCTAAAAATTGAGCATAAATTTGAATACCAGGAGCAAACACTTACCTTCCTTTAATAGGCGTTCATAGATTTCTTTATCTTTTGTCAAATCAATATCATTGTATTTTTCACCACATTTAGAGAGATAACTGTCTATCGAATCATATCGAGATTTGCTAATTCTATAGCTGTTGTTCTTCAAAGGCTAAAATAGAATATATTTTATTATAAATAATGCCACATAAATAAAACTTTTAAGATAGTCTAATCAAAAAAGGAAACATTAAAACTTAAGGGATAATAGCAATATTTTTTGAAGAATAACTGTGTAGAAACTAAATGTGAAGGAAGATGCTATCTATTCTGATAAATAGAAATTAGTATAGTTTTACATTATATAAGTTTTACATTTCTGTATCTAATCTATATCAAATGGTGTTCTTTAGGACAAGGTGGGGAAGGAAGAAGTAAGTTCAGAAATTACAACATAACTAAAAATACCCAAATTAAATTTAAAAAAACTTAAAAATTAAAAGCTCTTTGATGCATGATCGAAGTCATGAAATCTAGAAATTATTTGAAATTAAAGGAAAAAAATAAGGGCAGATGATGGCTTTCTGAGATGTTTTAAGTAGAACATTTCCCATGAAGTAGCTCCTATGGTTTTCATGAAATATCAGGAGGAACAAAGCCTACTTTGGAAGCAAGGATAACTTTCCAATGCAAATCATAATTCAAAACAAGCTCATAACAACCATTCACTTCCAAACTTAGTTCTACTGGTACAAAGAATAATTACTACCATGCTCATTATTCACTACTTTGTTTGATAGGTATTTAGTTTAGACAAATGATGTTATTTGCTAATAAACATACCATAAAGTTCACAAACTTCTATGTTAGTATTCATCAATAATAATGATGAAAATGTATATAATCAATTTTATATTGAATTCTTCAAGGGAATTTAGAACTCAATTTAAAAAATTAATATTAAAAGATATTTTAATGTAATTAAATACATTTAACAAAATAAAAATGTATTTTATTATAATGGCAAAGACTTAGAAAAAAAGCTTGTTTCTCTTAAAACAAATAGCATCGCACAAGAGCACTGATAGTCTGTCATCCTAAAGACATTTAAGTTTTTAAGATTAAAAAAAAAAAGCTATGATCACTAACTTGTGGAACACAAAGCATAAATAAGTATTTAAAATTAATAAATCCCTTAATTAAATAGCTAAGACAAGTACAAGTTTTACAAAATTATTAAGATTAGAAACCATATCCCTCTCTTCTTTCCACCTTAATTATTCTGGAGTTATTTTGGTTGCTTCCTAAGGAAGGAAGCTCCAACTTCGGACACTTGTGACAATCTTGCATTTCCTTCCCATTAGGACCAATGTCAATTTTAAAATCAGAGGGCCCAAAGATGCATAGAAGATTCTAACCCATAAAAAGACAAGAGATGTATTATTGGCTACCCAAGATAGAAAAATTCAAACAAATTTTGAATATTGCTTTAAACAATATCCCCATTTTACCTGCTTAATTTAAATAGGCTATTAAAAAAAGCTTTCACACCTCCAATCCTCTCTCCTCCCGAGTTCTATCATCTACAGATGCAGATATTACTCCCCAGCGACAATCAATATCTGACACATAGCCTCGGTAGAAAGGAGATGAAGCACTCAAAGCCATCTAAAAACAAACAAAAACAACAAAAAGTAGCATTTGCAGATCTGCTTTTTTTGTCAACAAGGCTAAAAGACAGGATTAATGCTTATCCAACCCCCTTGAAACTGACCAACTTTTCCACTAATCCTTTGTTTACCCTCCCCTGGAAAAACAATTTGAGATGCCTAAAATTCTTCAAACAAACAGGTTATAATTTTGCTTTCATTCAAATGAACTCATTTTTCTATAAAGGAAATATTTCTTATAATTGATGGAGTGAAGTAAAGTGTCAGAATGGGCTAAGTTAAAACTCAGAAATCAGGTAGTCTTAGTGCCACCAATCCATTTTAATTTCTCTTACCCATTCACTTAGCCCATGAACTCTAAATATAGATTTAATGGCTGCATATGATTTATATAAGTTTAGTTTTTGACTGAAGTCCAGAGCAGACAAAGGACACCCTGACAATAGTTTTTCCCATGCAAAATCTGTTTCGTACACTCAAAGAAGTGCATTTCAGGAAAATCTACTTTCTACTTACCACAATTGGACAAATAGTAGCAAGCTGATCATAAAGGTATCTGGCTTCAGATATACTGCAAGCCTGGAATGTCACCTGTTAAGAAAACAGAAGATTACTAACATCTTCAAACCTACAAGGTATCATAATGAAGGGAAAGAAGAATAAGAGATGGTGTTATTTCATAGGGTTAAGCAAAAAAATCAGAGACTAATTAGTATTTAAATTTAAAAGATGATTCAGGAGATTGGATAGAAAACCAGATGTGCCCATGTCCTAATAAACAACCTGACATTTTTTATTTAAGCTGAAGAGTTTGTTAAATTTTCAGAAATACAATCATGTTAGGTTGCAAAGAAAAATTCTCTTCTGCCAACATATTTACTAGCAATAGGTTAAATCTTCTTTCCAGTTAGTTAGCAATGAAAAATTCTGTTTGCAAGGGTTTTGAAGATATTTACAGGGTATAGATTCTGTGAAATAAAAAGGCAGTAAAATTTCATTTTTAAGCACATGTACACATGTGTGCATAAACACAAGCATATACACACCCCAGATAGATTAATCCTTTCTCCCCCTACTTCAGCTCCTACCCCTAATTTAATTAACAAATTAGTTCAGTCAAAGGCAAACTGGTTATTCTTATTAATTTAGGGGAATAATTGAATCCCTGAACTTGTTTTGCATCCTATTGGGATAGCCTTTTAAGGTCATAGTTTTCAAGATGCAGAAATTTGAAGGTTATATATGCCTGCCTCTTCCTAAGGTAAATCGTTTTTTATTCTTGGAAAATAAGTCTTGAGACTTCCCAAGTTAGTGATATTATCTATAGCAACATTTCACACTTTTATACTTATTTTCAATTATTAAGGGACCAACATACACTGACATAGTGGATAGGTGCTGATCCCAAAGCCAGAAAGACTGGGGCTCAAGTATGGCCCTAAGAAAAGGACTGCAAATTCTCTAAAATTAGGTATCACTTTTGATACTATTCTGCATCCAGGAAAAGAGTTTCTTCACTCAAAGAGTTATCTTATACCCATAAAAATCATAGTTTTTGTATCTGTTCATAGTATTTATTACCTAATATGTTCCTTATAACTATTTTAATAATGATGATGTAATAACAGTAACAGTGAGAATTTATATAATGCTACGTGCCAGGCATTTTACAGTGTCTTATTTGATCCATACACAAACCCTGAGAGGTAGAAGCTAATATTATTCTCCATTTTATCCCTTCTGCCTACTCCACTTTGGTTGTTGCCATTTAACAGATGAAAAAACTGAGTAACCCACTTAAATTTACAAAACCCCAGGTCTTTTAAATTCTTTACACTCTCCCAAGCTGATTATAGTAGACCTTTATTCTGATAATATCTGCATTTTTAAGCTTCTCCTTGTCATTTAACACATGCCACAATCCACAAGGACTACCTCCTAGCACAAGGAGGAAAATTTGATCTTACTGGTATCACTGAGACTTGGTGGGATGAGACCTAGGATCACTATATTGCACTGAAAGAACACTACCCTATTTAAAAGGAACCAGATAAATAAAAGATGGGGGGGAGGGGGTGTGAGGGGGTGGCAGCACAAATTAGCATTGTATCTTAAGTAGACAGAATCATGTGAAGAGGCCCCATGTGAAGAGGCCCAAGAACCAAAAGGAAAGCTTGGTCTAAAAGATCAGAGAAGCTCTAAGGCAGAAATCCAAAAATAACTCAACAGAATATTTTGGATTACCTGGAAAGGGTGGGGGAGAGAGAAGAAAGAAAAATAAAAGTAATCAGTATGATTCAGTCTGTATTCAGACAGTATCAGTTCTTTTTCTTGGAAGTAGAGAACATGTCTAAGTTATTTTAACCAAAATTTTTATACTTTTAATGTAATGGCTTAGATATTGATAAGTGTCCATTGACTGAGAGGGCAGGGGAAAGGGGAAAAAATGGAGAGAGAAATTGAGGGAGAGAACTATCCAGGAGAAATCTGGGCCACAGATTGCAAAGTGCAATACAGAACCATGATATAGCAGTAATGTTGGATTTTAATTAGGCAAACATTTGCAAGAACACTTACATTCTCCCAAATCAGAAGAGGAAGTAACTTCTCAATTTATACGAAGGAAAATAACATCCTTAAAGAGGTAGGTGAATTAAAATGGAACATTCTTTTCTAGATCAGATTTTTATCAAAAACAGAGACTTAGTTAGGAGGGGGATAATGATAAAAATCTTGAAGGAAAAGGACTCTCAGAATTTGTCACTGAGATGGAAAGGAGAGCTGGATGTAGTCTGACTCATATCCTAGATTGGAGGAGGGTGGGGTGGGAGGGAGAAAGTTTTATAAAGAATTCCTGTAAGGATATAGGGCCTGGATTTTACAGAGGAAGTCAGCCTACAGGACAGGGGAAACTCAAGGATAAAATTCTGAAAATACAATGAAAAACAATGCTTATTAAGAGCAAAAGGAGATGTTGTCTAAGGAGACTGAGGTAGATACACAGAATACTTTACTGTCCTATTTATTTTAAAAAGTCAAATGATGGAGGCAAAATCCTTTAGAAAAAGAGAAGGAATACAAGATCATGACATAGCTCTGACTGTCAAAAGAGTTAAAGTTCAGAACAATTTGAAACTGCTTAAAAAAAAAAAACCCAGCCAGGGAAAGAAAGACAGAAAGAAAGAAAGACAGAAAGAAAGAAAGACAGAAAGAAAGAAAGACAGAAAGAAAGAAAGACAGAAAGAAAGAAAGACAGAAAGACAGAAAGACAGAAAGACAGAAAGACAGAAAGAAAGACAGAAAGACAGAAAGAAAGACAGAAAGACAGAAAGACAGAAAGACAGAAAGACAGAAAGACAGAAAGACAGAAAGACAGAAAGACAGAAAGACAGAAAGACAGAAAGACAGAAAGACAGAAAGACAGAAAGAAAGAAAGAAAGAAAGAAAGAAAGAAAGAAAGAAAGAAAGAAAGAAAGAAAGAAAGAAAGAAAGAAAGAAAGAAAAGATTGTTTTTCTTGAGGAAAAAAAAAAAAAAAAAGAAATAGTGAGGAAAGGGAAAGTATCCAAGAAGAAATAGTTGCTTGAGGAACATAAAACAACTACAGAGAAGGCTGAGCTACCTCACCCTTATTTTGACCGTTTTTCGGTCAAGGAAAATGACCTTTGAACAGCAAGAGACAGAACAGTAAACTAATAAAGAGCTGACTCCCCAAAGGAGGAATTCAAGTCACCTGTTCAGAAGAACTAAATTCCAGTGCACTAAAAGAACTGGCAGATGTGAATGTTAGCCAACATTTGTTGCTTTAGAAAGGGAGAAACACTATAGACATGAAGAAAGTCTAAATCATTACATAGAATGTTCTTCAGCCAGGAAGCTTGCCTGATTCCTAAGAAAATTCTGGAACTTACTAGTAAAAAGAGTGAATATCTAGAAAAGATGAGGATACTTGGGCACTGAAAATCTTCAGGAACAAGAGCAAGTTCATGCTAGTCTAAACTTCCTTTTTTGACAGTGTCACTAGCTAGGTAGATTTGAGAAAATATTGTAGATAGTTTCCTCAGATCACATCAAAAGCTTCTGACAAAGTCTCTATTCTATGGATGGAGAGATGTAAATTAGATAATAGTGCAATTGCAGATAGGAGAGGTAGGAATTCACTGAATGAATGGCGAGAGTAGTCATTAATGGTACAATGAGGTACATTGGAGACCTATTCTTGGTCCTGTGTGGTTTATTGATAATTTGGATAAAAGTATAGATGGCAGGCTCAAATATGCATTTGACTCAGCTGGAAAGGATAGCAAATGCATTGAAGATGGGATACCTAAATTCAATGACCAACAGTCTAGAGGCAAAAAGATCTTGGTACTTCATGAAACAGAAGAGCCTATTGGTATGAGGAAAGGAAGTGGTGTTGGGGGAATACAAACTCAATATGTGTCAATGATGCAAAATGGCAGCCTAGATCACTAATGCAATCAATCTTGGGTCCATTATGAGATAAGTCCAGGAAAAACGAGATGACAATCTTGATGCCTTTTACCAAAATCTGATGATACTTGGAATATATTGTATATAGTGTGAGCAGCACATTTTTAAAATGACATTATTAAGATGAACCGTATCCAGAGCAAAGTAACCAGGATGGCAAAGGACCTTTATAGTTCATTCCATTGAAGAACTGGCTGAAGGACTTAGGAACATTTAACTTTGATATAAAATGATTTAGGAAGGCTGCAATACTTGTTATCTTCAAGAATTTAAGGTATTATCACTTAGAAGAGCAAACATATTTGTTCTGGTTGGCTTGAAGGAACTAGGAACAAAAGGAGGAAGCTTCAAAGAAATCCAAAATTACTGTTTAGAAAAAAAACTTGCTCACAGAACTACCCAATAGTAGAATTGGGGTACCCCTCTGTACTCAAGAGGTAGTGGGTTCCCTTTTATAAAAAGTCTTTAAGTGAAGGCTAAAGTCACTCATCAGGTATAGGTCTTTTAGGCATTGGTTGAAGTTCCTTCCAATGTGATACTCCAATTTTTATTTCATTTGAGAATCACAGTTATGTAGTTTAAAATTTAGTTTAAAAAGTTAGTTATTTAGTTTAAAAAGGGGGGCATATTTACACACACACACATACACACACATACACACACAGACAGTAGAGAGGAAGAAATAAATTAAGTTCACAATTCCAAAGGTCTTTATGGGAAGGAAAATCCCTATTTTGTTGCTATAAACTGAATATCTCTTTAGACTTGCTTTTCATATTTGAAACCAGAACCCTGATGGCTATTATTGAAATGTGAAGAAGATTAAAATCTGATTTGATTTCTTTCTATTGCTTACAATTTGTAGTGAATTTTAATATTTTATTTTTGAAAATGTTTCTTTTTAAAATTAAGATTACTATAAATTATCCTTTGAAAATAGGATAAGTTAGTTAGTTTTTTGTAATGCCTGAGAGTTAAAAAGCATAATTGGTGATAAGAATCAAAGTGAATGGTCCACTCAAGTTTACTATTTTTAGTGGCAGCTGGGGCTGGCTTGGTTCAATTTAAAAAAAATGTTTTAAAAGACTGCCTACATCAAACTTGATGATGCTTGAAATTCTATAATTTCTATCTCAGGCTTAAGGCTCTATTAAAATGTTAAAATGCAAATCCCCCTGGAATAGTCTTCATTCCAGGCTTTCTAAGCCATGTGCCCCATAATTAAAATGGAATTCACTCGGTCTATTCATGAGAGTAGGTTTTGGGGATAGAATACAAAATTAGTGGATAGTTGTGGGGGTAAAAGCAAAGACCAATGAATGGGGAGAAGGGATATAAAAAATAGAAAATCTGGGTATCAGGGAGATATTTTCTTTAGTGGACAATTTTACAAAAGTCCACCAACAGTGGTAGTCAGGATTTAGTCTGAATTTCTGAATTCAGTGCAAAGGACAAACAATGTTCCACTTGGATTTGTATATCCTGATGTCTAATAGGGAAATAAAGACAACATCCCCTCCCCGCCACTGGGGAAGAGAGAGGAAAGATGCTATCATGGCCTCAGGGGAAACAGAAAACAAGAGAAGACGATAAGATGAAGTATAAGATGTCTTGATCAAGCTGGCTTCTGTAAGGTGAAGAAAAATATTTATGCTTCTGGTCCACTGTCGATAGGAAATCTAGATAATTGGTTTTTCCTCCCTCCTGATGTGATAAATTCGTTTTGAGTCATCCATATCCAACATTCCTTTTTTCCCAAAAGAAACCATTTGCCAGAATGTTAACTGAAGTGATGATGAATGAGTCCTTTTCTGTGTAAAGTGGCCTGAGTCTTAACTTGAATCTAATAAGTGTCTCTATCCAAGAAACAAAGCTAATATAATCCCATGGTTATATGGATGAGAATGATAGGATAAGGTGTAGCAAACCATCTTGCTCAGTGCATTCTTTTCTAACAGAAATGATGAGGATAGAACAGTCTTATTGTTTAAATTAACATCCTTCTCAAACTTGATATCAAGAATTATTTAGATATCTTTTAATTAGGTTGGATTGCTAAAAAGCTTTGATTTATGAACTAAACTATTACTTATTATTGCTCAACTAGTTTTAATAGAATTAACATTTGGTTTATTCACTAACTTTACCTAAATATTGATATACTCAATCCAGGTTTTAGATGATTGCTCACTAAATGTATTTTATTCTTTAGCACAACTCAAATTTCTTTTTGCTGCTCTAGCTGTACTTCTCAACCCCCCAACTCCGCCACCTCACCCCAGCAGAAAAAAAAATTTATACCAATTCTTGGTGTTAATTTTTTAAATGAAAATAGTTAAAGAGAAGAAAGAACACAGGTTTTTAGAGAAGATGGTATAATTTTAACAATTTCTCAATAAATTTGGGCAGCAAGGAAGCTTAGATAATTATGACCTTGATTCCTACCCAATAAGTGAGGCCCAAACAGATTCCTTCTCTAACCTCCCACATCCCCCCTAATTCTCTCCAGTTATATTGTCCCAAATTCACTGGATAACTCCCAAACCTTCATTTACTATCAAGTCTGCAGCAGACCTAATAATGATGAACATGATGATGAAAGTGAAAATTACAGTTATGTTTCTTTCCTAGGGATTTCCTAGGGAATAGTGAATATTTGGTCACTAATTCTTCTGTTTCTAATTGTCAATATTATTTGTTGCCTTTTTTATAAGGTACTATTTTCTCTTCTACCCCACTCATATATACTTCTCTCACTTTCAGGGAGACATCCAGTTAAGCTAGTTACATTTAACTTTTTACTTAGAATAATAAAAAGATTTCCCTGCTTCCTTTCTTTCCCTATTTTTATAAGAAATCTACAGAGTATGCTAGTGAATCCTTTTTCGCCTTACTACATTTCTTCTCCAGAGATTAAATGTCAATTTGAAATCATTATCTGGATAATAATAATAATATTAAGAGAAAACAAAACAAAAAAGTCACTAGGTCTCACACACTTACAAATCTTCTACTGACCCTCAGCTCTAATACTTCCAGTTTCTATAATAAAAGTTAAATGATGAGAAAATGAATACAAAAAAAAAATTTGCACACATATGCAGGAGGAAGGGAGATTTGGAAAAGTTATTAAGTCCTAGAAAGCAAAAACTCTAGTTCTTAATTACTGACACTGAAGACTTGCTGATAGTTACTAAGAATTGTTATTATTTTTAGAAAATGATATAAAGTACTTTAAGGCAAAATAAGAAAGGTAATAACGTGAAAAGGGAAAAAAACCACATGGATCGCCCCCAAAATAGTAATGATCAAAAACAAGGGATGAGTATATTAGAGAACTATTAAATTAAAAGAGAAAGTAGATATTAACTGACAAGTAATTCCTTACAAATAACACAAAATTCTACAAAAAAGGTAAGAGCAAAAGATGATCTCTGGCATAATAAAGTGATTCCTACAGTCAGTATTTCACTATATGTATTTCATACTAAAATCATTTGAGGGCTTAAAAAATTATATTCTTAGATATAAGCCTGCATATGGTGGACAGCTGTTATAGGGTTGATACTTGTGTTCATGCTATCTACAAATACTAAAGCAGTTTCAAAGTTTGAGTTCTTAAGAATATTCATTATATAAAATAGAGGGAGCGTCAACACTGAAACATGGCATATTTACCTTTCTTCTACCCAATAATAAAGGGATTCCTAACTCCAATGCTGGTGTAGAGATCACCAATCCAGGACATGTTGAAGTATCACTGCAGACCATGTCATTCATTGATGGGGAAGAAAAAAAAGTTTCTGCACCTTAAAAAGGTCAGAACAGCTTTGGACACTGTTGATGCTGTTAGAAGTACAGCAAACAAGAGGAAGATCAACATGGTCACCAAGAAAGAATAATGTGGGAAAGATGAAGGAATCAAGTACAAAAGGAAGTAAAAGTCAGGAGTTTTGTGTTCTTGCTTCAAAATTTAATTTTAAAAACAAAAAACAGAAACAACCTCCTTCTCACCCCCATTTATATAACATTTTAGAAACCAGTCTATTTTCCTGAAAAGAAAATCTTGGAAACAAAAACAAAAAAGCAAAAAAAAAAAAAAAAAGAAAAGAAAAAGAAAATCTTGGGTTAAAAAGACTTTCCATAGCTCATCAATGCACTGCAATTAAAAATACGTGGGGTAAGTAATTTTTCTTCAACAGCTCAGAATTACTCAAAAATTGATATTTGTGCAATTCAACTTAAGAAGCATTAAATGCCAGATTCCAGTGATATATTAAGTCTGGGGGCTTCTTAACCTGGGGTCTAAATTTTTTTTGTTAATTTTGGTAACTATTTAATATACAAGATGATTAAATAAACCCTCTGTTCCACTTTTAGCTACTAAAGCTTGACTTTTGAGACACTCTTTGTAACCCTATGTAATACTACAAATTTTATCTTATACATTTAAAAAACAAGGGTCTGTAGGCTCTACTAGACTGCCAGACAGGTCTATGACACAAAATAGGTTCTGAATCCTTGCACTAAATTACCAATCTGAGTAAGAATTGGGACTTAAGGAAGCCTTACTTAAGTAAGCTGTGCAAAGAAATGACAAATGTTTCATTTCTGAGATGACTATAGCTTTCTATTCTCATTTTTTTCTTTCATACAGTGTACACATTAACTATGCTCAATAAATATTTTTTCATGATACTATTTGCAGAAGGCGAAAGGGAGCTGAAAAACAATTAGTTGTAAGCCCGTGTTAAAGTTTAAGCTGAATGGAAAATTGTCCCCCGTAAGTAGCAAAATTATAATTAAAGTAAGCTTATTTGCATTTTCTTTGGACATCTATTCTCTCTGTTGGAGGGCCAAATTCTGTTGCCACCGGCCAAAGACCTTAGAATAGTTAATGGTAAACAGAGGAACAGCAATGAGATCTTTGTCAATATCATAAAATTAATTTAAAAACCAATAAGCTCAAGGGCTTAACTGTTCTCTTAGTCTTTGGAACCAAGATACAAAATGTTAGATAGGCAACTGAAATTCCAATTCTCTTGTCCTAAAAAAAGTCCTATTTTCTAAAGTGAGTACTTACTTAAGGTAATTTAATCATCAAAGTTATGTTTCAGAAGCTTCATAAATAATTTGCCTAGATCAGTGATTAAGTCCAGAATGATTCTCAACTCTATCTATATCCATCCCAAACCAGTCTCTTTAAAGTGAAAAATTCTGGGCAGAAGGAAAAGTCTTGATAGAAAAGAAATTCTTATACATTTAGTAGATTAGAACTGTTTTTAAATAGAAAAACAAGTCACATATTCAAGGACATAAAGGTTTATGTGTTGTCAGTGGGCTCTTTGGCAGCTCTAGGTAGGGGAGAGACAGGTAGAGTAAAATTAGGAAGACTGTAGTATTCTTTCTTTTGAGCAAGGCAGGGATGGTGAAGAGGCAATATTACCATGTTTCTGGACATATTTCTACCTAGCTAAGATAAGTAGGACTAATCAAAAACAGTCTGACAGAAGATTCCTTAATCGATTATCTGACCAATTTCATTTAATCTCCAACATTTAGCCACAGGGGAAAAAAAACAAACAACCTGAGCAATATTTACTCTCACTTTAATCTTTTGGATAGGAGTCAGACCATTAAGGGGTTGAACAAGTATTCTTGGTAATATAAAATGTATATCAATTTTGCTCACACAATTTAAGCGCTGAAAGAGACTTTACAAATTTACTTCAGTTTTACAGAAGAGAAAACTGAAGTACAGAGTATTGTGTCTTGCCTAAGATTACAATGATCAATGGAGAATACAGGTCTAAAACTTTAGTATTCTTTTGCCAAATATCATGGTACTTCTGAAGTGCTAAGATAGCACCACAGATTCAGATCTGGAAGGGACATCAGGTCATCAAGTCTATACTTGTATTTTGCAGTTAGGGAGACTGAGGCCTGCTGGGATTGTGTGTGGGGCAGGATTTGAATCCAGACTTACCTGACAAAAATGGAGCCATTCTAGTCAGATATTTGGGTTCCTTCAGGCCCAGTCACAATTCATATTGTGGCTCAGAATAGAAATAAGAGCAGGGGATAAGCAGAGTGCTACTAAGGGTTTAGTAAATGCTTACAAACCTGCCTAAAAATATTAGTCTATGAAATTGTGAGATTTAATTCTCTAGGCACAAACCATATAGAAGCCTTTTCCCCTTGTGTCAGAAAGTTCTGCCAGTCTTAAAATGCTACGGAAGCAAACCAACACTGCAGTTTTTGTTAAGAATTCATTTTCAAGTTGGAGGTGGCGATTCAATACCTGTGGGGTCCTGCACCTGTTGCTGGGGGGCCTGAGGCAGTTGGATTGCTTAATCTCAGCTGCAGTAAGGCTAATGTTGACCATTTGATATTGATTAGCAGGCACTAATTCCAGCTTCAATATGATGAGCGCTAAGAGTTGGGGAGCCACCAGGTTGCCCAAGGAGGGGATGAACTTCTCAGATTAGAAACAGAGCAAGTTTTTTGGACCAATTAATAGTGGGATTGGATCTATGAGCGAGAGCTGCACTTATAGCCTGAGCTATATGATCCAGTCCAAAGGAGGAGAATCATCTTCAAAATAAGTTTTTCAGGATACTGAGTGTTTTTTCCCCCTCATTGCCCATTAGATAATAGACCTAAGTCAACTAAGCAAGGCAGCTTCATCACTTTAAAGAATGCATGGACTAAGAAAGGACTAAGATAAATTTGTAACTATATCACAGAAAGGCCATCGCCAGTTCAGGCTGACTCCGGAGTCAGAGATTTAAGGCTAGAAGTTTAGAACTTCAGAAAATTAGTTCAATTCCCTCCATTTTACAAATGAAGAAAATGAGATCCTGAGAAGTTAAGAGACTGACCAAGATCATACAGGTAATAAGCGGCAGAACCAAAATTTGACCTTATGATCCCTGATTCCAAAATTTCTAACTCTACAGAAAAAAAAAAGAAAATTTTAAAAGGGGAAAAAAAATCAGAGCTTTTTATAGCAAAGAAGAGAAGATCTAGATTACTTGTTATTTTGATTAAGAATTCATTAGTTAAATATTTTAACATGTTTAACATATATTGAATTACTTGCCATCTAGGGGAGGGGATGGGGAGGAAGGAAAAATCTGAAACACAAGGCTATGTAAAAGTCAATGTTGTCAAATTATTCATGAATATGTTTTGAAAATAAAAAACTTTATTTAAAAAAATTTACTAGTTAATTCTATGGCTACTTCAATTTCTAAAGAAATTTCAGGCAACTAAAAAAGTACTTTTAATGACAAAAATAATTTTTAAATTTCTTTTATGGAAAGGCACAATTTTTTTTAGACTCATCCTAAGATAAAAATTTAACTTTTAGAAGAAAGTTTAAGATTAAGAGTACTTAATAAGAAAGTAGAGGGTCAGTAAATATGAATAGATTAAGATAGCCATGTATAGTGCATTTATATTTCTGATACTTTCAAAACAATACCTGAAGGCAGCAATTGCCCATCCCAAATCCCATAGCATCCATATAAATATGATTTGGTTGAGCTGCTTGTGTGGCTTCATCATCCTGAGGAAATGTTTCTATAAATGGAAATGGAGTATTCTTGTCCTTAAAGACTGTATTTAAAAAGGAAGACAAATGAGAATCAAGAGTTAAGAAAATAAATACGAACCTCTTGAAAAAATTCTTCCCTTAATTCATTCCATTCTCTCCCTGGCCCTCCTCAACAAAGACAGACAGACATGCACACACAAACACTTCCCCATTCTTCCCCCATCACTTACTTGGTACATTGATAACAACTTTTTCTCCTCTCCTATGTCGGATATTCCTTGTTAAAGTACTAAAATGGAAAGAAAAACATTTAATTGGGTAAATTCACCATGAAGTCAAAAATAAATAAATAAAAAGGATAACCACCAGTCTTTATGTTGTGATAGAAGTGGAGAAAACATACTTTTCTTCCATCAATAGCAGAGTTGAGCCAATATACTGAATATATGATCAGATTAAGTCAATAAGGTGGTTAAGTTTGCTGAGCAATTAAAACTCCACAGAGGCATTGATATCTTGCCAGAATGCCTCAGATAGACGAGACTTTAGTCATGAAGTACTACAGGTATGTTTTGCAGGAAGCAATATGTATCAACAACAATTGCACTAATAAATTTAGAATCTTACCCAAAGAATATAGTGCAAGCTCATTTGCTTCACCTAATTCATTTCTGCTTTTGGCTAAGTTAATGGTTGAATGGAAAATGATTTTCAACTTTCTATAAGAAAGTCAAGAAAACAAACATTAGATAAACAGAGAGAAAGAAGTGTGTCTTTCATAGGTAGTCGTGATGGGGTTTTAAAAGTTTTTTTTTTTTTTTTAATGCAGCTTTTAATCTTACTAACTTAACATTCCAACAAAGTTGAACAGTGTTGAACTGTTGCCATGTTTTAGGAAACAAAAAAAGATAAGCTGGGGAACGTCCAGAGGAGAAGAATTAGGGAGGTTTAGAATCGAAAAGAGAGGACTAAGGGTCGTTTGGCTGTCTTCAAGTTTTTAAAGGGCTATTTCATTCTGTTCGGCAGATTCAGGAGCCAATGGTATGACATTGTGGAGAGGTAAAATTAGGCTTCATGTCAGGAAAAATATTAACAATAAGAGAGGTCCCAAAGTAGGCAAGATATTTCTCAAAAGGTGGTTCCCTTCGCTGAATAAAAGGTAGGCTCTGGACATTTTAAAGCAAAGGGTAGATGTCCACCTGCCAAGGTTCCTGAGTATGAGTTTAGACAAGATCAGTCTTCAGTTCCTTCCAACACAGATTTTGTTTATCACAGGAAAAGAACATGTGTGAGAGCAAATAGTATTAAAAATACTTAAATGAGGCAGTCTTTATAGTTGCTCTGGCTTCTCATGAACAAAAAGGTTCAAAGCATCTCAGTCATGAGATGGGTTCCTTTATCCTATCAAGATATTGTTGACTGCCTTTGGTATTCTCTGCTTTCATTTTAGTCAATAATGAACCCTGGTGTTCCAAGAACTTGGAGGACAGGAATTTCTGAGAAGATGAAGAAGCTATTAGGAATCCTAAGTACCTGCTGGACACTCTTAGCTCTTATTCCTATTTTTTTCCAATAACAATACTAAAATTCTGTAGTTCCATTTCTGTCTCTCAGAGTTCTCTAACCAAAGGATTATAGGCTTCAATACAGAATCAACAAACAAAAAGAAAGTGCTGATGGAAAAATTCAGGTTCCTGTGGAGGAAATAACTTTTCTCCTCCCACTAAGTTTTCAACACCAATTATTCCAATTTACTCTATTGTACATGTTAGCCTGGATCTGGAATTCAGTTACACCTCAAGGAAATAAAATCAGAGACAGGTCCCTTTCACTGAGGCTTTGCATGACAGCTTGGAAATATGAAATGACACAATTAAAACCAAGCAAGCAGAAAACTTTTAAACAGTGCCCAAGTACTTTTGTTTGCTGGGACAATGGGAATGATTCCCAGGGCTACCAGGCCATTCTTAGATTCAAGGATATCCCTATGTAGATGGTTTTTATAGAATAGATGTTTTTTCCAATCTGGTACAATTTTCTGGGCACTATTTTGGAAAGCTAGAAAACCCAGCTCTCAGATTAGGGAAGCAAATTAGAGCTATCTAATTTCACCTGGGCCAATGATAACTGTTTGGGAGGCAGGCAGCACTCTGGAACTCTGGAAGCAAAGACTGGTTAAAACACTGAGAAGTCTATACAAAAGTATTTATACAAATACAAAAGTATTTATCTTCCTCCCACAAATAAATCACTTTTTTTTTTTTAGAGCTCACAGAAGGCAGTTAAGTAGCACAGTGCATAGAGCTTTGGGACTTAGGATTGGGAAGACCAGAGTTCAAGTCCTGCTTCAGATCCTTACTAGCTATATGATCTTGGGCAAAGGTCAAACTTGACCTAGCTCCAGTTTCCTCAACTTCAAAATGGGGGTGATAAAAGTAGCTCACACAGTTGTTTTGAGGACCAAATGAAACAGTCTCTATAAGGTACTCTGCAAACCTTCAAGCAGTTATGTAAATGCAAGTTGTTATTATTATGAATGTGAGAAATAAACAGAAGTTTTAAAGATGATGTAAGAATTCCAATCATTATAGAATCAAAATCACAGGTCACCTAGAGGCAATGGAAGAATAAATGATGAGCTTAGTCTAGATTATCAATAATGAATTTTACAAAAAAAGTGATGTAAAAGATAAAAAGAGGGAGATTGGTCACATAGCAAGAATGAATGAAGGGTCAAGTTGATAGCAAGCATATCCCACCCTGGGTCTGCCATAACGTCATTCAGAAAATTATCTAAAGGCCAGTCCAAAAAGAGCATTTGTGAGGGAAGGTGGACAATAAGGACATAATAAAAGGTGTGAATGAGCAAAAGAGATCAGATTTAACAGATTTACATTATCAAAATGTATGTAAACACTAAAATGTACAAACCTGAATCTGGGATGTTTGTTTATTGCCTCATCTGGAAAGAACAGGGATTTTGAAGCACCTCCTTCAACTGGTGTAGGTTTGTAGTCGGGTATCGTAAACCCAGGGCAGCCTAATCTACAAGAGATTGGAGAGTTAAACATATATACAGCACCAGAATTCCAGGCTAAACTTTGAATAGAGAAAAACAATGTGATCAAAAAGCCTCAGTGCCTCCTTCATTGTCTTTAGGTTAAAATACAAATCATTGAATGGCATTTAAAGCTTCAGTTTATCCTTCCAAGCTGACTATAGATGGCCTCTATTCACCCAGTCTGCAATCTTGCCAAACAAGCTTGTTAGTTAATCTCTGGATGACATTTCATGGCCTACCCTCTATGCCTTAGCACAGGTTGTGACTCTCATACCTGGAAATGCTGTCTCTCATATCTGTTAGAATCCTGAGGTCCATTCAGAATGCTAATTAAGTGACAATGCCTTAAAGAGGCCTTTCCTGTTTCCAGTTATTTTAATAATGCCTTCCCAATCACTGTATGTTCTGAAATTTATAGCTGTGAATGTCTCCTCTAAGTAGAATGTAAGTTCCCAGAAGGTCAGCACTATTCATTGTTGTACTCTGGCATCCCACAGAGTACTTGCACATTCTTGTAGTAAGTGCTTAATGAATGTACATTGGTTACTTGCTACACCATAAGCATAATAGAAAGCAGGAAAAAGTATCATTTGGAATAGAGGATGGAGGAGATAGCTAAAAAACATCCCTCACTTATATCTTCATTTACGATACTCTCCTAAAACGAAATAATTCTAAAAGTTAATCCTCCTTGACTTTCTTTAAGGAACTAGGAATGAATATGTGAGGCAAGAATTAAGTCTGGCAATACAAAGGATGCCTAGATCCTAGAACTTAAGAGGAGCCTACCTTGGAGGGTTGTTGGAAGGATCAAATGAGATCACAATTGTTAAGCGTTTAGTGCACATTCTCCTCCACTACTTCTTATAGATGAGGAAGCTGAAGATCAGAGAGGGGACTGAATCCATCTTTTACAAGAAACCTTCCAGAATCCCTCTCAATTTCAGTGCTTTGCTCTTTTATTTATTACTTCCTACTTATATCCAAGTTTTATATATAACTTGCTTTGTATGTATCTCTTTACATGTTATCTCCTCAATTATTTTGGAAACTTCTAAAGTCTGGATTGCCTTTTGCTACTTTTTGAATCCTTGGTGCTTAGTATAATGCCTGGTACATAGTAAGGGCTTAATAAATGTTTACTGATATTTATATTTTAGTATGAACAAAACTAAAGCAACCTCCTTTCTTCTTAGTTGGAATATAAGTTTTGATTATATGGGAAGGAAGTAGCTATTAAAAAATTCTGAAAAAAATGAGTGATTCCAGAGTAGGTATAGCCTCGGGTGGTATATATGGGCCTTTGCACAACTGGAAGGCTGTATAATGATAATGATCAACAGGGGTAAATGATTAAAAGGGAGGGATTTAAAAAGCATGCGAAGATAACAGAAATTTAACCTTTGTTCCAACTTTTTCCACAGCCCTGGTGACACTAACTTTCCTGTGTGCCATTTTTGTTGTCTATTTTAATGCTATTCTTGGGGCCTACTCTTTAGAGGAGCATTACATGAAAAGTTTAAGTCCCTCTGAAACTTCAGTTTCAAGATGGTTACTTACTGATGACATTTAGGGAAGCAAACACCTTAATTCTGTTAGTGAAATGTCTCCAAATCAAAGAGATCTTCCTCTAAACTTACAATGTCACATTTCCTATTACTTGGCAACATGAGAAAATAATCTCCTCGAAAAGTAAGAATTCTTTCATTCTTTCTGCTTTTATCCCCTTACAATTTTTGGCACATAGCAACTGCCTAGCAAATACTTGCTGACTGTCTTCCTATGTCACTTTATCCACTTGAAGTAAAGTCTCTTTATATAACCACCAAACATGAAAAAATGTTGAAATAGTCACCATTAATAATATAAATTTCATGGAGTTCAATCTTTTGGGAATAGAGGGTAGTTCTTGGTTATATACTCTATAGTCACTTAACTAATCTATAAGAGCTGTTTACAATATCCTTAAAAAAAAATTTCATGGCAATTGTTTTCTAGCTTCCCAATTAAGTGCAAATAAAATCTCAGAGAATTGCTTAGTTTGTTAACAGCCCTTTGAATAAATGGTAAGTATAAGAACAGGAATAAAGAGGAGGAAGGTTGGCTTGGCCCTGATTTTTAAAAATGTCTTTTTTTGAGGGAGAAGCACATCATCCCCACCAGCTGGAAGTTATTCAGGGAAAAAACAAATATTTGCTGAAACTTCCTTTAACAATTTTGTTTTGGTAAATCAAAGACCAAATAATGAACTAGATAGAGGAGGGGGAAGAGAGAGAAGTGAAAAGAACAAGATAGGGACACAGACATTTATCAAAATCATCAGCAAAATGTCCTAAATTTTAAGGTAGGAAATAACTGTTAAATGGTCAATTGATATTTACTATACTTAACTTCATTAATATCTTAGGTCCAAATGTATAGAATTATAGTCCCTTAGAATTCAAAGGGACTGTCAAGATCTTAGTCTAACATGATTCCCAATTCCAGAATTTCCTCTACATATTTTTTGACAAGTAATCAACAAGACTGATTGAATACTTATAATGTTTAAGGCTCTAGTCACTACTGCACAAAGCAGTCTATTCCACTACTGAATAGGTCTTTCACAAAACCTTTCTCTTAATGGAACAAAATTCTTCTTTCTTAAGTTCTACTCTTTGGTCTGAATTCTATACAAAAAGCACCTGAAGAAGTTATCAAGTGTATATTAATAAGCCTTCTGTCCTAAGATAAACATCTCTATTTTCTCCAACTATTCTTCCCATCTTTCATTAATCACTCACTAGGCATTTATTAAACATTTGTTCTATGCAAAGAACTGGATACTCCCCTCCTCCCCCCAAAAAATAAATAAATGAATTCCTACCACCAAAGAATTATATTCTTTAATTACAGTCCGGTTTGCAGAGAGCCTCCTAAGTGTCACCCCAAACATAATTACAATTTTCCAAATGCAATACATTATATCATTGCTTAGGACATAGTCAAAAACTATATTAACTCTTTGGGTAATTAAATAATACTGCTGTGTTTATGATTAATTAAAAAACTTTTGACTTTTTCCTACAAATCTGATTCTGTTTATAATCTTATACCTATAAAGTTTATTTACTTTTCTTAATTCAGTACAAGCCTTGATAATTATCTTTTATTAAATTCTGACCACAATTCTTGACCAACAAGCTCTTTGGGGATTCTGATTCTATAATCTAACCTATTAACTCTTCCTTCAAATTTGTGTCATCTACAAATTTTGGGGAAAAAGTAAAAAAAAAAACAAAACTCTATATCTATCCAAATTACTGAACAAAATGTTTAATTGGATACTAAAGATGACCATGAAAGTAATGTCTTTCTAGTTCATGACAGAAATTGGGAAAAGGCCATTAAAAAATATGGAAATGGGAGATAATTAGACCATAGAGTGAAGGAAGAGGAATGGAGTTAAATCACTCCAGAAAGTTAAGTTGGAGGGGCCAGATTGTAAAAGTATACTTTCTCTTTTCCCCATACTCCTAGATGTTAATGCCGTCTCCAAAATATTTTATGTATTTTGTATACACTTTTATATGCACATTTGTGTCCCCCAATAGAAAGTATAATCCTTGAGAGCAGGGGTCATTTTGATTTTGTATTTTTATCTTCAATGTCTGGGTCAAGAGATATTTAATTAATGTCCGATAATTATCCACAAGGGGTCTTCCCCCAAGGATTCAATTAGTTACCCGATAATTAAAATGTCATCTATTTAATTTAACACTGAGAATATCATTATTCGATTTTACCTATGTTTTGCTTATCTACAAGAACAGTGAAACTGTTAATTAACTTTCTAAAAAAAAAATCACCTTGTATTTAATTTAATGCCTTAAAGATCTGTTTTCCTGGTATGCTATTTAGCAATACACATTGCAAACCTCCCTAAGTCCTTTGAAGATGGGATTTATGAGTTGCTGTGACTAAAAATTTATTAATGATTTTCTCCAAATTTAGTTAGACTGGTGCTTGGACAACTGGTATAATATATCTGAAGACCTTTCACCTTGGCAGGATCGATCAGAAACAATGTTCCACCAGAACAACCTTCAAGAACTTAGAATGACTCTCATACCACAATAAGGCATAGAACTAGGATTTTAGTGGAGAAACAAGATAGTAATCTAACAAAAAAGGTTTGGTTATAAACCTGTGAAGTCTAATAATAACAATCTTCATTTCTTAGAATTCACTAACTGATAAATAAGATGATTCTACAGTTTTTAGAATCAACCCCTTTTCCCATATCTATTTTCTGTCCCCTGAATTCTCCATCATTCTAAACTATTATTTTTCATTGGTTATCAGTGATACTTTAGAAATAACACTCATTAATTCCTTCAATAGCCCAGAAGTTAACATGTTTGTTTATAAAAGATAAATCTCTTAAATTTTCTCATCATCTGCCGTAGGTTTCATTCAGATCTTTTAAAAATCAGATTTGTTTTATCTTTTTTCAAGCTATAGGTTTTTCTGTTAGATAAGAAAAAATGATAGCAGGATAGGAATTAAGTAGTTATGCTTTTCTCTAGTAATTTTTTGTGATCTTCTCCAAGTAATAATTATCTCTTCTTTGTATCATGCTAAAGTTCCCTAAAGACAAAGACTATATGCAATTTTTCATCTTTATATCTCTAGCCCTTATGTAGTGTTTTGTACACAAAAGACAATAAAATCTTTCTGAATTATTCTTTTACATCTATGAACATCTAGGAAAACCCCAGATTAGCAGGGTTTTAAAAACTCTACTAAATGGAGTAGAGTTATATTTTTTGTTTATTATATTAATATATCCAAACCCATTATATAATCAAAACACATATTACATGTATATCTCTATGATATACAATGATTTTGTAATATGGTATGGTATTATCATGCCAAGTCCCACCTGACATCTTGACTAGGCAAGAAGTCACTTAAATTCTCTACTCACTTAGCAACTCACTAAGCCTATTTACCAGAGCAGGTATTTATCTGTTAAGAGGGAATTTCTTTACTGGGAGTTCCCTACACCTGTAAGATCAGAAGTCTGATTTGAAATACTTTAAATCATTATTCACTTCAAAAAACATTTATTAAGTAACTACTATGTGCCAGTATACATACATTTTACATACATACAATTTATGCATACATATAATTATTACATACATACAAATTAAAAAATGAAACAGTCTGGTCTTTGAAAAGCTTGCATTTTATAGGCTATTATAAAGATAGTATATTAGTATATCTTTGCTTAGTGGCATATGTAAATAGTAATTTTAATTTATTTGATGTAGATTTCTCAGTCAAGAACAAAAGCCTCATTTATAATGTTATTCCTCTGGGAAAATACAATTCACTCTAAAACAGTGTGCTTTGAGTTTAAAGAAATGTACTACAGCTAAAAGTGAGAATAACTATATGACCCCATGCAGCAAAAAATCATTTCTAAAATGATTCTACTGCTTGATTTTTAACTTTTGGGATCTCTTAACTCATTAACTAACTTACCTGGGAAACGACGTGATCGTGCATAAAGCCTCATTTTCTTTTAAAAGAGATGAAGCCTCCTGCCTACGTTTCCTCATGTTGTCTTCAACTGTGTTAAATTCTGACATTGTTCCTCCATATGGCTGTCCTGGTGTCCCTTCAATCATATAGCTCCCATATTCTGGTCTCCAAAGTGTTGGATGGCTAATTGATGGAGAAAAATTATTGTTTAGTTTTTATTCTTAAGTAAAATCTGCTCAATTTTAATAAAAAATTTTCTAGCATATTATTATATGCCACAAGAAAAAAAGAGCATAAAAAGCTTTGGAGAGTTTATTTTCCACAGATCTTTAATTACACAAACTTTTGAAACTATGCATTCAGAAATAATAAAATTCTAAAACTGCACACCAGAACACCAATTACACAAAGTGCCCTTCATCACCAAATATAATCAATATCACTGTGACAATTTTTATTTACTTTATTAATTTTTATTTTGCTATTTTTCCTGTAACATTTGGTAAATTAAATACTGTCTTCTGTTAATATTACTCTCACCTACCTAAAATCTGATTCATGGAATAAAGTATTAAAGGCAAGACTTTGACATTCATCGGAAAAGTGGCCAAAAGGGAGTTTGAGCTTTCCAAAGTTATTTGTTTTTTTGGTTATCTTTGTGACATGTAAATTCTTTTCCCTCCTGATTAGGTCAATAGTGACTACCTTAAAAATACAGCTGTATAGTATGGTAAATACTATAAATACAAAAGAGATTTTAACATGCAAAAGAATTATTTCTTCCTCTGGCATTATTTTCTCTAAAAAAGGCTTACCTGAAACTCCAATCTAGGTTCAGAATCCCTTCCCCACTCCCCCACCCCAGACCCACACTTCTACTCCCCTCCACTCCTGAACCTGCAGTATAATTAAACCCTAAGCTTTTATCTTTATGACTTCTGTGTTGTGATAGGTTTATTCAGCAGCAGTAACCTATTACAGAAACTCAAAAAAGGACACATTTCTCCCATAACAACTGTTGCTCCTAAGTGATTATTTCTTTTTGCAAAGTCACTCGCTCTTTTAATAAATTAACAAAATAAACCAACCCATCTTTGATGGGTCAATATATTCCTCATTTTGTATTTATGCACCACCATCTGATTGCAGAAGAGGGAGATAAGTTTTATCATTGTCTTCAGAAATCAAGTTCTATCCCTCCCATACAGTGTTATTATTTTTTTTTAAAGGGGAAAAGAATATGGCCTAAAATAACTTTAGTCAAATGCACCAAACAATTAATGAACTTAATTCAACTGCATGACTGTAATAGTAAGCACTAAGCATGTCAATTGTAAACTGCTTACTTTGGGTTTTTTCTTTCTCCTTTTTCTTGCAATGCTTCAAGGATTTCCTCTCCTTTCAGGACCACACGTACTTTTTTATTTTGGTGATCAAAAGCTACCAACATGTATTCCACCTATATGAAATAAAGAAGTTGAGAAAAGAAAGACAAATTAACATTCTTCCAAACTGGTCATAGTACCTGCACTTTTACTCTTTCAATGAATTGATTAAAAAAAATGCTCGGGGGATATGCTGGTTTGAGAAGGACAGACTACTTTGCTCAAAGTCAAGGAGTTGCCATTTCTGCTGAAACAGAATGCCTACTTGTTTTTCATAATATGAAAATATACAAAGATCATGTAAAATTTTATGACTAAAATATCTCCCCAGTTAATCACTCTTTCTGAAACCTTTAATAATAATCTGAATTTTTACTCTCCAATATACATTTTTCTTCTTCTACTTAATAGTATCAGACAGTGGAAAACAATAAATATTAGGAATTATACATTCTAGTCAGGATACCAGCTTTAGCAGATATCTTCCAAACTAGCCTGCTTCAAGAACTGGTCATGCAAAGAGTAATAATCTTTTATCTTATAACATGTTGTGAAATTGCTTTAAATGTATTAGAAAATTGACTGCCAGGGCAAAGTTGATAATTCTTATCAGTTATTTTTCAGGAGCCTATAGATAAAAATGTATTAGGGAAATACTCTTTTCAAAGTACTAACCTGTAGCAAATCTTCTGGCTACGCAGTTTTCTTTACAATAATACTGAACATTTCCAAATACTCAAACTAAACTCTTCCTATGCTTTTAATTATACTATAGTTTGTAAGTAACTTTAAAATAATGAATTAACAGCTACTCTGTTTTGTATACAGAACAGCAAAAGTGTCCATATAACCAAGAGAGTGACTCTGAATTTAAGAAAACAAAATTCTGTTGCTTTCTCTGAAATACATGGCTGATAATGAATACATAGGTAAAAATATTTTATCCAGGAAAATCTAAGCTAACCAAAAACCTAGACATCATTGGGAATATTTTCTTTAAAAAAACAAAAACAAAACTAAATTGTATTTAGTAACACTTTTTTTTTTAATGCCCTCTTCTCCTATGTCTATTTTCACATTAAAGCCACTGATTATCAAGTTATTCCTAGACTTTTGCTACTTTGTCTTTTGCAGATTTTTAGCACATTAAGTTGTATAAGTCTTTATGGATACAAATATATAGATATCAACCATGAGATTTCCATGGTAAGATGACTAAAACATGCCCTAAAATTGTTTTATAATAATCTTTGGGTGCATGATGAAACCTACTCTACTATATTATGTATTTTATTTGCCTTTCCAAAACATTTCCATTTGCCTAGTTTCCTAGTCTTACAGTTTCATTTGTAGCATGAATGTCTGAAATGATTATTGACATGGTTTATTTCCTCCAATCGTCTATCTTCATATAGGCCTCTAGACAAAGGGCTTACGTTTAGAAGATTAGTAATTAAACATTTATAGAAGGTCTAAATGTTAGCTTCATAACATCCCTAAATCCAATTCTATCATTCAGGAACCATCATGGTAGAAGCAGAAAAGGGATATGCAAAGCTGAAGACCATTTTCTGTTTTTTTCTCTTCTGTGGATTTCATGACCGAAGAATCAAACATCTAATAGCCAATCTGCTGGTAATGATTTTCTCTATATTTACCTAAGCTGGTTAGACAGACAGATGCTATCAGTGAAATATTGACCAAAAAATATTTACCCAAATGACTTATGACAGAATGGTTAAAGAACAGGCCTCAAAGGTTCAAATTCCACCTCAACAAATATACTGGCTGTGTAACCCTGGACAAAAATGAAATTATACATCTAGAGAAAAAAAAATTGCTTTAAATCTCTTTCTCCCCAAAACAAACAGGTTTGACCATTGTTCAGTCATTTTTCAGTCGGGTCCAACTCTGTGATCCTATTTTAGGGTTTTCTTGGCAAAGATAGTAGATTGGTTTGCCATTTCCTTTTCCAATTCATTTTATAGATGAAGAAACAGACAAAACAGGGTAAAGTGACTTGCTCAAGGCCACATAGCTAGTGTCTGAGGCCAGGTTTGAACTCAGGAAGATAACTTCCAGATCCAGCACTCTATTGTACCACCTAGCTGCCCCTACTTTAATTTAACAGAGCATCATGACTGTGTGCACATGTAATAAGCAAATATATTTTCCACATGAAAAATTATCAAATGTACTCAAACCAATGGCTGAACTTTATGCAAGTTCCACAATAGTAATCCAATTAAGATATCATAAATAAAATAGGTAAATGACTTGGTCTCTATATTTTAAGTGCCTACTAAACCAAGGTGGTTTAATAGCATCTCTTTATGGCCATCTTTATAAGAATTATAATTCCTTTTAAGGAGGTTTGGAATCTGATTAAGGGTGAGGCAGAGGTTGAGAGCAAATGTAGCTAGGTAAATGAAAAAATTTTTAAAAATGAAGAAACTGTCTAAGAAAGACAACACAGAGTAGAGTACAAGTAAGGGTCCTATACAGGAGATATAAGGCTATTCTTAAGACTGTATAGCATTTGACTAATCATCTTACTGCTAAGTGACAGAACTTTCTAAATTAAAAATATAATTCTCAATTTTGTCTAGTTACTTTGTGTATTGTAGGATGGTATAGTTTGGAAGTTAGAAAGGCCTTCAGAAAGTACCTATTCATCTCCCTTCCCCTTTCCTCCACTTTTTTTAGGAGAGAAAAAAAATCCTTATTATTGAGGGATTCTATTGGAAATACCACTCCTAAGAAAGGTATGTAGTCACTGCCCAAGCAGATAATTTTAACTTGTCAAATGATCTGTGGAGGGGACTTTTACCCAAGTCCTTTATCTTCCTCACTCATCTTCCACTCAGATAAAATACAAAACAAAACAAATCCATCTCCCCCCTCCCCTTGCCCATTCTGTTCCCTCCTCCCTCCCCTTCCCCTTCTCCCCTCCTCTATCTATCTATATATAAAAAATACAAGCAGTAAAAGAGCTGGGGAATTTCAATAGTCTGGAACCCAGCCAAAGTTACTCTGAATGGTAGGTCTCCAGGTTCTCATTTATCATGCAAATTATTTTATGTGGCTTCCTTGTATTCCCTGGGAGGAAGAACTCTTCTCGACTCTAATGTTGGTTAGTTTCCTATTTTGTCAGCATTATGAAATATTCTTCATTTTCCTAAATCACTCTAAAGTTCAAAGTTAAGCTGGGTGGGATCTGATTTTAACTTGAACTTGGCTCATTAGTCAAAATACAGACCAAACAGAAAAACCCCCATCTGATTACTGGTCCATTGTAATGTTGTCTCAAAATCAGGAAAGATCTCTTTTTATCCCACTATTTACTAGCTGTGTGATTCTTGGGTAAATTGCTTTTCTTTTATGAGTCTCAGTTACCTCATCTGTAAAAAGGGGAACACATTTTATCTACAATACAAACTTCATAGGGTTGTTTATAAAGCTCCAAGAAAATAATGTATAAAAGGTGCTTATAAATTTTAAAAGCACTAGATAGATATCAAGTGATAATTATGACAAACCAGGATTTGTTTTAATTTCAGAAGAGTTAATATGAGAAAACAAAGACTTCAGAATAGAAATAAACCAAACAAGAAAAAATGCATTCAGATAAACAGATATGGATCTAGCTAGCAATTTTTGGAAATTTACTTGATTTTGTAAAATATTTCAGATAAGAAAAAAAGCATTGAGGCAGCTAGGTGGTGCAATGGATAGAGTACCAGATCTGAATTCAAGAGGACCTGAGTTCAAACTTGACCTCAGATGCCTCCTGGCTGTGTGACCTTGGGCAAGGCACGTAACCCCAATTGCCTAAGGAAAGGAAGAAAGGAAGAAAAAATTCTTTTTAGAACTAATTACTTTTTACAATATTTATCTAAAAAATTCTTGTAAGCATCCATCTGAATTTATAATTAAATGTTTAGGTATTTGTACTCTGTATACAATAAACATTCAAGATACTACCAAGGATGCCTGGAAAAGACACAAGTGGAAAAAAATATTGTATCTTCAAGAAAATGTCCTGGATTCTCATCCTGATATGTACTACCTTTGGGACATTAGGCAAGTCAATCTTGGGCCTGTGTTTCCACAGCTATAAAACAAAAATTATCTAGGAAGACCTCCCAATTTTAGAGCTAAGAATCCAAGCCAACGCAAAAAGGGGTCTGACTGATGAAACTATAACTATCTCCTGATACTACTTTCCCCTTGGTCCTTTTCTTTCCTTAGCCCATCAATTAGGGGGAAAAAAATCCTCATAAAAAATACTAGTATAAGAGTAAAGGGCAGAACTAAAAACAAAGCTTCCTCATGAAACGGTTCTCTAAAACAACAAGGTCCTATGTAACTAAAAGTCTTCCTCTAAGGCAATAGGTTTCTAAAATTTAATTTACCTTGACATTTAACTAGACTGAGTACACAAAGAGAAACTTCAAGTGTCTAATGAACATTTGTTCATTAGACAATATTCCAATAAAAGGGAATATACAGCAGAACACCTGTTAATTTAATAAGACTGAATCACTACCCCAATAATCAAATGACCCCATTGATAGGATATTCTCTCTGGACAATCCATGCCAGTCCATCCTATGTGATTCTTATGTCCACCTCTAGAGAGAGAGAGAGAGAGGGAGGGTATTATCCTATATGCCGAGGGTCTTTCCTACAAGTATATCAATGAAGCATACATACAGGTTTGCCAAGATTTATTTCTCATTCTTGCCATGTGACCAGTCTACATTCTTCATTCATATGAATCTTTTATGTCAACCTTTATTCCACTACTCCTTTGCAATTTCATGTACAACATTTTTCATTCTTTCTACGCCCACCAAAGATTTCTTCGTTGCCTTTGGCATGATTTTTAATTTTAATTATTTGGAGACTACAGTGTTCTTTCACGACCTAAGGTCATGCTGAAATGTAGAATATTGGTATTTCCCAATACCACAAAAGGAGGGAAGAAACGCACAAATTTATAGCAGTCATTTTTATAAAGACAAAGAACTGGATAAGATGAGTGCACCCATCAACTAGGTAACAGATGAACAAATAATGTTCTATGAATATAATGAAATGCTACTGAAACGATGAAATTTAGAAATGAAATGGATGGTTTCAGAGAGACCTGCATGATCTGATAGAGAGTACAGTTAACAGAACCAGAAGAACAATTTATACTATAGCAATAACACAGCAAAAGCAAACAAATTTGAAAGATAAGGATTTTGATGACTCAATGACCCACCAAGAGATCCCAAGGAAGTAGTAATACATACTACATATTTCTCTGTGAAGAGATCAATTTACAGTATAATTTTACAAGCATTTTTGGTCATAACAAATGTTGAGAATTTGTTTTACTTGACTATACAGAGTTGTTACAAAAATCTTGTTTTAGAGAGAGTGAAAATAAGTGCTTATTAATTGGAGGGTAGGGGAAGAAGAGAACATTGGTATTCTCCTGAAGAACTAAATCTAATAAAGTCTAGTAGTCATAAAAGGTAGACATTAGACTTGTCTTTAAAAACCAACCTTCTACAGTCAGAAAGGGAATAAAAACAGCAAAAGAATCTGTATATCTACCAGAACTAGAATTAGTCATCCTTATGGAAGCATCCTTCCCTGTCCCATGATTTCTCAGCAGTGAATTAAGTGCATTAATTTGAAAAGAATACCATGTTGTCATTGAGTGGTCTCTTTGTCTTCCTTCAATCTTCTCATATTTCTCAAAGTGGCTATTTCAAAGCTTCTTTTCAAGGGCTCATCTGAGCTTATGAAGACCTTATCTATAGCTTAATTGTGAAAGCTGTGAGATTCATGGATTCAGAATTAATTCTAAATCTTCAGGTTATGTCTATACTACAGGTTATGTCTATAACATATAATTGAAAAATTTCAGAGTTGGAAAGAATCTGAACATAGATCTTGTTCCTCTTGGACTTTTTTTGGGTGCCAAAAGTTAGAACCAGGACCAATGAATAGAAATTGCTAAGAATCAGGTTTAGAGTTTAAAGACAAAGTAGAGTTGTCCAAAAGTAGAATGGATTTAAATCCTTGTTAGAGGTCTTCAGGTGGGGGTTAGATGGCTACTTATCTAGTATGTTATAGTGTGAATTCCTTTTGTGTAGTGTGCTTTCTAGAGCTTCCAAGTTGGGGGTGACAAAACATACCACTGCTTTCTAGAGCCCCCACATCAGAGTGATTAAAATATCCTGCTTTCTAGAGCCCCCATGCTGGGGTGTCAAAATATACCATCCAGACTAGTTCTCTGGAGGATCTCGGGACCAAACCCAGTCCTTGGTCTTAGTGTCTCTAAACATGGAATGAAGGAGGCAGGAGACTCACGAGGATGGTCAAAGATGGAGTGTTTATTTCAAGTCCTCTCAGCCCTTAAATACCTGAGCAGGATTATATCACTACAGCACAATGAGCATGTGCTAAATGTAGAACTATTACATTACTACATCACCACAGCACACTGCACATCTGTTAACTGTAAGCACTCTGCTATTGATATGTAAATGCCCCTTACTGTAAGTAGCCCTTATTTCTACTAGAACACAGTGATTATATCCTCCTAGACTTCTCAGGAAGAATGAGAGCACAAAAGGGAAATGGTCACACCCTCCTTGACTTCTCAGGAAGACCGAGAGACCTTAGGGGACATGGGGAGCCAAACCAGATATTGTCAGCAGGTACCTTTTGGGCTAAAGGGTCTTATACCTCACCCAGAGTTTCCCCACTATCTGCAGTCCTCTTTTTATACTTTTGTGTATAAGAGTATAAAATATAAAAATTCTTTTTCCCGTGAAAGGTTTTTCAAAATTTACTCCACATCCTAATTTCCCCATTTCTGCCACTGGCACTAATCACTTTTCTAATAAACCAGGTTGAAAACTTTAAATCACCCTTGTCTCTTCCTAACGATCTCCATTTTACCTACTATTACATTCAATCAACTATAAATCCTGCTTTTTTTTTACTTCATAGATCTCTCATTCATTCCTTTTTATTACCTTTAGGATTAGATACAAACTTCCCTGTTTGACCTTTAAAGCCCTTCACAACTTAACTTTTTAGCTTCTTACATATTATTCCCTTCTAGATACTCTATGCTGGTATACTGATTTGCTGCTTCTTCCATCCACTTTGATACTCTGCACACCCACCTTTGCCTCTGGGAAATCTTGGCTTCCTTCAAGACACAGCTCAAATACTACTTTTCTTCATGACTACTTTTTTTTTTTCCTGGCTTCCTCAGAACTTGGACATACCCTCCAGGGTGACCTTGTATAGATTTATATAGGTATGTTATCTCTTATTAGTACCTTGAAGGAAGTAAAAGTTTCTTATGTGATTTTGTATTCTTAGCACGCAGAACATAGGTCCTTAACAACAACCAAAAAAAAAGGAAAAAAAAATGCTTGAATTATTCCTTCTCGTTGATACTAGTCACTTTCAGTATCCCTTACTTCCACCAAGTTGGACTTTTAGAATCCAGTTTCTCTTTGCCAATCTATTATTCTCACTCCTTTTCCTAATGCGCAGATCTGATCACTCCTCAGCTCAAAAAGCAAAGCAACTTTCTACTCTCTACCACATAAAATACAAATTCAGTCTCTTACTCCAAATGCTCCACAGCCAAACATTCCTAATATTACACTCTTCCACTTTCCTGACAAAGGGGAGGGGCACAAATTACCTTAATCCCTCATCCCTCCTCATAACAATACTTCCAGTAGTTAGATTTCAGCAAAGACTATGTTAGCCATCCTGAGACAATTTAAATTGTCTCAACTTCATTTTTCTTTCATCACATTTGATACAATATCTACATAATATCATAAACAACTAAGATAAGAACTGATTTTTTTGTTTTAATGAGGATGAGACTTTAAACCTTAGAGATATACTGACAAGATTAAAAGACACTAAGCAAATACAAAACCATTTCACATCCCACTTTGCTTTTCATATTATACTGTTGCTGGGAGCAATAACCTGGACATACAGTACAGCTAAAGTAAAACCATTTCATATCCCATTTTGCTTTTCATATTATACTGTTGCTGGGAGCAATAATCTGGACATACAGTACAGCTAAAGTAATTAAATGCATGCTTGAACAAGCATTAAGAACTTTATTCTTGCTATAAAGCTAGCCAGTAAGATTTAAAGCATGCTTTTAAATACAGACATAGTGCCTAGAAGAGTGTTAGGGACTCAGCAGATACTAAAAATATGCTTGCTGAATTCAGGATGAAGTTCAAGACAGTTCATCATTCAACTATCTCTCAGATATCTAAAGCTGAGGAAAAGACCTCAGGTCAGCTAGTCCAACTTCCTCATCAGATCAGAAAATTGAGGTCCAGAAGAGCAAAATTATAGTTTCAGTAGTGTGTGTGTGTGTGTGTGTGTGTGTGTGTGTGTTCACAGAGCAAAGTGATGAGCCCCAGGAAGAAGCAAGATTCTAATCCAGGGTCTATGAACCCAAATCTTGTACCATGCAAATTCAATGCCTCATTATGGAAGGGATGTGAAAAAGGAGGGCTTGTGCAAAAAGGCCCAAGCAAGGGAAAACTGCCTGTTTAATCTTAGAAGGAGGAGCCTAGTTAAATTCAGAGGCCAGTTGGCTACTGAATGATAACGGTTGTTGATGTTTCAGTATTAAAGCTACAGTCCCCAAATACCTTTACTAACTTGTAGAGAAGTTGTAATTTACACAAAAGAAAATACCCACACCAAAGGAATTAAGGATGCCTGGAATATTGCATACTATAAATTAGTTTGATATCTACTGTTTTCCATTAACAGGCCAAGAGGATATGGAGTTTCCTTTTAGAGGATTTAGAGTTTAGGAATGATTCAACCATAGTATAACATGTAATACAAAATTTCCTCATTTCCATACCACAGAGAGTAAAAACCTTAGTTTCTTTATAAGGCTGAAAAGCAATTTGAAATATAAACCTTGTCTTTTTTTAAATTTCTTTTATCCCTTGGACAGGCCCTTAAAACTCAGAGGATTACCAAATTATTTCCCTGCTCACAGACTATTTACCCTAATTCATCTGTCAGGGCACCAGATTAATTTTTAAACCTATTTATCCCCAACTTCTTCCATTACTTCCTTATAATTTAGCCACTGGTCTACTTCCTGTTCTCTAAATGGTGTTTTGATTTCCTACCTTTGCACCTTTGTCCATCCCACCCTTTCCTCTTCCCATTATAGAATACTCTGCCTGTGTATGTGTGTGTGTGTGTGTGTGTGTGTGTGTGTGTGTGTGTAAATTTATATATGTTGTATACATATAAATGAAACTACAGATTCATAGCACTGAAACTATAAGTATAAAAAGCAAGTTAATTCTTGAATTTAAGGAACTTACACTCTTGTACTTGTACACAAGCATTTTCAAGAAACTACTGAAATAAATCTCTCCCCTTATCAGTTCCTTTGCTTACTGAAATTGTACAAGTTCTTTAAGAGCCAGCTCAAATTACAGCTACTTACTACCACCTCTACCTGGATGATATTTGGACAGCAAAGATATGGCATTTAGATGAACTTATTTAGTAAATTGGTGAATTAAAGTAAGCCAGATTGCCAAGCTCTTTTTGTCCTCAAAGGGAAAAAAAAAGTTCAATCTCAATATTTAGTCAACTAAAAAGCATTAAAAATAAATAAATAAACAATATGCCAGATTGGGGAGATAGGTAAGTAGTATAATAGGTAGAACACTGGGCCTGGAGTCAAAAGACCTGTGTTCAAAATGGGCCTCATACACTCACTAGTGTGACCCTGGGTAAGACATCACCTCTTTGCCTAATAACTGAATAAAATGGAAAATCACTCCATTATCTTTGCCAAGAAAACTTCAATACAGAATTACGAAGAGCTGGCCATGCACTGAATGAATGAACAAAGTAAACCAATCATTATATGTATGTAAAATAATGAGGATATACAAAGTGACGTAAATTGAATGGATTAGTCCTAGAACTTTGCCACAAATCATTTTCTTCCCTCTGATTAATAATTTAAAAAACTCATCCCACATGCCAACTCCAAAACACAATCATTTTTCTTCCATAGTCTTTCAAAAGAATCTCAATGAAAATCCTCTCAGTAGCAAACTACAGTTCAATATATAGTTCTTCAGAACAAAGTTTCTTAAATTTGGGCTACAACCCCATAACTGAATATAAGGGTAGCAAAAAATTCAGCAGCAGTAAAATGTATCAAATATTCCACCAAGGTTTTAATTCTTTATTGTCACATTCTTCTTTAAAATGTAATGTTCTCTGGGAGCAGGTTTCTTGGGGGCTTCTGGAGGCAGCCTTAGTTTCAGTTCAGAAATCACCCCAAATGCAACCAGGTGTTAAAGTCCAAATCCTTTATTGTCTCTTTCGAAGTCTTGTCTCCTTTCTTGGCGCCTGGTTAGCTTTCTTAGAGGCCTCTCTCTCTCCTTGGTTCCGAGAGCTTAAGCTCCTGCCACCAGTCCTTTATCTTCTAGGCTTCTGCCAGCTTCTCGAGGTCCTTCTGACTGTGTCTTGATTTCTGTCGGGGAGGCAGGAGGACTGACACCACTTCTCTGTCTTTCCTAGTTCTCCCCGACTGAATCCTGGTTGAGGCTTCTAGCTTAAATATGCTCTCTTAAAGGTGTGAATCTTGTAGATCTATATAGTAAGTACTAAGTACATGTACTGAACTAGAGAACTGTAAAGGACCATGCTAAATAACCAATGTCTCTATCAATTCCACTGACTAAGCACCTTGTTTCAAGTTCTGGCCCATAATATTTTATGGAAAAATAAACAAGTACATTCATTTCATTAGTATACAAACTGGCTTTCATCTTCAATAAATAATAAAATTATGTGTTTACCAAGGAATTGTTTTAAAATATATTTCTTTATGATTTATTATCAGTAAATGTTTGGTTTATATATCTATTTTATATACATTTATATATATATATGGGATCATATAACAAAAACTTGAATGGAAAGGGTCTTCAAATGAAAAAAGACATATAAGAAAAAAAATGTAATTTTGGAATTACTTTGTTAAATTTAATCTATACTTTAAAAACAATATATATGTTACAGAAATTCTCAAATTCATATATAATCCTCTTGTTATTCCCATAGTGAAATGTTTGTTGATTATTAATTCCATAACAAAAAAGAAAAAAATTGTTTTAAAATTTTTTCCAGGTTTTTTTTGGGGGGTAGGGGGAGTAAAAGAGAGAAAAGTTCTAGTCCAGCTCTGCCACCAAATAACCAAGTGAATTTGGATAAGTCATCTCACCTTTCAATGTCTCAGTCTCCTAATCTTGAAAAGGGAGACGACATATTCTCAGATCTCTTACAGTTCTAAAAAGTTTCTGTGAAATTCAGATCGACAGCTTGAATAATATTGAGGGGGGAAGCTAAACCATTTTTATGTATCTAAATTATTAAAAACTAAAAGTCTAATTGAAAATTCTGAAGGAAAAAAATTGAAGAAGAAAAAAAAAGACAGCCACCACTTGCATTAAAAGTACATGAAGAATATAAGGAGTCCTAAATCTGTAAATGAATTATATATTCATTAAGAGCATAATTCTATGGTCAGTAATATTATATTTTACATACCAATTTAAATTTATCAGAAAGTAACTCACTTTCACTGATGAACTTAAATCCAGTGTACACTAAAATCATTAACACTAATAATTAGAGATGAAGCTAGCTACTAATGTTCTTTCAAAGCAGGAGTTCTAATCCCAGGTAATACAAAAAAAGTGATTTTTCTAGGCCGATTGATGGAATTAATTTTCTTTGAACTGTTTTTTTTTTTTTTTTTTTAAAAAGAACACTAGATATAAGCATTCTGTCCTATTGGAACGAGTTCTAAACTTGGAGTCAGGATATCTCGATATAAATCCTGGTTCTAAAAAATATAGTAGTTAACTGATCATCAGGGCAGGTCAATTAATCTCTCAGCCTATGCTGGAATTACATCATGGCTATTATAAAGAAAGTACCTATTAAATCTTAAAATCCTACACAAATATCAGTTCTTCTTATCAGGCAATTATACTCCTGGGGTCCTTCTTTTTTATTTCTTTAGAACTTCTTGCCACATATCATGAGTGCTATATTAAGGTGCTATGATAAATTTCACCATTGTGTTTACCTTGCTGTGTGTCTTGAATGTACTTTAAGAATATTCTGATCAGCTAAAACTATCAATAGTAAATAAATAGCTAAGGGAGAAAATGAACTAATAAATTTTAAAATCACAGATAAGAGATCTAGAAGCAATTTAAGATGATCAAATTCAATTCTCTCATTTTAAGAGATGAGGAACAGGATGCCCAAGGAAGTAAACTGACCTTGCCTAAAATCATGAAGGAATAAGCATCAGAGATAGGATGGGAACTCAGATTTCTCTCAATTCTAGAATTATTCTTTCTATTGTGTGATGGATTCAAGGTAATATCTCAACTAACAATCCAAAATATGGACTGCAAGTTGGCTTTTTGCTACCCTGAACACATCTTTCCACAGAAATGATGTCACTAATGGTTAACCTAGTTACTAAAAGCGCTCAGGTTCCCTCTGGCCCATAAAAGTCCATAGGACTATCTTGAATATAAGGCTATTCATTTTTTCTATAGAGCAGTGAGTCTTGGTAGAAAGTCTTGGTAGAAGATGATAGAAACATAGGATCATAGTGTTTTAGAGCAGAGAAGATTACTGACTCATCAATTTTATGGAAAAAAGGAAGCTGATTTTGAGGTAATCTGAGTCCAATGTCAGGATTCAAACCCAAGACTTTTTAGTCAAAGTTTAGAGCCCTTTGTACTCTACTGTATTCTTCAATGAGCACCATCATGTGGCCTAATGTATATCTACCAAATAAGTGTAAGGCTTGTCAGAAAAAGTGAAGAATAGCTATGAACTCTGGTCCCTCCAGAACCTGGACCCTCCTCGTCCAATGAATATATTGGATAAAAATTAAAAACCCAATAATTTTCACATATCATTTTAAAGTTTATAAAAGTGAGGTTAAGACAAAGGTTAGACAAAAATATAGCATTTAATATTAAGCAGTACTCAAATTATGTATCTATATATATATAAATAAACATGGCCACCTATACCTTACATATTCAAGGAGAAATGCTATTTTAAAAAATAAACAAACAAGGAAGAAGGAAGAGCTCACCATCACTAGTTTTGATTATTTCTATCATCAAGAACTATGTTTGAAAGGAACCCTAATTGAAGTACTCCATTCCCAAAAAGGCAAAATCTTAATATACATTAAAAAGGGGTTCCTTAGAAAAAGGCCACAAACATGTCCCTTCTTTCCAACTCTGCTCCCTTCTTCCTACCTCCCCTCTTTTCTCCTCATTACATGAAGTACCAAGAAATTACTCTTTCTTCCTTACACATCAAATGGAAAAAGTCTCTTAAAGAGGCAGGTTGGGGTCATGGAATCATGGCTCCAAGGATGTAGGAAGCAAGGTTTACAAGGTGAATAGGTGGGGGGCTCCTTATTCAGAGAATAGATGGTGAGTAATAAGATAGTAGAAATGGTAGCTTTAGTATCAGATGGCAGAGGGGAGAGGGGGTGGTGAATCAGGATATGGTTAACTGCAGGGTGAAGGAAAAGCATAAAGGAGAAGCATACTGAAACACATTTCTAATGAAGAAAGGAAGTAGGAAAGCCGACACGTACAAAGGGGATAAGATTGGGTCTTCTTGGTCTCAGAGAGCAAAATGAGGAACAACTTCACTTGTAGAAAATGAAAAGGCAATTGATGGGAGTTTTTACAGTCATATCAACCAGAGATGAACTAAGTTCCCAATAGAAAATGACTATGTTTTACACACAGAAAAGGCCCTGGGGCTTTCCACTCTAAGAACATAAACTACATCTTTAAATGGGGAAAGAAAATTGAAATTCAAAAAACCAGCATCCTTTTAGAAAAGATAGGTCATAGATGATACTGAAAACAATTCCCTAGTTTTAGGTGGCTGAAAGAATACTGTATTTGGAGTCAAAAGCACTGGAGTTTGAATCCAGGCTAACTCATTTGTTACAAGTCACTTCACCTGATTCTCTGGCCTCATGTTTACCTTAAAAGGACTCAATGGAGCAGATAGGTGGTACAATGGATAGAGCACCAGCCCTGAAGTCAAGAAGACCTGAGTTCAAATGTGACCTCAGACACCTAACACTTCCTAACTATGTGACTCTGGGCAAGTCACTTAGCCCCAATTGCCTCAGCTAAAAAAAACAAAAACAAAAACAAAAAAGGACTCCATGTCCAATGTTTTTTTTTTCTGTTCTAGAGAGGATATTAAGATATTTCATTAAGGGACAAGAACAATGAATAAAAATTATAAAGAAAAAGCTTTGGGCTTCAGTTTGTTAAATAATTTTTATTTTATTAATAAAACAAATTTGTTGATTCCTTGTCATCAAATGCCACAAACTAGTATCATTTCTATTCATGCACCATCAAAAACAAAATGAGACGATTTCCTCAATATTTGTAAAATTAAAGACTAGAATTTAAGTGCAGCAAACAAAAAGCTGAAACTAAAAATGCATTCTAATTATCTAAAATGATAATTTTTCAAAATAGAATTAATGGTCTGACTCTACTTATCAAACGGAGATTTAAATTTATTTCCTGAAAGTCTTGAGATTATCATAATATTAGAAACACTGCAAAGTCTGGCACATGTACTGCATAAAGGAAGGCATGTAACTGACAAGCCTACTTTGAAAAACTGTGCATCACACAATGTATGTAACTAGATGCTTGATAAAAGGCTCTTCGCCAATGTAAGGCTGATCTTGAACTCTTGAATTAATTAGATTTTGAATTATGATTCATATTATTATAGATTGTATAAGTTTCATAACCCTCGAGTTATAAATATACACACACACATATGGGTGTGTGTGTGTGTGTATAAAATAACTAATGCTAATTGTCAGGAACCTGTTCACCTGAAAAAAAGATTATATACCAGATTTGAATTGGATAAATCGAACCTCCAATAATTTAGCATTTGCCAAGTACAGCATCTTTAAGTCCTAATTATCCTATCCATTTTTATTTCCGTTTTTTATTTCTATTCAGTCATGTCTGATTCTTCATGAATCCATTTTTAGGCAAAGAGTGATTTGCCATTTCTTTCTCCAGCTCATTTTCCAGAAATGGAACTGAGGCACACAGGATTAAACAAGTTACCCAGCATTACAAAACCAACAAGTATCTGAGACCACATTTGAACTCAGGAAACGAGGTCTTCCTTATTCCAAGTCCAGTGCTCTATTCATTTTATCACCTCGTTGCCCTTACTACCATCTTTAAACCTGTAAAAATACCTCTCAGTTTCACTTAAACGTAGAAGACAAAATTAATGTTAAACATCCAACTACAATGAATGCACCAGCATAGAATCCACTTCAAAGAAATCAAATTTTGTCCAAAGTCAGAGCTTTCATTTTGAAGTCTCTCTCTTATACCATCTGAAGTAAATGCTTTCCTGGACCCCAAGTTTGAAGGGATGAATGAAAACTACCAGCAGAGGAAGTTGTGATCCTAAGCAGAAAATGAGTTTCCATAAAGACTACATAACCAGTGATATCAACTAGATTTTCATTTAAAAGCCTCAGCCTTGTTTGGGGGGGAAAAAATGCAAGGCTCTTTCCCCTGGACTTGCTTGCCAACATCAGATTAACAGTGTCAAGACAATTCAGTCAAATTATTCAAGTAGGCCTGCTGACCAAGAAAAGTTTATGGAACAGGCTCAGTGTTACAATTAACACTTCCCAGTATTTCATTCAATAAAAGACAGTTAAGAAGAGGTACCAATGAACTAGCTGAAACTTCAAATTCTATATTTTATTCTTTAAGATGCACACATTTCCTGATTTTTTTTTTTTAAATGGATATTCAGAAACGCTCATTTCCCTTGTGATAATTTATAACCTCCTGGGAAACTAAACTTTCTCAACTTTTCTTATTGTCCTGATACCTATATTCTAGCACTATAAGAACATAGGGAATAATTAGATAGGCATGCAGATTTAAAGTGGGGAAGGGACTTTAAATCATATAGTCCAAAGCTTCTTAAATTGTGGATTGGGACCCCATATAGAAGTTACATAACTGAATGTGGGGGTCCCGAAAAAAACTGGCAACAGTAAAAGGTTTCTGAATGCAACAACCAAAAATCAATTAAAAAATCAATTTGTAATGAATCTAAGGTGTTTCTAGCAGCGGCTGCCTGTGCTGTCTCACACAACTTTATCACAGCCATGGTTCCAAACACCCAACATGCATATTTTGCACTGAACACGTAGGAACACTCCCAGAAAACACCTCAACTCAGATTCAAGACAGAGTTGCGTAAAAATTTCTCAGACGAAAAGGGGCTACAAGTAGAAAAAGTTTAAGGAGCCCTAATTTAGGCTAACCTAACTCCATCATCCCTCCCCCCACCCCACAATTTTATAGCTGTAGAAACCAAGGCCCAGAGAGGTTAAGATTATGTAAATCTCCCAGGGACATCCTGAGCTAATAAGAGGCAGAAATCAAATTCTCTAACTCAAAATCCAGCACGTCCCTCTTCCACGCTCTACTCCTAGCTTTCCAGATTTCAAAACTATAGCATAGCTTTTAAACAATATATTATACTACACCTAATCCTAGAACTCACCTCAGCACCTGGAGTCTGCTTGTCCTGTTACATCTACCTCTGAATTTTTCTCACTCTAGAACATTCTTCTGTCACATCCATCCTCTATGCCCTTTGGCAAGATCTTATTGGGACTTCCAATTGGTGGACACTCAAAGTCAATTTTCTAAAGTAACTAAAATGTATCCACTTAACCCCCAAAATAACCTCCCCAATATACTTCAGATGATGTCTTTGAAAAAATGAGTTAAATTCAGAATACAACTTAATGTATTTTAGTGACTTTCCATTCCAAAAATGAACATGCAATATAGTGATATCTTCAGAACTTACTGAGGTGTCTAGAGTTGACTGCCCCATGTTAATGGGTAGGTAGTGTGCAGGGGCTTAAAGTGAGGAAGATTCATTTTCCAGAGTACAATTCTGGAATCAGACACTTACTAGCTGTGACTTTGGGCAAATCACTTACTCTACAATTCATCAGTAAAATGATCTGGAGAAGAAAATGGCAAGCCACTCTCTGCCACATCTTTGCCAAGAAAATCCCAAATGGAGTCAGTCAAATACAATTGAGAAAACAGAACAACAGCATTAAAAGAACCCAGGTCCCTTTCCCTTTTCAATCTTTTCATAGTGTCAAGAAACTGGAAATTGAATGGATGTCCATCAATTGGAGAATGGTTGGGTAAATTGTGGTATATGAATGTTATGGAATATTATTGTTCTGTAAGAAATGACCAGCAAGATGATTTCAGAGAGGCTTGGAGAGACTTACATGAACTGATGTTGAATGAAATGAGCAGAACCAGATCATTATACATTTCAACAACGATACTGTATGAGGATCAATTCTGATGATAATGGCAATGAGAGGATCCAATTCAGTTCCAATTGATCAGTGATGAACAGAACCAGCTACACTCAGTGAAAGAACACTGGGAAATGAGTGTGGACTGCTTGCATTTTTGTTTTTTTTCCCCCCAGATTATTTTTACCTTTCTAAATCCAATTTTTCTTGTGTAACAAGAAAACTGTATAAATATGTACACATATATTGTATTTAAGATATACTTTAACATGTTTAACATGTAAGGGACTGCCTGCCATCTAAAGGAGAGGGTAGAGGAAAGGAAGGGAAAAGTTGGAACAGAAGTGATTGCAAGGGTCAATGTTGAAAAATTACTCATGCATATGTTCTGTCAATAAAGAGCTATTTAAAAAAAAAACAAACAAACAAAAAAAAAAAACCAAGATCATTCCCAGGCCATGATAAGACATTAGAGTAGTACTCAAACCAAAATGGTTAAAATAAAATTCATTGTTTTTGCCCTTAAGCAAAAAAAAAAAAGCTTTATGCCTGCCTCTCATAAACTTGCTGCCTATTCCCTAATTGCTCCTTCTAATTTGTCATGAATTTGCTCGGCTGGCTGTTGTCCTACCTCTTTGAAGGACCAAAATGACATCACTAAGCTAGAGTTGAGTTACAATGTGTATGACTAGCTGATTAGACCAAAACAAGCTCAGGATGCTCTGCCATAGGTCGGACACAAAGAGTCCCTATGAATATTTGGAATGGTGTCTTTAACTTGGTGCATCTTGAATTTCTTCTGAGCTAATTCAATAATTGCTTATAGAGCACAGTACCTTCTCTGATGAGGGCACACCATGCTGTCATAGATTTAGAAATCGGGGCTTAGACCTCCAGTGAGCCTACAACATGTGATTACTGTGGGCAAGTCTAATGAGTGCTTCTCTTATGAACTCTAACATCTAGACTATTTATTCAGACCTTTTATGACTTCTGGCTGGCTCCCTGCTACATTCACAAGGATGAAATTGCTAGGGGTCAAAACAATTAGGGAGGGGCTATCATATAGTTTTAATGACGGGGAAGAGAGATGAACAGATTGATTAAAGCTGTCTGAAAAGTTTGCTCTCTATATATACATATATATTATATTATCTACACATACCTATTAGATTTATCTATACTTATTAGAGCTATATATATTATAATATATATTATATATCTATATTACATATCCACATATTATACATATATTATTTAGAGAGAGAGAGAGAGAGAGACACTCATGAAAATGATTCCATTTGACTCTCCTTCTTACCTCCTTTCACAAAACCAGTGTTTTGAAATCCAAATAGGAAACTAAAGGAAACCATACAGATGACTTCTTTAGGCCCCTTTTAATCTTATGTCTCAGTAAGGCTTTTACAAAAACACAAAAGAAGTTGCAGTGAAAAACAAAAGAAATTATTAAGAACATATATGACTATCTAAGATTACTAGAGTTTGTTTTTTAAAGATAAATAAGGAAGGGTGGAAAAGTCAAACTCTTTATTATTAACATCACAACTATTATCAATAAGTTCCAAGCTCAAAGTCCTGCCTTCCTAGACCTCCAATTCCTATATTAAAATGTTACACCATAAATACAATACTCAGAATTTGCATGGCTCTCTTGGTCTACTGGGACTGCAAACATGGTTATCATGTTTATATAACAGATTACAACTAACCACATTCATTTTTTTCTTGACCTACAACTCTACAACTCTACTAAATAAGATTCCAGAGCATCTCTTGATTTTCATTTTGTATTCTGTCAAATAAATTTGGTAGACAGAAAGCCTCTAAATCAAGAGAGCTTTTTGTTGCAACAAACACTCTTGGCTAGCTGGAGTCCTTAGTATGGGACATTATATGACTTTAAAAATTTCTAACTAGTATGGTTGGAAATCTTTCTAAAAATATTTCACATTTCAACTACAAAAAGCATAACTTGAAAAAAGAAACCTCAGGTCATCATTATGCCATCAATCATTATGTTATAATATACTTTGATAAAAATTCTTTGGAGCTTTGCTTTGGATATGTGTAGGGTTTTTGTCCTTTATAAGACTCTTTAAAGAAAATCTTGTACTATCATTTTCTAATTGTATTTGCTTTGGTGAGGAAACTGGCAGCAAAACATACCAAGGATGGTCTGAAAGAAGTAAGGATGGTTAGCTTAGAGAAGATAGGGGGTCCAATGACTTGGGACACACTGGCATTTTCTCTGGCTGTCCCTTATGTATAGAATGATCTCCCTCCCTCCCTCTGCTTCTTCTACTGATTCCTTTAAAAATCAAATTCCTAACTTTTACATCTCCAGTTCCTCTTAATTCTAGCTTTCCCTCTGTTAATTATTTACTATTAATCCTGTTTATATCTTGCTTATATATATTTATTTGCATGTTAGATTGCAAAGTTGTTGAAGGCAGGAGCTATTTTTTTGTCTGCTTTTGTATCCCCAAGCTTTATTTAGCATCAATTGAGAAGACAGTGGTTATAATCTTAAACTACTTGGAGAATTGACAAGTAGAAATTAATTAGCTTTATTTTGTTTCTGAGGGACAGAACTAGCAACAATGGATGGAAGGCACAGATTTTCAATCATTGCAATTAATTTTTTTTAAAAGAAGTATGTAGATTTTTTTTCATGCAAGACACAGAGTTCAGAACCAAGATGTTTGCTACAACAAAACCTCTCTTTTGATTTATAGTCTATTCATTTGGCCTAAACCAACTGATTTTATAGTGAAATCAATAAGTTATCTGGAATCCCTTTTCCTGAGATTAAAGGAGAAAACCTCCCAAGAATTAGTCAGAAAGTAGTAAAATCCTTTTACCCCTGGAGGTTTTCCAGTGATGTCTGGGTGGCCATTTGAGGGGCAATAAACAGATACAAATTAAGCTGAATAGACTCTGAGGTTTTTTCCAAGACTCCCTAAAATTTCTGTTTTTTTCTTTGCTGGTAGACTGTTTCTTAAAGCTGCAAGATCTGTTTTTTACAGAGCCCAACTCTGACCTATCCTGCCACACCCCAGTCCCAGCTCTGTGGGTTATACTGTATTCTCTCCTCTAATTTGCTGAGAATTCAATAAACCCAACAATAAAGTTTGTTAAAACTGTGGGAAAGAAGAGGAAACAGTTTCGGGGAGAACCTAAAACAGAACTGTTTCCTATGATTCAAATAAATGAGCTTCCAGGACATGGACTTTGTGACATCTTCCTTTGCTCAGGACATTTTTTACCCTTTATTATGGTTCTCAATTGTGTGGCCAGATGAACAGTATCCAGATTAGTGAGGATGTTGCTAGATTAAGTACTTCGTATTAAAAAATAATAATAAAAAAAGATCACAAGCTGATAATTTTGAAGCCTATTTTCTTCCTTGCTCAAAAGGGACATAGTAGCTCCCTCCCTTTCTTCTCTTGAGAGTAGGGACTAGGGTATCCTTTCCTATCTTTCTCTATAATCTCAACATTTAGCACAAAAGTAAGTAATGAAGAAATACTTGTTAACTTGATCTGATTGTCCACTGGGTGTGCTAATTCACTGGCAGAGAAATTAATTTGCCAAAAAAATTAATTCTTCTAACAGAGAGGGAAGAGAATGAGAACACCTGGGTTTAAATTCCAGTATTCTTGCCCACTTTCTATCAAGGTAAACTTGAGCAAATGATTTAATCTCTCTGATTATTACCCTCCATCGTAAAATGGAGATAATATTCTACCAGATTATCTCAAAAGGTTATTCTGAGAAAAGTATCTTTGTAAACCACAAAGTACTATTTAAAAATGTAAGGTGATATTTTATCTTCAATTTTCTCTGGCAGAACTTTTACAACTTCTGAATTTGTTTTCATTAATCTAACAATTATTTATTAATAAGCAGCGAGCTCTCAGCTAGCTATCTCCCTGCCATTAGGACAGACTATGACATTTCATAATTTCTTTTCATAGTCTCAAGTATTTCTATTCATGAATTCTACCAATCTTGAACTAGACACAGAATTATTCAGGTATTTACAATGTCTAACATAATACTTAGGATTGCTACCATACTAAAATTTCTTATTCTAAAGTTTTTATATTAGTTAAGTCAAGTCCTCAGGAAAAATACCAATAAGAGCATTTACATGGAAAAAGGGACATACTTGCATAAACCTTCATGGAGTAAATAAAAACTTTTTTTGAGACCTTACTAATAATTCTGTCAATTTCAATAAGATTAGACACTTTTTAAAATCACTTTAATAGCCAATGATCACCAATACTATAACTGAATTTTGATACATACATTTTAATTTCACCCTTATAAAAGAAAGATTACTGAGTACAGTTCCTAAGCCACAAGTCTGACCATAGATCTTACTCTTCTGCTCAAGAATTTTCTATAGTTCCCTATTGCCACTAAAATCCAAATCCCTCTGTTTAAATGCCCCTCATAATCTAGTCCTTCATAGTCAACCCTAGTCAATATTTTAACATATTGAAATTATGTTTCAAGGAATAAGATATCACTCAAGTTAAAAAAATACTTATTTCTTAGATCTTTTAGGCAGAATCCTCATTTGTGTCCTATACACTGTATCAGAGAGACTCCCTTGTTGCTGTTACTTGTAATCATTTAATCTATGAACCTTTTTATTCTAGTAACACAAATACCAGACAATTTGAAAAACTAGTTAGGCATGTACATTAAGAGCCATTTTAAGGAAACAAATATACTGCGCTTCTGTCTATTTTCCCATTTAAACTTATCCCTCTGTTTATATTACTATTATGTTACTATTCTTCTACCTGGCGGACTTTCAAATGAACTGGTTGAAAGATCATTCACAGTAATTTCTCTAATTGTGTAGCTGGTATGATAGCTAACAAAGAAGAACATTGCATCTTTAGAGATTTTTTTCATCTCTCAGGAAAAGAACTTGTAATACTCTCCTTTGTTTTTTTACACCACATATTTGTGCAGGCAAACATTTTCACTTTTATCCCCATTTTAAATCAAGCTACAGAAATAAACTCAATGAAGAACCAACCAGATTTAAGACCGTCTGGTGTTGAGCCAAAATATCGTAAAACATTGTTCAATTAAAAATGTCCAACACTGAAACTAAATCTACATGTAACTGTTATTTTTGTTGGGCATCTCTCCAGTTATAATTTTATTAAAATATTTACATTCAACAAACTTTGCAAAACAAAATAATATGCAGTCTTACAGATAATTATAAGCATATAGGATATCTTGCTGGATTACTTCTTTTAATATAGAATTTCACTTAAGATACTCAATTATTTTATAATTTTATTATTTAGAACTTTCATAATTATAGGTAGAATGTAATTTTGTATTTTATAATTATAGAAATTTTAACCTGGAAGTTTTTCTACAAAAAATTATTACTGTAATATGTACTGTAAGTACAAAAAGTACTTACTGTAAGTATTTAATGAATAAATCTAAAAGAATATTATGAGTAGTATATTAAATCACCCAGGTGTTCACAACATATTATTATTATTATTGAAAGGAGTTCATGGAACAAAAAAGTTGGGAACCACTGCCTTAGAGGGATAGAATGGACCTGTGATTTCATTGGCATAATATCTCCCACATAAAGAAAGCCCTTTATTAATAATAGAGGTTGGCACCTTTTCTGTAAACTGTAAACTGTCTACACAGTTGTCTAGAGAATTGAGAGGATTATTACTCAGATAGAATATATCACAGGTAGGACTTAAACCTAGCTCTGTGGCCTCTTATTCTGTATGTGTGCCTGGGAGGTAAGAAAACTGCCTAGATATTTATTTAAGGGGTTAGAGTTGGGGTTTTTTTTTTGGGGGGGGTGAGTGGGGAAAGGAATTCTTATCTCAATATAACTGATTTCCTTTGAAAACCTATGTTTATATTCATACATTTTAAAACATTCTTAGAATGGATAAATCTATTGGCTTCCTTCCCCACACCACCACAAGGTCAATGACTCACACAAAAAAATGGTTAAGAATTCCTGCTATTAACAGTAGCTATGAATAAAACAATAGGAATTGAGATACCCCAAAATTCACTAGTAAACAAAATCTAGGAAAGGAACATAAACAAAAACCATTGTCCTCAAAAAATAAATAAATAAATTAACTATGCACAAATATCCAAGATTTAGATAAGGAAAATAATTTGATAGCCTGACACAAAGGGGAGAAATTTGAACTGCTTGTAGGTTTTGTTGAATTGCAAAATTGAAATGTTAGCTCTGGATGAATCTCTTATCATTCATACTACTGAAATAAGATAGGTAAAAAGGGGGAGGAGAGGTAGCACTACATAGTGTGCTATCTTCATGTGAGGAAATAAAGCCAGAGGGGAAAAACATACGGAGACAGTTTTTAGATTGGGGGGCTGAGAAAGAGAATTGGGGTGAATCAAAGACAGGAAGAATAGAAAGAATTTTATCACGGGAATGTATTATAGGTACCTAGAGGGCTGAACTTGGAGTCAGGAAAACCTTAAACACTTAACTAGCAGTGTGACCATGGGAGAGTGTTTTTGTCTCAATTTTCCCAACCATAAAATAGTGATAATGGTAATTCCTACCTTCCATTCTTGTTGTAAGGATCAAAAAATACAAAATTTGTATAGTGCCTAGAAAATAGTAGGCTCAATACAAGTGCTAATTCTTATATTATAATTAAAGACCACCTTCACAGAAATAAAAAACAGATGAAGAGTTTTTGGGAAATGGATTGTAAACTTGCAATACTCATTGATATAGACTCATTGGACTTCCTTTATCAAATCAGACATCTATTAGTGCTCACTCTCTCAAAAGTAGAATGGGTCTAACAACTTCTTAAAGAAAGAAAACCAGGAACTCCCACATTCCTCTCTGCATCCCACTGCTTAGTGTCTGGACTCCTTTTTTTCTCTACTTCTCAGCAGTCTTTTCACCTTGGAAAAACGGTGATTCTAGGGCAGTCTAGTGTAAATGGTAGAGCCTGTTTTAAAGGAAATGCCCAGGCCAGCCATTAATTCTTCTATTCCTCTGTGGGCATCATGTCTACCTTTGTGGATTTTTTCTTTACCATGATCCCATATGAGTGCCATTCTCCCTCCCTCATATGTCCTGACTTTCTCTATTAGAAAATAAACTGCTTATGGGATTGTTTTTTTCCTTGTTTTTTGTATTCTCATTATTTAGCATAGTACCAGGAACATGTTGTTGTTATTTGGTCAGTTCAGACTCTTTGTGACTCCACCAGATGTGTAGTAAGTGCTTAATAAATATGGTTGCTGAAGAAATCCTATTCTGGATCTGATTCTCACTTACAGTTAAGAGGACACTGCTAAGGTAAAAGTGACTACCTCATTTAAGAATCTGTAATAGAGAAGGAAAGGAAACCTAAGCACAATCTTACAACTGCTAAGGTAAAAGTGACTACTTCATTTAAGAATCTGTAATAGAGAAGGAAAGGAAACTTACGCACAATCTTGCATGTACTTTTTATTTGGGAAGAGTAGCTGTCAAGGAGCTCAGAAGAAAATATAGATAGAATTAAAATTCTAAAAGAAAAAAAAATCAGTCCAGAAAGAATAGAAAATGCAAGAATTTAATGCTGGAGATATAAAAAACACAATTCTGATGAATATAAACTGAACTTATCTGAAGATGTGGAGGAATCAAAGACTGCTCAACAAACTTCGGATTAAAAAAAAAAAATGTTCCAGATAGAGGGTGAATATAAAGGCATGTCACAGTCCTTTTTAAGAATAGTGTCAGCAGTCCTAAAATTTGGAATCAGCTGAAGCTGGTGGGGGAAAAAAAAGCTATGTATAACAAAAAAGATTTTTTAAAAAAAGATATATTGAGGAAAGAGGATCAAAAAAGACAGAGAAGGCAGAGTTGCTCTCTCTTTATCCTGCAGGTTTTCTCTGCCCAAAAAAAAAATAAATAAATAAATGACCGCGGGTGAAAAAAGCAACCCCCCCCAACAAAAAAACCCGAACTTTAAATGATTAATAATAATTATACTTAGTATTTATATAACACAAGTACTTTGAAAGTTTTTCAAATCTTCAAAATATGGAAAAATGTGAGATTATCATTTTAATTAATATTCCCACTACATTATCTTCTCTTCCAAGCCACTGTTGTTCAGTCGTTTTAGACTTTTGTGATCCCATTTGGAGTTTTCTTTGGCAAACGATGCAGAAATGGTTTTCCATTTCCTTCTCGAGCTCATTTTATAGATGAGGAGGAAACTGAGGGAAACAGGATAAAGTAACTTGCCCAGGGTCACACAGCTAGTACTCAAATTCAGGTCTCATTGAGTCTAGCTCCATTGCTATATCTATCATGTCACCTAGCCTCTCTGCCTCATGGCGTAGCCTACCCAAATTTCAGCAAAGAATGACACAGAAACTCACTCTTTTTATGAGGGGGAAAAAAAGATCAATTACATCATCACTCCCAAATCTGATTAAAATATAACTGGGAAATATTTATCCAATTAAATAAAAATACAATAGAACACTGACAATGTTATTACGTGGTTTTCTAAGTTAATGCTCAAGTCTATATGTATCCACAAGGATCCTTATGGAGGATTTAGTGGCCTCCATTTCTATCTGAATTTGATACCACTGGTTTAAATAATAGTCCCTATTAGAAAAATGTAGAACATGTTGAATGCAAAAAGTTATTAATAGTTCTGTCTCAACTTGGAAGGAGGTCTCAAGTGGAATGCCCCAATGTGACATTTGAGTCAATAATCTGGATGAAGGAACAGGCAATGTTCTAATCTGAGTTAGACAGATAACCTTTCTGGCTTTTGCACTTATAGAAAACCCAGAATATTGGGCTGAATCTAATAAAATGAAAAATAATAAACAACAATACTGAAGTCTTCAAAAGTCCCTGCGTCTAATAGTTTATAATCTAATGGAGAAAACAACATACAAATAAATATATACAAAGAAAACTACAAATAGGACAAAGTCAAATATTTGAGAGTTTTCACGTAAAAGGATTGAGCTAATTTTGCTTGGCCCTAGAAGGCAAAAACCAGGAACAATTAAGGGAGGCTGCAAGTAGGTTTGAAGTCACCAAAGTCTTCCTGATAATTGTTGCTTGTCCTTCATTCTCCAAGAGGGTCATGACATCAAGGAGATGATGCCATGATATGCAAGTGAAATGAATTTCATTAAGGAAGGGCTGTGCAAGGTTGCCTGCCTCATTTTCCCCTCCAGAGCCATCTGGGTCCATTGCTCAGACATAGATGAGGCAGACTGGAGATGACCGTGGATGCAGAGGGAGACCGTGGTCTTTTTAAGCTAAGATCTTTAACAGATCTCAGTTTGATTTAGGCAATGTCCATTCAGTGATTAAGGGTAGGTAAGAAAATGGCCTCTTTTACCTAGTCAAAAAGTCTGGGAGGGGAAGACTTTGTAGACAAAACAGAAACAATTGCTATTTATTTTCACAGACCCAATGAAGGCTCAAGCAATGACTAAGTTGGACTTGGCCTGGGAGCTATAGTTACCAATCAATAAAAGCCAAAGTGATTTGGGTTTAAGGTGCAGTCCTTAAGAAAAAAATCTAGACCAAAAGTCCCAAGATTATCTCACAAGGTTCACGGAGAGGCATGTTGTAATAGGAAATTCTTTTTGCCTTTCTAGTCTGTTCCAACTCAAAGTTCTGTCATTTTGTGATTTCAGAACTGGATTTTTAAAAAGAGAAGTGAGTATAATGACAACAGTGAAAACAGCAGCTTGTCATCGTGACAGCACTGAAGACAGAAAAATTCAAATGCAAGAATGTAAAATTATACTATGTGTGTATGTATGTGTATACACATTCAATAAAAAAATGCAATAGGGTCATCTTTATAATTACCAATGAAAGACAATGAACAATGTATTTCAGAAAGGTTTCTAATAAAAAGTTACAAAATCTCAGCTGGGGGAAAAAAGTCACATTCTTTCCAAGTGACAGGGATGAAAAAAAGGAATTTCTTTGGCATCTTGGCTTCAATTAAATAAATGAATGAATAAATATGTATGTGTACACACACACACACACACACACACACACACACACACACACACACACTTCCCCACAGAAACTCTCATTTGTTGTAAGAAGCATTTATATATTACTTTTAGATTTAATAAAGCACATTAATGTTCACTATGTCACACTACAACCCCCTGAACTATTATTATCCTCATTTTACAGATAAGGAAACTGACTGAAAAATGTTAAGTAAATTGCCCAGATTTAGACAGCTTTTAAGTATCTGAGGCAAAACTCAAATGCATGTCTTCTCAAAAATATGCCCAATGCATTACCCATAGACTATAGTTAATAATAGTTAAATTATCAGTACTATTATCATTAATAAATATAATACTACCTTCTTATACTCCAAAAAGCAGGCAAGCAGATACTGGATAGAGCATAGAGCAACAAGCCTGGAGTTAGGAACACATGAGTTCAAACTAGCCTCAGACACTAGATATGTGATCCTGGTCAAGTCATTTAACTTTTATTTGCCTCAATTTTCCCATCTGTAAAATGGGGCTAACAACAGTACCTACCTTGCTGTGAAGTTGCTATGAGGTTCAAATGAAATAATAATCATAAAGCACTCAGCATGGTGCATTTACACCCATTAAGTGCTATGCAAATGTTAACTATCATTACCCTTACAGCTGCCACTATAACCTCAAAAGTGGAGGGAGAGGGAAAAAAAAACCAAAAGTTAACTTATCCAAGATTATATGGCTCACAAATGAAAGAGCCAAGAGGTCAAATGAATATTTTTAAACTAATTAACATGTAACAAAGACAAAATATATAAAATAAATATTGCTATATAGACTGTACCCTCATTCTTTTAGCTTGTCAACTTCTAGGGAAGTATTCTGGGTTAATAAGGCTGTTATATGTTTCTCTGGGAACCTGATAATTATTTATAATATGGTTGCTATGGGAAAATTAGTCCCCAGGCCCAAAAGAAAAAAAAAAAAGCAAAATCCCTGACTTACATAAATTGTTTCTATGTTTGAAGCCGCCTGAAAAATCATCTTTTAAAATTAACAGCTTCTATTAACCAATCATCACTGAGATTTTAACAACAATTTATCCTGATTACATTAGACATTAATCATTATCTATGATATGTACAGAAGATAAAATTTTCTGATTTGTCTTGATGCTAAGAGGGGAAATAGTAGTTGATCACATTAATATTCATTTTTATTTATAATTTTATGGCCTTATAGATACAATTACCAAAAAAAAAAAAAAAAAAATCCAGTGGGAATCGTCTTGTTTTCATGCAGAACCAGTTAACCATATCAACACTGAACATAGCTTCCCTTCATCTCTCCAACACTCCTCCTGCCTTCTCTTTATCTCACCAACCTCACGTCTCTTTACTTCCCAATAACTTCTCCTGCCAAGCTCATGAGTGAACTCCAAATTTTTAAAACTGAATTACTGCCCATAGTGCCAATTTCTTGATTTCTCATAGTCACTAATTTCTATTTGCTCAATTCTAATTTAAGAACTTATTTTCTTCAGTGAGTTTTTCATTTTCTTTTGCATTTGCCAATTCTACTTATGGATTTTTTTCCTTCACTGAATTTATGTTTTTTTTCCATTTTGTCAATTCAGCTTTTTAAGACATTCTTCTTCTCCTCAATAACTTTTTGTATCTCTTTTATCATTTAGCCTATTCTGTTTTTTAAGATGTTATCTTCTTCAGTAATTTTTTTGTGCTTCCTTTACCAATTTGTTGACTTTTTTTGGTGATTTTCTTACATCACTCATTTCTCTTCCCAAGTTTTTTTCTAACTCAATTTCAAAATTCCTTTTGAGTTTTCCTATGGCCTAAGATCAATTCATATTTTTTTTTCCTGGGGACACTGAGTGTTGGTGCTTTGGGTCTTCATTGTCACTACCTCATTTTTTTTAGTCTATTTCTTGATGTAATTCTTTGTTATAGTGGGGTTCTGCTTCCAGGATAAAAGACACATTGTCCCAAGTTTTAGCGGTTATTTTCAAAAATACTTCTAAGGACATGTAAGTTTTAGGTTCTTCCAAGATGGTGTGATCTAAAGAAAGGTGTGCTTCCTATTGTCCAGACCTGTGGATACTAGTCTGTGAGAGACTACAATCACTTTTCTGACCTGAAACTATGCTGAAGGTCTCTGTTCCACTATGGCCACGAACTCTGGTGTTCTATAATTCCTCCTCATCCTGGGATTGCCACTAGCCAGGACTATGAACCCAGATCCTAGTATGGGCAAATCCACAGAGTTCGGACTCTAGTGCCAGCAAAGGGACCCCTGTAAACTCCTTCTGATCAGACTGACCCCTGTCTACTTTGGAAGCAGCAGCTGCTACTACTGATATAGCTATTGGGCCTGGCTATTGGTCTGCTAGAGCCTGATCTGCACTGATGCAGCTTGCACTGGATAATGCTCCACTCTTATCCAGGTGCAACAGACCTTTCTTGCTGACCTTCTAAGTTGTCTTTGGCTAAAAATTTATTTCTCTTCATCTTTTGTAGTTTCTGCCACTCCAACAATTGAATGGTATTTTAAACGTATTTGGAAAGATTTGGGAGAGACCTCAAGCAAGTCACGGCCTTCTCTCCACATATACCTCTATCCCTAGTTTGATACCTTTGGAATATTTCTCTTCTCCACAAAAACTACCATCTAGGAAGGCTTCCTTGTTTAACCCTGCATTATAAATATAGTTTGGACAAAGGATACAATCAAGATTTATATCTTTATGTCATAAACCTCTCCTCAGAATAATGCTTTAAAATGCATAAAATTAAATATATAGGACCACAAAGGAAACCAATTATATTGAAATATAATCCTCAAAACAATCAGTTCTATCTAACTCTTTATGATCCCATTTGGAGTTTTTTTGTATTGTTTTACCATTTCTTTCTTCAGTTCATTTTACAGATGAGGAATTGAGTTAAGTGACTTGCTCAGAGTCATATAGCTAGAAAGTGTCTGAAGCTAGATTTGAACTCAGGAAAACAAGTCTTCCTGATTTCAAGTCTAAGGCTCTATCAATTTTGTCCAAGTTTGTGGCTTCCAGACTAAAAACCCCTGATAACATAATTCTTCTGTTTTACAGATGACACAACAGCTAGTGAAAGTTAAGGCCATATAAGTGAGAAGCAGAGCCTAAGTTCAAGTTCAGATTCCTTGATTCCAAATAAAGTGCCCTTTCCATAAGGTTTTTCCTCATCAGAAATGGTTTAAGTGTTGCTTGAGCTACTGCCAGATAGAATAATATTCACCTTATGACATCCTCTCTACAATTTGTGATCAATGAGATAAACATACAAGATATATAGAATAGCTACAATTAAACTACTGCATGAAAACATGATGATGTTTCCATCATATAGATCAAGGGCAGTATATAATAGAGTAGAAAAGAAGAAGAAGAATCAGTCACTGTGAAAATGTGAGTTTCTAGTCTAGTTTTATGAGGAAAAAAGGAAGAGACAGAGAGAGAAGAGAAGAGAAGAGAAGAGAAGAGAAGAGAAGAGAAGAGAAGAGAAGAGAAGAGAAGAGAAGAGAAGAGAAGAGAAGAGAAGAGAAGAGAGAAGAGAAGAGAAGAGAAGAGAAATGTTTTCCTTGTCCTGGCCAATCAAGGATATCTTAAGTAAGCTTCATTTTCCCCCCTAGAGTAGGAATTTCTTGAGCATGAGCACTAATTTTTTAAACTTAACTCCACAGCTAGCATGTATTTCTAAATAAGTGTAAGCCATAGATAATATTCTGACCATAGTTTCAGTGACTTTAAAACAGATATGGTCTTCTTATCAGAATGGTGAATGGTGCAGATTAGGAGGGATCACTAATATACAAAATGAGAAACTCATACTTTAAGGTCTTCGGAGAACTGAATAATGGATATGATTTCATTTTAACATAAAATTTAATAGGGATAATAAACTAATATTTATATAGAATTTTCAGTTTCAAAGATTCTTATCATTATTTTATTTAATCCTCAAAATAACTGCATGAGATAGATGCTATTATTATGAGGTAACTGAGGATGAAAAGGGGGGCAAGTAATTTGTCTAAGATCATGCTGCAAAGTGTCTGAGGCAGCATTTGAATCTTTCTAATTCCAGGTCCAGCTTTATCTATTCATAGCAGCACCCTCAATTCCTCAAACAATGCAAAGCTTTCCAATGACTTTTTTTTTTTTTTTTTTTGCTGAGGCAATTGGGGTTAAGTGACTTTCCCAGGGTCACACAGCTAGGAAGCCTTAAATGTCTGAGACCATATTTGAACTCAGGTCCTCCTGACTTCAGGACTAGGCTGGTATTCTATCCACTACGCCACTTAGCTGCCCATTTCTATTGACTTTAAAAAATTCAACTGTACAACTATGACCCTTGAAGGAATAGGTCCTAATTGGGTTACAGTAGAGAAGGACTAGAGAGCTATACTTTATAAGAATAATGGAATTAACAGATGATGAATTAGGTTGCATAAAATGCATGTAAAGTTGAAAATGCTAATTATCATAATGAACATATTATGAAGTTATCCTTAGCTTTGGCACTGATCACACCAAAAATTCTTGCAAAAAGTTCATTCAAAGAGCAAGGCTTTGATAAGTATATTTTAGTTTTTCAGGTTGTTAAACAGTTGTAACACTGTTATAGACTTAGTTTAATCAGAATATAACCCAATTTTTTTTATCATTAAAACTATTTTGCTCCATATGGGAAATTTTTTTTTTTAAAAAGAACAAATCCACTTATTCATTAAAAAAAAGATTCAAATCAATTACCTTAACTGCATTTGATAGATTTTTTAAAAAATCTATAAAATACTTAATTGCACAAGGACTTTGGGTATACCCTATAATAAAATGCCCAGAAGGGAAGTTGGAGAGACCCATGGGCAGAAGAGCATTGATGAAAACATCTGAACCAGGCACTGCACTCTATAAATATTGACAAACTGGAAGGAGTATGGCCAGTAGAGGTCGACCAAGAAGATAAAAGGGTTTAAAAACCAGGTCACATGAAGAATGGTTGAAGAAACTGAGACATGTTTAACCTGAGAAAGGGAAAGAAAAAGAGAAGCAGAGGAGAATCAATGATTGAAAGATTGTCTCATTTTTTTAAAAAGGGGGGAAAAAAAAACCCAGAATGAACTAATCTTGCCTGACTTCAGGAAGAACTAGATCCAAGGGGTAGAGAAATGACAAAAGCCATATTTCATCTCAACTAAGTTTCCTAACTTGAAGAAATCCAAAAAAATGGGAATAGACAATATGCTCTTAGTAACAGGTCTCAGAGAATAGAGAATACCCTTTGCCCTAGGGAAAAGCTGTGGAAGGTTTATAAATAGGGTGTTAGGTGGACTAGAGTTCCAATTCTGAAAGCCCACCATCAAATAATATCACTTAAAGAGAAACTGAAACAAAGCTATATTATTAGCAAGGAGTAAAGAAGCCCATTAAACTAAAACAAACACTTTCCTTCTACTCCTCTTCCCTCTTCTCAAGAAGTTATTTATGTTCATTTCTAAGCTTACAACGCTAATGAAATTGGTTTGTTAATGGAAAAATTATTGGGGGGGAGGAGAGGGGAAGAGAAGAATAAGGGAAGGGGAATGATAGTGTCAATAGAGGCCAGAATAGCCATTTCTGGTAAAACATCATAAATCTAAGTTTCTCTTCCCTCTCTCCCAATTTGAAGACTATGAATACTGAAGAGACTATGTGAAATCAACAATTTGCAAGTGCATCTGCCATACCCTGGTATTTTTTTCCTCAAAATTGGCGTCAATAGTGTAAAAAAAAAAGTTGTATAATGCAATTGTTTTTGAGAAAGCTTAGAAATTTATAATTCAGTGTGTTTGGCTTCTATGTATTGTTTATACTCTAATGCTAATATTCCTTATTTTTAAAATTCCTAAAAGTATTTCCAATTACTCCAATATTTACTCTCTCCTCCATACCCAAAGGGGAAAAAACCAAACAATATGAGTTTTTCCCCAGCAATCACTCACAAGACTCCAATTAAGGAGTATCACACAAATAAGAACAAATAACTATGTTTCTTACTTTAGTATGATGAACTTTTTCTTCTCCTTCAGAGCAGAAAGAATAAATACATGAAATTTCTTAAGATTAAAACTGCTATAGGTTTGCAGCAAATTGGCCAAAAATAGTCAGTTTCACAAGGTTGGAGTAGGTGGGGCATCAAAATGTTACAATCTTTTAGTTTAGTCCAGAACAGTTGTTACAAGAGATGCAGGAGTTCCAAACCATCCTTTTTAACATAAGCTAGGCAACATTTGCATTAAAAAAAAAAAAAAAAAATCCCCAAAGAGTAAGCCAAATGCAATTTTTTTGGGGGGGAGGGGAAGGGTAGACTAAGCTGCATTTCAAATAGACTGATAAAATCAGGTTTCACATTTTGGTTGTTAAAAAACAAACAAACAAACAAACAACGAAAGGGTTTATTATTTCAAGTGGTGCACCTCCAAGACATAGTTTCAATTCCAAACCCAAATTTGAACATTTTACAATTCAAGGAGTATGGCCAACCAGTTCTGTTTGTTATGAAAGTGATTCACTTCTTGTAACTGATTGAAAATGAACTCAACCAAGTTTCTAAGAAGGGCCAAATTAGTTCCCAAATGTGTCATTAAGTGAAATTACAGTATGAACTGTTAGAACGCTTGATATTAACAGATAAATATTATCTCAGGAAAATCCACACAAACTTGATATTTACAAGCACTATAACTGAACCTTAAAGACTAAAGGTAGGAAATACCCCATCTTTCCAGAAAAACCAAGTTATCTAGTCATATCTGCCTTAAAATATGGGCCCTCTTTCCTAAGTTTTTTTTTTTTTTAACTTTTTTGAAGGCTGAAGCCAATGTTACTTCGGTTTCTATCAGAACACAAATGATAGCAAACTAATAAAAAAAGAAGAAAAGCAGGCAGGGGAAGAAGTTTTTAGTGGATGGAGAGAGCTGAATTTATTCTGTCACAAAGGGACACAAAATTGAATGAAGATAGCAAGAAGGGTCAAAAAGAAATGAACTGGTTCATGGCATCAAATAACCTTTAGTGTCCTTTCCTGGCATCCATGGCATCATGATAATACTTGCCCAGTCAGACCCCATTTTATTGTATTTAGGAGGCGACTTCTGAGATAGGCTTATAGCAAAGTTGTCTCTTGGGGTTAGCTGGTCCGCTCCCGCCCCCTCCCCTCGAGTTCTGCTGGGACTGAAGGAAAGCCCAGCTAAGTGTTTATCTGTTTTTATTTTTAATATAGTGTGTGAAGAATTCTAAGAATGCCCGTTAGAAAGTACATCTCTACATATCACAAGGTTTTTACTACGAACACAGAGGTTCACATTCAGAAAAAGTTAATCACCTTACCAAACTTAACGCTAAGCCGAAGGCTTAACCCTTTCATGACTTGCCCTAAGGAACTGTTTTGGAAAGGCGGCCAGAAGAAGCGGTAGGGGAAGACCTACAAGCCTCCTTCACTCTCAAGGGGGGAAAGTGTATACGCACTTACACTCACTATTGCACCTAGACACACATGCATGAACAAGAAAAGATCATAACAGAGGCTGTAATGCTACAGGCCAGACGAGGGGCTGGGCTCACCTACTTATCCTCGGAGGTGTCCGGGAAGAGTTGAGCCAACAGATGCCACCTTCACAGAACAAAGAAGATAAGGACAGAGGTAGATAGGGGTGGTAGAGGCCAAAGTGGCCAGGGACCGAGGAATCACAAACCACTTTTCTCCACAGTCTCTGTGCCCTGCAGGGCAAGGCTTGGGTTTTGTTGCCTTTTGTGTCTTCCCCTCCCGCCCCCCAACCAGACATCTAGAATAGTACAAGGCATATCGTAGGCGCTTAATAAATGCTTGTTGCATTGAATTGGGTTAGGTAAGGGGCTTAAGATGGCAGGACGCAGGCTCGAGGTGCTCCGCAGTGGGAAAGGGGGTGTTAAAGTAAAGGGGGCGATCAATACCCTAAAGAAGGACCCCACCCGAGGTTACTCGGCTGCTCTCACCTCATCGCCCCACTTGAGCACGTCTTTGTGCCGCTCCTTGACGGCGTGGTAGATATGCAGAAACTGGAGGATCCCGTGCCGCCGCACATGGTCCGCGTGGCGCTTGGTCTCTTCCCAGCTAAGCGGCGAGCCCTGGGACAGGAGTCCCATGGCTGCCCCCGGTGCTGCTGCTCTTGCTGCTGCTGCTGCTGCCGCAGCCGCCTCCTCGCCTTCCCGGGCTGCGGCTGCCGCTCAGAGAAGAGAAGCAAAGCGGACGCCTCTCCAGGCAGCTCCTGGATGATGGGGCTGCTGCTCCGTGCTTTGGGGCTCCGGGCCCGGGCTCCCCTCCCGGCCAGGTAATGGGACCCCGGCGTTCGACCACCCACGAGAGGGAAGGAGGGAATGGAGAAAGGGAGGCTCCGGGGCAGGCTTTTTCTCTTCTTCCTTCTCTTTCTTCGGTGGCTTCCTTGCGCCCTACCCACCTCCTTCTCCGGCCACAGCAGCCTCTCCAAGCCGTCCCGCGTCCCGACGTCGTCGGCTGCAACAGCAACCTCTCCCCTTTGCCGGTTGTCGTGCACAAGCCGCTTCCTACTTGTGACCAAAACCTGCGGCGCCGCGGAGCATGCCCAGTACCCGACCCTGCTTAGAATAAAACTCCAGTGCAAAATCCGTCCCTCCGGGTTTTAAAGACGGCGGGAGGGCGAATGGGCGGGGGCGGGGGAAGGGAGGTGGTGAAGGGGAGGGGCCTGAAGAGGGCAGGCGAGGAAGAGGGCGGAGCTGAAACTGACTTCAAAAGGAGAAGGAGGGGTTATAGACTAGAACGGGGTGGGAAGGGCTGTCCCGTGGAAGAACGTTAGGTCACCCTCTAAAAAATCCAATTTATGCAAATCCATATTTATTGAGAACAAAACAGAAAACAAACCTAGAATATTTCATAGGCAAATTAGGTATAATGAGAATTGTACTATATCTAGAAACGGAAGAACTTGAATTATTGCTTTAATCCTAGTTAACATTTATATAGCACCGACTATGTGCCAGGCCCTTTACACATAGTTCCGCCCTCTAGTTCATTTTATCTCATTTTTACAGATGAGGTGAATTCACATAGGTAGCCAAGCTTGCATAGGTAGCGGTAGAACCAGAATTTGACTTCACTCAATCTTTCTGCCATACTGCAGATGGCTGTGAACATATGTACTGCAATAATAATAACAGTAATAACAGACATTTACTTTAAGTTTTGCAAATCTATTTACAAACATTAACTCATTTTGTCTTCATAACAACCTTAGGAGGTGCGTGGTATGTAAGTGAATATTACCTGTTTCAAAAGGAGGAGGGTGGAGGGGGAGGGAGAGGAAACACTCCCCCAAGAGCATTTAAGTGACTTGTCCAAAGTCAGAGTGCTAATAAGTGACAGAACCCACATTCCTTAGTATGGTCTAGTTATCTTTCCATCAGATAATAGAGGGCTGGAGGAAAAGGTTAGATAAGTTGCTAATGAATTTGCCAGGAGATTAATTTATGCAACAAGTTTGTGGGATCATAGGAAGAAAAGACAGAGGTATCCAGTCTCTAATTAATTTTATAAATGAGGACACTGTACAGAGAGATTAAGATTTGCTCAAGAATACAAAGAAAGTGAAAGGCAAAGCTAAGATTTGAGCTCATTCTTTGTAGAACCAGTGTTCTTTGTAAAGTATATAGTATACTAAAAATATATGTACCCTCTATGGAAGATTTCTGGGAGGAGTTGGACAAAAACTGACCAAGGTGAGAAAGTAAGACTGTATTGCCATCTTCACCTTAGGGGAATATCTACAATTAAAATCAGAGACCCCCAAAGTAAGAGGTATGATTAGACATATTTTAATGTGATGTTATTTTCATGTTATCTTTATTTTCTAATATCTTCCCTTTTTTTCTTCCTAGAGATTCACTCCTTGTAACAAAGAATAAAGCACCTTTTTTTCTCAGGGCCAAGATTAATAATTAAAATTACCCAGAGCTCTATTTCTTTTTGTTGGGGTTCTTTTTATTTATATTATAGTCATTGTGTGTTCTTCCATCTTTACCATTTCTTGTGGCTCAGTAATATTCACATGTTCTCTCTTGTTTAAGAATATTCTTCATATTACAACTTTTGGTGACATGGACTTTGTGTTATATTAGTGCCATTTCCCCCAATTCCATGGCTACCATCATTGGTGGAGTCGTTCAAGTAGAGCAAAGGCTCTGCCCTCAGTGATGCTGGCTAATACTTATGTAAACTGATGGAAATAAAGTGACATGCCCAAGATTAGCTAGGTGGTAAATATTTGGGGCAGGAGTTAAAGTCAGGTCTTTTTCACTCCATGACTCATACCTAATTTCCTTGAAAAATAATCAATCATTCATCCAAAGATGACAGATATTTAGAATGATTTATGGTCAGAACTTGAAAATGTTCCCTAATTTGTAAGTATTGTGGTTACTTTAAGAAGATGAGAGATACCTGGATTGTTACAGGCTCCTTAAATCAACCCCTTCACCCAAAGGGGAGTGGGAAGAGTACTAGGTAGATAATTTTGATGGAGACCAGACTATCTATTTCAATATAAAATTTTTGTAGATCCTGTGGACCCTCTGGAGTTTGAAATATTTTTACTTGGATAAAACTTAACTTTGTAGGAGTATAAAAGTGTATAGGCTTATTTCTCTGAGCCAGAGGCTTAGTAGGTGGCAGTTAGGCCAACCAAAGATATGTAAAAGTCTTCTGGTCTACATCTCAAATGAGAAAATATATTTGTTATTTGTATATTAGGCAATTAACTCCAAAGATGATTAAAGTGATCACCTTAATGTCTCAGTTTTTCTATGATCTCTAAAATTATAAATCTGATTTACATCTGGGTTTTGGTGGTCTCGTGGGATCTTCTAACTCAGATCAATTCTATTTTGGCTCTCAGTTATCATCCTAATATTCCCATAGGAAAAAGAAATAACAGATATGATTATATGAGATCAAGGCCGTTCTAGGATAATTGCTTAAAGGTCCAACATGGGGAAAGAGTTGCAATAAGGACCTTTGCTTTTTTTTTCCTGAAGTGCGCATATTTTCAGCATTAGAAAATTTCACTCCCTTTGTAAAGCAAGTATTCATTTTATGATTACTCAAGTTGCATGTATTATTATAAATGGTCAAATTTATTAACACATGGAGAGAGCACAAATGTCCCATCTTGCCTTCTCTCAATTTAGTATTGGGGAGAATAAAGGGTGAATACTTAATGCTATAATTTTTTACTTCTCCAAGAACATCTTGTACAATTCAAACCACATATTGAGCAATCCATAAATATATGTTGAGTGAATTAACAACAGAAATTTTCTTTTTGTTTTCAATGAAACTCTTGCTTTCTCTCTCTCCTACTTTCCTCCTTTGAGAAAGCAGTAAAAAACAAAATTCCTATTGCAAATATATATAGTAAAACAAAACAATTCCTGCATCGACTATATTTCCCCCCAAATATGTCTCAATCTACATTTTGAATCCATCACCTCTCTTTCTAGAGGTGAATAGTGTGACTCATCATGAATCCTCTAGAATCAGAATTGATCTCTGAGTTGATGGAAATTCTTAAATCTTTCGAAGTTGTTTATTGTGTTATTAATTTTTCTCCTGGTTTTGTTCATGTCATTTTATTTCAGTTCATACAAATCTTTTTAGGTTATTCCGAAGCCATTCCCCTTAATTTTTTGTAGTACAATAGTGTTACATCAAATTCACATACCATAATTTGTTTAGTTTATTCCCCAAATTGATAACCATTCTTTTAATTTCCCATTCCAAATCCTACTTCTGACACTGAATTTCAATATGAGGGGAAAAAAACAACAACACTACCCTTAGTCTCTTTAAGGAAACATCTAAATATCTTAGATTAATGGAGAAAATTCCTCACATATTCCAATATTTGTACATGGTATATTTATATTTTATTTTATATTATATATTACATTTACATTTACAAAGCACTTTATACTTTTCAAAATACTTTAAATATGTAAATTGCATTTTCTCCTCAGAGTAATCCAATGAATTATGTTAGTTTTTTTTTAACGGATGAGGAAGCTGAAGCTAATTTTAAACTTTAAGATTAAGAGATATATTTTAAGCTTTTATAGGACTTAGAACTCAAAGTAAACACGATTCAGGAGAGAGATGACATTCTAACCTCATTATTCTTGCATATCATTTTCTTTTTTTTTTTTTTTTTGCAAATTTCTGATAAATTATCACTGTAATGTTGTATATTGTAGTTATCTATAGACTCCTTGAGTGAAAGGATTGTACAGTACATTATCTAAACTTTTTATTTCTCCCTGAGTCAACCCGATATTCTGGACAAAGAAGGAACTTAATAAATATTTATTAAGTGAAGGAATGGCTGATAAGGCCTGATCCAAACCCAAAGAACAGGACCTTCCTCCACTTGTTACCCTATCAACCTCCTTCTCCCATCCCACCTTTCTCAAGTAATGTTGTCACAGTATACTCAGTTAATCCTAGGAACTTTGGAAGTATCTGAAAAAGGAGTCAGCTGGCAACCTGGAAATTTATTATATGCTTTGTCTTCTAGAAAGTTATTTTTATTTTATGATACAGAAATATCACTACTTGGTCTATACCCCAAAAAGATCAAAGAAAAAGGAAAAGGACCCATATGTACAAAAAAATACTTAACTCTGTTCTTTTTGTCTGTCACAGCAAAGAAATTGGAACTGATGGAATGCCCATCGATTAGGAAATGGCTGAACAAGATGTGATATGTGATTATGATGGAAATGGTGAGGGGGATAGCCTTGGAAAAACCTGGGAATACTTATGCAAGTTAATGTAAAATGAAGTGAGTAGAACCAGGAAGACATTGCATAGCAATATGACAATGATGATCAACTGTGAAAGACTTACCTTCTCTGCTCAATACAATGATCTATCAATACAATCATATAAGACAAGTCCAAAGGATTCATGATGAAAAATGCTATCTTCAGACAGAAAACTGATGAACTCTGAGTGCACATTGAAGCAAATTTTTCTTTCACTTTCTTTTCCTTGCTTTCTATAACCTCCCTTCCCCAGCAATATGACAAATGGTGAAATATGTTTTGGTGGCTTCATATGTAAATGGATATTACATTTTATGCCTTCTCAATAAGTGGAGGAAATACTTTTTTTTTTCCTTTTGCTGAGGCAATTGGGGTTAAGTAACTTACCCAGGGTCATACAGCTAGGAAATGTTAAGTGTCTGAAGACAGATTTGAACTCAGGTCCTCCTGATTTCAGGGCTAGTGCTCTATCCACTACACCACCTAGCTGCCCCAGAAATACATTTTTTAAAAAGACAATTATTTTTAATTGTTTTGGTGTCATCTGTTTGTATATCGGTTATTCATGGTTGTGCTTCCCTACCTCAAGGTAGTCCTCCTTTGTAATAGAGAAAAACAATTAAACAAAAATAATTGATTCCATGATTCTCGGACACTGTATAAACTATGTCCTTTAATCTTCCATTTCTCTTTCGAAAGAAGGCAGATATGTTCAATTATTTGTTCTCTAGGACCAAGACTGGTCATTAAAATGCACTTTTCATTGATATTCTTGTAGGCATTATGTACATTAGTCATTATGTGTTAGAAGATACAATTGTATCTTCTGATGCTTCATTTGGCTGCCTGAGTTTTAGCAGCTTGACTAGTCAATAGGGAAAAAAAATGGCAGCCTTGAAGCACTATCAGTATTTTTCATTGACTACTTTTGCAGTTGGTTCTTCACTTCTTGATATTCTTTTTTTGGGCTAAAACATCTATCACTATTTTTCTAGTCAAGTTTATTCAGTAGTAATTTATTAAGATACTACTATGTACCTGGCACTTTGTGATAAGTGAAAACTTATTTTTGTTCTGAAAGAACTCAGACATGAAAACTGTTTACAAACAAGATATATACATGCAAATATGTGTGTGTGTACATAAATATGTGTATATTTAAATCATGTATATTTATATCCTGTACAAATATGACATATATTCAACAGAAGGAAGGTACTAGGATTTTTGGAAAGGCTGCCTTTAAAGGTGGGATTTTATCTGCAATTTGAAGGAAGACCTAGAAAGCATGAGATAGAGATGAGGAGTTGAGAAATACAAGTGTGGGGGACAGTTAGTAAAAATTCTTGCAGAGAATCAGGAGATGAAATATTTTGGGTAAGGAACAACTAGGAGGCCAAAGTCACTGAACTGCAGAATAGATATAGACAAATAACATATAAGAAGACTGGGAAGATAGGAAAGGCTATGTTATAAAAAGCTTTAAACACAGAACAAAGAAAGGATTTTATATTTGATCATAAAGGTAATGGGAAGCCATTGGAGTTTATTGACTAAGGGGAAGGGGAAGGACATGGCCAAACCTGTACTTTAGGAAAATCAATTGATGGCTGGATGGAAAATAGATTGGACTAGGGAGAGACAAGGTAGTGACCAACTAGCAAATAATTGCAATATTGCACCACAATGGTGATAATGTCAGAGGAAAGAGGTAGCTTCATCTATAAGAGATATGAGGAAGAAGAAGCCATAGGATTTGGCAGCTGATTACTTATAGGGTAAGGGAGTGAAGAGTTAAGGATGATATCAATGTTTCTTGCCTGGTGATTAGAAGGATGGTGATACATTCTATTTCTCTTATTACTAAACTTTCACAATGCTCAATAACACTTTGGTCTCACTTTGTGAACCTTCTAGGAAACGCAGCTTCCCTGGGGTTTATCACCTGTGTTACATTCAGCCTGCTTCCTCATTTACAAAGAAGATGGTGGGTTGTGGGTTAAATCAGGGTTTCTTAAACCTTTTCCACTAGATCCCTTTTTGCCCTAGAAATTTTTACATGACCTTGTCTGAAATCTGAGCTGAGGTGTTTCTGGCAGTGTTCTTGCACTCCTAGAGCAAAGTTCACATGTTGTATGTTTGGAACCACAGCTGCAATTTGGGCAAACACTGACAAACGTCTTGGATTCATTATGCATTTGACTTTGAATTAATTTTTGGTCGCTGTGTTTAAAAACCTTTTACTGTAGCCAAATTTTTCGTGACCCCTCCTCCCCCATATTTAGTTACACAACTCCATCTGAGGTCAAGACCCACAGTTTAAGAAACTTTGGGCTAGATGAATTCGAGTTCATTTGAACTTTAAATCTAAATCATACAGATTTGAGTCTATGCCTGGAGGTATCTCTCAGTGATACTTATTTGCCACTTTGCAAAGAGCCGATGGGAGAAAGTAGTTGAAATACTAGTTAATCCACCCTTCCCTCACTCACTGTTTGAATAAACCAGAAGAACGTAAAGAGAGATTGATTTTAAGTCCTGGATCCAATTCAACTCCTCCATTTGACAGATGGGGAAAATAAGATCCAGAGAAATTCTACACTATAACAGATTTTTAATAATTTCTATCTTTATTAGGTTATTTGGAATAGAATAATTATAATCCTACTGTCACATGGAATGTTCCAAAATTCCTGGTGCAGTTTTAAACTATAAAAAGCTTAACTTATTTAAGTTCAAATCTTTCCTAGCTAAAATTTACCTTCCACAGGAAGCCTTTCTTTATCTCTTTTGATGCTGGGGCCTTTCCTTTTGCAAACCTTAATATTTAGGTATTCCAATTTATATACATTCCTTATGAAGTAGGTGGTATAGCACGATTCCTAGCAGAGACTATGATATAGGCTTTTGATTAATTATCCCCATTTGACAGAAGAGGAAAATGAGGCAGGACTGTCTAGAAGAAACCTGGAAAGGTTAAATTAAAATCAATACAACATCTTTTATTCTCCCATCAAGGATGGTTTTCCAAATTTCCCATTCTTCTCTCCACCTAAAAAATTCCCTGGGTCCAAGAACTTGAACCGAATAAATCTTGACCACACAGTCCACGTTCAGGTCACTATCCTATTAGATGAGTCCAGAGGAGAGCGTCTATAGTCTTTCCTCCCTCTCTGGCCGCCGCTAAAACCCGGCTCACTGGAATGCAGCGCCGATGTCCGCCAGGAGGCTCCGGCAGCCGAGCTGAGCATGCTCAGGGAACAGGTTTTGGTCGCAAGTCGGAAGCCAGCGAGGGGCGGCTAAAGCGGCGCTCCATGCCCGGCCGGTTGTTGTTATCCACAGCGTAGCATGTGACTGCCCCTAAACCCCGCCCCCTTCCCGGACCGCCCCCCTTTTCTTCCCTCCCCCTTTTTCCCTTCCCGCGGTGACTCAGCACTTTCTTCGGGAGGCTGGGGTGAGAGTGCAGCGCTGTAGGTTGCGGCCGGGGGAGCAAAGTCCGCCGCAGCTGCCGCCGAGACTCCCAGCTCCGAGGTGGCACCTGCCTCCCAGCCCCCCAGGGCTGTCTGTCATGTCCTTCTCCTCCTCCCCAAGCCTTCCCCCGAAGCTGGGTTGGGCAGCCGACCACCTGGAAGGCAAGGCTTTTATAAACACACAGACTCTCCCCTTCTCCTTTTAAATGTGCATATGCAGATATGGGTCGTTGCTCTCTTTTAAGGAAGTCGGATCCCCGAGTTAAGTAGATGAAGGGAGTGGAGAGGTGAGCTGAGAGAGGGCCACTTTGTAAATTTTTTCTGCCAGAAAATGTATTCCTTTCCTAAATCAGTTGAAAAAGTCCCAGTCCCTTTGCACTGAATTCACTAAACACAGAGATATGCAAGTGATAATCAGTGGAAGAAGCTATATATACACGTGTGTTCCTAAATATCGATCAATTCCATTCCATCAACATTTTATCAAAAATCTACTTAGTACAATGCTAACTAAGCCTTGGAAATACAAAAGAGAAAAAGATGGAGCTCAATGTGTTAAAGGGGGACACAGCATGCAAGCTAATACACAGTATTCAAAGCAAGTTACATACATAATAGGAAATAATATATAGAGAGAAGGCACTGGACTTTAGAGGGGTTGGGGAAGGCGTCAATTAATCAACAACCATTTAATAAGCTGCTATGTCCCAGGTATTGTGCTAAATAAGTGTCTTACAATTATTATCTCATTTGATCCTCACAATAATCCTGAGATTTTTTTTTTAATTGTAGTATCGTTTTTTTCAGTCGTGTCTGACTCTTTGTGACTCCATTTGTTTTTTGTTTGTTTTGTTTTGTTTTTTGCAAAGATGTTGGCGTGGTTTGCCATTTCCTTCTCTAGTTCATTTGACAGATGAGGAAACTGAGACAAATAGGATTAAATGATTTGGCTAGAGTCACAGGTCAGATTTGAACTCAGGAAGATGTCTTCTTGGCTCCTAGCCGCATTCTATCCACTCAGCCACGTAGCTGCCCCTATCCTGGGAAATAAGTGCTATTATTATGACTTCCTACATCACTTCTAAATCTTCTCTTATTTCAAATTACAGAGCAGGAAAAAAAAAAAAAATACCCCAAGCATTCCACCTTTCCCAGGATCTGAGATAGCTAGGTGGTACAACAGAACATTTGGAGTCGGGAAGACCTCAGATACTAATGGTATAGTCACTTAACCTTTCTTTGCCTCATTTTCCTCAACTGTAGAATGCTGATGATAATAAATCCGGGAGATAGACACTATTATTATCTACTGTACCACTTAGTTGTCCCTAGATCTTAAAGAAGGTGGAATGCTTCAGGTCTTTTTTCACATCTGTGACATGAAATATCTTGTGAAGTAGGAATTTTCCCTTCTAAGGGAAGATTATCCCAGTATCTAGTAGTTTGAAACTTGGAAAAGATAAAGTTTACCCAGTCATTTTTATTATTTTGATGCATATTGTGAGTAACTCAAATGCTAACAGTAATAATAACTAGTATTCATAAAATGCTTTGAAGTTTGCAAAATACTTGGTCTCATTTAACAAGCTTGGGAAGTAGGTCCTAATAATGTGAAATTCAAGCACTGATCTGAAAATGTGTGATTAATGTAAACATAAGGACCTAGTTTTGTTTTGTTTTGTTTTTTGGAAAGTATTGACTTTTACAAAGTTTCACATCTGTTTTTTCTGTTCTTCTCTGCAATGCACTTACATTCCTTCCCTTTCATCTCAATTAGGCTTCTTTGGTATGTTAATAGCATTCCAGATAAGATAATGTCCCTGGATTGTCAAAAGTCTCAAATCATTCTTAGATAAGAGAAACTAGTGGCAGTTAGGTGGCAGTGGATAGAGCACCAACTGTGAGACCCCGAGCAAGTCACTTAACCCTAATTGCCTCAGAAAAAGAGAGAGAGAAAGAAAGGAGGGAGAGAGAGAAAGAGAGAGAGAAGAGAGACAGACAGACAGAGAACAAAGAGAGAAAGTGCTAATCACAAATATCTCTAAATATTAAAGGTATGTACAGTGTTGGGTACTTCTGCTTGGGGTAGACTAAGTTCTAAAAAATGTGAAAAGCAAAATCAATATGTCGATTTCTAAAGATTTTTTTAAATGTATAGTTATCATCATTTTAATACCTCCATTTTGCCATTTAGGTTGTAATTTAGTATTGTAAATTTTAAATCATTAAAAATCTCACTGAAGTCAAACTCCAATAAGCATAAAAGGGAATAAGCATTTATTAAATAATAATAATAATAATAATAGCTAACATTTATTAGTGCTTCCGATGTGCTAGGATACAATTATTATCTCCTTTGGTTCTCACAACAACCCTGAGGGGGTAGGTGCTGCTTTTATTCCCCCTTTACAATTGAGGAAATTGAAGCAGACAGATTAAAGTGACTTACCCACAGTGGAATAGTATTTGAACTAACTACAGAACTAGCATGCTACTGGAGAAGTATGTTTGGTCATGTTTTCTGTGATCAAGATTTCAGTTTTATCTGAATTCAGCCACATGTTAGTTATCATTTTTATTTAAGAGATAGTAGTCAAACAATTTGCAGCTAGATACTGGAGTGGAGAGAGAGTCAGACCTGAACTTAAGAAGATCTGAGTTCAGAGATGACCTCAGACAAATGTGATCCTGGTCAAATTATTTTACCCTCTTCATTTTAGTTTTCTCATCTGTAAAATGAACTGGAGAAGGGAATGGCAAACCACTCCAGTATCTTTGCCAAGAAAACCCCAAAATGGAGTTGTGAAAAATTGGACATGACTAAAATGATTCAATAGCAAAGTCAAACAATTCAAATCTATATCTTTTTTTTTTTGAGGCTTTCTTTTTTAAAAATTTTAATTTAATTTAATTTTCCCAGTGTTTTTTCTTTATTAAAGCTTTTTTATTTTTAAGACATATATATGCATGGGTAATGCAAAACCTTGTGTTCCAAATTTTCCTTCCCCCCACCCCCTCTCCTACATGGTAAGTAATCCAATATATGATAAACATGTACAATCCTTTTTTTTTTTTTTTTTACAATTTTTACAATTATGCTACGCAAGAAAAATCAGATCAAGAAGGAAAAAAATGAGAAAGAAAACAAAATCCAAGCAAACAACAACAAAAAAGTTGTGATCCATACTCAGTTCCCACAGTTCTTTATCTTCGTGTAGGTGGTTCTCTTTATCACAAGATCATTGGAACTGGCCTGAATCATCTCAGTGTTGAAAAGAGCCACGTCCATCAGAATTGATCATTGTATAATCTTGTCCTTGCTAGGTACAATGATCTCCTGGTTCTGCTCATTTCACTTAGCATCAATTCATTTAAGTCTCTCCAGGCCTTTCCAAAATCATCCTGCCGATCGTTTCTTATAGAACAATAATTCACATAACATCAAATCTACATCGTACAGAAAGTTATAAAGCTCTTTCTTCACAACACAGTAGTGGATAGTGAAAGAATTATTACTTTCATTTTGTACGCGAGGAAACCAAAACTAAGAGAAATGGATTGATTTACCTAAGGTTCAAAAGTAAATGTCACAACTGAGATTGAAGTTAGGTCTTCCAAAGGTGAAGAAGCCAGTCAACCCCTCTCCCCCACTTTAATCCATAGTGTCTCCTCTTAACAAAATTTTAGCAAGGATACCCTGATAGTCTGTCCTCATGTTGGATGGCAGAGTGGAAAGAATGAGCTGGAGTGTAATTAGATGACCTGAATTCAAGTTCTAGCTATGCCACTGAATACCTGTGTGAACTTTGGAAAAGTTTTTTGTTAATTTTGCTCCAAATGAAAGAGTTGAATCAGATTAAACATCCCTTCTAACTCTTAATCTATGATCTAAAAATATGTAATTTTCACTCACCATTGTTACTTGGCTGATAGCTCAATTCTGGGCACAACCCAGCCATTACTTCTTCAGAGGTTTATTTAGTATTGGCACCAAGACTAATTAAACTGCTTTCTCTGGGCCTGAAGAGGAGTACATTCCTTTATCGTATGCATAAGCCTTCAGGGGAATAGTCTTGGTGTCTCCTAGAAAATATTTGATAACTTGATTCAACTTTTTTTTTTCCTTCACTTTCTTCAGCATTCACTGTGGCCCTCCAAGTGAGAATTATGCTCAATTAAATAAAATTACAGTATTGTAGATTTAGAGCTGCAAGGTACCAAGAATCCCTTCCAATTTATTTATATAATCAGGAACTGAGACAGAAAGAAAGTAAGATTAATCAACTTGTCCAAAGTAAGTGTCTGAGGTAAGGTTTGAATATAACCCTTCCTCAATCTTTAAGTTTTATGCTCTATCCAATATATCATGATGCCCCCCTAAATGATATAAAAGTATAGCTGTGCTTAATTATTTCATCATAATCCCAATTAAAAAAAATTAACCTAAATAAATTTTTCTAAAAATTTCTCGGGCTATTATTAATTTTATTTCAGCACCCCTCAGTATCATTCCTAGTAGCAAAAAATAAAAAAATAAAAAAGAGCAAAAGAAAAGAAAAGAAAAGAAACCAGAAACAGTAGAGCAAAATAACTAGCACATCAACAAATCTGCAATGCTCCATTCTGAGTGTTCCACTCCACTCTTTTTACCATCATTCCCAATTCTGCAAAGAAATAAAGAATGATGTATTTATTTCTTTTTTCTTCAGGGTCAAATTTAATCATGACAATTATAGTATACTAAGTTTGTTTTTCATGTTGTTTGGTTTGGTTTGGTTTTTACATGTACTTTCTTAGAGTCATTGTGTTTTCCTGAATTTGCTTACTCCACTCTGCATCATTTCATATGTCTTCCCAAGCTTCTCTGAATTCTTCATATTCATTGTTTTCTATGGAATAAAAATATTCCATTACATTCACACATCAACATTTATTTAGCTATTTCCTTATCTTTGGGTATCTACTTTGTTTCCAATTCTTTGCAACTACAAAAAGTATTACTATAAAATATTTTGATGCACCTGGGAGCTTTCTTCCTACATCCCCAGAAGGGAGATATATATACCTACTCTGGAATCTCTTAGTCAAAGGAAACAGCATTTTAGTAACTTTTTTAGCATTGATTACAAATTTAAAATGAGAAATTTAATTTTAAAAGACTAGTATGGGAGGAAAATTGACCAAGACATCATTTCACCAGGGTGACTCAGGTCCAGCACAAATCTTTCTTCTGTGTGGAGAAAATAGTTTCCCTATCCCTGATTTGTATTGTATATCAAGAACCTTCCCTCCCCCTGCTTTTTGGGGAAAACCACAGAGCATGAGGAGGAAAATAGCTTTACTTCTGTCTAGAGGACAAGCTCAATCCCAAGTTTAATTTAATTTGAGTGTCTGACGCCAGACCAAGGAGAAACCTCTTAATGGAGTCCCGCTTTCAGAGATGGATCAGTTCACCCCTACTTAGGCAATCTGTTGACCCTCTGCTGTCAGGGAAATTACCATATTTATGCAAACATCTGATTGGCTTTAGCCCTTTTTATACTCCAGAATTCCCTAAATCACCATTTATAGCTCCAAACTCCCCAAATCAAGAAATCTACCAGCCTTAGTCTCTATCAAGAATAGGGATTGTATGTGTGTGCCACCAAATCTAATTATTTTATATCATCTAAAGATTAATTTATTGACTAACAGGCACTATAGTGCTATATATTGACTATAGTCTATATATAGACATATATATATACACATGACTATAGACATAGTAGGTCTTTCATGCTTATTGACTGATTATTCTAATGGAAGAATACTACATATTAAAATAAGCTGCTAAGGCAGGTTATAAAACTTTTCTTGATGGGGCAGCTAGGTGGTGCAGTGGGTAGAGCACCAGCCCTGACGACCTGAGTTCAAATTTGACCTCAGGCACTTAACTTCCTGGCTATGTGACCCTGGGCAAGTCACTTAACCCCAATTGCCTCAGCAAAATAAAAAACAAACTTCTCTCGATGCAGCTTTAAAATGAAATAGCCCTCTGCACTAGAGACATTGGGGCTAGATTACCCAAAATTCCAGAGGTTCTCCTCAGTTCTATTCTTCGAATTGTTGATATATAATAATCTTTTTCTGTCTGTATATATTTATTTCTCTCCAGTAAGAATGTGGGCTCCATTAAGGATAAAGGCTGTTTTCATTTTTATCTTTACCCAATGCCTGGTAGGCATTCCCGATTCAAATCATTAACATCTTTGTCCATGTTATATTTGTTTTAGATATTATTTATAAGATATAAAATAATGTTTTTACTCATTATAGAATAATGAATGTTCAGCATAGCAAAATGAAGATAAGTGGAGAATGATTTAAAAAAAAAACAACAAAAGGATATTCTTAGAACTATAAATATAGGAATAATTTGAAATCAGAAAGACTTGAGTTTGAATCCTTCCTCAAGTATTTAGTGGTTGTATGATACAGCGCAAATAACTTAGTCTTTTTTTTGTCTCAGGGTTCTCATCTATTTTATTCAATCATTTATGTTATATCTTACTTTTTGTGATCCCATTTGGAGTTTTCCTGGCAAAGATGCAGGAGTGGTTTGCAATTTCCTTCTCCAGATCATTTTCCAAATGAAGAGACAAACCAAAGCAAGCAGGAATAAATGACTTATCCAGGAATACACAGTTGGTAAGTGTTTGAGGCCAGATTTGAAATCAGGAATATTAGTCTTTTTGATTCCAGGCCAGGTACCCTAGCCACCATATTACATAGTTGCCTTAGTCTCATCTGCATATGGGTATAATAACAGCTTCTTTATTGCAACTATATATTTTTAGTCAACTTTGAGAGAGATGACCTAAAGAGCTACTTTAGCTCTAAAGCACCTGACAGAATATTTCTTTCTTTTTTTCTTTTTTTCTTTTTTTTTTTTTTTTTGCTGAGGCAATTGGGGTTAAGTGACTTGCCCAGAGAATATTTCTTTTAAGAGCAAATTCCTTTAGTGTAGTGGATAGAGCACAAGCCCTGAAGTCAGGAGAACTGAGTTCAAATATGGCCTCAGATACTAAACACTTCCTGGCTGTGTGACCCTGGGCAAGTTACTTAACCCCAATTGCCTTGGGGCAAGGGGCAGGGAGAAGGAAATTCCTTATCAAGTTGCATTTTCAGATAAAAAGCATAGCAAAAAAGCCAAATCATTTTGAGTAAAGTAATATTATTTTGGTGATATCTGTGCAGTATCATCACTCTCTAAATTAGTGCCACTGTGCTTTGTCATTCACTGTTTAAAGAACCACATATTTTAAATGTATTAGAATTGAAAAAAAAAAAAAAACAAGGAAAGAAGTTTTTTGTACAGTGATAACTTAGACTCAGTACTGAACGAGATAAGGTGAGATTTTTCAAGACAGTTGTGAAAATCGAGTAAGGCTTCATTTATTTCAAAGTTTGAGTAGGCCTGAAGGCCTTTAAGCATTAAGTCAGGGGCATACTTAAAGTCTCCTCCCTGCTATCCCCTCCCTGTTATCCCCCTAAGGGCATACTTAAAAGTCCCCTTCTTGTTATCCTCCCTATTTCAGCCAAATATGTACTTATTGTTCAAGTTCAATTTCTTGGATAGTTCCTGCATTTAGAATGAAAGATCCTCAGCCAATAAGGATGAGGGTCAGTGGGAGGAGAATTTGCTTTAGGGATTAAAAGGGTGGACCCTGCCCCCAATGGTGCTTCCTCCCTTCAATTGTCTCCTCAATGGGTGGGACGCCCATTCTCGAGAACATATAACAAACTTTGCTTCTAGAGATCTATCCAGTTTTTTTTATGAATGGTTTCTGACCCACACAGTACAAGAAAATCCCTTTCCCTGATTCTAGGAAAATAAAAGTAAATTTAGTAAATGAATACTAGATGTTTCCATGATCATGAAATATTCCATTGCTTACATTGTCATAGGAAAGTGACATTGCACTGTATGGAATTAAGAAAAATTCAGGATTTAAAGAGATTGTACTTATAAATATGAAGGATTTTGAAAGAGAGGAACTTGTAATTAAAACTAAACATTTTTCTCTTTTTATCTCAGTTATACATATATAAATTATGATCTAAATTATACACAAGTAATATATTTTTCTTATTTTCACTAACTATAGAGGAAAATTCATTATCAAAGGCTTTCCATTTTAAATAAGTTAAAGGTTAGTTAAAATACTGCAGTAAACTACCCACATAACCAGAAGCAACAAAGATTAGTTTGATAATGTAAAGCCCAAATTTAGAAAGGAAAGTTATTTTTGAGAGTCAGAGTCATGTAGATCAAGTGATAGGCTTTGAGACTAACCAAACAAACTTTAAAAATTAATTTAAAGAATAGAAATATAAAAATAAGAAACATTATGACATATGAAATATTTCATAATGTGATATACAATACATAATAATATATAAATATAAAATTAAGCCAATAGACATGACTATGATCTACATTATCTAAAGTACATCTTTAAAAAAAAAACTGGTATATCTAAGTATTTGTGTAAAATTCTTATCACAAACACAGCATCTAAAATTATGCTTATATTAACATTGCATTTTTCTGCCATTAGTAAGTAGAGGAAAAATGTCTAATGACTAAAGTAAATCCTTTTTATCATTAGAAAAATTTTAAAATATATCTTTTGATGGGCCCACTGGGATATTTCATGTTCATGAGGGCGTCTCTCCCTCTCTGATCAGGAAAATTCCCAAAAAGAGACAATGGGAAAAAGCAAAAATGGAGGTAAGTGGGCTAGCAAGCATTAGTTGGGCTCAGGAAATAAGCCAGCAGAGAAAAGTTTGAAATGTATCTGACTGATTCATTGTGTATAACCTAAGGAGGACAAGAAATTAGGAGGGGGGGGGGGGGGGGGAAGGGTAGGGCAGAGAGACTCTAAGCCGTTAAAGTCTCTAAGAGTACTTTCCCTTTGAGCCACCTTGGTGATTGGAGTGGGAGAGATTTTAAACAGTTAGAATCTATAAGAGTGCTCCTGTTTCCCTTTGGTAAAATCAGGTGAATCCTCCATCAAAGAGGACAAAATATACTGTGAACCATGGGAAAGGAACAATCTAAGGTAGCTGGCTTTAAAAAACTATCTAGTGTCCGTGGAAGATAGCTCTTTAGGAAAAATTGGGATGACAACCAAAATTTACAGGGAAGGAGAAAAAGAAAATTATTAAATACTGCTTAAATATGTTTTGGGGGCAGGGGGATCTGTTGATTCCCCAGGGCTGAATCTAAATTAAAAGGAGCTTTTAATACTAAAGAAGAGTGACTATTCAGCCTTGTAGTTGCTGACTACAGGATAATTTGTATGCATTCCCCCAACCTGCCTGCTCCTGAGACTTCAGCTCTGAAACTCCTCTCCTGGATTCTGCTGCAAGGAGGGGCTGAGAATGAGAGCTTAATTGATTTAGGAAAAAAAAGTTTATCTTTGTGTGTCTATGTGAGTCTGTGTTTTCTTTTTTATATTTCTCTCTATCAGCTGAATTACAAAAGAAAAGATCTGGCTATTTGGGATTTAAAAGCACTTGTTTCATACATAATTGGGTTTATGCAAATAGCTTTTAGTTAGAGAAGGACTAGTTCTGAAACAGTGAAAGCTTTTAACTGCTACTTCAAAAAGAAAAAAAAAGAACTGAGCCAGCTCATTGGTTCAGTGGAGAGAGCACCAGCCCTGAAGTCAGAAGGACCTGAGTTCAAATCTATCTTCAACACTTAATTCCTCCTACCTGTGTAACACTGGGCAAGTCACTTAACCCCAATTGCCTTAGCAAAAAAAGACAAAAAAAAAAAACAAAAAAAAAAAAAAAAAAAAAAAACGAAGTATTTCTGTGCACCTAGAATTGGCCAATTTAGGTCTGTAGAAGTAGTTAAAATTATAGGACTGCTAAAACATTTTAGCAGATTCTGAGGTTTTTGAGATCCATCATTAAGTTGCTTGATACTGCCTCTCAGTCAACTAACATGAGTTAATCTAATACATTTTTAAGTAGGCTTAATTTATATGATTAAAACCCTTCTAAGGGCCTGAACCTGAGGCTTACAGAAAAACTAAAAACAACAACAACAATAAACTATCCTCTATGGGATTTTCCATGCTTCTCTCCCTTAGAGAGGCTTGTTGAAAACTGCCCTGGATAGCCTGGAGACCCTAGCTGACCTCGATTTCTTTAGGGTTTGCCCTGGTGACCAAACATCTTTAATGAGACAATTACTATTAACCAGTGTGTGCTAAAATTGTGAGCTGGTTTATTCTGGTATAAAATTCTAGAAATATGTGTGCATTAATATTGCAGTATTGTTACTAGAAGTTTAAATCTGCATTTGATTTGATTATGCATTTTAAAAAATTGAGTATTAAAACAAAGTTCTCTGGTAACTTACCTAAGGAGGTTACATGTTTTTATCTCCTAAACAGATGACCATGTTGCTTTCTAAATTGTATATTGGGCAATTTGTAAAAATTGTATGAGCTATGCTTTAACATTTTGTCAGCCCTGCTGGATATGTAGTATAATTTGGTCCAAAGTTATTTAGATATTATCTATATTCTGAATCTTAAGATTTGTCTTGCTTTTTCCCTTTAACAAAGAAATAAAAGCAAAAAAATGTGACATAGAGAGAGAGAATTGCAAAACAGATTGTATCTGAAAGGTATGTAATATGTTTAAAGATAAATAAGAAGGTATTGAGGAGGTGTCCCTTCAGAGGGAGGGATCCTGGCTCCAGAATATTCAAATTAAGTTTACTGAAATAACACCAATGAGAAAACTGAGATATTTACTAGTTATAGTGAACTATTTGATAGAATGGGTGGAAGCTTTCCTCTGAGATCTGCTACCTTGAGAGGATTAGTGGAATAATATTGGAACAAATTGTACCTAAGTATGGATTGTAAAGCCTATTGATTCTGATAATGGAACATAGTTTACTTCTTAGATTTTATAAGAAATAATGGGGAGGGATTGCAAATTGAATGATAATTTCATGCACCTGGGCAAGTGCCCTTATCAGAGAAAGTGGAAAGAATGAATTAGGTTCTTAACAGACTACTAAATTGATGTTAGAGACTAAATTGCTTTGATTATTGCCTTGTTAAAGAATTAAAACTCCGGGAAAGGCAGTTGGGGTGGGGTGGGGAGAGCTATGTGGTACAGTGGATAGAGCTCCAGTCCTGAAGTCAGGAGGATCTGAGTTCAAATGTGATTTCAGACACTTTTAACACTTCCTAACTATGTGACCCTGGGCAAGTCACTTAACCCCAGTTGCCTAAGCAAAAAGAATTAGAACTGCCCTTGCATTTTGTTTTCTCATTCATTTTCTTTCCTTTTTGATCTGATTTTTCTTGTGCAACAAGAGAATTGTATAAATATGTTTACACATATTGAATTTAACATATATTTTAACATGTATAACATATATTGGATTGCTTGCCATCTAAGGAGATGATGGGGGGAAGGAGGGGAAAATCTGGAACACAAGGTTATGGCAAGGATCAGTGTTGAAAAATTATCCATGCAAGCAAATCAGTTCCATTTGTTCAGTAACAAATAGAACCATCTACACCCAGTGAAAGAACTCTGGGAAATGAGTGTGGACCACTACATTGTCTCTCCAAGCCCTCTATTTTTGTCCACCTGTATTTTTTATTTTCTTCACAGGCTAATTGTATGTTGTTTCAAAGTCCGATTCTTCTTGTGCAGCAATATAACTGTATGGATATGTATACATATATATTATATTTAACATATACTTTAATATATTTAACATGTATTAGTCTACCTGCCATCTGGGGGAGGGGGTAGGAGAAAGGAAGGGAAAAACTGGAACAAAAGGTTTTGCAATTGTCAATGCTGAAAAATTACCCATGCATATATCTTGTAAATAAAAAGCTATAATAAAAAAATTAAAAAGAAAAAAAGAAAAATTATCCATGCATATGTTTTGAAAATAAAAAGATTTAAAAAAAAAAATAAAGACACTTCCCACCCCTACCCTCCCATTCCCCCCCTCCCCGCTGGTGCTCTTTTTCTTCTTTAAAATATATAATTTATAGATGGTTTTCTCTGGGTGAGAGCAGGTTTCTCAGGAAGGTTTTCTGGAGGCAGCCTTAGTTTCAGTCAAAGGTAATAATCACCCAAATGCAGCCAGCTGGTAAAAATGCAAACATTTATTTTCTCCTTCCAAAATAGCCTGGTTAGCTGAGAAAGGGCTTCTGGCTCTCAATCTCCCAGAGTGCTCTCTCCCATCTAATTCAGCTGAACTCTCTTAACTGGGCCTCTACTTTCTTCTTATATATCAGAGAGTGGGATTATGGGTTTTCTCCCATAGTGCTCTCTGGCCCTAAAAGCTTCAAGGGAGGTGTGAATTCGGATATCTCATACTAAACTCTGAAATCTCCCAAATGTTTGAACTCCGACGAGAAAAAGTGTGAACACAAGCATTGTATCAATTAGTTCTACTTAGTACCTTGTTTCAGGTTCTGGCCCAAAACATCTCCTTGTAAGATTAGATCAAGGATACTGAACCATGCTAAATTAGATAATCATTGTCTCTATCAACTCTAATGACTTAACAGTTTGTAAAGATTCCAACCACACCACCCCCCCCCAAAAAAAAAAAAAAAATTAGAACTATCCCAGAAGTGACCTGGGACTTTCCCCATATGAGATGCTATTTAGTTTATTTAAATTGAGAGGAGAAAGGGAAATACCCTTTTTTTGAAACAAAGGATAAGTTTTTAAGGAAGTATATACTGGCAGTGTTCTCATATCTGTCAGCCCTTAGGAAGCAAAGATTGCTGGTCCAGACAACATCTTTGGAGTTTGCAGTTCCAGGAGAGTGGGTGCTTAAATCCTGGAAGAAGCAGAGTGGGAAGATCTTATCAGATCTTACAGATGACTGAGACTGCCGTCTAGAGGCTGAGAACATCAGGGTTAAAGGGGCTGCGGGGGAACCTCAAGAATGGATTATTAAGGACTATTTATAACCTCTAAAATTGATTTTGCACAAGGGCAAATGAGAATGTTTTGGAGGGAAGGGAGATTAATTGTGTTTAGAGGAATTTTAACAATGTTGGTGTTGTATCTGTTACTTATAGGGACTCCTCGATTGGAAGAAGTTGAATTAACATTTTTTGTGAAGAAATTATTAATATAAATTCTGTCTTTAATGTAAAATTAGGACAGCCCCACCATTTTTATATTCCATATTCTATATACAATGTGAGTCATCTTAAAGCTATCCCCATTATTTAGGGAGATTCTGAGAACAGTTTTTTTTTTCTTTTGTCTTTGTCCTTTTGAACATGATTAATACCTGAACATGTTTTGATATAAATTGGTTATTGAGCATTTTAAGGTAAAATGATTTGTATAATGTTGAATTTAAAACCATCTATCTAAATATAAAGATAAGCTGTGAACTTTCTAGGATGAATATTTTACTGTTATCAACATAAAATTATAGTTAATACTTATAGAAAATATATGATCCTGGAGAGCTAAATTCACCTAAAGCTTTGATTAATGAAACTTGCTGTTTGAGATACCATTTCTTGGGACTGTAGCTGATATTATTTGGAGTTTTGAATTCAGTATGATTGTCTGATGCATCATCAAGCCAGTAATCCATCACTGAAGGAATATGCCACAAGCTACTCAGAGTAATGTGATCCTGAAATGTTACAGGTAGAGGGTAGTATCCGGGCAAAAGTTGGGAGGACAAACTTGGCCTCTGCTTAAGGTGGGATTCTTCTGACTCAGTTTCCAGCGGTGTTCCTTTGAATAAGTCTCCATCTGATTTTTCCTGAGTCTGGCTATAAGGTAGAATTGTTATTGTATGCAATTACCTAAAGTTAAACTGAGGTAATGATGCTTTATCCTGTCATGATGTGCTCAGGCACATACCTGTCCTGAAGGACCAGTTTTTGATTATAATAATAGCCCTACTTTTTCCTCTTATAGCTAAATCAGAACAAATAGTCAGTAGAAGCTATGAGCACAATTCACCATACGATCTTGCAGTTTCCTATCTGAAAATATGTGATCATTATATCCAACTAAGTAGGTAAAGGAGTATTTTGTTCTAGTCATCTATCTGTTGCTTAATACATTTCTATTTGTTTCTTTTCAGATTTCTGTTGGTGCTGACTTTCATAAGACATCTTTATTTGTGAAGGATTACCTACTCTAATTACGGATGCAAATAGTTGAGGTATAGGTGGCCCCTGATGGGAGTTGGGGGTACAGATCCCCAACTTATTTGCTAAATAGGCTCACTAGACTCCAGAATAATTAAGGTACAGGATTTGTTAGCAGACTAGCCCCGGAGGGATTGGAGACTGAGGACAAGATGACTGAGGAAATTTATCAAGAAAAGTGTGAGAGGTTTTCAAAGGTTAATAAATAAGAAGTATGGAGTGGGATAAACTGAGTGAAGACCTCTCATAAGAATGCGGCCTTCACCTATGCCCTAATTATAGCTTGGGACTTTGCCATAATAAGTTGAGCTATACGAAGCACCTATATAGCACAGAGGCTAGAGCACCAGCCCTGAATTAAGGAGGATCTGAGTTCAAATCGGTCTCAAACACTTAATACTTCCTAGCTATGGGACCCTGGGCAAGTCAGTTAATCCCAACTGCCTGAGAAGGGGGGGTTGCGGAAAGTTGACCTATAGGTAAAAGCTGCAGGTGTTCCATTATCTTAGATAAACTTACTTTCTCCTCCAGTCTCCCTCCCTTACCTTTTCATTAGCATTTAAATACCTAATAAAGTAAAGAGTATGTTATTGATTAGTATTCTTTGTCTCTGGGCTAGATGACCACATTAGGATGTCAGCCTGGACTGCCCTAGCTAAAGGGAAAAAAGGTCAGAAAGGGGATGGAGGTTTGTGCATTAGGGTTTATATAATCTTGTGTTTTGAAGTTTGTGCTTTGCACTTCTCTTTGTTGGGAGTTGCCCTTTATCACAAAATCTTAATAAATCCTTTTTTGCTTTTTACCTTGAGAGTTTCTGATTTTAATTTGGGTAGGGGTTACTGTCCCACACAATTTGAAGCCAGATTTGAACCCAGCAGGACTTTCCAACTTTAAGCACAGGATATGGAGTCATGTGATGATTCCATCTCTGATACTTATCTGTTTGCTCATGCTTAAGTTAAACTCTCAGCCTCAGTTTCCTCATCTGTAAAATGAGATGGTTATAGCACTTGTCTCACAGAGTTAGTTGTAAAGGAAAATGCTTTGCAAAACTTAAAGCATTATATAAATATGAATAATAATTATTATTGCTAGTGTTTGACTATAACCACTACTCTTGATTGTTTGCCAGTGGATTAGGCTAGCTGGGCCCCTTCAAGTTGATATGTGGGAGGAGAGTATTTTCCCCCTGCAGACATAACTCTTAGGCACCTGTGTTTCTACAAATTATTACCTTTGTAAGCTGAAAGAACAGCATGCAGCTCACTTGTCAAAATTACACATCTAAAGTTTTTTTTACCCTCAAAAAATAAAAGGAGATATTTTGGTTGGTCCTCTCCATGACAATTATTCTCTTATGTGTGCTTTTTTTAACCCCTGCCAGTGTTGACTATTAAGCTGACATAAACCGGTACTTGTAGTCTGAGACTCCTAAATCCAGGATATGATTATTTAGATATAAAGCCTTTCATATATTCTAGACTGAGCATATTTGATTTGGAGCAGACTGGAGGAAAATCCAAAATGTTTAATATTCATGGTTGACTTTTTTTTTTCCTGTTTCAATAACTGTACTGAAATGAAAAGGCATATCATGATTTTTGCTCACTTTCTGTCACTACAAGCTTACTACCTCCTAAATATTCTTTTTCTTGAGGTCCATCTTTAATATCTCTGCCTTTCATTTTGCCTTATTACTATGTTGATTTTTTTTAATATTAAAGATGCAAAGAAAGTTGTAATTTTAAAATCCAAGGAGATTATCTTTGTAAAGCTGGTTGAAAATTTTAAAGCTTTATCTAAGCCTGAGCTCTGATAGTATGATTTCATGGTTCCATGTTCTCTTTAAATTTCACAGGGTCCTTTATTTCATCAAATGTTGGATTTTTTCCCCAATATGTGTTCATACCTGAATAAGTGTGTGAATTTGTTCAATAGATTGGAGGTCATATTTCCTACTATTGTTACTGTTTTCCCTATTTATTCATCTGCTAAGGTCTTTTTTTTTCTTTCCTAAAATCTTTGGTAATTTCAATCTTTTGCTTTATCCCTTTATTTCCTGCTATTGCTCACTTTCTGACTCTCTTTTTACGATTAATACCTCAAGGAAGTAGTTTTCTGCTTCTTCCCACTCTGGGCAATTCATGGTTCATTCCTCTCCGTTCTTCCTCTCCCTATACTTGATATCCTATTCTGATATTCTGTACTGTTCCTTGTTCTGATGTTACTGTCCTGAATGACGCTGGCCATTCAGTTTTGCAATACTGGTGCTATGGGGTTGTGGTCTTTGGCAAAGTTTCCTGTTTAGCTATGATGTGAATGACATGAAAATGGGTATCATCAAAACTCTATTAAAGAGAGTTTTTATGAGCTTTTCTTCTTACCCTTTGGGAATATTGTGGTTAACACTGAATACCAAACTACTTTCAAGTTTTAGGGAATCAGGAACTAGAGGCCAGCTGCCAGGGCAAATTTCTGCAGATTGCAGACTTTTCTGCAGCCTGGATTCAGGGTTTTCATGGCCCTGGAGAAGAGAGGGGGAACCAGGGTATGAGGGTAGATTTTGTTCTAAGTCCGTGTTTTGTCCTTGGGCTACTGATACAGTCTTGGTTTGGGTAGCATGGAAGATGTGGGAGGGGTGCTGAGTGAACTCAGAGTAAGTGAATTCATGGGTTTCAGTTTTTTTTTTTAATAAAGCTTTTTGTTGGATTTTTCTTTATCTTTGGTGCATCATTTCTGGTTTAGAGAGGTTTAAGAGATTGTGGCAATCAGAGAAAATATCTAATCCTTCTTTATGTTGCTCACATGATCTGGAAATCCCTATAATGTGGTTTTAAAATATGCATGGGAAATGCCTCGTTGGAAAACAGCAACCTTCAAGGCTGCATTTTAGTTCATTGAATCAAATGCCATTTTGTAATTAATAAACAAACACAACTGAGTTTATATTCTCTGTCTCTTTCAGTCACTTTTTTGAAAATGTGACCTGCTATAGAAAGGAGTAAAACTGTCATATTTTCATTAAGTAGGCCTTGACTGGTATAAATTGGGAAGGATCTTATAAAATAGCTCTGGCTCTGCGGTGTGAGGATTTGGTTTTAAATTTTGGCTCTGCCAGTGACTGCTTCTGTGACTTTGGCAAGCCACTCAACTATATGGGGTCTCAGTTTCCTCACCCATTTAAAAAAGAGGATATCCTAGGTGGCCTCTGATGTCCTTCCCAGTTCTAGATCTATAATCTCTTGTAATACACTCCATTGTGGTGAGGTACTTATCCTTTATGTTTTTCCTGCTGGAAGGCAAAAGCTGAATCCCATCTATGTTTTGACTTGATCCTCAATGTTCTTTCTTTTGGAAGACACAAAGCTTAGTCCCATCTATGTTTCTACCCTCCTTCCTTTCTTACATTCTCATGTTAGAAAATGGAAATTTAGTTAGCTAGTCTAATTTCACAATTAGCTCACATTTAGCCTAGGAGTAAAGGTCACATGTTCCCTTGGTCTGCTATTTTACGGAATTTATACCAGTTGAAAATATAATCAAATAGTTCAGAACCCCAGATTAGGAAAATTCTTATCATTGAGTCAGAGATTTGTCTTTCTTTGTCCTAATTTAAATTTTATATATTTTCAGCTAATCACTGACTTCTTTATATTTGGAGTAGGAATCAAGATATAGGAATTACTTAGGTTAAAAAACAAAAACAAAAACAAAATTTATTGCAGTGACTTAGTTGATAGAATGCTGGACCTAAAGTCAGGTAGATCTGAGTCAAATCCAGTTATAGCTATGTGACCCTGGACGAGTCATTTAATGTCTATATGCCTCAGTTTCCATCTATAAAAAAGGGGATAATAATAGTATCTATCTCCTAGGTTTCTTGTGAGAATCAAGTTATATAACATTTATAAAGAGCTTTGCAAATTTTAAAGTGTTGAATAAGTGTTAGCTGTGATTAACATTATAGTTCCACTTATTAGGTAAGCATGGAGAAGAAATTGGTAAAGAGATTGGTATTTTCTCCATGTGCCCTACTCAGCTGATGTAGTCTCCCTGTCATTCCTTTCAGTCTGCTTTCTCAAAAACTATGTGTGTATCTTTAAAATGTGAGGATTCACAAAACTTCCATATGGTCACCAGAACTAGGACCTGTTCTATGGGATGGCTGTTGCCAGATGTAAAATGTGCCATAACCTACTTATTCCTACTACACTTCTTCCTTGTTCTTTACGTCATCCATATTTTTAGTTCTTTGTATAATGTGGTTTTCCATGATTGACAACCATAGCATTAATTTTTTAAAAATGATAATAATACAAATAATAACTAATATTTATATAGCACTTTACATAAGTATGTGTGTATGTGTATATGTGTCATATGTATATGACTATATCATGTGCCAAGCTTTGTGATAAGCTCTTTATAATTATCTCATTTGACCCTCACAATAATCCTAGAAGATAGTTTGATCCCCCATTTTACAGATGAGAAAACTGAAGCAAACAGAGATTAAATAACCTGGTCAGGGTCACACAGCTAATAAGTGTCTGAGGCATTATTTGAAATCAGGCCTGGTGCTCTCTCTACCACCTAGCTCCTATTCATAGGACTCCTGAGTTTATTAGTCCCAGTCAAATAGTATTTCATTTCTTATGGCTAGCAAATTTTCATCCTTTTATACTTCTAATTCAACTGATATAGAATTCCCATTGCCTCCCTTCTCTGTCATGATTCCTCATTCTCTCATCATCATCAATTTCCTTCTTCCCTCAACTTTGGACCCCATGTCTCAATCCAAGTTTTTCTATACTTTCCCTTCTGCCTTCTATCCTCTGTAATTATTGTATTATATTAAATCTTCTTCATTATCCTTCCCCTAGCACTCTCAAATATTTGGTATGTCTGAGGGAAAAAAATAATTATATTACTGGCCATTCTTTTTTATATCAGTTACATTTTCATTTCTTGCCTCCCTTCCACCAATATCCAGAGAGAGTCAACATACTTCTTACTATTCTTTGCCACTTTCAGACCCTCTCAAATGCAATTATCACTTAACCTCTCCTTTGAAGGGTCTTTCCATTTAGATATAGTTAAACCAACGGAATTTAGTACTGGAAACCATCTGAGAAGAATCCTTTTTTATTCACAGATTTTGTTCATAGATTTAATTTTATTTTTTCAGTGAACAAAAATGTATTTCCTCTTTCTCTCCCAATTGGGGAACCTTACTCCCTGACTAAAACCTTTATAACAAATATTCCTACTCAAATAAAGCAAGTTCCTCTATTGGTTATATCCCCCAAATAGATTTTTTAGTATGTTAGTTGGGTAGCATATTTCTTTGTTGGTCCTCTGGACTTGTGATTGGTCTTTGTGGTGATCAGAATTCTTGAGTATTTTTAAAAAAATAATAATAGCTTTTATTTTTCAAAGTACATACAAAGATAGTTTTCAACATTCACCTTTGCAAAACCTTATATTCCAGATTTCTCCTTCCTTTCCCTTCCCCTTCTCTTCCCTTCCCTAGACAGCTAATAATCTAATACAGGTTAAATATGTGTAATTCTTCTAAACACATTTCCACATTTATTATGCTGCACAGAAATCAGAAATAAAAGGGAAAAAATGAGAAAAAAACCCAAAGCAATCAAATAACAACAACAACAATAAAAGGTGAAAATACTATATTGTGATCCACATTCAGTCCCCATAGTCATCTCTGTGGAGGCAGATGGCTCTCTCCTTCATGAGTTTATTGTAACTGACCTGAATCACCTCACTGTTGAAAAGGGCCAGAATTGATTATTGTATAATCTTGCTATTGCCGTGTACAGTGTTCTTCTGGTACTACTCACTTCATTTAGCATCAGGCCTCTCTGAAATCATTCTGATGATTGTTTCTTATAAAACACTAATATTTCATAACATTCATATACCATAACTTATTCAGCCATTCTCCAACTGATGGGCATCCACTTAATTTCCAGTGCTTTACCCCTACAAACAGGGCTGCCACAAACATTTTGGCACATACAGGTCCCTTTCCCTTCTTTATATCTCTTTGGGGTATAAGCCCAGTAGTAGTACTGCTGGATCAAAGGGTATGCACAGTTTGATAACTTTTTGGGCATAATTCCAGATTGCTCTTCAGAATGGTTGGATGTGTTCACAACTCCACCAACAATGCATCAGTGTCCCAGTTTTCCCGCATCCCCCCCAACATTCATCATTATTTTTTCCTGTCATCTTAGCCAATCTGACAGATGTGTAGTGGTATCTCAGAGTTGTCTTAATTTGCATTTCTCTGATCAATAGTGATTTGGAACACTCTTTCATATGAGTGGAAAATAGTTTCAATTTTATCATCTGAAAATTGTCTGTTCATATCCTTTGACCATTTATCAACTGGAGAATGTCTTGATTTCTTATAAATTAGAGTCAATTCTCTATATATTTTGGAAATGAGGCCTTTATCAGAACCTTTAACTGTGAAGATGTTTTCCCAGTTTGTTGCTTCCCTTCTAATCTTGTTTGCATTAGTTTTGTTTGTACAAAGGCTTTTTAATTTGATGTAATCAAAATTTTCTATTTTGTGATCAATAATGGTCTCTAGTTCATCTTTAGTCACAAATTTCTTCTTCCTCCACAAGTCTGAGAGATAAACTATCCTATGTTTCTCTAATTTATTTATAATCTCATTCTTTATGCCTAAATCCTGGACCCATCTTATCTTGGTATACGGTGTTGTGTGGGTCCATGCCTAATTTCTGCCAGGGTATGCACAATTTGATGGTCTTTTGGGTATAGTTTCAAATTACTCACCAGAACGGTTGGGTCAGTTCACAGTGTTCTTGAGTGTTTTAAAGAAAAATATGGAACACTCAAAAACTTGAATGTAATCCTCATAATCTCTGTATTGTTCCAATTTTTATGTATGTGCTCCAGAGGCAACTACTGAGAAAGTATTTCATAACAATTTCCTCAGGGGCCCTTTTGAGCACTTTCCGGGGTTGGAGGAATAGTCTGTATAAAGCCGTGGAGATGGAAGATAATAATATATGAAGAAAGCCAGGCAGGCTTTTTTTGTAGTCAGGAAGATTTACCTTTTGTGAGTTCAAATCTGTTCTCATCCATTTACTGTGATGATGACCAAGTCACTTAAACCTTTTTGCTTTCAGTTCTTCATCTGTGAGTTGGAGAAGGAAATGAAAAAATTAACAATAGGTTGGAGTCACAATTTCAAGGGCTTTAAATGCCAGACAGAGGAGTTTGTATTTTATCATGGAATCACATAGTCTGAGTTATCTTTTAGAAATCTCAATTTGGCATTTGAATGGAAGATGGATTGGAGAAGGAAGAAGTTTGGACAGAGAAACTAATTACAATACTATTATCATAGTTCAGGCAAGAGATAATGAGGTACTGACCTAGAGCACTGACCCATGTGAATTGGGAGAAGATGATGTGAGTGATATTGTGAAGGCAGAATCACCAAGATTTGAGGACTGATTTTAATGGTGGGGGAAAGTAAAGAATTGAGAATAATTCCCAGGGAGACAGAATAACACAGAGGAAAGAATACAAGTTCTAGACTGAGAACACCTGGGTTTAAATATTGCCTCTTATGCTACCCCTGGGTCTTTGGACAAACACTTAACAAATCACTATCTACAAAATTAAGTAATTAGACTAGATCTATGATCTAGTAAGATTGGATTTTCTAGGTTCAGAACTCGAGAAACTAGAAAAATAGTGACCCTTTCAACAGAAATAGGGAAGTTCAAAAAAGGAAGGAGTTTACAAGTAAAGAAAAGTTCTGTTCCAGTGCTGTTGAGTCTAAATACCTACAGATTTGGCATATTTTTTCATCCAGATAATTATAAGGAAGTTTATTTTATAGGGAAAAAGGTGGCTAATGTAAGTCTCCAAAAATTTGATTTAATTGAACACAGCTGTTAAAAATCGCTTCCCAATTAAATTCAGTTAACATGTTGTTACATGATTAATGAAAGCATGACTCTTAAAAAATTTAAGTCCTGCTTGTTCCCACAGAAGCACATCTTTTAATACTATGTGACTATAAGCTTTATGGAAGACTAAGAGGCCAGAGTAATGTTTAGCCTAAAGGAAAATGAAAAGATATGGTGGAATGAGAAGGCTATGGCATGTTACAAATAATGATCTGTTGATGAGAGGTGGTTTAAAAGATATCTATAACTATATCTATTTATCAATAGATATAGTATAGATATATATGTAAAAAAAGTAAGACTAGGGAGGGAGGTTAACAGGGCTTGTAGCAAGAATGAGAAGCAATAGTTAGATAATCATAGTACTTCATTGGTCTAGTTTAGATAATAAAAGAACAAGAGCATCTATGGAAAACTTATGGCTAGATAAGTCAAGTAAAAGAAGTTTTTAACAGATTGTAAGTTTCACCAGTGGATAGATTAATGGAACTGTTGAGCTGACACATCTATCTAAGGAAATTTAGTACATGGGGGAAAAGAAAAACTATTTTGTAAAATAATGGTTATTGTGGTAAGACCAAGGTTTCCCATTTTCCCTGGCATGGGAATTAATTTTCCCCAAAAGTACACAAAGCTATCTGTGAGACTTGATTAGTCTCAGCCTATAGCTTGCTAGGTTTTGGAAGATCATTCTAATCATTATATCCTGCCTTGCTTATTAGACATTTCTATAGGGAAATAGGCAGGAACTAAATGCCACTATATACTTTGCATATCCTTTCTGTGTTTGGGTTAAAAAATGACCTTTTTAAAACTGTTCATTGACTTTCAATTTCTTCATTTCCTTCTGATATTGAATCTGAACTGACAGGATCCTGGTGTTCGGATTATCTCTTAACAGTTTTTTTTTTTAAGATTTAAAATTCAAAATAGTAAAAATGATTAGACCAAATATACATAAATCAATCATTTAGAATGTGGAAAAATAACAAAAACAAAATTAATACCATATATATTGAACCTAAAAGCATTGTGGCCACATAAAAAGATATGGATCCCTACCACTTAATAGTTCTGTGACCTTGGCTGAGTCAATTAAAAAGCTTTCTTAGCCTCAGTTTTCTTATCTATAAAATGAGAATAATGATTCTTATACTAACTAAATCATATGATTTAGAATTGAAATGGATGTTAGAAAGACTTAGTTCAATCCCTTCATTTTACCCAAGAGATTAGTAAAATACTTATGGTCATAGGAGTAGTAAATTGGATTTATAAGTGAATCTTCTGATTCCAGTACTCTTATCCCATATTGTTTTACATAATTGTGAATAAAGCATTTTGAAAACACTAAAGTATTATATAAATATATTATTAATCATTCAATAAAACAAATATGTATTCAAAGTACTATATTGAATGTGTCAAGGTTGGTAATCCTTTCTTTGATGAGTCATCATAAAGTTCCTTCCTGGGTATAGCATTGCTTAGAATTCTTTTGTTCTTCTGGGGTTCCAGACTTTGCTCTTCAGTTAGACATTTTACCAAGGGTAGTTCTTCCCTGAATCCAAGATCCTCTCTCTTTTTTGTTGCCAGGGATCACTCTCCTTGAAATCACATCCTCCCCCAAATCATTCTCTCTATGTCTGTACTTTCATTGTGACTCATATACTTTTGAACTGATAATTTCTCAATTGCTGAATAGGGTGTATCCAACTAGAAATGCAGTTCTGCTCCTAGATGTCAAGACTGACTGCAGAGGAGGAGAAAAAGGAATTCTCCAATGTTGCCCTATAGTTTAGGTGCAAAGATCATAGATTGCTTCCAGCCCCGGCTAATTGGATCTTCCTCCTAAACAGTGCCCAAGATGTTATAAGAAGGATTCTTTTCATGTATGGGTTGGATTAGATATGTAATGAGATTTCACCCAACTTTAAATCGCATGATATGTTTGATTATTTTTTGAGTGCCCCAGGAGCCCATCTAGTCATTGACTTACCATTAGTCAGCCTCTCTTTTTAATTAAGTCAGGGACCCTGCTCATTCTTCATTTAAAACATCACCAGGAATGGCTTCACTTTTACAGTTAGTTTAAAATCTCATTATCTGACCTTTACTTTCAGTGATTATATTCTGGGTTTGCTGGATGGGAGAAGGGAGAACAATTGGTTAAAGGTCAACTTCCCTACATGTGTATGAAGAAAAAAAGAAGATAGATTAGTAAAAGGTTCAAAGATCAAGAAAAGAATTAAAAGGCCAAAGTGGATGCCCATCAATTGGGAAATTGCTGAATAAGTTATTGTATATGAATGTAATGGAATATTACTATTCTATAAGAAATGATCAGCAGGCTGATTTCAAAAAGACCTAGAGAGCCTTACATGAATAGATGCTAAATAAAGTGAATAAAACCAGGAGAACATTATACAATACAATAGCAAGATTATATGATGATCAATTCTGATGTATTTGGCTCTTATTAGCAATGGAGTGATTCAGACCAATTCCAATAGTCTCGTGATAGAGAGAGCCATCTACTTCCATAGAGAGGACTATGTGGACTGAATGTAGATCATAACATTGTATTTTCACCTTTTTGTTTGTTTTCTTGGGGTTTTTTTTTTCATTTTTCCCCTTTTGATCTGATTTCTGTGCAACATGATAGATGTGGAAATATGTTTAAAACAATTGTACATGCTTAACCTATATTGGATAACTTGCTGTCTAGAGGAGAAGGTAGGTGAGGAGAGGAGAAAAATTTGGAACACAAGGTTTTACAAAGGTGAATGTTGAAAACTTTTTGCATGTATTTTGAAAAATAAAAAGCTATTATTATTTTTAAAATAAGAAGTCAAAGGCCATGCATGCTAAATCTCTTATTTTACAGATGGGGTAATTGAGTCTCAAGGAATTAAGCGACGTGACATGCCTAAAATTACATGGTAGTAAACAGAGGTAGGATTTGAATTCAAGTCATCTCATGGCAGAGCCAGGGCTTTCTCTCCCATACTAGACTGTCATATAACTAGAGCTCCATTGACATTCTTCAATATCAATATAAAATGAGAAAGATATCTAGAATGTTGGTGGGAGTTACATAGGATGGGGCAGGTACAGATGAATTGTAATCTGTTTTACTGGAAGGAGAGAGATTATAAATCCATCAGAGTAATAGTCCTATAATGAAAAAACACAATACGTGGTTCTCAATTCTCTTGAGATGGGGAAAAGTGAAAAGCAAATAAATACTTTTTCACATGGGGCATTTTATGGAGTATTCTGATGCTCTGATCTTTTGTAGGAGAGGGACATGATATAGTAAAAGTAGGGGAATTGTATGCATGTCATAAAACATGTGAGTTGGCATATCTCAGATATTTCATTACCCTTGGAGATACTGAATTAATTGAGTCAGCAAAATAAGGTTAAAATATAAAGACAGCTAGTTTATTTGGTATCAGGGTTAGCAGCTCATACATGCCTGCTATGAAACAATTGGGTGATATACAATTTTGGGATAAGAGACTTCCAGAACTACAGGTGAGAAATAGGGATCTTGCATCCCTCTTCCTCCTTCTCCTCGCTAAAAGCAATCTTCTCTCTCTCTCCATCCCTCATCCCCTAGAATAGAGCAAAGTGCCTAAGTGATAGCAACAGGGCTACCTCTGCGGTGTCTGTGAATAAATTGCTTCAGCACAAATGCTTCTGGCCGGAAACCTCCACCATTATCTTTTGCTTCCTCCTGGTCTTAGTAGTTGCTACAGAAACCAAGAACAATGTTTGGCACATTATTTTCCTACTGATGCTGTCCAGTATTGCTCTCCTGTTGTCAGGGACAGCTGCAGAAAATTGAATTAGTTTGGAAACCAACAAGTTTAATAGATTCCCACTTTGAAAAGGTGAATGGAGGGAAGCTAAGAAATGTCAGTCTACATGTGTTTATTAAGCCAGGCACTGTGCTAAGGGCTGAGAATACAAACAGAGATAGAGTCTGACCTCAAGGAACTTGCATTCTATGGGGAAGGCAATATGGAAGCTGAAAAAGCAGGTGAACAAACCTCTTAATTTCAGAAGGCTAATGATGAAGTATACTACTCAGTTTCTGACAAAGAGATGATGAACTAAGAGTGCAGAATGGAATGTACATGTTTCAACATGGCCAAGGTGTGAATTTATTTAGCTTGATGATGCATATTTATTATAAGCTTTGTTGTTTTTTTTTCTCCAAAGTGGAGTGGTGTTGGGAGAAAAAGATGATAGATTTTGTCAATTGATAAAACATAATTAAAATAAATTAGTAAAATAAATAAGTTAAAATTTTTTTATTTAAAAAATTTTAATTTACTATTTCCCCAGTTATATTTTAAAAAATTGCTTTTTATTTTCAAAATATATATACGTATTTCCAGAATTATCATGCTGCACACACAAAAAAGTCAGATCAAAGAAAAAAAAAGTGAGAAAGAAAACAAAAAAGATGAAAATACTATGTTGTGAACCACAATCAGTTAAATTAATTTTTTAAAGTCTTTTCAACTTGGTCAGGCTCCTTCCACAGTTTGTACATTATTGGTATAGCTTTTAAGAATCAGTGTCCCATGTGCACCATAATGAAGTAATGGAGGGGATGTGAGTGAAGCAAATATATGGTGGGGAAATGATTCAATTCTATGTTATTTACTATTGTTCTGCAAAAGTTGGCTACTATGTCTGAACAAGATGAAGTTTGAAATTTCAAAGCCACTCAGGACAATTATAGCAGTCATCTAGAACTTTAGTGGCAAGGATGGGCTCTGCTATTCTAGCACAGCCCTAGCCTCTTTCTTCCCTCCAATATTCTACACTTCCTTTGAGGCAGGTGATTTCCTGTTCCCTCAGTTTTTAGTATCTTCCCTCTCAAATCATTTAACTTTGTATATATTTTGTATTTGCTGATCTCGATTTCTATAGTTTCTTTCAGTAATGTAGCCCCTTGAAGGTAGGTACTGTCTTATTTATTTATTTATTTTGTCTTTGTTCTCCTTCTCCTTCTCCTCTTCTTCCTTTTGCTCCTCCTCCTCCTCCTCAGCAGTAGCAGCATTGACATTTATAATGCTTTATGGTTTGCAAAGTGCTTTATATCTGTTGTCTCCTTCGATTAATAAATGTTTGTTGAATTGATCTGACAGGAATTAGGGACTTCACTAGGATTAGGTTATTAGAATGAATTCTCTGTATCATAGCAGAATGTAAGGTCCATAAAGGCAGAACTGTCTAATTTTTGTATTGATATTCTAACATAGTTATGTGAAAATTTTGACTGAATGATTGATTGCTTCCTATCTTAGAATCTTGTGTTGCTGTTCAGCTCTTTAAGTCATGTCGGACTCTTCATGACCCTTTTGTTTTTTTTTTTTGGCAAAGGTACTGGAATAGTTTGCCATTTACTTCTCTAGGTTTTTTTTTTTTTTTTTGTTAAATAGATGAGGAACTGAAGGATAAGTGAGTTATTCAGAGTCACAAAGCTAGTAAGTGTTTGAGGTCAAATTTGAATTCATGAAGATGAGTTTTCCTAATTTCAAACCCAGTGCTCTTTTCACTTTGCCACCTAGTTGCACAGAATTTTAGCTAATGTACTGTCATTTCAATATACTTATTACTGTACTAAATTTTTCAAAAATTTATTCTATTTAAATGCTACAAAATTAGGTAAATTCTGTTTGGTTTCTGAAATATTTGCAAATTGATGTTAAAGGAAGAGTTAACTCATATAACTCTTCAGATGTGTGTATACTCATATATCTTTATCTTGTATGGTGAAAAGATACTGCATTTATTATTGTTGAATGTGTATGAATTTACTGTGATTCTTCCCAGAAATCATAGCTTTACTAGAACCATATTCACACTCATCACTGATCTTTTGTTACTGTTTGGGTGAGCTCAATTGTTGTCATACAATTAACTTATAAATGCTTTACCTCAAGTTGAACAAGTCATTGTTCTGGTATTACCTTGATTTAATTGAAATGATTTCCTAGATTATAGATGAAATTATTCTTGTTTTGTCATGGGATTATTTTCTTTCCCAGATCTACACAATAGGTGATGTTTAATGAACTAATGCTTAACATATACTAACAAGACTTTTCAAGACTTAAAGGTTCAGTTTCTTAAAAATGAAGTTTCTTTGGTCTGAAAAATGTGTTCTCATTTCCAAAGCATGCTTGCACAACTCAGAAATATTTTGTGACAAGTACAATAGGTCATTTGCATTTGCTACAAGACTGGACAGAATTTTTTTGTTGAGGATAAAATGAGGCTTTGGCAGTATGAAAGGATGACCTCATTAAATACCTAGTAAGCTCTTTAACAGAAAAATGAGACCATTCTCTTTTTCCCTTGGCTATGAAATATTATCTTATTGCTACTGAAAATTATTCTTCAAGCTATTTACAACATGTTTAGAGATGAATTTTTTAAAAGCAAAACTCCAAACCCTACTGGAGTATTGTTTATCAAAGTTATCTTTATGTTCAGAAAGAAGATTTTTCATTACATTTTCATTACATTCAATACATTTTGTATTAAACTTTTTTATCATAGAAAATTTAAATATAGAACAAATATCTGAAACTTTATTCATTTGAGATTTGTTGACATCATCATAAATATGACATAACTTCAGTTAATTAACCTTATACTTGATAGGTAGTTGTTGATGTACATAGAGCAAAAACTGCAAGTACATTCAATCATAAGCAAGAAACAACGCTGGTATTTTGGATTAACCAACGTTAAGCATGAATTAAGAAGGAAGTGGCCATGTTGAAAGTTCAAATACCTGTGATACTGAAATAAATCAATGGTACACCACATAGGAAATCTAAGATTAATTCTCCTATGTTTAATCCTGATGAGATCATAACTAGAGATATCCCTGTCATTAATGAATTTATCTTCTATTGGGGCAAAATAAATCAGAATTAATGATCTTGGCTCCATGGTCAGAGAATAAGGTTTCCTTGATGAATCTGTTTCTGTATCTTGCTGACTTTGTAAGGTAAGGTGAATAGAAGAGTGGGTCTGAGCTAGCAGAACCAGCTCCTGTACTATTCCCTGGGATCATGCCAGAATTTCACAGGGATAAGAGAGATCTTAGGAGTCTCCCCTGCTGTAAGGGGCTCATATTAAATGACCTCATCTGACCTCACAGTCTCATCTCACATCAGTATGCCTTTTCATAATAATGAATTGAATATCCATTATATATTTTAAACTCAACAAGTCCAAAACCACACTCATTATCATCACCCCTACACTATTCCAAATTTCCCTTAGTCCCCCAGACTTGCAACTTCAGGGACTCCCTGTCACCTGCAGGATAAAATTTTTTGAAAATTGGTGTTCTAAGACTTTTTTTAAACCTAACTCTCACTCCCCTTACCTTTCCAGTTTTCTTATACTTTACTCTTCAGCACATATACTTTCAGCATTGACACAAATCTTGTTTTTCACAAATAAGACACTCCATTTCTCTGCTCTGGGCAGTCTCCTTTATTATCCCCTATATGTAGAATGCTATATACCTCTTCATTTCTGCTTTCCTTCAAGTCCCACCTAAAATTCCACTTTCTACAGGAAGTCTTTAGCAAGTCTTTTCCAGCATTTTCCTTTTATATAGCTTGTTCGTACATATTTGTTTGCTTTGTTGACTTCCCCCATTAGCTTGTGAGTTTCTTCTTTTGTCTCTTTTCGCATTCCTCACACTTAGCATAGTATCTGAATATAGCTGTTTCTTAATACATACTTATTGACTTTTTTCTTGCCTAGTTATCTCTCTGACAATGAAACATATCGATTGAATTGTTTTTCAATTAGTTGTCATTGCAATTCCAAATTGGGGAAAAACTTAATAAGACACAAGAAATGTAGAAGAAAGCTATAGACAATACTCTAATTCAGGTCCTTATCACTCCTTGTCTGGATTATTACAATAGCTTTCTAATCAAAATGTCAGATTCCAGATTCTCTTCTTTCTAATTCATCTTCTATATTGTAAATCCAAGCATCTCACTCTCTACTCAAGGTATTAGCATTTTCCTATTAATACTAGGTGGTGCAGTGGATATAGTGCCAAGCTTGGAGTCAAGAAGAAATCAAATCTGGCTGCAGACACTAGCTGTGTGACCCTGGACCCTGTTTCCTCTTCTGCAAAATGAACTGGAGAAAAAATGACAAACTACTTCAGTATCTTTGCCAAGAAAACTCCCAAATGGGGTCACAAAGAATCAGACATAATCCCCCTCCAAAAAAAAAAAAAATACAATTGTCTTGACAGTTAAAGTTACTCAGAATCTTCTCTAGTATACTGTCCCAGTTTAATCCATATTAATTTCCTTTACGCATGATACATTCCAGCCTGAATGGCCTATTCTCTATTAGTAACTTAGTATTCCATTTTCTCTTTTAGTATAACCTCTATGCCTGAAATGTTCTCTACTTCTGAGAATCTTTAATTTTCTTCAATGTTCAACTCAGGTATTGATTTCTACTGAAAGCCTTATCTGGTATCCCTAAATGTTGTTCCTTTACTTCTTCAACTTAGTTTGTTTTTATTTATATATTATATCTCCTTAGTACAATTGATGAGGTGAACCTCTAGTTTTTGGAGCTCCCGGTATGGGAACCAAAAATATGATGAGGTTTAGGTTTTGGGGTTTCCTTTAGTAGGGAATCAAATGATAAGCTCTAGATTTAGGGAAACAAAATGCGATTAGGGTTTCTGGTGGTCAGGGAGTTAAATAATGTCTAGTGGCAGGTTTGGGGTTCAGAGAACCAAATGGAGAGGTTTGGCTCCCCTGTACCCCTTAAGATTCAGCACAAGGATAGGGAATTTTGGGGAACCCCCTTCTGGCATAGGGATTCTCTGTAAAGGAATTTATAAATCCGAAAACCTAGACTGATAAAAGAGGTTTATTACAGGGATTGGGAAGTAAGGTTTGAAATCCTGACAGAGGGGCTTTAAGTCTGGTTAGGGAACTAGGTGGGGATAAAAATAGGATAACACTGGAAAAGAATATTATTCCAGTGGGCAGAAGCTTTCTTGGCATAGCATGACATGTTTAGAACCTCTGCAAAGAGAGGATTTTAGATTGGCTCTTTTATAATAGGAGTTTTGGCTACAAGCTGAAGGGGGTTCATGGAAGGAGTCCCAAGTTGGCTCATCTACAAGCTGAGTTTCAGCTTGAGCTGGAATTTGAGTAGAATTGAGTTTCTTTAATTGAATAGGGTTGAAATTCAAACCAACCCCACCTAGATAATAAAATGAAACTGTTTGTCTTGTTTACCTCGGGTGGGGTCCCTCACTGAGGCAGAGTTGAAGGAGATTTTCTCCTTAAAGGATTTTTAGAGTTTTGGGGTCCCTTCTTCACAATCTCCTTTTAAAGAGTGATTGGAATTATTATTATTTTGTTTTGATTTGTCTTTGTTTCCCTAAAGCTTAGCTTAGTGCCTTGAACAGAACCAGATTTAACAAATACTTATTGGATGGGAATGTTTTGTTAGAATAATTGGGAAGACAATTACAGAGAAAAAGAGTTGGTAGTAATAGCTTACTTAAAAGTTAAAAATAAGAATTGTTGATGTTTATTCAGATTGAGTATGGGGTTGTATTTAACAAGTTTGTTTCCTAGAAGAAAGTAATGTTCCTACTATTGATCATCACAGTGGTTATTCCATTCAGAATTGTGTTGCTAAAGCTTTCCTGATAAAGAGGAATTGAAGATCTGTGATCACAGGCTAATCACTTCATTTGCATTTCAAAGAGATAAAAGACTGATTATTGCTCAGAAATCCTGACCATTGTATAGTGATATGCAGAAAAAGAGCAGTTACTTCTAATTAATTAACATTCAAGAACCTTTTGAGAGGTAGACAGATTTAAGTTCCAGTCTCTTAAGAATTTTCTAACAATTAGAATTCTTTAAGTCTAATGGATTGTTTTCTGAGATAGTGGGTTCTCCAACTGTGGAACTCTTCCTCTAGTGGCTGATGATCATTTCCCAGGGATGCTTTTAGAAGGGTTATTTTTCTGATGCTGGTTGTACTAAATAAAAATCTGGTTCTCCCAAATTTATAATTCCATTAGGTCCCTAGTATATTTTTAGAAGGAGATAGAAAAACTGAAGGTTAAAAAAACAAGTCATCCACATGATGGAAAATAGTTTTTATGAAGAAATCTTTAAAATATTGGGTTTGCTTAATCAAAAGAAGACACAAGGAAAACCTGATAACTATATTCAGTGTAGATAATTCACTATATATATAAATTATATAAATATATATAATTAATTATATATATTGCTTCACTACTACTTGCTTCACTTTGCATCATTTCATTTAAATCTGTCTATGATTCCCTGTATTCATTACATTTCTCATTTCTTACATCACAGTAATATTCAATCTATTCATATACCACAATTTGTTTAGCCATTCCCCAGCTGATGGGCATCTACTTTATTTCTGATTCTTTGTTAGTAAGAGAAATTGCTGCTATAAATATTTTGGTGTATATGGGGATCTTTTTTATTTAATCAAAGTATTCTTTGGGATATAAACTCAGTCATGGAATCGCTAAGTCATTGAATATTTATTCTGTAGTTAAGATTGTTTGCCTAATTCTAAATAACTTTCTGAAATGTACTAATTCACAGCTCCACTAACAGGTTGGTATCACAAATATGGCAAAAGAAAGAATTTGCAAACTCAGTTTGTCTCCAAATTAAGAAGGAAAGATTTATCCTGCTGCTTGACAGAAGGCTAAAGTTCCAAAAGTCAAAAGTAAGAAGGTAATTTTATAGGAAAGAGAAATAAAGATTACATTCAAGTTACTGATAGGCTAATTTTGTGGCTTAGAGGTACAATTGAGGAGTCATAAGGGTGGAGCAATTCCCATCATTGAATTCTATGGCTTAAAGGTAGAGCAACTTTCACCATTGAATTCTATGGTTGACTGACTCACAGATTGTTCTCTGACAGCCAGCATTGTTTGCGGCACTCCTATGGCTGGAGAGCCTTAGGGTTTCTCAGGAGTTGCTACATTCTCTCCAGGAACTACATCTTATTATTCCCCCCAAACAATAGAAATCTAAATTCACTTGGGACAAAGGGACAAAGGTCTCATCTTCTGGAGCTGCTTCAGGCTGACAAGGGGTGTAGAGCTGGCCCTGCCCAGAGGGGTTCAGATTGCGGAAGGGGCACTTGATGGTTATAGCAACAGCATTCAAGGGGTGTTGAGTCAGCATTAGGTAGCCGGTGATAGGTTGGGAAGTTCATGGCCGGAGTCTGGAAGATACAAAGCTCACAAATAGTGGGAGAGAAAGTAATTTACTTGGAGAAAGTGAAGTATCCTTAATTAAAAGGGCTATAGCAGCTCCTGCTCTAAGGCAGGAGGACCACCCCAAGGATACTTATTCAAGTGGTTTTGAGAAGTAAGCAAAAGACCTGGGATCAGATCAGAATTGAGTCAAGACCCCCAGGACCTGTTCCCGCCTTTCATCAACATACCGAGTACAAGGTTTTAAGGAGGGCTAAGATGGGGGTAGAGGTCACTTTAGCTCTCAGGGTTTTAAAAGCCTTGGCCTGATCAGGGCCCCAGTCCAAGGGAAGTGTGTCAGGGCTTGAATAGACATCCTGTACCATATGGAACTCCCCATTTAATTTTTTAATGGGGAGGACAGGAGTATCACAGGAGAGACTGACAAGGAACTAAAAGCTCATGCTTAAGAAATTTTTCAATCAGGGATTGTAATCCCTCTCTGGCCTCTGGCTTCATTGGGTACTGGGTGCCTATGAGGGAACACACTGGCATCCCAGAGGTGCACTAAAGCTGGGGGGCATGAGTAACCTCCTTGGTCACAAAGAGAGGAATCTGCGTCCTCCTAGATTTCAGATGGAATATGGGAGAGCTTTGAGAGAAGCACAAAAAGTGCATCTGGAAGTCTGAGAAGGGAAAATTGAGTCCCCAATTTCATCATTAAGTCAAGCCCCAAATAAAGGCCAGGAAAGAAGGAAATGATCAGAAAAGAGTGTTTGAATAATAGGTCAACATACTGACAAGACAGAGGGAAGATCTCAAAACAGTTCCTAAGTTTTCCTTCAATTCTCATCACCCTATGAGAGTACTGGAGTAAGATGAAATACAAGTGCCCCCTCCTCCCCTGTGTCAGTGGATTTACTTGCCACATCCAAAGTTTCTCTGGTTCAGGCGTCATGATGGAAGAAGGGGAAACTTGTCCAAATCTTGGGTACCGTCGCTTCTGGTCCTGAGGAGACCAGAGGACAGGGCATTGGGGAGAGGCCCTTGACCCTATTACAGGGGTCTCCCTTCCAATGCCTTCCTATGTGCACCTCGGGCATGGGCCTGGGGGATTCCTCTAAGGACCTATAGCTCTGGGTGTGGCATCTGAGGCACATGTTCTGAGATACAGCAGCAGTTAAAATTTGAGCCTGGGCTCTGCCTTCTTGTCCTCTGCCGGAGATTGATCCCTATTATTGAAAACTCCAAAGGCTATTTCCTACAGCTGTGTGTGGGGAGTTTGAGGACCGGTGGTTAACCTCTGCAGCTTCTTCTGAATGATCAATACAATGCATGCTGAGGGTAGTGGTCCCCTCTGGAGAAGTGGGGTCTAGGTTGTGTATTTCTTTAGAGCCTACAAGGTGCCCTTACAAGGTGCAGAATTTTCCTAACTGACTTCCCTAAGTTTTTCATAATTAATCTGCTTCTTAATTCCCTTCTTCATGTGTTCAATGAGACAAATTAGAAAATAACTCTCTGACTCTGCTTCCCTCCTAATAATCCCACCAGGGGTTTGTCATTAGGATAGCAATAGTCCCTGTAGTTATCTACCAAGGGAGGAAGAGGACTTAGTCATATCATCTCCAAATTTCTGGGCTAGATCCCCAATTTTCTCTTTTCCCTCTATGGTATAGTACTTCTTTCAATGGGAAGAGTTTAGAATGAGTGGCTGAATCAGGATTCTAAAGGAGAGAAAAAGGGATCCCCCTCTTTGTATGAGACTGAGGAGCAGGGGCTGGGAGGTTTTAGAATCCAGCTTAAGAGATGAAGGTACAGGAGACCCATGGGAAACTGAGTTGAAGAAATATTTTGAATATAAGGTCTGGACCTTGATAAGGAGGTGGTTCTGGAAGGAATTCTTGGGCTTCCTGATCAGGATTTCATGAGGGGGCAAGAGGGATTGTAGAAATTTGCTATGAAAGAATGGGACATAAGAGAAAGTATTCTCTTATTTGGATGTCAGTTCTGGGCAAAAGTTATGTAAATGGCCAATTGCATTGAACCAGATTTAAGTAAATTAGTGGGATATGTCATATTGGGGAAACTGAGTCAGGAGAATTTTATCTCAGCTTATGTCAACAGTCATTTCTCCTAACTTTTCCCATCTCCACCTATGGTTTATGGATATAAAATCCCATAGGGTTGTTGATATCACAGATCCATGTCTGAAAAGTATTCTTTGAAGATCATATTTGGAGTCAGACACAGAATATCTGTTAATAGTTCTTTAAGTTCCAAAATAGCAAGTTCCAATAATAAGAGCCTCAGGTGGGTTCAGCTTTTGGAGATCACATATCTTAGATTGACCATATAATCTTATATTAGTAACAGAAAAAGATTCACCACAGAAAATTCACAACTTATGTTGATTTAGCTAGTGTTTGTTTTAAGTTGATGATTTTAAATTCAACTTTACACAAATGGTTTTGCTTTAAGATGTTGGGATGTATAAATATAAGAATTCTAAATTGTATAAGGAACAGATTTTGTGAAAAAATTGTCTATAGTAAAACATATTCAATTAATCATGTTCTAAGGAACATAAATATAGATTACTGCTCCTAAAATCCAAGTATTTACATGCAATTCTACATGTTTGAACTCCAGATCAAATAACAAACATAAATCCCATTAAGATGACACAAGACATAAATTATTACTCTTCACTAACATAACTGTCCATATTGAAATCCTATTCCTTAAAACCTCACAACTTAATAAATTTTCACCATTGTTTCACTAATTTGCTTGTTTAATTCAGGGATGGGGAACCTTTTTTTTTCCTGCAAGGGCCATTTTGATTTTATAATATCATTTGTGAGTCATACAAAATTATCAACTTATAGAACTCAAGCAATGGTAACTTGTTATACCTAATTTTCAGTTCATCATTTACTGAGGTTGTCTTAAGAAATGATTTTATGGGCCTTATGTGACTTGAGGATTGGATTTTCCCCATCCCTGGTCTAATTATACTCAAATCATTCTGAAAAAGTGGGATATTTCATGAAATGAATCCTTTATAAATGACAAGTTCAAATATTGATTTAACTCTTGCCTAAGCCATGGAATGACAACAAATTCAGCTCAAAACAGTGAGATCTTTTCCACTTACAGATTGTTACAGTAATTTAGCTGCCTTAGTATTATTCTAGCAACTAATAAGTCAGTATTGCAATAGCAAATTTTCATTCTTTGCCTATCTTGATAATAGAAATTGGCTATGAGATGTCCTCTATTTTGACTTTCTAAATTAAGCTACAAGATTTTTATTCTGTCTTTCTACTTAAAACAACTTCCTTACTCCCTCTCAACATGCTTAAACCATCTGAAGATGGACTTTCATTCAAGCCTTTATTTCTCTTTCCTAATCTTTCAAAACCATTACAAAGGCTTGACTGCCTACCTAATACATTTTAAAAAAATATTTTATTTTATTTTATAATAACTTTATATTGACAGAATCCATGCCAGGGTAAATTTTTTTACAACATTATCCCTTGCACTCGCTTCTGTTCCGATTTTTCCCCTCCCTCCCTCCACCCCCTCCCCTAGATGACAAGCAGTCCTATATATGTTAGATATGTTGCAGTATATACCTAATACATTTTTGACAATTTTTTAAAATTAAAAATCATATTCACCATCACTTTCCCCCCGTTTCTCTGTACCTTTTAGAATCTATGGAGACTTAATAATTTACAAATCAAGAGCTTTATTTCTTTCACATCCTCATAAAAGAGAAAATGGCTTTTACAATGTATACACACACACACACACACACACACACACACACATATATATATTTAAAAGTCACTGAAATCCTAAAGTGATTGCATTCAAAGCTATGATGTAAAAGCCCTGATCCCAATCAAAATGTATTAAAAGACAAAAAAGCTTATTTTGTACAGTTTTAAACACAATGCCTTGATGTTTGATATATTCTGGCAGGAAGAAGACAAAAACAGTTCTCAAGATTTAAATTTTAGCTTTGGCATTTAATTTAAAAAGAATCCATCTAATTTTGAAGTAACAAAAAATCTTTTAGCTTTCCCTCATCAATCCTTGCTATCTTTGGACTCCTCTGTCTAGATCTTTATCAGTATAAAGCTCCAAGTTAAAAGCACTACCAAAGTAAAAACAAAAAATAAAAAATTTCCCCAACTCCTTCCTGGGAGTCTCACACTGCTATTTTTTGGTCCTATATTTTGGACATCAAACACTTATCAGAGAAATGATGCAATTTTCCCCCTAATTCAATGGTTTCCCTTTTCATCTAAGGCGCATTAATTTTGTCTGTGCAGAAGCTTTTCACTTTCATGTCTTCAAATTTGCCTCTTTTATCTTTTGAAATTGCTTCTATCCTTTTTTTTTTTTTTTTGATTAAGAATATATCTCTTGTGGGAGGAATATGATTCTAATTTTCTAATAGTATGCTCTTTAGTATTAAGGTCATGAATCCATTTAGATTGCCGAGTATGGTGTAGGGTGCTGGTCTAAGCCTAATTTCTGCTTTCCTAGATAAATTATGTTTTCTGCTTTATTGAACACTGGATCATTTAGTTTGTTGTTTCTTTTTCTTGCCTAGCCCAGGTAATAAGTAGGTACAATGACCCCAGGAAAGTTTCTTAACCTCTGTTTGCCTCAATTTTCTCTTCTGTAAAATGGGGATAATTATAATATCTATCTCCCATGGTTATTGTGAGGGTCAGTTGTAAAGCACTAAGCACAATATAGGCCCAATATAAATGTTAGATTTTTATTTTTTTGTTGATGCTATTTCAATGATTTTTTTTTAGACTCTACTTTTAGTGAATACCAAATGGTTTTAATGATGGCTACTTCATAATATAGTTTGAGATATGGAAGTGCTATTTCTTCATAATCCCTACCTCTTTTTATAATTTCATAATTTCTCTTGATATTCTATTTATTTTTCCAAATAAAATTATTTTTATTTTTTAATCACACTTTATAAAATGACCCTTTGGCAATTTTAGTTGTATAGCATTAAAATGTGAACTAGCCTTGCTGGCATTGCCATTTTTATCATATTATCAGGGCTCAACTATGAATACTGAATATTCTTCTAGTTAAGTTGTTCTTTATTTTTATAAGGCATCTTAGTCAGAATTAATAAATATTTTTTAAGCACCAGTTATGTGCTAGGCATATATATATGACAGTCTTTACTCATAAAGAGTTCACAATATAATAGAGGAAGACAACACACGCATACACACACACACAGACACACACAGACACACACAGACACACACAGACACACACACACACACACACACACACACACACACACACAAAGAAACTGAAAAGGGAAGGAGTGGAAAATCTGGAATGAGCTCTACAAAGCCTCCTGCCATACTCTCTAATTAGAGAAAGGGAAGGGCTCTCCAGCAAGGGTTTCTGAGGAGGTATATGTATTTTGTCACTGAATCTTAGGTTTGTTTATTTGCTGAATTTCTAATTTTTTAAAGCGCATATTCAATTAATTATTCTTTTTTTTCCTCTTTATAAATGTATGTTTGTAGGATATGATTTCCTCCGTGAAAACTGCTTTAGTTGCATCCCAGGAAATATGATGATATTGTATCATCATTATAATTTCCTTTCACATAAATATTAACTGTTTTTATCAGTTGTTCTTTGGTATATTTATTATTTAGGATTTCATTATTAAGTTTCCATATGGGGATGTATCTTGCTTGTGGTCCTTGAACCAATGACTATTTTTATTGCATTATGGTCTGAAAGTATGTATTTATTATTTCTACCTTTTTTTCATTTGTTTGAAAAATCTGTTTTAATACCAAATAATTTTTAAAAATGTGATGTTAAAAATATGTATCTCCTTTTACCATCCTATTTAGAAGATGCCTTAATATTTTTAACTGTAGTTTTTCTAGAAATTTGCTTAATTCTATATTTTCCCTTTTGTTTACTTTTCTGTTAACTATCCAAAACTGAGAGATGACCATTGAAATCTCTTGTCACTATCAAGTAATGCTGTCTATATGTTATTGTAGCTCAGGTAATGTTTCCTTCATTTGAATAATAGGGCATTTGGAGCATCTAAGTTTAATACTGATATTGGTTTGTTACCTCATGGTACTTTTCAGAATAATTTAGTTCCTTTGTTTATTCTTATTTTATTTTTTGAATGTTTGTTTTTGCTTTGTCAGCTTGATTGCAACTTTTGCTTTTTTGGATTTACCTGATGGAAAGTATTTTTTCCTCCAGTTCCTTAGTTTTATTCTGTTTATGTCTTTGTTTTTAAAATATGTTTCTCATAAGCAATAGACTGTGAAATTTTTATTTCTTACCAATCTATTATTCTATTTCATTTCATTGAATTGTTTAATCTATTCACATTTAAAGATTAAAAAAAAAGATTACCCCCCCTTTATTGTAAATATAGCACTATGTCTCTTCAGATACTTTTAAGTTTTTCTACTTGCCTTCAGCTGAAAAAAAATAGGGGTTCCTTAATATATTATGAAAGGTGAAGTCATGTGGGATGGCTTAGTTCACAAAAAGATCTGTACAAGCATTGCCTTCATAGGAATTAACCTTAAGATAAAGGAACCTGGCTAGACAAGGACAGCATCAAAATCAATGACAATAACAGATAAGAAGAGATCTCTCATCATTGGCAATGTTTTGAGTCCAAAATTAGTGACTTGTCCTACCAAGATGGAAAAGGTAGAAGCTAAGGAATTTGCAGTCAAACTGGGTTAAATATGTATGTTTTGTTTTTTCTTTCATAAAAGTAAAAACAAACAAAAACCCCTCTCTGCACCACTTCTAGATGATGTGTTCTGTGGTTCAGTCCATAATGCCTCAGGCTGGCTTCTCCATTATCATTACTATTTAACTTTCATTTTCATCCCTGTCTCTTTAAGTACACTTACACTATTAAAGATCTCTTTGTTGTTAACTTTATTGCTGTTGCTGTCTTTGGCTAGTTAGCCTCTTTTCTGTTGTCTGAGATGTTTGCAAAGCAAATAATATCTTTTCTATTTGCCTTCATTGAAAAAAAATAGGGGTTCCTTAATGATGTTTTGGGTGCCTTTTTGTTATTTATTATTATTGAACATTCATCTTTTAAAATTTATGGTTAAGCTCCAATTTGAAGGGTAGAACACCTTGAATCTTAAGCTCCTTTGCTCTTTGGAACATATTCCACTTCCTTTGACATTTTCAAGTATTATTCAAATTTCCTTTCCTTTGTATTTGAAAGCCTTTTCCAGTTCCTTGCAGAATTTGTTTTTTCTTCATGGAATTGTTAATTCAACCAATATGTGTCTTGGAGTTCCAACCTTGGGTTTCTTTTTTTCTATAGGCAATCTATGGATTCTTTCAATTGGTACTTGTTTTCTGTGTTTAGAATTTCTAGGTAATTTTCTTTACATTTTCTTGTATTGTGAGGTTTAGGTTTTTTGATTTATGTTTTTCTAGTGAATCTTAGGTTGTCATTAAGATCAAACTGCTTTGTATAGACAGTATATTTTCCTTTAATGTTATTGCCTTTTGCTTCTCTTCTTCTAAACTGCTTTTCATTCCTGTGTATTTGAATTCCCAATCATTTGTCTTCTAATTTGTTTCTTGGTGAGTCTTACCATTGTGGATTCATGTTTTTTAATTCAAATTTAATTCTGCTCTACAGGTCATATATTCTGCTATCATAATTTTCATTTTTTCTTTTAATTCATATACAACAATATATTGTGGTTTCATGTTCCCCTCAAGTTCCACAGGGTCCTCATCAAATGTTGAATTATTTTCCTTTGTTTTACAATATTTATTCAGAGATGCCTGAACTCATTAATTATTTCTGGAGACCATACATTCTTCTGCTGCTAATAAGATAGTGATAAGTAAGGTTGAGGGAGGAGGAGACAGTGTAGTTAAGTTGTGAGCTTTATTACAAGTCCAGATATGTGTCATGTCCCATTTCCTCAGGTCCTCTACAATCCTTCCATGATATTAGAAAATTTCTGCAGTTTTGAGTTGGAACTCTATGGCATTAGAAAGAGATGGGGGAAAGAGAACTGGAGGTGAGGCTGAATTTTTTTTGTAAATTGGTGGATTGAGGTATTGCTGGGAGCCTTGTGAGTGATGGGAAACATTATGGGACTCATGGGATTTTAATCTTTTTTGTTTGTGGTGACCTAGGCTGTGAAAATAATTGGAATTGCTTTATCTCTGGCATATAATTCACATTTTGGAGAATTTTAAGAGGTCATAGGGTTTAGAGAAAATCTCTTCTTCTGTCGTGTGAGTTATATGACCTAGAAGTCATGTACTGCCTTTTATACTTAACATAAAACTTTGTTTGTATAAATGCTTTCCAAAGATCCTAAAAGTCTTTGGGGAAAAAAAAATGAAAGTCTGCCAATTGACTTGTACAATGACTTCTCAGAATTCAATGAGAATTTCAATTGAAACACATCTATTGTGTGTTTGTCTCTGTACTAAAAATCAGTAATACAAAAGTAAATGCCGTACTTATCCTCATGATGCTTGCTTTCTACTGAGTAGAATACTGAATTTTTCCCTTTTTAAAATTCTCTCTTAGTTCTCCCCTCCATCCAAGCATCAAGCACAGTGCTTTGCAGATGGTACAAGATGATGAATAAATGCATTTTTGGATTGAATTTAGTTTCTTATGAAAGTTTTGATACCTATATGTATCCCCAGCTTGGTTACCAGGGAGAATCAGAATGCTAGAAGTAACCATGGCAACTCAGAGTTTTACCCAGAGTTCGTAAGACTTATATCAGTGACCTTGGTGTTCAGGATGCAGGAAAGCAATATGAAGAAAATCTGTGTTTACTTGGTCAAGCCAAAGAATAGGGGACTGGGAGTCTGAATCATCTACATTGGATAAAAGTGAATAGCAGGTATTCCTTGGCTTCCTAACCTGCTCTCCTACACCCCTCCCACCTTCAATTTGTTAAAGGGAGCTTAGCTCACAGTCCTTCTCTCTTTCTCAAACAATAATTATTTTCTATTTCTGTTCTGCTTGGGGTGTGGGAGCCAGAGGAGGGAGAGGGAAGAAAAGAGAGAAGGAGGAGAGAGAAGAAGAGAGAGAGGGAGAGAGAAAGAGAAGCAGGGAGGAGGGAGGGGGAGAGAGAGGATGAATCATCAATCATGAAGCAAATGTTAGCCATAGAAAGACATTCCTCATGTGGGATAAGAATTGAAGAAAAGTGACTGCAGCTATGGACTGGCACTGATGTTTTGTTTTTCATTTTAATAGTATTTTATTTTTCCAATTATTTGTAAGAGATAATTTTCAACATTCATTTTTGTAAGATTCTGAGTTCCAAATTTTTTTCCCTGCCTGCCTTACCTCCCCCCTCCCCAAGGCAGCAAGCAATCTGTGACAGGTTATACATGTACAATCATTTTTAACATATTTTCACATTAGCCATGCTGGGAAAGAAAAATAAGAACAAAAGGGAAAATTCACAAAAAGAAAAAAATGAAAATAGGATGCTTCCATCCACATTCAATCTCCATAATTCTTTCTCTGAAAGCTAATAGCAATTTCCATCCCAAGACTTGGAATTGTCTTGGATCACTGTATTGCTGAGAAGAACTAAGTCTATCATAGTTGATCATAAAATCTTGCATTATTGTGGCATTGATGTTGATTTTTATTTATATATAAAATGTTTTGCCATCTTCTATAATCAAAATATTTCTTTCCTTCCTTCCTTCCTTCCTTCCTTTCTTCTTTCCGTTCTTCCTTCCTTCTTGTCAGCCATTTGCTGTTTGGTTCTCCTATAGGTAAGCCAATCAATTTAACTGTAATAAATATTTTGTATATATCATCTTTCTTCAATTTGAGTTTTCATTCCTTACTTAAACCACTAAAGGAACTACTGATTTTCTTTATCTTGGATAGATTTTTGGAATTATTTGCAAGCTACACACCAGAAGGAAACCAAGAGGCTTCATTGAAAAGAGAAACTGAAATAGGTCAGAAGTGGACAGCAAGTTATTATTAAAAATGTATAACACTTTTAGAATGTGTTAACTTTGGATCAAGAAAATGTACAAAACATAGTATCTAGTCTTTAACAGCTAGCATTTTAATGGAGTATGTCATCTATCTTGTTATATAGGGCTGCACAAACTGCCTGTCTTTTCAGTTGAGCCTTTTTCCAGATTTTCTCATATTTTTTCCCTTCCTTTTCTTTCTCCCATTTTGAGCATTATTTTTTCTGAAGTGCCTTCCTTGATTTGTTTTTATGCCCTTGTTAGAGCAGAGACTGAAGCCTAATTTATTTATGTATGCACAAATGGCTGAGGCTTGAGGTCTATAAATTGGAGACTGAAGGTTTCTAAATTATGTTTTCAAAATACAGTTCTTCCATAAAGCAAGCCTTGAACAGGGTTATTATTCCTATTTAGCCTTGTACTTTTCAAAACCTTAATCATCTGCTTCTCTAAGTAACCTTGTGAAAAAGGTAAGGAAGATAAGATATTGACCATTTTACAGATGATATACTGACTAATATGAAGTGAAGTGGCTTGTCTCAAGATAAGCAATGAATTTGTAATGAAGCTAGAACAAGAATCTTCTGATTCCTAATTTAGTGTTCCTTCTTTTGCAGCAGTGGTTCCCAATTTTTTTGGGTGTGAGGATTACTTTTAATATATCTTTAATAAAATTATTTTATAAATAAAATTTTCCTACTATCCCATGGCTAATAACTAGCTAGGTAGCACAATGGATAGAGTGCTGGATGTGGAGTCAGAAAACTTGAGTTTAAATCCAGTCTCAGAATTTACTAGCAGTGTGACCTATGTCTGCTTCAATTTTTTCCTCCATAAAATGGGGTTAGTAATAGCACTTACTCCCCAAGGTTGTTATGTTTGTATGTATATATATATATATATATATATATATACCCACTCACAAATATATACTTATATATTTTCTATTTTTGTTGAGATGCAGTATTGAAAGGGTAAATAAAATATGTTCATAGTTTGCTTCAAAAAAATCAAGGAGAAATAATTTTGTCTTTCTTATTATTATTTCTTGAAATTATTTGCAAGCTAAACATCAAAAGGAAACCAGTATGTTTACAGTCTCATGAAAGCAGCATGCAAAATAACACAAAGGGTTATAACCTACTCAGAAGTATTTTAGTAGAGTAGTAAAGGTCCAAGGGGTACACATATCAAGACAAAGTTGAGAAAAAGCATTTATACTTTTCCCCAAATGAATGGGGACTGACCATGGATGTATGAAAATCCACTGTCTAAAAAATAAGAAATAGCCTAGAGAAAGAGCAAGAACACATCCTCCTCCTCTCCACATCCACAAAGTTTAATGTTTGTATTTTTTGAATGTATTTATGTATGTATTTAATGTTTGTAAATGAGAACCAAAAGGTGAGGCTACATCTCACCAGGTATATTCAGACCAGGATAAAAAAGTTTACTCTATTTCAATTGATAAATGACGGACAAAAGCAGCTACACCCAAAGAAAGAACACTGGGAAACGAATGTGAACTATCTGCATTTTTGTTTTTCTTCCCGGGTTATTTATACCTTCTGAATCCAATTCTCCCTATGCAACAAGAGAACTGTTCGGTTCTGCAAACATATATTGTATCTAGGATATACTGCAACATATCCAACATATAAAGGACTGCTTGCCATCTAGGGGAGGGGGTGGAGGGAGAGAGGGAAAAAAAAAATTGGAACAGAAATGAGTGTCAATATAAAGTAATTATTAAATAAAAATTAAAAAAAAAAGTTTACTCTATACTGTGATCAGGTGTCTATAGAGAACTTTAGATGGCTCAGTGGAAAATGTGATAGTTTTGGAATCACAGGGTCTCTGTTCACATTTTCCCATTTAGAGCAGGCAAAAAATCTAAGAAGTTTCCTAGGGGAGTTGACGGGTACAAACCAAGGATCAAAGACATTAAGTAATTTGACTAAAGTCTTTCAGGTGACTCCATGAGAGTTCTGTATTTACTTCTTGGGAAACTCAGTCAAAGCTGAACAAAACAATGTATTTGACTGTATAGGGTGACTTTAAGTGTTATGACAATAAGTGGAGTATACTATGTGGGTCATTGAAAATATAACCTTACAATGTATTTATACTTAAGATTAATAGATTAGTAGGGGAGAAGTACAGTGAGTAGAGAGCTTTAAAAGTTAATATGACATGGATTTAAATACCAACTCTCATCCATGTTGTCTGTGAGACCCTGAACAAGTTCCTTAACTTCTCACTTCCCCAGATGGCTCTTTAATACTACAGAGTTTCAGAACAGTTGAGGACATGGATTGGTAGGAAGAGTTTCATTACTGGGAGTTCCCTAGCCTATGAAATGAAACTATCAGTCAATCAATGAATAAAACCTTTAAATATTTATCATCATATTATAATAATTTTATATTATATATTGTAATGTATTACAAAAATATTGCAATTATTTATATGTTAATACAATATAATTATATTATAATCACATAATAATAATAATAGCTAACATGTACATAGTACCTACGGTATTCCAGGCACTGTGTTAAGTGCTTTAAGTACCTACTATGTGCCTGCCACTGGGTTTGGTACTGTGAATCCAAGTACAAAGAAACAATTTTTACTGCCAATGAACTTATAGTTTAATTTATGCCAACATTCAAAGTAAATATAGAGTAAAATAGAGTTAAAAATAATTTCTCTATGTTGGTACATTGCCTAGTAACATGGATATCCATGGACAATGTATATGAGTAGAATACCATGTTGGATTTTTCTAGAACTAGTTCTGTGGTGCAAAGTAGACTTTGGACATCCCATTTGATGATATACAAATTCTTTAAAGGTGAAATGGTCCTGTATTGAACAATACAGACTAGGAGTTTAAAGATATTTACATGAAAGTGGTAGTAACCAGCAGAAAACATATAAAGTCAGAATTTCTTTCAAAAGTAGATTTTTGGATCTGATAGCTTCAATTTACTTTCTGGTTTAGGAATTGGAGTTTTCTTATACTAAAAGAGACATTCATGAAATCTGTCAACAAATAGCACAATTCATTCTTTCAAAAGTAGAGAATATTGAATTTTCGAAGGTAATTACTCTGGTTTGGCATATTCATCCCCTTAAGAAACTGTCGTGCCTTAGGAGCTAATCTAAAATGTGAAATATTAAATAAATCTACATAAAAACATGTTATTTTTAACTGGTTTCATATGAATCACAGTTAAAGAGAAAGCCCCCACAAATTCTGTTTGCTTTTTTAGTCTCAAAAGTAACCGAAAACAGAGGCTTTCCTTTGATACAAAATCAGCAAATTTCTTGCATCAAAGTGTATGGATGGGTGATGAATCATAGATTGTAGATTTTGATCCATAATGAACTTCAGAGGCCATTCTGCCCAACCTTCTCATTGAGAAACCAAGAAAACCGAGGCCCACTTGGGAAATAAGTCCAAATGTCTTGTCCAGGATCACACAAGTAGCAAAGCTGGGATTTGAATTCAGGTTCTCTAATTTCAAATTCAGCTCTCATTGGCAACAAGCATTTATTAATTGTTTACTAGGTGCTGAATACTGTGATAGAGATAGAAGTCCAGAGAACACTGGTACTTTATAAGGACTGGAAGAGACAGAGAATATTTTCAATTCAGGGGAATTTAGTAAACAAGCTATGGCTTTCATAGATTTACTATGAAATCAGACACATGAGGATGACTAAATGCTAACTTATTAAACTCTAAATTTAGTGGTGAATTGACAAGTATAATTATTGCCTTCATTTCTCCATCTTAAAAATGGGAATTATTGCTCTGTACCATGTCCCATCTATCCATCCACCAGGTTCCTTGGCCGATCCTGGCATGTTTCCATTTTTGCTACCACTCTGCATGTATTATCACTCTCATCTCACCATAGTTTGCCTCTTGTTCTGGAAATAGCAATCAAATCACAACTGCCATTGCTACTGGAGAAGGTGTGCCAGTTGATTGACTTTTAAATCACTTGCCATCTCTGTGACTTAGACCAAAGCTTTAAAAGGTGCCATTTATTTTACCCCTTATGCAAATTTCTTGTAGCACATTGAATAGAATGCTAGGAAAATTGCTTTAGACATTATCTGCGTGACCCCAGGACAGTTCACTTATTAATAGATCCGACCATCATTCTCCATTTTTTGTCTTCCCCATTAGAATACATGCTTTTTCAGAATAAGAACTGTCTCACTTTGTATTTGTGTACCTAGTATTTGGAGCACAGTAGATAATAAATTTATAATTCTTCCTTCTTCTACCTTGCTCTGTGCAATATGTAAATTGTTTTATACCAACCAAGTACTAAGAAGGACTGGACTTGTGATTTTATTGGTGAGGAACTTTTCTCAGGTTGGCACTCTCTTTACATCTGAAAGTTATATGACTAGCCCAGGACCACACAGCCAACATGTGTCAGAGGGAGAATTCGATTCAGCTTTCCATTCCACATCTCCTCCCATCATGGATGAAAACAGAAATTAATTGCATGTAATTTTAGAGGATACATCCTTAAAAAAAATTTAGTAAATGATATGAGGTACACACATAGAATAAAAAAGCAATAGTAATTAATTGCTATATTATCAAAGAAAACCCAGCTATCTGGATTATATGTATAAAGTCCATATCCAGATCTAGATGACATAATGCAAAATGACAAAGGAAGCAAGACTAAGTGGACCATCAGACTTTGACTACACCTAAGTATTTAATGAACCCTTTTATAAATTACTGGTGGAGTAAAGTTGTTGCTGATGGTTGCATGCATAAGTTTACTTTTCATTGTAGATTTAATTAAGCCCAGTGCAATAGCCACAGTTCCAACCAAGAAATATTATTGGAATGGGCTAAAATAGCCTTAGGCTAAAGAACTAGTCTAAGTTCCAAACTGACCTCATTACTTAATTATTTAAAATTACTTTAAAATTAATTATTTAAAATTATAATTACTTAAAATAAATGAATACCTACTTTAGATTTTTCTCTGAATTTATGTTGTTTATCCTTCATTCTCAAAGAGGATCATAACATCAGGATGAGATAGTCCCAAATGCAATGGGAGACTTTCGGAGATCTTGGTCTGATGGAAGAAATGACCATTAAGTAATTAAAACTAGGTAGGAAATTAGATGAAGAAAAGGAGGAAGTGAATTTATATAGCTTGAAGATTTCAAAATGCTTTATACATATAATTTTGATTATATATATGATTTGATATCATTTGGTACTCAAAAAATCTTGAAGAATAGATAATTATACTTATTTTACAGATTAGAAAACAGAGGCATACAAAAGTTAAATGACAAGCCAAATTTGACTCAAATTCTTTCCCATTTCATGTTCAGCACTCCACCCACAGTACCACCTAATTTAACCTTTCTTACCTTGGTAACCTTACTTGCAAAATGGATATAAAAATAGCATTTACTTCACATAATTTGAAATCAAATGAGATAAAATATAATGCATGCTTTATAAACTTTAAAGTACTATATACAAATATTAGCTATTATATTTATCATTCTTTATTGTATTACAGGAAAAAAAAGGAAACAAATATTAAATGTCAACTATGCACTAAATACCTTACAAATATCTCATTTGATCTTTACAACTGCCTTGGAAAGTAGTTTCTATTATTACACTCTTTCTATTATTATACCCTTGTTTGAGGAAACTGAGGCAGATAGAAATTAAATGAATTTCCCAAGGTCACAAAACTAGTAAATGTTAGAGGTCACATTTGAACTCAGGTCTTCCTCATCCTAGACTGAGAGCTCCATTCATTATATCCCCCAACTGCCTACCATTTTCTTACCTTTAACTACTATTATTAGTTTGACTCTTCTCCAGTGAATGAATACTTACCTTGTTTCATTTTTTTCTTTTTGCCATCAAAAGAAGTGCTATTTTGAGTGTTTTTCTGTATAATGATACTTTCCTTCTCTCTTTGACCTTTCTAGAGGTATATGCCTAGTGGCAGGATAATGAAGTGAAAAGTTATGATCATTTTAATACTTTTAAAAATTTTATGTGTTTTGAAATGTTTAAAAATGTTTCAAAAATATGAATGTTTTGTATCTTTTTAAAGAATCATTTAAAAATTTAATTTTTCAAAGAACAAAAATCAAATGTCTTTTGTTTCTTTTCTCTTCTTGAAAAAAAAAGACAAATATTAACAAATCCTTACTGAAAATAGGCATAATCAAATAAAGCTTACTAAATTGGTCATTTTTGAATAGTTTAGATCTAATTTTTTTACCTTGAGTTCATCATCTATCTTTTAGGAGAAGGATAATATTTTAAGGTTCTTTGAAATTTTGGTTAGTCATTGTGTTTATCAAAGTTCTTGTCTTTCGAAATTATTTGTCTATATAATGTCATAATTATTATATAAATTGTTCTTTGTCTGATTTTTTCACTCTGCTATCTTCATACAAGTCTTCCTAGGTATTTCTGAAAAGATCCCTCTTACCATTTCTTACGATAGCATTCCATTATACTCATAAACTATAATTTGTTTAGCCATTTCCCAGTTGATGGGCATCTCCTTAGTTCCTAGTTCTTTGTCATCACAAAAAGAGCACTATGAATATGGATCTTTTCTTCTTTCTTTGATCTCTTTGGGGTTAATAGTTTTAGTATTTTTGTTGATTTAGGATGCACATTTTAATAACTTTTGGGTTATGGTTTCAAATTACTTTTCAAAATAGATTATTTCAAAGCTCCATCACCAGTATATTGATTTGACTCTTTTCCTTCACTCCCTTCAACATTTCTCATTTTAATAATTGTTTTAATTAGGATTTCTCTAATTATTACTGATATGGAATTTAGATCTTTCTGATTCTAATCCCAATACTATTTCACCATGGTACCCCTCAAAAGTTCTTTTCTGTTTGGAATGAACTTTCAACATCACAATGAATTAACAAAATCTTAACCACTAAAATGTCTTCTACTATTAGAAAGGCTCTTTTATAAACTGGATGGGGCACTTTAGGCAAAGCAGATGTCATCAACTCTAAGTCTGTGAAAGATTCAAACTTGCTTTTGTTTGAGCCAGATGTACTAACTACATAGCTAAAATTCCTTAATCACAGGCTTGGATTTTATAGATGACTTTTATGGATTGCTTCCTTAGGGCCACTATAATTAGTACTGAATAAAAAAATTCAAGACTCTAGGTGTTTTTCCAATATAAATGCCAAGTATAACTTAAGAAAGCAGGGAGCTGTGGAAGGAAGCATCATTACCTCATAATATTATGTTCCTTCCTTATTAATGACAGCCCCAAAAGTAAACCAATTAAATATTGCCTCATAGCAAAAGGTAGAAAGGCTTATCTTTCTTTGGGGACTAATGTTAGATAAAATTCTTTTTTTGATATTCTCCTTTAATTGGGAGAGTTAGCATGGGATTGTGTAAAACATAGTAGATAGAATCAGGAGAATTCTGTTCTATTCCCAACTCCTTTACTAATGAATGCACTTTGTCATCTTGGGAACTCACAACTTTTCTGGGTCCCTCATGAGTGTTAAGGCTCATGAAGCTCTCTCTCTTCCTGGAATTATTTAAAATATATACTGTATTTACTTAACTATGTACATATTACCTCTCCTCTCTTCATGATCTTCCTTTTCCACTCCCAGGAGAATTATATTCCTAGAGGGAAGGAATTATTTTCATTTTTGTTATTGTATTCCCAAAATCCAGAACTACTTTCTGGTACATAACAAGTACTTATATAATGATTAGTGAACATTTCATTGCATTATTAATGAAGATGTGAATTGGTCCATCCATTCTGGAAAGCAATTTGAAACTATGCCCCAAATTACAAACTATGCTCCAGTTACAAAACTGTATATATCATTTAACCCAGAGATGCCACTAATAACCCTATTACTTCAGAGATCAAAGAAAGAGAATCAGTATGTAGAAAAATACTTAAAGCATGTCTTTTTGCAGTGGCAAAGAACTGGAAACCTAGTGTGGCATCCTTCAATTGGTATTGGGCTGAACAAATTATGGTATATGATATATAAATACAGTACTACTACACTGATGATGGAGAAAACTTGGAAGACTTATAGGAAGTGAGCAGAACTAATAAGACAATTTATATAGCAGGATTATAAAAAGACAAATAACTGGGGAAAATTTAAGAACTTTGATCAACACCATGAATAACCACATTTCTGGGGGATTGATAATGAAACATGCACTCTGCTCCTGGGAGGGATTTGAGATTCTCAAGATTTAGAATGAGTCATATTGTTTTGCTTGACCATACACATTTGTCAAAGATTTTGTTTTTGTTTTTTTCCTTTTTTTTTCTAGTGAGAGTGGTAGGTGGAAAGGAAAAAAAAAAAAGCAAGTGCTTGTCAATGCAAAAAATAAAATTTAAAAGATAAATAAAAATAAATGCCCACTGAAGTGAATGGAGTTGAATAATCTTAGAGCTTTGGATCCCAATATTGTACTAGTGTTATTTTTAGCAGATACAATACCAGCAGCGGAACATATTGTACCCTGTTGACTTAGATAAATGTAAACATTTAATTTTACTGTATTTACTCATAACATAAGACACCTATAATCCTCATGATTTCATCAGTTTTTTTACTCCTTCCAGTGATGCAAAGTCACAATTCTTCTGTGATTTATTAGGTGGTTTTTAAGAGTTGCATGAGCAAAAAATTGTTCAGCTTTTGAGATTTCCCCAACTTAGCTGATTCTTGGACTTGAGACATGTATTCTACCATCACTCCCATGTTGGAAGCCTTTCTAGCTTGGTGGAGACTATCCAAGTCCTACTTGTACTTGTACAAGTACTACTCCCACATAGGTCTTTAAGAATTCAGGGTCATATTCCTAATCATGTGAAAAAATGCTCTAAATCACTCTTTATTAGAGAAATGCAAATTAAGACAACTCTGAGATACCACTACACACCTGTCAGATTGGCTAGAATGACAGGGAAAGATAATGCTGAATGTTGGAGGGGATGCGGGAAAACTGGAACACTAATACATTGTTGGTGGAGTTGTAAACTGATTAAACCATTCTAGAGGGCAATTTGGAATTATGCCCAAAGAGCTATTAAACTGTGCATACCCTTTGACCCAGCAATATTTCTACTGGGCTTATATCACAAAGAGATCTTAAAGGAGGGAAAAGGACAATGCATACAACAAGATTATGTTATGAACAACTGTGATAGATATGTTTATTTTCAACAGTGAGGTGATTCAAGCCCATTCCAATGGATTTGTGATGGAAAGAGTCATCTGCATATGGAGATAGAACTATGGAGACTGAATGTGGATCAAAATAGAGTATTTTCACTTTTTTTTTCTCATTTTTTTTCACTTTTGATCTGAGTTTCTTACACAGCACGATGAATAAGGAAATATATTTAGAAGAACTGCACATGTTTAATCTATATTAGATTTCTTACTGTCTTGGGGAGGGGAGTGGGAGAGAAGGAAAAAAATTTGGAATACAAGGTTTTACAAAGGTAAATGTTGAAAAATATCTGCATATGTTTGGAAAAATAAAATAATATTAAAAAAAAAGAATTCAGGGTCATTGCCACACCAAGACGAGACATCAAAATAGGACTTTAGTAAATATTACCATTGTTATAAGTAAATAAATCATCCAAACACTTGCCTTATTATTGTTTTGAGGTAGTGTGTGTGTGTGAATTAAAGATTTTTATTAATGTAGACAATTCTTAATATAGAAATTCTTTCCATCAATGAAAATCAATGACTCATCTATAATTTAGAATCTTAGGCTAAGTGACTTGCCCCTAGTCACACAGATGATATATTAATAGGAGGCATGACATGAATCTCTCTCTTTTTCCAAGGCTAATCTTGTAGTTATTATTCCATGATTCTTCTCCCATCTTATTGTGTAACAGGAAATAGTAGAAGAATGAACTTCATGGTGACCAGTTATTACATTCTCTTCTCTTCTAATAATTCTCATTAAGCAATAATTTTAAAATGTTTTAGGAATGGAAGGTATCGTTTTTGGAAAAGAAAGGTATTAAAATCCCAATATAGCTATATTTAGATTTTTTAGATGCTCCCCCTTTCCTCTTTAGCAGAACTGTTTATGCTTGACTTTTCAAAATTTTATTCTTGTGAGTTCTCTATCCCTTATTTTTGTCTCTGTCCCTTTTAGACTGAATTCCCCAGCACAACTGGGGAATTTGCTCAGGAGAACTCTCAAATGAACTCTCTAATGAGCTATTGCAAAAATCAGAGTCCCTACTGCCTCTTTTTGTTTCTCTGTTCTCCTAATAGAATAGTTACTCACCTCCAAGAAGAGTTTATACTTCATCAACAAGATCCTTTTTGGTCAGAATTAATTTTTTTAAATTTCCATATTAATTATATTAGATTATATTTTTAAAGCACTTTGCAAATCTTAAAATACTTTATAAGTGCTAGTTATCATTAGTTTTATTATTGATTTTTCTACTCTTTTGAAGAATGAAATTACTAGTCAAGTCACAAATGCCAAATCTTCCATGATCTTGCCAGAAAGAGGTTAAATGAGTGTCTGCATAATTGAATTTATTTATCTCACCAACCTTAATCCAATCACCAGATCCCTTTCTCTGGTCACATTATGTCATTATGTATCTTTGGAAGACTCTCTAAGTATCTCCTTTTCAAATCTCTGTTATTCAATGTCCATTAGATATGGCACATTCATCAGGAAAACTTTTCTTCCCTCCCCAGCCCCCCCCCCCCAAAAAAAAAAAAAAAAAAAGAGAAAAATTTCCTTACAAATTTCTTATAGTAGATCACTTCGGCTCTCTTCTGTTCCTATAACAATCCACCTTGCAGTATACCTATTTTGTAGTGTACATGTGAAATCCCCACTAGACTGTATGTTCTTTGAGAACAGGAAATATTCATTTAAAAAAAAAAATCCCTAGTACCTTTCCTAATGGTTCTTCCATAGCAACCATTTAATAAGTGCTTGTTGAATTGAATTGAAATTAATTGGACTGAATAAAAGTGGTAGTGTATTTATTATCTTCTGAATACATGGTTCTCTTTTACTTCTCTGTACTCTTTGCTCATGGTCTTAACTCTATCTGGAATATCCTCTATTTTCTCAACTGCTAATCCAATTCCTCCTCATCTTTCCAAATCCAGGTCACTTCCCTCTTCTTATTCCCTGTGGAATAACCATTATGGCACACAATAAATACTTGGAGGCTATTAGGGATGGTGATTCAGAATGCTGAATTTGGAGTCAGGAAGACCTGAGTTCAAATTTTTGTCTCATTAGCTAGTTATGTGATCTTGAGCAAATCAATTTACTTCATCAACAAAATGGAGAGAACAATGCCTACCTCATGGAGTTATTGTGAGAATTAACATATATACAAAGTTTTGTAAACATTAAAAATGCAATATAAATGTTAGCTATTATTATTATTATGGTAGAATCTAAATTAGAAGGTCATTTTTTTAAACCTTCAATTGAGCAGAAAAAAAAAAATCATCTTTAAATTCTGTGCTAATTTGTGTTTCTAATCCTCAATTTCAGTAGGGTTATTCACATGAAAATTGGACACAAATTTGGTTTTACCCTATCATAATCTGGTTTACTTAATATAATTAATATCACTAATCAAACAAACAAAAAACCCCCACAACAATTTCAATTTGAGATTTGTAATCAGAATGAGTGAGTTCAAATCCCTGCTTTACTACTAAACTACCTATATGATTTTAGGCAAATCATTTGGCCTGTTAGGTCTCAGTACCCTTACCTATAAAATAATAGGGGTGCATTAGATAATTTCTAAGATCCCTTCTACTTCTCTTAGGAAATAAAGAGGAAAAGTGGTGTAGTGAAGGGGAAAAAAAGAAAAAGATCTGGATTTATATATGTGTGAGTGTGTCTTCTTATAATCTGCCAATCTGCCTCTCCTATTTCTCCCTCTTATGTCAACTTCATTTAGAGCAAAGATGCCTGGGAGAGAAACAGATAAAGATACAAAAGGGACTGCATCAAAGTAAAGAGTTAGGTACAAGATAGAATGCTACTACAGGTATAGGGCTGGATATGGGTCTCTTGACTGGTAAAGGAGACTTTGCATGATGAAGGAGGCTGGGGTTGTCAAAAGTATGGGGCTCAAGTAAGTAAGCTTCCTATAATTCTGGAGTGGAAGGAGATGAAGGCGTATTCACCATGGAAGAAGAGACTGAGAGATATTTTGGCTTCTGATAAAACAAGCTGTTTCTGCAGAGTCATTGCCACCACCCTCTGGGCCACTGGGATTTCCCATGCTCTTTGTTGGCAAGTCCAATCTTCTTTTGTGGTTTCCTTAATGGTTTCCCTTTAAACCACTTATTACTAGGAAAACATCTTTTTTTTTTTTTTTTTTTAAAGTGGAGGGGAAAGGGGGAAAAAAAGGCATATAAATCTTAGTTGTGCTCTACATTTTACAAAGCACTTACATGTATGTATGTGTGTGTGTGTGTAGTTTATTTGATCTTTGTAATAACCTTGTGAGGTCAGTAATAGCAGACACTATTTTCCTCATTTTGAATATGGAGAAACTGAGGTTCAGAGAATTTAAGACATATCCTCAAGGTCATGTAGCTAATAAGTGACAGAACCAGAAACCCAAACGCCCAAAATTTAAATCAAGAGATGTTTCCACTATGCAATATTGACTTTTTTAGTCATGGGATTTAGAACTAAAAATGACCTTAAAAGATCAGCCAATTCAACTTCTTCATTTTACAGATGGAGAAACTGAGATCTAGAGATATTTTAACAGATAGTTTGAGGATCAAATGAAATAGATCCATATAAAGACAATCAATTAAGTGCCTATTCTTATTATTAAGTGGCTATATGTGCCAGTCTATGCTAAGGAATAAAAAAAAGACAATCTGTACCTTACAGGAGCTTATAATTTAATGGGGGGAAACAACATGCAAACTAATATATTCAAAGGAAGTTATATACACGAAATAATTAACAGAGGGAAGGCACTGGAATTTAGAGGAATTAGGAAAGGCCTCTTGTAAAAGAAGGGATTTTAGTTGGGCCATCCACTTTATTATCTATACATTTTATTCTGGAATAGATAAAGGCAACTAGGTGGGACAGTAGATAGGATCCCAGATCTGGAAGAATTGAGTTTCAATCCTGCTTCATATACCAGGAGTATGAACCTGAGAAAGTAAACACTCCATCTCTTGGTTCCATGCATTTCCATTGGCTGTTCCCCAGCCTGGAATGCTCTCTCTCTCTTCATCTTGTCTCCTGGCTTCATTGAGATCATTCAAGTTTCAGCTAAAGTCCCACCTGTTGCAAGAAAATATTCTCAGTCTTACTTAATCTTAGCAACACTCCTCTGAGACTACCCACAATTACACAATATAACTTTTGTTTGTACATAGTTTTTTTTCTGCTTGTCTCCACCATCAGATTGTGAGCTTTGTGAGTGCTTGTTTTTGCCTTTATTTGTATTTCTAGCACTTAGTTCAGTGCTTGGCACATAGTCTGCACTTAATAAATGTTAGTTGACTGACTTAACCTCTTAGTCTCAGTTTCTTTATCTATAAAATGGGGAGAACAATAATACTTACCTCACAGGGTTGTTGTGAGGATTAAATGAGAGTATACATAAAGTATTTCATAAACATTAAGGTGATATGTAAGTACTAGTTAATATAATTATGAAAAAGTACCATACTTTAATACTAAGCAACCTGTTTGGTTCAAGAAAGAACAGTGATCAATAGATGGCAGTTAGAGGAATGCTGATTCTAGTTCAATAAAAGAATGTTATGGGGGATTGGACTAAAAAATATCTGAAGAAGAAGTTGAGAGAGAGAGAGAGAGAGAATAAGCATTTATAGAATATCTATTCTGTTCCAGGTACTTTACTAAATGCTTTACAAATATTACCTCAATTTATAAGACTAACTAGCATTAATATAGTTAGTAACATGTACTGAATACTGTGATGAGCACTTAAAAAAAACCAAACCGACTAATATCTCTTTTAATTTTTACAACAAACTTATGAGGTTGGTAGGTATTATTATTATCCCTGTTTTTCCAGTTGAGGAAACTGAGGCAGACAATGCTTAAGTGATTTAGCCAGGGTCACAGAGTTAGTAAGTGTCTGAGGTCAGTTTCAAACTCAAAATTTTTCTGACTGAAGGCCCAGCTCTCTCTCCACTGTACTACAAGTCCCTTCCAATTCTGTGCTTTATAATCACACCTAACTATACTATTGGTCTTATCAATGCAAACAAGAGGGTCTTATAGAGTCAATTCTTAGTACATATCTTTATGTAGTCTGTGAATTTGAACTAAATAGGGAATCTTGTATCATATATTCATTGCAGCACAATGACCTGATCTTTCTGAGTCTTTGTTGATGGATCTTCATGTGTGCCTTCATTCAAAATCTCTTACTACACTCATACCTGGAAGGACCTTTTACCTCAGGGCAGTCTGCTGTGTTCAATGAATGAATGCAGAATAGTAAAGCTTTTTTTTTTCCAATGCTCACTATGTGTCAAGTGTGAGTTAAACCCTGGGGATGCAAAAAAGGTAAGTGAGCTAGTCCCTGCCCTCAAGGACATTACATTTTAATTGGGGGAAGTAGCTTGTAAAAGAAAATTCAGCTTCTGGACAAATGAAAAGGCTTGCAAATCTCAGGAGTATGATAAAACCCTTAATGGTAAGATTGAAGAGTCCTTAGATTATATCAATAGGTCAAATGACAGTGCTATGGGGTGGAAGGTATAGAGGCAGAACAGTCCTGATAGTCCTCCATCTAGTTAGAAAGAATAAAATTTCATCCAACTGGTATGAGCAGTCAATCATCTGGATGGGCTGCCAGGATTAAACAGCATGAATCTGGGCTTTCACCAAGGAAAAATAGTTAAAAAAATGCAAGTGTGGAGGGAAACACTAATGTCAAGTTTTCTTCCCAGTTGATATGGATGGATTCTGGGAATGAGACAACAATATTTAGTTAGTCTTTTTATTTGGGGTTAGTGCTGGTGGGCCTTCTGAATCACTTTTCAATTTAGGAAATCAGTGTGTTGACCCCAGTGGTAACAAGATCAATTAATCAATCAATAAACATTTATTTAATGCTTGCTATGTGTTGATACTATACTAAATACTGGGGATATAAAGAAAAATTGAAAGAACACTTTGTCCTCAATGAACTTAGATTCTACTAGGGTAAACCACATATACATATTTAAATATTATGGAATAAAAACAAAATTAATGCAAAATATTTCAAGAGATGGGTCACTAACAGATGAGAGGATCAAGAAAGACTTCATGTAGAAGTTGGTACCTAAGTAAGGATGTGGAGATAGAAGTAAAGAGGGAATGAATTCTAGGTCAGTACAAGGGTGTAGAGACAGAAGGTAGAAGTTGACTCTAAGGTGTGTGAAGAAGAGAAAAAACCTGTTTGGAGCTTAGAAAATAGAAAGGGGGGTATTGCACAATCAGGCTATGAGAAAGGACTTTAAAAGCCAAACATACAGGTTTGTATTTTGTCCTAGGGACAAAAGGGAATATTTGGAGTTTATTGAGTAGAGGAATGACATTATCAGATCTGACATTCAGCAAAAACTTTTGCAAAATTAATGAATAGAATGGGAAATGAGTATCTTGATTAAGGACATGCAACTAATGATGTAGTTCGTCCACTTGGATTTATATATCACTGAGGCTGATTGTTGATCCCTTTTCTTCTTGTTCAGAAGAGGAAGTTGGCAACATTGGTCCCAGGGCAGCATGAAGGCACTGTTGCCTGGAGATGAGGCTTGGGACAATCTCCTTTTTGCCCTGAGAGCAGATCTCAACCTTTAAAAATGAGCAAAAAAGCAAAAAGAGCTCTGACAATAAATAGCTATTATGGAGTCAGGGAACAACAGACTTCAAACCCTGAGGTCACTAAAGGCAAAAGGTCTCCAGATGAAGCCTCAAAGGGTGATATGAATTGGTTTCAATTCAAAGGCTCTCTTGGAAGAATTCAAAAAGGATCTTAAAAGAGAGTTAGAAGAAAAATGGGGAAAGGATATGAAAGCTTTGCAGTTCAGTTTAGAAAAGGAAACACAAAAATTGTCTAAAAAACCCCAATCTTTTAAAAATAGATTAGGCAAAATGAAAAAAGAAAATAACTCCTTGAAAAACAAAAATGGTGAAATGGAAAAAGAGAACAATTCCCTAAAATAGAATTGGTGAAATGGAAAAAAAAAATCCAATGAACAAAACAACTCATTTAAAAAGTTCAATTGGAAACTGGGAAAACATTTTTACAGTTAAAGGTTCTGATAAAGGCCTCATTTCCAAAATATATAGAGAACTGACTCTATAAGAAATCAAGCCATTCTCCAATTGATAAATGGTCAAAAGATATGAACAGACAATTCTCAGATGAAGAAATTGAAACTATTTCTAGCCATATGAAAAGATGTTCCAAGTCGTTATTAATCAGAGAAATGCAAATTAAAACAACTCTGAGATACACCCAAAGAAAGAACACAGAAATGAATGTACTGTTTGTATTTTTGTTTTTCTTCCCAGGTTATTTTTATCTTCTGAATCCAATTCTTCCTGTGCAACAAGAGAACTGTTTGGTTCTGCACACATATATTGTATCTGGGATATACTGTGCCATATTTAACATGTATAGGACTGCTTGCCATCTGGGGAAAGGGGTGGAGGGAGGGAGGAGAAAAGTGAGTGCAAGGGATAATGTTGTAAAAAATTACCCAGGCATGGGTTCTGTCAACAAAAAGTTATAATTATGAAAAAAAAATAGCTATATAAACATATAAGCTCTAATAAAGGAATTTAAAAGCCAAAAAAAAAAAAAAAGTTCAATTGGTCAAATTCAAAAGGAAATTAAAAAAAGCTAACTGAAGAAAATAATTCACTAAAAATTAGAATTGAACAAATGGAAGTAAATGGCTCAACGAGACACCAAAGGTCAGTCAAAAAATGAAAAAAAAAAAAGAAGAAAATATAAAATACCTCATCAGAAACACTGGGCTAGAAAATAGATCCAGGAGAAACAATCTAAGAATTATTGGATAACCTGAAAACTATGATGAAAAAAAGAGCCTAGACATCTTTCAAGAAATCATCAAGGAAAACAGCCCTGTTATCCTAGAATCAGAGGATAAAATACCTATTGAAAGAATCCACTGATTACCTCCTGAAAGAGATCCCAAAATGAAAACTCCAAAGAATATTGTAGCTAAATTTCAGAAATATCAGATCAAGGAGAAAATACTGCAATAAGCCAGAAAGAAACAATTCAAATATTGAGGAGCCAGAATCAGGATTATGGGGGACCTAGCAATTTCCAATTTAAAGGATTGAAAGGCCTGGAATATGACATTTTAGAGGGCAAGAGAGCTTAGACTGCAGTTAAGAATCCACTATCTAGCAAACCAAGCATTATCTTTAAGGGAAAAAAGATGAATATTCAATAAAATAAGAGATTTTCAATTATTTTTGTTAAAAAGACCAGAGCTGAACAGAAAATTTGATCTTCAAATACAGAGCTCAAGAGAAGGATAAAAAGGTAAAAAGGGAAGAAAAAAACCTCTATGTTTTTTAAAGATTAAAAGTTTTACATTTCTATATGGGAAGATGATAACTAACTTTTGAGAACTGTATTTTTGTCAGAGGTATACTTAGAGGGTGTAAGTATGATTTGATTTTATTGTGATGATATACAAAAAGAAATTAGGGGTTGTGCTGGAAGAAGAGGAAAGGAGCAGTAAAATGAGGTAAATTACATTCACATGAAGAGGCAAAAAGACCTATTACCATTGAGAGAAAGAAGAGAGAGGGATGAGCATTGTTTGAACCTTAATCTCATCAGATGTGGTTCAGAGAGAGAATATCAGACACATTTAGTTTGATAGAGAAATTTGTCTCACCCTATAGGGGAAAAGGGGAAAGGACAAAGAAAATGGAGAGGGAATGTAAAAGAAGAGGGCAGGCTGAGGAAGGTGGTGGTCAGAAGCAAAACACTGGTTATGAAGGAAAGGGGGAAAAGAAAGAGAAAAGTATAACTTGGAGAAAATAAGGTGGTGGGAAATACAGAGTTAGTAATTTTAACTGTGAATGTGAATTGGATGAACTCTGCCATAAAATGGAAGCAAATAGCTGACTGGATTAAAAGCCAGAATCTAACCGTATGTTACTTACAAGAAACATATTTAAAGCAGAATGATAGATAACAGAGTAAAGGTAAAAGGCTGGAGCAGAATCTGTTATGCTTGAGCTGAAGTAAAAAAAAGCAGAGGTAGTGGTCCTGATCTTGGATCAAACAAAAGTAGATTATTTAATTAGTCTCATTTTAGAAAAAGAAATTAAACAAGCTATTGATCACATCTGTAAGAAAATATCTCCAGAACCAGATGGATTTACCAGTGAATTCTACCAAACATTTAAAGCACAATTAATTCCAATACTCTGAAAACTATTAGTAAAAATGGGAGAGGAACCTTCCCAAATTGCTTTTATGACATAGATATGATGGTGATACCTAAACCAGATAGGGTCAAAACAGAGAAAGAACATTATAGACCAATTTCTGTAATGAATTTCATGCAAAAATTATAATTAAAATTTTAGCAAAGAGATTATAGTAAGTTATCACTAGCATAATATACCATGACCAAGTAGGATTTATACCAGGAATGCAAAGCTGATTTAATATTAGGAAAACTAGTAGCATAATTGACTGTATCAATAACAAAACTAATAGAAATCATATTTGAGTAGTTCTCAAAAGTAACGTGAGTAGATGCAGAAAAAGCATTTGACAAAAATCCAACACCCATTTCTATTAAAAACACTAGAGAATATAGGAATAAATGGACTTTTCCTCTAAATAATCAGTAGCATCTTTTTAAAAACATAAGTAAGCATCATATGTAATGGGGATAAACTGGAAGCATTCCCAATAAAATGAGGGGTAAAATAAGGTTGCCCATTATCACCATTACTATTCAATATTGTATTAGAAATGTTAGCTTAAGGAAAAAAAAGAAATGAAAGGAATTAGAGTGGGTAATGAAGAAATGAAATTATCACTCTTTGTAGATGATATGATGCTATGCTTAGAAAATCCTAGAGAATCAGCTAAAAAAAACTACTAGAAACAATTAACAACTTCAGCAAAGTTGCAGGATACAAAATAAATCCACAGAAATCATCAGCATTTCTATATGTTACTACCAAAGTCCAGCAGCAAGAGATATAAAGATAAATTCCATTAAAAAAAACTGTAGTTAATATAAAATATTTGGGAGTCTACTTGCCATATGAAGACAATTATAAACAACTCTTGCTTGTGCATATATAGTAATAATAGGGGAAAAATGAGATTGAAATTCATTACTTGGAGCTATTGTACTCTGCCTCTGCACATCAGAAAAATATTGCTTACAAGTTAGATCTAAATAACTGGAGGAATATCAAGTGCTCATGGGCAAGCCCAGCTAATGTAATATAAATGACAATTCTACCTAAATTAATTTATTTATTCAGTGCCATACCAATCAAACTGCCAAGAAATAATTTATAGAGCTAGAAAAAATAAAAACAAAGTTCATCTGGTAGAACAAAAGGTCAAAAATTTCAAGGGAATTGAAAAAATATTGCAATGAAAGCAGCCCAGCTGTACCAGACATAAAATTATATTATAAAGCAGAAGTCATTAAAACCATTTGGTATTGGCTCAGAAATAGAGTAACTGATTAGTGAAATAGGTTTGATTCACAAGACACAATAATCAATGACTATAGTAATCTAGTGTTTCATAAGCCCCAAGATCCCCATGTCTGGAATAAGAACTCAGTATTTGATAAAAATTGCTAGGAAAATTGGAAAATGATATAGCAGAAACTAGACACTGGCCATCACCCAGCACCCTATACCAAGAATATCAAGATAAGGTTGAAATGGGGTCATGATTTAGACATAAAGAGTGATTCTACGAAGAAATTAGGAGAACAAGGGCTAATCTACCTGTTAGATCTATGGAGAAGGAAGGAATTTATGGCCAAAAAAGAATTAGAGTACATTATGAAATGCAAAATGACTACTTTTGATTATATTAAACTAAAAAGGTTTTGTACAAACAAAACCAATGCAGACAAGATTAGAAGGGAACCAATAAACTGGAAAAGCATTTTTACATTCAAGGGTTCTGATAAAAGCCTCATTTCTAAAATATAGAGATAATTGACTCAAATTTATGATAATACAAGCCATTCTCCAATTGATAAATGGTCAAGGAATATGAATAATTTTCAGATAAATAAATTAAAACCATTTCTAGTCATATGAAAATATGCTCTAAATCACTATTGATCAGAGAAATGCAAATTAAGACAACTCTGAGGCACCACTATATGCCTCTCAGATTGGCTAAGTTGACAGGAAAAAATAATGATAAAATGTTGGACAGGATGTGGGAAAATTGGGACGCTAATACATTGCTGGTGGAACTGTGAACATATCCAACCATTATGGAGAGCAATTTGGAACTATGCCCAAAGGGCTAAACTTTGCATATCCTTTGATCTGGCAGTGTATCTACTGGGTCCATATTTCAAAAAAAAATCATAAAAAGGGGAAAGGATTGATATACAAAAATGTTTGTGGCATCCTTTTAGGTAGTGACAAGGAACTGGAAGCTGAGTGGAAGCCCATCAGTTGGAGAATGGCTGAATAAAGTATGGTATATGAATGCTATAAAATATTATTGTTGTATAAAAAATGACCAGCAGGATGATTTCAGAAAGGCCTGGAGAGACTTCAATGAACTGATGATGCTAAGTGAAGTAAGTAGATTCAAGAGAATATTGTACATAGCAACAAGATTTTGTGATTATCAAATCTGATGGTCTTGGCTCTTTTCAACAATGAGGTGATTCAGGCCAATTCTAATAGACTTATGATGGAGAGAGCTATCTGTCCCCAGAGAGTGGACTATGGGGACTGAATGTGGATCACAACACGGTATTTTCACCTTTTTTGTTGTTGTTTGCTTGCTTTTTGTTTTCTTTCTAATTTTTCTCCTTTTTGATCTGATTTTTCTTGTGCACCATGATAAATGTGAAAATATGTATAAAAGAATTGCATATGTTTAATCTACATTGGATTAATTGTTATTTTAGGTAGGGAGCAGGAAGAAGGGAAGAAGAAAAATCTGGACCACAAGGTTTTGCAAGGGTGAATGTTGAAAATGTGATCTGAAACTATTTAGTTGTTGAAACTTTTGGATTATTTATTTCCTGCTTCAGTATTAGGAACCAGATAGAAGTTGATCATCCAAGATTAAACTTTTGGCCAGATTAATACAATGTGAATTGAGATTGCTTAGAGAGACAATATTGATATTTATTGCATTTTAGTTCAATAATCCAACCTTTATTCCTAAATTAGAAAGTAACTCAGGGTACCTTTTGGGAAAAAATCTGACAAGTTTAGAATAAATTATATTTTGAAATGGGACAGATCCAATGAGCCTAGCATTTTCTCTATGACTACAGATATGACTATCTTCTCTGGTATCTATTTATCTGTAAATATGGATACATAGACATCTCTATATGAAAATATAGTTATCTCTTTACATACACAAATACTTATGTACATGCACATTATGTTAAAAAATATTAGGAATACACTCCCCTGAATGTTGGGTCTTCTCTTAATAACTTGTCATGAATCTTTACTAAAGTCTTCCTCTAATGACTTATTAAGGCATGGAGGTGGTTTTTGGATACTTAAAAGACTATGCCAGTGGAACACAAATTGGAGAGAGCACAGTGTTAGCAACAATCAGTTTAGCTCAAGTTTGAAAAGAGAGGCTCAGTACTAGAAGATTGGTCATAGTAACTCAGGAAGACCATCTACTAAGGCATATTTACTTCAATAAAATCAGAGATTATGAAATACTGTTTAAATTATTATGAAATTATTGGATGTGAATTTGTATAATCTTCCTCATTTATTCTAAGTTGATTATTTTCACCCTTCATTTGTTGTCACATCTAAACTTACCCTTTATGACATTTTTGTCATAAAATGTGATTTTTGTTTACCTTCCCTCTCACATCTTTTTTTTTTTTTTTCCAGACTTAAGGTTTGCACTTTTTATCTGTATGTCAAAACCATCCCTTTGATCCATTTAGCTGTGATTTTTCTGGGCTTTTACATTTTTGAGAAATACACATGGTATTTCAGTGTTGTTATGTTTTTAGATAAGAATGGAATATTTTTCCTTTTTTACTTCATTCAGCAAATCTCTATTCAGGAATAATAATTGTTAATTATTTTAAATAATTCAATTATTCATGATCATGTGTGTGGAAGTATAGTAAGGTTTAGGGAAGCACACAAAGTTTAGGTAAAATCACACTCAGTCCTCATTGAGCTTATAATCAGTCAATCAATAAACATTAATTAAATGCCTAACATATATCAGGCATCATGCTAAGTCCTAAAAATCCAAAGAAATTAGGAAATTGAGAAGACTAGAGCTTCAGGTAGTAGTAAAAGTTGAATGAATCACATTGACTCCATCTTGTAACTCAATTCTGGAGCTAGCTTAAGTCCCTTTCTATTTAGTTATGCATTTAGTCTGTTTTCTATCTTGTATGAAAACTTCATTCAATTGTTGTAATTGGGAGATAATCTTATTGTATTGTTTGAATAGAGTCTTGTGTGGCTTGAAAGCTGGACCCCCCTTTACCTGCTATTTAGAAACTCTTACCTAAGGTCATACTGACCATAAACACAATCAGATCCAAAGAATGAAGCAAGGAGTTTTCTCACATTTGTACAACCCATGATCCATACTAACCAGTTAGCTATTGTTTCCATGTTCTTTATGATTGCTTACAAACATATTGTTTACAATACAATGGGAAAAGGACACCTTTTTTTCAGATTTCAGGGAATTGCACCTCTTTCCTCCATTTAGAAATCAGATTACCCAATGTTGTATTGTTTTCTTCTAATTGGTTTTATTTTGATTAATTGTTTTTAATACATAAAAATTTGTCTCCTCCTGTATTAGGGGTCCAGTGCCAAAACTGCAGAATGTGACTGATCCAGATTTGTTATGCAATTGACATGCATTATTTAGTAATAAATCAATATGTTCAGAAGCTCAAACCTTTGTTTCCACAGTCATTTCATTTTTTATCCATTACACTAATAAGGGGAAAAGATACAAATATACCTGACAGGATAAATCATCTAGTTATATTTAATATTTTAAAAAACTTTTTTGTATATAGCACATTAGCTCATTGTCTTCATGAAAAAAATTATAAACAATCATAGATTCCTTCCCTGATTTGAGGTTACTAATTTACCATTATCCTATAAAAAGATAGCAAGCCTTTTTTGAAGGAGAGGCATGAGAATATGGGTTAGGATGGAACTTGGGATTTCAATGGGATAGGAGATAGCTAAATGGTACAAGGTAAAGTCCTGGGTTTGGAACGTGAAAAGACTCATTTGTGTTTCATTTTCCTCAATTACAAAGTGTGGATTATAACACCTACTTCACAGGGTTGTTGTGAGGATCAAATGAGATAATATTTGTAAAGCATTTAGCATAGTATCTGACACATAGTAAATACTTAATGAATCCTTTCTTCATTCCTATAAGGAGCTCCCAGAGAGAAAATTTCCTCTACTAATTCTTCTTCTAATCATCAATATTTCTTAGAATTACCAATCATTCTTTGCTTCTTTCTTGTTTTAGAGGTATCCTTTCTCATTACTAAAATCTGTTTTTCTGCTTGTGCCCTTGATCACATCTCCTGCTTCTTTTAGAATTTTATCCCAGTAGTCATCTTTCTTAGGTTCCTTTAGTTCTGTTCTGTTGTCTTGTTTATGTGTATGAGTGTGCTCAAGTCTTCTTATGCCTAAAAAAGCCTTCTTTTGTCTTTTCTACCCCATATAAATACTGACCTATCTCTTTCTTTTCTTTCATAGCTAAGTGTTTTGGGAAAGCTCTCTACACCCAAAGTTGAAGTTGTTGCTTCACAACAACTGCTTTTCTCTTTTCAACCTCTTGCAATTTATCTTCTGCTCCCATTACTCTATTGAAACCTGTTTCTCCAGCAGCACTAATGACTTCATAACCAACAAATCTAATGCCTTCCCCCTTCCCCCAGTGAGTATCCTCCTTGATTTTTTTGTATTGTTGGTTATCGTTGAACATTTTCTGCTACTAGATATTCTCTTCCCTTGGATTCAAAGGCACAGTCCTTTTTTCCCAATCTTCCTGACTATACCATTTCTATCTCCCTTTTTTGACTATGAAAGATAAGACAAAACTTTTTTTTTTCTAATTTTCTTGAAGTGGGTGCCCCTGTACTCTATCATTGTGTTTATTTTCTCTCTATTTGTTCTCTTACCTTTAGGCCTACAGCTTCAGATAATTCTTTTGCACAGATAATTTTTGAATCCGTTCTTCACAATTTTTCTGAGTTCATCTCTACATTTTCTTTTTTTTTTAACCTTTTCTTTTTTATTGAAATTTTTTATTTTTAAAACATACGCAAGGATAATTTTTCAACATTGACCTTTGAAAAACCTTGTGTTCCCATTTCCTCCCTTCCCTCCATCCAATATATGTTAAACATGGTAAAAATATATATTAAATCCAACAAAGGCATACATATTTATACAATTATCTTGCTGCATAAGAAAAATCAGATCAAAAAATAAAAAAAAAATGAGAAAAAATAAAATTCAAGCAAACCACAACAAAGAGTGAAAACCGCTATCTTGTGATCCACTCTCAGTTTCCACAGTTCTCTCTGTGGTGTAGACGGCTCTCTCCATAAAAGGTTCATTGGAACTGACCTGAATCGTCTCATTGTTGAAAAGAGCCATGTCCATCAGAATTAATTCTCATATAAATTTGTTGTTGCCATGTATAATGATCTACTGATTCTACTCATTTCACTTTCAGCTCTATATTTTCAAAGGTTATAGGGTAGACACCTACATTTAGATATTTTACTTTTACCTCAAGCTCAATATGACTACAATCAAGTCTATTATTTTTTCTCTTAAAATTGTTCATTCTTCTGACTTCGTTGTTTCTGTCACTGGTACCAACATTCATCCTGCCTTCCTTATTCATAACCTTGATGTTATTTTAAACTTTTCTCTCCCTCATCTTTCATAGCCAATAAGATACAAAGTCTTCTTGATTTTACCTCTTTTGTATCCCTAACCTCATTCTCTTCCTCTCTGTTCCCAAAGCTGCCATCCTAGCACATGATCTCATTAACACCTCTCTGAATTATTATAATAATCTTCTTCTTATGCTCATTCCCTTCCCAGTTGAAGCCATCTCTAATTTAGAGAGCCAGTGTGTAGTATAATAAGAATGAAGATTTGGAATCTGAAGGACTTGATTCTAATTCTGGCTGAAACTTTGCTAGCCATGTTACTATGGGTAAGACTCTTGCTCTCTATAAATCTCAATTTTTTCATTTGTAGAGTGAATACAATAGTACTTCTACCTCAAGTCAAATCAATGAGCATTTATAAAGTATCTACTGTGTATGAGGCAAAATGCTAAATGCTCGTATTACAAAGAAATGTAAAAACAATTCTTGCTTTTAAGGAATTCTCAGTTTAATGAGGAAGATGATATGTAAACAAATATCATACAAAAATATATGAAATAAATTGGAGATAATTAATGGAGTGAAGGCATTAGCATGAAAGGGAACTGGGAAAGGCTTCTTGCTGAAAGTAGAATTTTAACTGGGACTTATAAGTAATACACAAATGATTTTATATTTGAATCTAGAGTAATAGTGAACCACTGGAATTTCTTGACCATAGGAGCATATTGTCAGATCTGTTCTTTAAGAAACTCAATTTGATGGCTGAGTGAAAAATGGACTGAAATGGAGGTAGGAGGTACAGTAAGCTATTGCAATAGTCTAGGCACGAGATGATGAAGGATTGCACCATAGTTGTTGTTTTACTTTGTTTTTGAAGAGTATTAATGACATCATGGGGTGATGTCTTGACCTGTGTATGAATGGATTTAAGTGAGTCAGAGTTACATAAAATTGTCAGCCTCACTTTCTCTTCCTGTGTCAATGAAGTCCAGTGGCAAGACAAAAGTCAAGATGGACCTGGAGACTGTGAATGACCTTGCTATCTTTGATGTTTGACCAAGCTCTAAGGCACCTACTTTAGCTGCCTTCATGGCTATTGGAACAAATTATTTCCATCTGCCCATTTCACAAAAGGAAGTTTTCACGTGTTTGGGATAGATATTCCCCTAACTCATTGATGGGTTTGAAGCCTCTTAGCTACTCTCAATCTGCTTCAACCTGCCTGCAGAGACAGTATAATCAGGGTGTGGCTACTGTGCCTGTCATAGCTTCTTGGAACCACAGGTGAGAGTTAGGTGATGGTGGGTAAGCAGTCCTCAAAAGACCAAAAAAGGCTTGCCAAGCCTTTATATCAATAATGACAGTACCGAGGGAGAGGAGGGCATACATGAGAGACGCTACAAAATGGAATTGACAGAATTTAACAGAGTGGATATTAAGGGGAGGAGGTGACAAAGAGTGAAAAGTTGAGAATGACAGCTAGGTTTTGAGGCTAGGCAATTGGGATTGATGGTAATAATGAGTTCAGTTCTGGACATGTTGAGTTTAAGATGACTACAAGACATTCAGTTTGAGAAATCTAAGAGGCAGTTGCAAATACTATAGAAGAGGTCAAGAGAGAATTATGGCCAAACATTATCTTTGAATCATCAGCATAGAGATGATTAAACCTATGGGACATAGGAATCACCAAGCAAAATAAGAGGTAGAAGTGCAGAGCCTTGGGGGAACATTTAAGGTAGACATGTTCTAGATGAAGCAAAGGAGCTTTTAAAAGAGGTCAACCAGATAGAGGGGAACTAGGTGACAGCAATATCATGAAAACCTAGGGAGAAGAGAGTATCAAAGATAAGAGGATGATCAAAAGTATCAGACTGAAGAGAGAACAAGAGGATGAGAAAAGGTCATTAAATTTCACAGTTAAGAGATCATTAGTAACTTTGGAAAGAGCAGTTTGGATTGAATGATGAAGTCATTCATCATTCAACGAATTGCCAGATTGTAAAATGTTCAGATGGAGGTGAAGGAAAGGGAGTGGAGGCACTGATTATAGACATCATGTTCAAAGAGTTTAACCAATGGGAAGAGAGACAGGATGATACTTTTTGGGGATGGATGGATCAGGTGAGAATTTTCTGAACCTGGGGAAAACATGAGCTTGCTTGTTATCAGGAGGGGAGCTGGTAGACAGAAAGAGTGAAGATTAAGTGAGAAAATGAGAATAGTAGAGGGAGCTATCTGCTAGAGAAGATGGGATGGGCTGAAATCATTTGCACATGGAAGGGTTTGCCTTGGCAAGGAGAATGGCCAATTCTTCATGTGAAACAAGGGTGAAGATAGAGATAAGAGCAGAACAGCATTTATGTAATGAAATTTCAGTGAAGTATGAGGCAAGATTATCAGTTTAGAGAGTGGAAAGTGGAGGAGGTAGGGGAAATTTGAGGAGGGATAAAAAGTTCTGGGAAAACTTCTGGGGATAGTGAATTGATTAAGTAGAAATATAAGGATTATCTTGCTGTAGTGATAAATGCAACAAATTTGTGGTAGACCCATTGATTTGGGTTTCATGATTTTCTCCATCTTTAATCAGCAACACATTAACAGGAGTGAAGTAAGCAGATGATGGAAGTAATCCAATGCTGAGACTTGACAAGGGAAGACTGGCTATAGAATCAGGAACAGGAGGCAGGGGATTTGAGAGAAGACAATGAAGACTTGAACTGGATTACCAAAGCATCGAGATGGAGAAGGGAGGTGAGTATAGTTAGTGTAGAAGTGATGGCCTGGGAAAGAAATGAAGTGTGAAGGGATTAAGAAAGAACTATAGATGAAAATGAAGAGCAAGGCAAAGGTAGAAATGGAACGATAATAAATAAAAATATTTTGGAACATGGAAGTGGTACATTTTTGGGTTATGGCAAGATTTAAATTGTGACCATTTTTGTATGAAGCTGAGGTAGAAGAATAGGTTATAGAAGATGAGTAGGTTGAGGGAGGTAAGAATGCTTGAGAGAGTACAAATGTGAATATTGATTTCTTCTAGTATGAGGGGAAAGTGCTATAAAAATGACAATTATTCTTATTGTTTACCTGGTCATTTCATGCCTATGCTAAAAAAAACTTTAATATTTATACATTGCTTAATGAATTTAGATTTCTTTGATAATCAAAATCCTCCTCAATTTGATGCTGCCTCACCTTTCCAGATTAGCCACATAGTATTATTGCCTAATATTTTTAATGCTTTCCCTTTCATGAAATGCATCATCATCATCATCATCATCATCTGTATTTTCTCTTATCAGTGAAAAAGAATTGAACCTACTCTATTTGGGAAAAAAAAATCAATTAAATAAAGGAATTTTGTAATGTCTTTTTTCCTGAAGATTTTCAACATTTAGGTTTTGATGGAAGAGATTTGGAATTTAGTCATGACTTTGCCACTAAGTGCCCAGAGGCAGGCAACAACAAAAACAACAACAATAATAATATTTGACCTTTAGTCTTGCAGAACACTTTTACATGCATTATCCCATTTGCTCCTCACAATAATGCTATGAAGTGGATGTTGCATGTATGATTGCCCCCATTTTACAGATGAAGAAATCAAGACTTAGGGGTGAGTGAATTACCCAGGGTCACATGATTAGGCAGGATCTGAGGTAGCCTATGAACTCTCGTATTTTCAGACTTCAGATCTAGTCTTCTTTCTACTAATTCCTACTTTTTAACTCCATGATATCGAAGATCCCTTCTGCTCTTAAAAAAATCTGATTTTACAAACTCTCTTCTCTCTATCATTAGTGATCCAGTTTTCATCTTTTTTTATTGACTAATGAAATAAGTATACAGTTGATTGATTCATAGACAAATATATACCAAGAGCAAGTCATCCTTTCCCAATCACTGTGTCATATTATAGAAATGGTTCTGGAGTGCTGTTGAAAAACTGAAAATCTCACCTTTTCCAAATGTCCTGGGGTTCCTCTTTCCTGCTCCATCAATCTACATTCCCCTAACACCTCAATTGGGCCCTAATTTAGTGCTCATCACATACATAAATTGATATGTGGTCTTTTAGCAACAATCCTGAACCCCGTTAAAGAAATTGAGGTGATTGCTCAGTTCCATATATAAAGTATCCCTGAATGCAGCTTTAAGCTATTAAAGCTTATTTACTATTTAAACTATTCAAGCTTAAAACTTCATTCTTTCAGGCAAGCATTTTTTAAACATTCAAACTCCATCCCCCCTTTTCTTTTGAATCACAAAATCATGCTCCCCCCCCTTCCCAGGTTTACTAGGGGAAAGTACATATTTATTCATGTGCCAAAGGATGCTGAGAAGCACTGAGTCATAGCAAAAATCTCCAAAGCCACAGAAAGAGGCCAAGAATAATGATGACTGACTGGAATTAAATAGTGTGGTAAATCTATTATAGGTATGTACTCCCTCTTTTCTCTTTTTTACTTACAGGGTTACACCCTGTCCTTTTTCTTTTAACTGAAGAAATATCTTATTCATCTCATTGATACACTTAAGAAAATACAAATAAGTGACTTAATATCCTGCTGTTCTAAAGTTTCAGGAAATGCTCACTGCCACTACAATTATTTACACACACATATACATATAGATGTACAAGTGTGAATATATATATGTATATATATATATATACATATATATATTCATGCATATATATGCATTTAAGTACATTGCATTGGGGGCCATCATCAACCATCTTGACTTGTTTTGCCACTGAATTCTGATGATTTTAGAGGAGAATGGGGTTAATGACTTTGCCTAACTCTTGTCCACTTAAATCCAATTCATCTGCAAGTCCAGACTTCACCCTCCTGATATAATCAGTCCTCTTCCAGAACAAAGGATGAGCAACAACAATTTCTGTGTGAATTCTGATTACTCTTAACTAATGCAAAGAATCCTAATATTGTCTATTTGTATTTATCTTTTATATTGCATTTTACAATTAAAGCTGAAAGGGATCTTAGAGGTCATCTAATCCAACCTTTTATTTAAATTAATTAATTTTAAAATTAATAAATATATATATATATTTATTTATTTTCCTTCTACCTCTTCCTTTCCCCCACAAGAAAAAAAATCCCATTTGTAACAAATTTGTGTAGTCAATTGAAGAAGTACCCATAATGGATATGTTCAGAGATTAGTGTAATTCTGCATGTTTAGCCCATCACATAATGGGCTTTGTCAGCAGGTGAGTTACATTCTTCATCACTAATCTTATAAAATCATGGTTAGTGATTGTATTAAGCAAAGTTCTTAAGTCTTTCAAAACTTTTTTTTTTTTTTTTTGGCTTTTTTTTGTAATGTTAGCATATATATAAATTGTTCTCTTGGTTCTGCTGATTTCACTCCTCCTCAGCTGATAAAAGTCTTTGCAGGTTTCCAAGAAACCATCCATTTCTGCTAAGTGAAATGAGCAGAACCAGATCATTATATGCCTCAACAACGATACTGTTTGAGGATGTATTCTGATGGAAGTGGATCTCTTCGACAAAGAATGCTAATTCAGTTTCAATTGAGAATGATGGACAGAAGCAGCTGCACCCAAAGAAAGAACACTGGGAAATGAATGTAAACTGTTTGCGTTTTTGTTTTTCTTCCTGGGTTATTTTTACCTTCTGAATCCAATTCTTCCTGTGCAACAAGAGAACTGTTCAGTTCTGCACACATATATTGTATCTAGAATATACTGTGATATATTTAACATGTATAGGACTGCTTGCCATAGGAGGGGGTGGAAGGAGAGAAGGGAAAAAGTCAGAATAGAAGTGAGTTCAAAGGATAAGGTTGTAAAAAATTACCCAGGCATAGGTTCTGTCAATAAAAAGTTATAAATATTTTTAAAAAGGATTATTCTTTAATAAATTTTCCTTGATATCTGATAAAAAAAAAAGAAACCATCCATTTCATTGTTTCTTATGACACAGTATTCCATTACTTTGATATGCTATAGTTTGTTCAACAATTTCCCAATAGATAGGTATCTCCTTAGTTTTTAGTTGTTTGATGCTACAAAAAGGAGCTGCTATAAATATTTTTGTCCATTTCCCGCCTCTTTCTTTTGCTCACTTTGGGATATAGATCCAGTAGTGTTATTATTGGGTCAAGTTTAGTAACTTTTGGGGCATAACTCCAAGTTGCCTTTCAAAATGGTTCTAACCTATTCACAGGTCTAACTGTATCTATGTACCTAATTTTCCAAGCCTTTCTAACATTTGTCATTTTCTTTTTTGGTCAACTTTGTCACTTTGATGGAATGAGATAGAACCTTCCAATTGCTTTAATTTGTATTTCTTCAATTGCTAGTGATTGGTAGTATTATTTTTTTCATATAGGTTATTGGTAACTTGCTTTCCCTTGAGAGCTTTGTGCTCATATCCTTTGATCATTTATTAGTAGATCTTGTTCATAAAAGACAAAAATTCTAATGCTTTGTGTAGATTTATTTTATTTTCTGCAACTTTGCTCAACCTTTGGATTGTTGTGATCACTGTTTTAGTTGGCTCAATGATTCTCTGTGTAAGTCATTATATGTAAATTACACATAAATATATATAACCTATAAAAAGTGACAAATTTGTTTTCTTTTCATCTGAGTTAACTACCTCAATGTCTTTTTCTTGTTTTACTGTTATATCTAGAATTTCTGGTCCTTTATCAAAAAATAGTGGTGATAATGGATAACTTTGCTTTTTTCCCCCTCTGATCTTATTAGAAAGACCTCTTTCTGTCTTTCTCTCTCTTCCCTTTATTCACTGAATCCATTCACTGAAATCCCTTGTGCCTAGTGAGAGAGCTCATTTATTCTGGTATATTGTGTGGCTGCTCCCCTATAAATACAAATGAAGAATGAATACAAATAAAATAAATAAATGCAAATAAATGTAAAGAAGTTAAATACAAGATAATTTGAGAAGAAAGGCACTAGCAGTTAAGGATAATCAGAAAAAACTTCATATGAAAGATGATGCTTCAACTGAATCTTACAGGAAAAAAAGGACTTCATGAGATAGAGAGGGGAGAATGCATTCTAGTCACTCTCAGTGAGAGTGAAACAAGAGAAAGACTGGGACTGCATATATGTATATGATTGTACATATATATATAAGATAAATAGATGAAAACAAATGTATTTGAGTTGTCTTCAGTCAGATGACTGTCAAAATCATGATAGTTGATGAGGTTTGTGAGAGAGAGAATAAAGAAAGAAGAGAAGAAAATTTAGAATAAGCTTGGAAAACACTCATAAATAGAGGCATGATATGGAAACACAGGCTATGGCACGTCCTTCCAAGCTAGAAGAGATTCAAATATAGCCTTATTCAATGTCATAATACAGAAACCTGTCTACCTAAGTTTGAAGTTTGTTAGATTATTAGGATTTGGAGTAGGAAAGAACTTTAGAAATCTAATCCAGTTTCTTCATTTTATATATGAGAAAACTGGGTTCCATTGAGATAGAGTGACTCAGCTCAAATGCCACATTCTACATTTCCTGATATTATCACAGGCTAGTTAGTGCTTCCCTCCCTGTATATTTTCTATATACCCATATGTATCCTTTTTATTTTCCCTGAGATGACAGTTCCTTGAGAGCAGGGCTTGTTTCTTATTTTCTTTGACAAAGACATTTGCCTGAATAGCTAACCCAGATCTTTTCACATAGTAGATATTTAATAAATGCTTATTTATTAATTAATTGGATTGCCCATGGTCATCCAAATAATAATCAGTAGAGATTTGAGTCTAGCTCTTCGGTCTCTCACCTCCAATTTCCATCACCTTTTCTATAATACACATTGACTTTCACCCCCCAAATTGACTATTCCATGATGCATTTAATCTTGGCCTTAGTAATTCAGGACACAAGTCTTTAAGGTTTGGGAAGCATGTGTTGGTGGAAGGAGACATAAGATCATGAACTCATAGGCTTTTTGAAATATTAAAGTACTGTGAATGAATTTTTGGCTGAATGAGTACTTCAAAATCCATTGAGTTATTGATTTCAGAAATGAGAGGTTAAAACAAAAAGCAGTTTCCTTTAGAGGACAAGACCTATGTAGTTCTCATCTTACAGTAGAACAATTCAGATGTCAACAAGTTCTTTTGACTAGTATTAACATGTTGTTAATACATTGCTCCATCAATAAAGAACTTAACATTTTATTAGCTTAAGTCAGCCTCACCATTCCTTATGCTTAAATGATGTTCAGGCCAGAATTTATTGAATCCTGTGCCAGGGCTAACACTGATCTGCCAAACCCACTGTCAGTGAGGTCAGATGCACTTGGCAGGTATACTAATCTACACTGTTATTTTGAAGAAATATAAAAATTGTTAATATCAACATATAGTTATTTTAACATACATTTGCCTCTGATTTTGCTCTCTGATTTTTGGTTCCCCTCAAGGTTCAGTACTGTGACCTCTTCTTTCTCTCTCCACAATCTTTTGGTGATCTCATTATCATCTGTCTGTAGATGACTGACTTGAGTCTCTCTATATACAGCTCTAATTTCTCTCTTGAGATTCAGAACCACTGAATATGCCGGACCTCTCAACATAGATGGGTAACTTTTTAAAAAAATTAAAAATTTTAAACATCTTCTCCATTACTTTCTTTTTTGCTGAAAATTTATATTATATATATTTCAAATTACATGCAAAAACAATCTCAAACTTTTGTTTTTGAAAATTTTGAGTTCCCAGATCTTTCTTCTTCTTTCCCCATCCCTTCCAGAGACAGCAAGCAATTAGATATAGATTACCCACATTACTCTCAGAAACATTTTTCATGCTGCAAAAGAAAACGCAAACTAAAAAAAATCCCAAGTAAAAGAACAAAATTTAAAAATATGTTTCAATTTGCATTGAGACTATATCACTTCTTTCCCTGAAGGTAGATAGCAATTTTCATTATGAGTTCTTTGGAATTGTCTTATATCATTGCATTGCTAAGAATAGCTGAGTCATTTACAGTTGATCACCATACAATGCTGTATATTGTATATGCTAATAGAATGTTCTCCTGGTTCAACTCACTTCACTTTGTGTCAGTTCATGTAAATCTTTCCAGGTTTTTTCTGAAAGCATTCTGCTTACCATTTCTTACAGCACAGTAGTATTCCATCCCTAACATATGTTATAACCTGTTCTGCTATTCCCCAGTTCTTCAATTTCTAATTCTTTGCCACCACAAAAAGAGATGTTATAAATATTTTTGCATATATTGGTCCTTTTCTCTTTTCTTTGACTAGAAAAGTATGTTAAACTCAAATGGAACTCATTTTTCCCTTACTGAGACAACTCCAACACAATCATCCTGATTTTTGTTGAGTTCACCACCATTCATTCAGTCAGTCAGGTTCACAAACTCAAAAGTTATTCTTGACTCTTACCTCTCCTCCATGTCTTATGATTAAACATAAACAAAGATTAATCATTGTCAACTTCTATCAATTCTACTTTTTGAATATCTTTCCTATCTTTTTTCTTCTCTTCATATTCACTAGCCTAAAGCAGTACCATATTTTATCTCTTGCCTAGATGAGTATATCAGCTTTAAAAGTTTCTCTTCTTTTAATCTTTCTCTCTCCTTCTTCCCCATCCATTTTCCAGATAACTGCCAAAATAATTTTCCTAATTCACAAGTTTTATTATATCACTCCCTACTCAAAAATCTTTGGTGGCTCCCTATTGACTCTAAGATTAAACAGAAGCTTCTCTGACATGGCATTTAAAGTTCTTAACCATCTGGTTCCAACATTTCCAGGCTTATTTCACATTCCTCTCCCACATGCACTCTATATTCTATCTAATTGTTGTTCCTCAAGCTCAAAATACCATCTCCCTCTCCCAAGTCTCTGTAGATACTATTCTACACAGAATATACTCACTATTCATCTCCTTCTTCATCTTCTAGTATCTGTAGCTTTTTCAAAGGCTCAACTCAAGTCCTACTTCCCATGGAAAGCACTTCCTGATTCCCATGCTGTCTATTCCTACTAGACTATAAGCTTCTTAAAGGCAGGGATTATGTTTTTATTTAGTCTTAGTAAATCCCCCAAACCTATCACAAGATATTATACTTATTAAGTTCTTTACAAATACTTTTTGAAACCTATATGTGTTTGCATATCATAATAGTAATACCTTACATTTGTATAATAGTTTCCCATGTATGGATATTTACTATTGAGAGCAAGAATCATATTTTTCATATAGGGCTTCTGTTTCCATTGGACACTTAACTAAAAAAAAATTCTTTATCATGTTTGCTGGTAATTAAATATTCTATTCTCCTACCCCCTAATCCCCATCCCATGATCTTAAATCCAATCCTAGGTAAAACTTCTTGGAAAACAAATAATGCACTGGATCTGAAATCAAAAAAGATTTGAATTCAAACCTTGCCTCATATACTTATTAGCTATGTGACACTGGACAAGTCACTTAGCTGTTGTCTCCCTTAGCATATATCATCCAGGAAAATCATCGAACAGGCTGGTATTTGAAGCTTGTATTTCCATCTGAAATTTCAAATCTAGTGCTCTTTTTTTCAACACTATTTTCTTTAGGGGAATCTATTTGACCAATTCCTGAGTATCTCCCTAATTTTTTTTTTTTTAGTATTGATCTTAGGAAGGGCCAGTGTGTTCTTGTCAGAATTGCCAGTGGGCATCATTGTACAAACTCCTGAACCAGATTTTTCCCACCCAGAACTTGATTCAATCATTTTCTGAATGTGTTCTGTAGCCCCAAGTTAATCTTAGGATTCCCAGAATGATGAATTCATAAACTAACCAAATACAATATTTTTAATTTAGAGAAAGCATCCAATATGAAGGCTCCATAAGAATACAGATTTGAATAGAAAAGAAATTTCCAGAATGATTCTTAAATCATCAGAGCAGAAAATTATGCAATAATAGGAAATTAAATAAATCAGGAATTAGTGTCATCTTCAGCTTTTCAATCTCACTCACAATCTGTTGCTAAACCTTGCTGTTGCTACCTTTGCAACATTTAGCAGATATCTATCCTTTTCTCTCTACTTACATAATCTCGATTCTTATTGAGGTCCTCAGACCCGAATTATTGCAATAGCCTAGAAATTGATTTCCTGTTATAAACCTCTCCCCAATCTGATTCATCTGACACATGGATGCCAAAGTATTTTTTCTAAAATGCAGATCTGAGCATGCCATGTTCCTACTTCATGGGCCCCAAGGACACTATTATATTCAGGATCAAATATAAAATCTTCTGCTTGGCATTTAAAACACTTTTTAATTTGACTTTTTCCTAGTTTCCCAGTATTTTTACATTTTTACTACCCTCCATCCACTCAACAATCTAATCCAATTGGCCAACTTGCTATTCCCCACACACAACACTTGAGTTTCTCATCTCTGGACCTTTTTATTGTCTGTTCCTCAAATGCTCTTTCTTATTTCTATGTCTTAGAATCACTGGTTGGCTTCCTATAAGAATCAGCTCAAATATCATTTTGTAGAAGACCTTTCCTGGTCACTCTTCAGTGCAAAGGCTTTTCCCTTTAAGGTTATTTTCCATCTGGTCTATATATTGGTAGTAGTTGAACCTAAATTATTTATTAAATAATCATGTAAGTATGTACGCTAACACATGTATACATAGATATAAATATGTATACACATGTACATACATGTGTGGATGTATACATACACATGCACATCTATGTATATATGCATGTTTGCCTCCAATAGAATATGAAATCTTTGAAGGCAGGGCGTATTTTTCTTTTCCTTCCTTCCTGTGCCTGACACATAATAAATGCTCAATAAATTCCTTCTAACAAATATGTATAGTCAGGAAAAATAAATTCCTTCATTGTTTAATTTCAAAAAATATATCCTCATTTTGAACTCTAAATTCATTACCTCTCTGTTAGGAGATGGGTAGCATACTCCATCACTGGTCCTCTAGAATCATGAATAGTAATTGCATTGCTCTTAGTTGTTACAGGTTTTAAAAGTTTAAAAAAAATATTTGCAGTACCTTTGTATAAATTGTCCTTCTGGTTCTTCTTGTTTTATTCCTAATTAGTTTATAAAAGGCTTAAAAATGTTCATTTTTATAATATCGATGTTATAGAGTGAATTATTCTTTGTGGTGGTTACCTTCCCTCTGCATCAGTTCACAGAAATTTTTCTATGTCTATTTGAAATCATCTAGTTCATTGTGTTTTTTTTAAATGGAATTTTCTGTCTTAATATTTCACCAATCCTGAAGTCAGGAGGACCTCAGTTCAAATGTGATTTCAGACACTTAATACTTCCTAGCTGTGTCTCCTGGGCAAGTCATTTAACCCCAATTGCCTCAGCAAAATAATAATAATAATGATAATAAGTTTTATTTTTCCCTATTTGCATGTAAAAACAATTTTTATTGTTTGTTTGTTTTTTTCTCCTTTCCTTATCTACTGCCTTCCTGGGGGAGTAAGCAATTTGAGATAGATTATAAATGTACAATTATGAAAAATCTATATTACTCATTTTGTAGAAAAAAATTTGAACCAAAAAAAGTGAAAAATAGTATGCTTTGGTCTGTATTAAGATTCTATCTAGTTTTTCTTCTTGAGGGGGATAGCGTTTTTCATCATTAGTCCTTTGGAATTATCTTAGATTATTGTATTGTGAGAATACAATAGCCATGAATGATTTAGTTTTTCTTGGTGGATTACAGACTTAGTATTGGTATTGCTGGATTAAAGGGTATGCCAGTTTGGTTGTCCTTTGGGCATAGTTCCAAATTGCTCTCCAGAATGGTTGGATCAGTTCACAATTCCACTAACCTTGCATTAGTGATCCATTTTTTCCATATTCCCCCAAAATCTATCATTTTTCTTTTCTATCATATTAGCCAACCTGATAAGTGTGAGGTGTTACCTCAGAGTTGTTTTAATTTTCATTTTCCTAATTAACAGTAATTTAGAGCATTTTTTCATGTGACTATAGATAGTATCTGAAAACTGTCTGTTCATATCCTTTAACCATTTATCATTTAGGAAATAATTGCAGTGGATTAGAGCACTGGCCGTAGAGTCAGGAGGACCGGAGTTCAAATCTAGCCTCATTTACTGGCTGTGTGGCCCTGGGCAAGTCACTTAACCCTGATTGTCAGAGAGAGGGAGAGAGAGGCAGAGACAGACAGACAGACAGACACACACACACACACACACACACACAGAATGAGGCCATAATCAGAGATGCTTGCAAAATTTCCCTCTGGCTTTCTACTTTCCTTGACTGCATTGGTTTTATTTGTACAAGACTTTTAAAATTCAATACAAATGAGATTATTCATTTTACATCGAATGCTCTCTCTCTCTCTCTCTCTCTCTCTCTCTCTCTCTCTCTCTCGTTTGATCATAAATTCTTCCTTTTCCCCATAAATGTAAAAGGTAAACTATTCCTTGATCTTCAAATTTACTTATGGTATCACTCTTTATGTCTAAATCACATACCCATTTTGACCTTCTTGGTATAAAGTAAGATGTTGATTTATACCTAATTTCTGCCATATTGGTTTCCAATTTTCCTAGCACTTTTATTGCAATTTTCCCCAGAAGCAGAAGCTTTGGGGTTCTCAAACAGTAAATTACTATGGTCATTTACTACAATGTATTGTGTACCTAATCTATTCCACTGATCCACCAATCTGTTTTTTAGCCAGTAACAGAAGCTGTTTTAATGTTTGCCACTTTTTAACGCAGTTTGAAATCTGATGTGGCCAAATCACTTTCTTTCACATTTTTTCCCCATTGATTCTCTTGATATCTTTAATCTTTTGTTCTTCCAAATCAATTTTGTTATTATATTTTCTAGTTCTATAAAATAATTTTTTGGTATAGTACTGAATAAGTAGATCAATTTGAGTAGAATTGTTGTTTTTATTATATTGACTTGGCCTACCCATGAGCAATTGATATTTTCCCAATTATTTAATTCTGACTTACACGAAAAGTGTTTTGTGATTGTGTTTATATAGTTCCTGGGTTTGTCTTGACAGGTAGATCCCCGAGTCTCTGATATTGGTTATAGTTATTTTAAATGGAATTTCCCTATTTCTTGCTCCTTTGTAATTTGCTGGTGATATATAAAATAGCTGATAATTGCTCAAGTTGTTAATTATTTCAACTAGCTTTTTAATTTGATTTTCTAGGATTCTCTAAGTATATACCATCATATCATCTGCAAAGAGAGAAAGTTTTATTTCCTCATTGCCTGTTTTAATTCTCTCAATTTCTTTTCCTTTTCTTATTGCTATAGCTAGTATTTTTACTACAATATTGAACAACAATGGTGATAATGGACATCCTTGCTTCATCCCTGATCTTAGTAGGAAGACTTCCACCTTATCTTCATGATAGATAATGCTTGCTGATGGTTTTAAACAGATACTATTCACCATTTTAAGGAAAATTCCATTTATTCTTATGCTTTCTCTATGTTTTTTTTTTAAATAGGAATGATACTGAAATAATATTATTTTTGTTGGCTTTGCTATTAATATAGTCGATTATGCTGATAGTTTTCCTAATGTTGAATCAGTCTTGCATTCCCAGTATAAAGATCACCTGCTCATAGTGATAGCTTTGTGATATGTTATTGTGAACTCTTTGCTAACATTTTATTTAAAAATTTTTATATCAGTTTTCTTTCTCTGTTCCAGTTCTTCCTGTCTATATAGTTCTATGAAGAATTCCTTTGATAGTTTAGTTGGTATGACATTGAATAAATAATCTTATATATTATTTTCATTTTAATTATACAAACTCATCCTACCTATAAACAATTACATTTTTTTTTTACAATTATTTAGTTCTGTTTTTATATTGTAAGTGGTCGTTTATAGTTTTTTACATCATTCTTATATGTATCGTGCTAAGTAGACTTCCCAATATTTCATATATTCTATAATTATTTTAAATGGAATTTCTTTATCTTTTTCTGCTGGACTATATTGTTATAATATAGGTTATGAATCTATTTGAACTATATATTAGTATATAGTATGATTTTATGTGTGATTACATTCTTTATGTAATTTCTGCCAGATTGCTTTCTAGTTTTTCCATTATTTTTGGTTGAATAAGTGAGTCTTTACCTTAATAGCTGAGGTATTTGGATTTATTGAACACTAGGCTCCTGGGGTGTTTTGCTTCTGCATGTTAGATTCCTAATCTGTTTTACTGACTAGCTTCTGTATTTTTAGCCAACAATTTTTAGTGAGATATAGTTTAAGATATGGTACTACTTGGCACCCTTTCTTCATACTTTTTTCCATCATTTAAAAATATTCTTAACCTTTTATTCCTCCAGATGAATTTTGTTGTTTTTTTTCTTACCTTTATAAAGTAATCCTGTGATAATTTTATTGGTAGGCTATGGAATAAATACATTTAAGTAGTGCTGTAATTTTTTTATGTTGCAAGCTCATCCTACTCATAGGTATTTCTCCAAATATTCAGGTTTGTCTTTATTCTTTCAAGTGTATTGTAATTACATTCATATAATTCTTTTGCATGTCTAAGTATATAGGTAGTCAAATATTTTTATGATTCTTAAGTTATTTAGAATAGTACTTTTCTTTCTAGTTTTTTTCTGCTGGGTATTGTTGGCAATTTTTTCTGCTGGGTATTGTTGGCAATTGTAGGGCATGACTGAACAAATTGTTTTATAGGAATATAATAATATTTTACCAGAAGAAATGTCAAAAAAGTTTTCAGAAATTTCTGGAAAATATGAACTGATATAGTGAAGTGAACAGAACCAATTTAATAATTGATACAATGACAACAACAGCATAAATAAAAATAACAAGGGGATTCTGATTTATGAACTCATCTCCATAAAACTACTGTGAAAGCATATTTTCTACTTCTTTTCAGAGACATTATGGACTAAAAATACGGAGGATGATATAGATTTTTGGAAATGGCCACATTGTGAATTTGTTTTGCTTTATTATGCTAATTTGTTACAAGTTTTCTTTCCTTCTTTTGAAAGAAAAAAGAGGGTAGAAGGGTAGTGAGAGCAGAGCAATGGTGATATTAGGGGGAAAAAAGGAGGACTGTTGAAATCTTTTAAAGTGTATAAAGAGTAACAGAAAAACAAAACAAAACAAAAACTATTTTTCTCCCAGCTCTGCTTTTAATTCTCTAAACTTCCCTATCACTTCTCAACTACTTCTTATCCTGGAAGTCAACTGTTTCTGTAGGCTTCTCACCCTGAAACTTCTCTTCATCTCTATGATCTCCTTCTATCATTGATAAGTTCCTCCCACAAACTCTATTTTAAAGAAGTACCAAAACTCATCATCGTTCATTTCTTTCCTGGCTCTGATTTGGACTCTGAACTTCACCCTCATCTTCCCTTCCCCTTCTCTATCCCAGTTCTCACCCCTATTATCATCAAGTCTTTTTTTATTATTTTATTTTTTTGTATTTTCTTCCCCTCATTAAAGAGAAGGTTCTCTGAGGGCAGGGAATGGCTTTCTTGTCGCTTGTATATGAATCCTGGAATACCATAAGCATTTTATACATCCTAGTTGACTGACTTGAATTGAAATTAAGAGGAAGCAGAGACAAACAGGATAGTTTATAAAGTTACATGATTCATGGTTTCATAGACAATTCTCTTTTGTAGTGTATTATGTAAATACATGCTCATTTTTGAGAGTGTATGATGATTTCAGAAGAAAAAAAATACATCCAAAGCTTTATGATGTATCCAAAGTATCCCAGGATGACTTTTTTTTTTTACACTTTTCCTTTTATATAACTAATTAGCATCCTCCTTGTCTGTTATGTCCTTGGAACATTTGTCAGAGAGAAAAAACAAAATAAAACAAAACTTTCCTAACAGCTCTAAATATTTATAAATACTCTCTATTATCACAGGAAGTTATGTTAACTGTTGTTTCCATTAAGGAATCAAAGTTGAAATAGAAGCAAAAACTATTCAAAACATATTCCCTCCCCATCTTCTCCCAATTCCCCCATCACTTCCCCTTAAGTTCGAAGTGACTTTGAGCTTCTGTGAACTTGAACCAGGATTAAACAAAAAATTCTGGTGATTATTTTCCACAATAAACTGATTTAAGTACAATTGGGAAATCACTCCAGCTGCTGGGACCAGTTCTTTTTCTGTTTCATTTTTTTCCCTCATTTCTCACGCTTGGTGAACTAATAGGTCAACTCCTAAGATAAGTGACTATCTCAAGTTTAGAACCTTTTCAGAAGTTGCTAATATTAGTCATTATTTGAAGTTTTTCTAAGCTTTCTTAACTATAAGTATACTGGAAGATAGGATAGTTCAGACTCAGTCCCAGATCTTCCCATTTCAGGTTCTTTGCTCTTTGGATTCTTTTTTATTCTATATATGACATAGTGGAAAGCGTGAGAAAGAAGATCTGGATTCAAATCCTGAATCTGCTACTCACTACTCTTATGACTTTGGGTCAGTCACTGAGCCTCACCTCATTTGTAAAATGAATGGATTTAACTAGATGTTTGCTAAGATCCCCTCTAGCTTTAAATTCTATAAACATGAAATCAATCCAACAAACATTTATTAAGTGCTTCCTGTGTGCACAGTGTTTTTGGACAAAATACAGTCATATGCAGGGTTTTCTTGTTAAGGCAAATGAATTTTTGGCACCATTTGGCCTTATGATTGATGAAACTAAACGTATCTTAGTTTTCAATTGAGACTATTAAACAATGATTTGAATTTTGCAGAGTTGTAACCAGCAATTTTTGAACCTGGGGCAAGGAATAAAAACTCTTCCTGGGATATGAGAGCTTGGGATTCACCACTGAATCAGCATTATTTTTTGGTTAACAATAACTTGCCTTTACATAGCATTTACAAAGTGCTTTACTTCTATTATCTTATTTAATTTTCTTTTTTTAAAATAACTTTTTATTGACAGAACCCATGCCAGGGTAATTTTTTTATAGCATTATCCCTTGAACTCACTTCTGTTCCGATTTTTCCCCTCCCTCCCTCCCTCCACCCCCTCCCCCAGATGGCAAGCAGTCCTTTACATGTTATTATTTAACTTTCATAACAACTTTGTGAGGTAGATGCTAACAAAAATAAACCTTAAAATAAAAACAAGCAAAACACAAAAATAATATATAATTCAGTAAAAAATGGTAACCTACTCACAAACTAGCATTTAAGTATTAAATAATTTGTAAGCATTTTACATTTCACTTAGGTTCTATGGCTCAAACTCCCAATACCTGGATGTTGGTACAAAAGATAGACTTGTACTAATTCTCTTTTTGGTGGATATTACTCCAGTAACATCCTGTCTTCCTCTCCTACTGTCACTTGAATTACATTTTAAGATAACCTCATTTGGGCTGAGGGTAGAACCTATTTTGTGGGATGAAGGCAAAACCAGAGACCCATTGATTATAATTCTGATAGATAGAGGGCCTGGGATACAATGAGGCTACTGTACTAGTTAACTAGAAAAGAGATTCCTTGAGGTTCTGGGGAATGTTAAGAGTTGAAAGCTAAGGTAAGAAAGGAAGATTACAATCTAGAAATTTTCTATTAAAACTGTATGTTCTTGCCAATGATACTACTACTCTGTTATTTGTGTGTTGTTGAATGACAATAAGCTATGTCAGCACCCTCTAAAATTTGGGTGCCCTAAGGCACTCCACCCAAGCTATAACCTGGGTTTTATGGTATTTGGCAAATGGGGATATGCTATCTATTTTTCTCTTCTGGATGAACAGAGTAAAAAGCTCAAATTTCTTTTTTAAGTATAGAGAAGAAAAGAGTGATGAATGATACTCATGAATGGAATGTATTAAAAGGAAACAAAACTGTAAGGTAGGGAAGAGAATAAAGAGGGATTTGTTGCTGTTTTGTGTTTTTATAAACCCCTTTTCCAGTCTTTGCTTCTTCCCATTAATTCATGAGTACCAGGATAAAAATAATTTCAAATCTAGAGATTTTATAGATATAAATAAGTATAATTGCTGTTTTAAAATTCTGAGGAAATGCACCTAACACCGTATACCAAGATAAGGTCAAAATGGGTTCATGATTTAGACATAAAGAGTGATATTATAAGCAAATTAGAAGAACAGATCTCAGATCTATGGGGAAGGAACAAATTTGTGGTCAAAGAAGAACCGGAGTCCTCCCAAATTGCTTTCATGATACATATATGATGCTGATACCTAAGCCAGATAAATTCAAAACATAGAAAGAATATTATAGACCAATTTCCCTAATGAATATTGATGCAAAAATTTTAAATAAAATATTAGCAAAGAGATTACAACAACTTTTCATCAAGATAATATACTATGACCAAGTAGAATTTATACCAGGAATGCAGGGCTGGTTCAGTATCAGAAAAACTATTACAATGATCGACCATATTAATAAAAAAACCAACAGAAATCATATGATAATTTCAATAAATGCAGAAAAAACTTTTGACAAAATATAGTACCCATTCCTATTAAAAACACTAGAGATCATAGGAATAAAGGAAGTTTCCTTAACACAATAAGCAGTAATTATCTAAAACTTACAGCAACCATTATTTGTAATGGAGAGAAGCTGGATGCATTCCCAGTAAGATCAGGGGTGAAACAAGGGTTCCAGTATCACCACTATTATTCAGTATTGTATTAGAAATATCTGCTTTGGACGGACAAAAGCAGCCACACCCAAAGAAAGAACACTGGGAAACGAATGTGAACTATCTGCATTTTTGTTTTTCTTCCCGGGTTATTTATACCTTCTGAATCCAATTCTCCCTATGCAACAAGAGAACTGTTCAGTTCTGCAAACATATATTGTATCTAGGATATACTGCAACATATCCAACATATAAAGGACTGCTTGCCATCTAGGGGAGGGGGTGGAGGGAGGGAGGGAAAAAAAAATCGGAACAGAAACGAGTGTCAATATAAAGTAATTACTAAATAAAAATTAAAAAAAAATCATTACAGGATGTGCTTATGTTCTTTCTTCCATCTGTCACTCATTTTTAATTAAATAACTTTTTTGATAAGAAAAAAAAAGAAATATCTGCTTTGGCAATAAGAAAAGAAAAAGAAATTAAAGGAATGAGAAAATAAAACTATCACTCTTTGTACATGATATGATGAAATACTTAGAGAATCCTAGAAAATCATTCAAAAATCTACCGAAAACAATTCACAGCTTTAGCTCCTTCCTTCGTTCCTTCCTTCCTTACTTCGTTCCTTCCTTCCTTCCTTCGTTCCTTCCTTCCTTCCTTCCTTCCTTCCTTCCTTCCTTCCTTCCTTCCTTCTTCCTTCCTTCCTTCCTTCCTTCCTTCCTTCCTTCCTTCCTTCCTTCCTTTTTTCACTTTAGTGTATTTAACATTATTTCAACATTTGGTATTTTGACTTTGACTTTGTCATTTTGGGGACAAAACAGACCATTAACTTTGCAAGCTGGGCCCATCTGTCCTTTTACCTGATTTTGGATGGATAGGTCAATTTTCATCCTGTGCTCAGCGTCTGATCCTTATCTCTTAACCTTGACTGTTGGAACTGAGGCAAATGCTTTCAGACATTGTAAACATATAAAACTAAACTTGGCAGTGTCAACTTGGAGGCAGTTACCCCAGATTAAATCAACCTAAACAACAGCAAAATCCAACTGTATGGCTGTCATAAAAAAGGGGGAATATTATTCTTAGCATCTACTATAAAGATAATAAAAACAACAAAAAAGAAGCTTATTTCTCTTTGTCCATTTATTACATAAATGGAACTCACAAATTTTTCATTTTCACAAATGACAAAGCCCAAAACCCACACTTCATGTTACATGTTTCTCAAAAATTGAATAGAAGAGAAGATAGAAACTGGTATTTTGGAAACTATACAAATAGTGGAAGAAGGTGATTGAAAAAAAAGGATGAGGCTGATCCTTTCTCCCTTGAGAATCTAGTGTATTGGGTTACTCAGAAGACACAGAGAGAATTTCTATGTGTTCATTCCTTAACTCAATTTAAATTTGATAAGCACTTATTAGGCACCTGTTCTGTTCCTGTCACTATTCTAAGAGCTAAGAAGAAAAAAGCAAAACAATTCCTGATCTCAAAATATTTACATTCCTCTGAGAAGAAATAAAATAAATTCAAAGAGATTTCTGAGGGAAAGGTAGTAATGGTAGTGGTAGATCTAATTAATTAACTAATTCGGAGCATGGGTTCTTTATAGGATGTTAGTGTGTGTGTGTGTTTGTTGTGTTTATATCACACACACGTGTGTGTGTGTGTGTTTGTGTGTGAGCTCCTTTAGCAGTCTAATGGATCCTTTTTCAGAATAATGTTTTCAAATGTGAAAAAATACATAGGATTAAAAAGAAATCAATTATTCTGAAACAATTTTATTAAAATATCACAGATAAATAAACAAGTTTACAGCCCCTCAAGTAGAAAAGCCTTGAATTGGAGGAATTAGAAAAAGGCATCAGATAGGCCTCCTTGAGAGAAGACTAGCTTCCTATTCGTCTAAGCTCAAATGTGTATACATTTTTAGGTACAGTTTATATTTTACTATGAGCCCTGAAAGAAAATCTATTTGGGAGCTTCAGAAAATTAAGAAAGCATAAAGTAAAGCTAGGGATCTGTTAAGGACCATGCCTAAGTGCACCGTAAGGGCCAGGCCAATTCTACGAGAGTCTCCACAGCTGTGAATATCTGAAGGAGTTGCAAAGCAGCCTTTACCAACACAGGTGTTGCTTGTGGACTGGGAAAATAAATTGGAGGCAGAGGGAAGAGAAATCAGACAATGCAACTGCTTCTCAGTCTCCTTGTATCATCGTCATGTGCTCACAAGAAGAGATAACAATTCCAGATACTGGTGTCTGGATTCTGGAAACCACAAGAGCAGCAGATAACAGGGACCCTAGACTCCAAATCAAGAAGAATAACATTCTTCAACTACCAGAAGACTAGAAGAACTAGATTATAGCTTTGATCATTAGATCAAAGATTTAAAGAGTAAAGAACTTTGGAGATTACCTAATCCAATCCCTAGATTTTTTAGATGAAGAAATTTTGTCCATTACATAAATGACACTCACATTTTCACAAATGATAAACAAAGCCCAAGACTAAACATAAATTATGATGGGAATCCCTAGCAGTTCATGGTGACCCTAGGTCAGATGGATAAATCAATTAATCAATTAACTATCATTCATGAAATACTATATACCTAGCACCATGCTTAATCCAGAGAGACAAACAAAAAAAGGGTAAAAGCTGTCCTAGACCTTCAACTGGTTCACTTTCTGAAAGGGAAGATAATACATATATATTTAGATATATACAAAATATATGCAAAGTCTATATCAAGGTAACTTTGGAGGGGAAGGCACTAGAAGCTTATGGATGAGAAAAAGCCTCCACCCTTAGATGTCTTTACGGTTGAGTCTTGAAAGAAGGCAGAATTATGAGAAGTAGAGATTTGTAAAGGTAGAATTCAAAGCATAAGTAACAAGTGTACTACAAAAAACACAGAGATGGGAAATAGAGAGGCCTTTTGTGAGGAATACATAGACCAGTATGGCTGTGCTATTAAGTATGTGGAAGGGAATAATGTATAGGTGGGAAGGCCAAAGTTTGAGAACAGTTTTAGATACCAGAAAAGTTTAGATTTGATTATAGAGATCATAGGAAGCCAATAGAGTTTATTGAAAAGGAGGGGTGAGGGAAGACACATAGTCAGAACTGAAATTTAGGAAAATCACTTTGACAATTGTGTGGAGAATAGAATAGAATAGGGAGAAATTTAAGGCAGGGAAACTATCAGTTACTACAACAATTCAGGCAAAAAGTGCTGAGGGATAGAACCATGTAAATATGTGAGTGGACAGAAGAAGATGACTGGAATAGAGATTAGACCCGTGATTTCACGGGGAACTCCCAGATAAAGAAACTCTGTAACCAATTATGAATGAAACCATTTATTAAATACTTATAATTGAAAATCACCACAAAAACATTAGGGATATAAACAGAAAAGTAAGATATTTCCTGCTTACATTTTTAAGGGGAGGAAAAATGCTTACAAGAGATTTCAATTCAAATGAAACGTCCCATGATCCTTAGGGTGTAGCAGAAATACAGATGAGAACACATCTTTTTTATTGTGATTTTCCCTGCCACAGTTATATCAGTTTCTGATGTTAAACAATTTGACAGTGCCAGGAAAATTAGTTATAAAAACTTTTTTTTTTCTAGGTCTTCAGTAGCTGTGGCCACAACACTTGCAGAAACATTTGCAAGCCACATCTCCATGGGTCTTGTTGCCTTGGATGATGACTGGGACAGATGGACTGGAACTAGGATCAGTAGTCTTGGATATGTTGTCATTTCCAAGGGATGATTGTGGTATATATATGGCCTTCTGTCTGTGATGATGCTTTAGTTAGGTGGCAGTTGGTCAGCAGTTGGTAAGGATGGATGGCCCTTTTTGACTTAAAGTCTTAGAGAGTTGCCTAGAGCACTAAATTAAGTTACTTTCTCAGGATCATATGGCCAGTATGTGTCAGAGACAGGACTTTTTGACTTTGAAGGCTTCTCTTCATTTGATACAGTGAATAAAGTGTGCTTTGAATCAAGAAAATTTGAGTTCAAATGCAGTCTTAGACACTTACTTGCAGTATTGACCCTGAGCAAGACATTTCTCTTTGATTCAGCATCCTCATCTGTAAGATGGGGATACTGACACTTTCTTTTCAGGGTTGTTGTGAAAATTAAGTGAGATAAAAATTGTAAAGAACTTAGCACAATGCCTTGCACACAGCACATACTATATAAGAGTTAGGTATTAGCTATTATGTTGCCTCTCTATTAACTTTGCAACATTTACTTGATACCCTGGAGAAACATTAAGGAAAAAGAAAGGATTTGATTTGGCAACTACTTAGACAATAATAGTAGCTAGCATTTATATAGAGATTTAAGACTTGCACCGAGCTTGACAACTATTTTATTTTATCCTCATAGAAACTTTGGGAGCTCCTACTGTTCTCACTTTACACATGAGAAAAGGCAAACAGATAAAGTAATTTGCTCAGGGTCACCTAAGCCAGTAAATGTCTAAGATGAGATTTGAACTTAGGTCTATCCAGTCCAGGACTCTTTATCTACTGTACTACCTAGTTGCCTCTAGATATGGGGGGAATGAGTTAGAGTGAGGAATATCAAGCTTATTGACCTGTGGAATTGGCAGAATAGTGCTCCTTTAGAAAGTAAGAGGCTATGAACAGGGCTTGGTAGTGTTGGAGCATGAAGGCCTCCAGAGGGTTAAAGAAAAAACAAGAGCTGGATAGCCCTTAAGAAGTTAAGTTGAATAAGAAGGTTGCTGGTCTTTGTGACTAATTTCTCTATCTCTTGGATTGGACTCAGTTCGTCTTAATAATTCTGATTCTATATTAGCAGTTGAATAAGCAACTTATTTCATGAGCAGGTCTGTTGCTCATAGATGTCACATATATTGTACCCAACATGAAAATAGGGACTTTCTAGATTTACTTTACTATAAGAAGAGATTATACTCCATCAATCCATTCAAATGCCACAGAGTATTGCTGAATGGTTGTTGTTTTTCAAGTGTAAAAACCTTTTTTTTTTTTTTTTTTTTGTTCAGTTATGTCTAACTCTTTGTGACTTTATGGACTATAGTGTATTAGGTTTTTCTTCATTATCTCCCAAAGACTACACAAGTTCATGTTCATTTCTTATATGACACTATCTTGAAGCTATAGCCATGGCTTCAGATGAGGGTTTTTTGTTTTTGTTTTTTAATGATACTTGCTTTTGGCCCAAAGAGATTCTCTGTTTCTTTTTAAAGTGCTTAAGTTCTCAATGCTAAGTGAAGTGAGTAGAAGCAAGAGAATATTTTACATAGCAAGAAGGAGATTATGTGATGATCAACTCTGATGGACATGGCTCTTTTTAACAATGAGGTAATTATAGACTTGTGATGGAGAGAGCCACCTGCATCCAGAAAGAGGACTATGGGTACTGAATGTGGATCACACATAGTATTTTCACTTTTTTGTTGTGGTTTGTTTGCTTTTTGTTTTTTTTCTCATTCCCCCCCCCCTTTTTTGATCTGATTTTTCTTGTGTAGCATGATAAATGTGAAAATATGTATAGAAGAATTGCACATGTTTAACATATATTGGATTATTTGCTGTCTAGGAGACTGGGGGTAAGAGACAGAGAAAAAATTGGAATACAAGGTTTTGCAAGGATGAATATTGAAAACTATTTTTGAATATATTTTGAAAATAAAAAGCTATTATTAAAAAAACATAAAGTGCTTCAGATCTGAGCCTACTTGCATGGACCTAGGTTTGGTCTTGGAAGACTTAAGTCCTTTGAAGAGACAACTCAGGTTCTTTTTTCCCTCTCATTTAAGACCCATGAGCCCTGGAGAAAATCAATTAAAATTTAGTTTGTTTCATGTCTAGTATCTCCTCAAAAGAAAATTGAAAAGTATTTGATATACAATGTATAGGACAGCTATTTATTCTTTTAAAGACATCTTAAAAATATAAAAGATTCAGAAGCAGCATTAGTAAACACTTGAAACTTTGAAATAGTAATCAATAACTTCTGGGAAATTGATATTTAAAACATCAAACATGGATCTTTTTTTTTTTTTTAGCACTGCCAATGAGCCACTTGACCTTAGCCCTGCATTGTACAAATAAGCAAGGCATTTCGGTGTCATTTTAAAACTCTTAAGTCCTTAAACACGAAGTCCATGTGTTCCTGGAAGTGATAGGGAAGCTTAGTGATAGGGATGATCCAAAAGATGGTCACTGTAAGACATACTCCATATATATATGTATATATATATATACACACACACTCCTTAAGATATACTCTAATTCAACTCCAGTTATCCCTCTTTAATTATCTTTGCTTTTCTCAGCAAAGTAATAAATGTGATTTGATACATTTGTCTATGTACCCAATTCTGGAAAGTTCTTGGAGGACCTGGGGAGATGGAAGCATCATTCTTTCAACTGTTTCTTGATGAGGAATTTCTTAGTTCATTGAGAGTCCCGGGAGTATCTCACCTACCAGCAAATCCAATGACCAGAGGTCAAATAAAATGAGTAGTCAAATTGCAAGGAAAAGATAGTTATGAGCACACTAAGAATGACTGTTTGCTGGTAGCAGCTACTACTTCCTAGGGCACAATTGTGACTTACATAGGGTTTTCAGTCTATTAATTCAAACTATTTGTTGAAAACAGAAATAACGAAAATGAAACTTACTTTGGTCACATAATGACAAGGCAGAACTCATTAGAAAACCCCTGATGTTTGGAAAAATTGAAAGCAAAAGGAGAAAGGAATGGCAGAGGATGAAATAGATAAAAGTGTCACATAAGAAATGAAACATGAGGTTGTATAGTCTTTGGGAGATAATGGAGAAAAGTCTAATACACTACAATCCATAAGGTCACAAAGAGTTAGATTTAATTGAACCAGAAAAAAAAAAAAGGTTTTTTACACTTGAAAAACAACAACCATTCAGCAGTATTCTGTGGCATTTGAATGGATTAATGGAGTATAATCTCTCCTTATGGTAAAGTAAGTCTAGAAAGTCCCTATTTTCATGTTGGGTACAATATATGTGGCATTTGAGACAATTATATAATGCTGTAAGTTTTGTGGGTTTTATGTATTCAGTCTAAGCAAGATGGAGGTAGCTGACTAAAGTTTTATTATTCAATCTTCAGCAGAATGGGGTGGTGATGGTGGTATTCATTTTTTTTTTTTTTTTTTTTTTTGTAAATGAGACGTTCTATTAACAAGGTTGTTTTCCCTCTATCTTCCTCTAGTGCCTTATACTAAAAAGTCCATGTGGTCCAGTTCTTAGTGAGCTTCTTGAGTGCCATGTAAAGAGTATCAAGGTGTCATTCAAACTGTATCAAAATGCAAATTCAAGAAATAAACAACAATTTATAAAATTTAACAAAACTTAGAGGCAAGTAGGGGACTTAGTGGATAAGGCAATAGATCTGGCATCAGGAAGACTTGCATTCAAACCCAGCCTTAGACACTTATTAGTTGTGTAACTTTGGACAATTCTTTAAAATTCTGTTTGTCTTATTAAAGTTTTTTTTTTTTTTGCAAATCATAAAGCATTATATAAATGCTAGCTATCATCATCATCATCATCATCATCATCATTACTTCTCATCCTCTTAGTATTTTTAAAGTTCTAACCCAAACAAATATGAAAACAATTAAAATAAAATCAACAACCAAGTTAAAAAAATAAAAGAAAAAGAAAAACCAGTTTCCCCTTTCAAAGCAAAATCTAAATGAGCTCTCAGAGTACATAGGATTCTCCTAGCCAGCATCAGGATCTGGAGTTGTTTATGAGTCAATCTCTAATTTTTAGGTGTGAAGCCAAACTATTTTGGGTGAAAATTCTGCAATGTGACCTTGAGACATGTTGGCCAACCCAAACATTTTCTCCAATGAATGTTATGCCAATTCATTACTCAACCCAAATAAAAGTTTGGACAACTCTCCAAGTTATCACTGCAATACAAAGGAGAAGGTACCTAAAATGAGACCCAAACCCAAAAGTAAGCCCATCCAAAGAGGTGCAAAAATCTCTTCTATCAGTAGCTATATTTTGAGGATGCAGCTCCAGTGTAAGCTCCTTGAGGGCAAGGACTATTTCTCATTCTGCTTTTGGATCTCTTGCACTTACCACAGTATCTTGCACATGCTGGCATTTACCACATGCTTGTTGGATTAGATAAAATTGGACCTTTCATTTGGGAATTAGTATTATGATTTCTTATGCTGGATGTACGAGACATTAAAAAGAATGTTGAAAGAATCAATCATTAAGCATTATTTAGAACAGTGGTTCTCAAACTTTTGTTCTCAGTATCTTCATGTTGTTAAAAAAAACTATCGAGGATCTGTTCAAAGAGTTTTTGTTCACATGGGTTATATTTATAGCTATTTACTATATTTGAAATAAAAAATGATTTTGAATTTGTAGACTCTCTGAAAGGGTTTCAGAGACCCCAACAATTCTTTGGACTACACTTTGAGGACTACTATGTACAAGATACTGCGTACTAGGTACTGTGTTAGGGCGTGTACAAAGACAAAAATGATGCAATCCTTAGGCTCAAGGAATTTATCATTCTATTATCATTATTATTATTCTGTTATCTGTTATAGCATTCTATTAGGTACATGTAACATAAATTCATATATTGAAAATAAGCATGTGAAATACTAGCACATAGATAGATAGATTAGACCTGCGAGTTCATTGTTTTATGAATAAACTGCCACTATCAAGATAGATTAGTAGATTTAGAGAGTTGCTCAGGATAATTATCCAGGATTTATTTGAGGTAGGATTTGAACTCAGGTTTTTTTTTTTTTTTCCTTTAAACTTCAAAGTTGCCATTCTGTTTTTTTTAATGCTATACTTTTCATGTACCAAATTTATATAAAATAAATACAAGATAATTGTGAGAGTTCGGTGTTCTAGATTGATGGATTATGATTTCTTATGTTGTTTCCAGGAGAGACTACAAAAACATCATGGAGAAAGGTTCTTTTCCTGGAAGAGTGTTTAGCAATCACCCTTCTTTTTCATAAAAATATGGATTTATTCAATACTGGCCCTCTACAAGTTTTGTCTGACTTTGTGAGTCTCTTCATGATCCAATTTGGAGTTTTCTCGGCAAAGATACTGGAATGGTTTGACATTTCCTTTTCATTTTATAAATGAGGAAACTGAAACTTATCTAGTTAAGTGACTTATCCAATGTCACACAGCTAGTAAGTATCTAAGACCAGATATGAACTCAGGATGAGGAGTCTTTTTGACTCTAGGTCCAGTGCTCTTTCTACTGAACCACCCAGCTATCTTTATAACTACAATAGCAATTATGCTACAATCAAGTCCCCAACCCATTTCTTACATACAAGATTTCCAGCATGGCCAGAATGACCTTTATATTCTCTATCTTCCTCCACCATTTTGGCATGTACTACATAATTTGGCACCTAATTTTATCCCATCTTGTACTGCTGTTGCTTATGTCACATATTTAAATTTGCCTTCCCAATTAGGATTATAAACTCTTCTTGGTGTATAGGCTTCCCAATTAGGATTATAAACTCTTCTTGGTGTATTGACTTCCCAATTAGGATTATAAACTCTTCTTAGTGTATAAATATCCACAGTGATCTGTTGCATAGGCCTGCTCCATGAACAGTTAGAAATGTGTGCTCTCTGAGGATTCAGTTTTAGAATGTTAGGCTATGTGCTACTCTTTTTCTGCTCCCAGAAAAAGAAGAAGAATGAGAATTTTCCAAGATTGCAAAAGTTATTATGCAGGAAATGATTGTTATCCAAAGACCTTCCTGATAAGGAAAATACTGCTTATCTTTCTTATATTTTGTCTCCTTGAATTTGTGTTACTTTGGAAACTTCTGTTTACTATTTTTTGACTATCCCTGATTATCATGAACATTCCAGGTCAACACATTGCAGTTCATTTTGTCCGGTGTCTAACTCTCAAAGCTAACGAGAGATGCTATCTTGTCTGAGCCAGTGGTTGCTTTATTTTTTAAAGGATGGGCCTGTATGTCTGTGCTGTTCTTTGTCTGCAAAGCTGATGTTATTTGATTATCTAGCTGTATCAATGCAACCAAAAAGGCAAAGACCAAGGCCAGCAAGCCATTCTACAGGGACATTTTAAAATCTGTTCTTTGATAAGTGACCACTGTTGCTAGCCAAAACAATTATCACTGTTCTAAAATTGCAATATGGGAACCCTTTGTTGAATAGCAGTAATAAAATCATAAATATATTAGGATAATGGATTTAGAGTTAGAGGGACTTCAGAAGTCATCATTTATATTTCTTTTCTACATTTTACAGCTAAGAAAACAGACCCAGAGACATTATTCCAGTTTAGTTTGGCAGTCATTTATTAAATTGTTGAATAGCATTATTTCTACTTTAGCAAGATTTATATGTATCCCTTTGATGGGACTATTAGCTAGCAGGAATCATCTCACAACATAGGTTAGATTAGTTTTTTCCTTGAAATATAACAAACCATTTCCAATAGTCAACTGGCTAGTTAACTCATCTCAGTACCAAACCCAAACCAATAGATTATTTGCTTGCATTAGGTCCACTTTTTACAGTTCCTGTCTCTCTAGTCAAGCAACCATCACCCTAATTTAAGCCCCTAACACTTCTTGCTTAGACTACCCCAAAATATCTTATTTTGTTTCCCTACCTTAAGTTTCTACTCACTTTAATCATCATAAAGTTTTCCTAAAATATACATCTGACCATGTCATCTTACTCTTCAAGAAATTCAGGTGACTCTTGAGTTTGATTTTGGCTTTAATCTCTGTCTGCCTCAGTTTACTTAACTGCAAAAAATGCAGATAATAATACCTACTTCACTGGGTTGTTGTGGGAATTAAATAAGATAATTATTTATAAAGTGCTTAGCATATACTACCTGACACATAGTGGGTGCTTAATTCCAGCTCTAAATTTAGGATCCTTCTAGTCAATTTAACACACATTTGTTAAGTGCCTGCTATGTGCTAATTACTATGCTAAGCCCTAAGAGGTATACAATATGATAAGAGAAACAATATAAAAATAGCTATGTACAGATAAGACATATAAAGAATAAATTAGAAATTAACTCTGAAGGAAGGAACTTGAATTAAGGAGATTGGAAAAGACTTCTTGAATATAGAAGGTGAGATTTTAACTTATATTGGATTGTTTGCTGTCTATTCCCTATACCACCTTATTGTCCTGGTCAAGAGGACTACGACCTTGTGAGACCTTGGGAAAAGACTTATGAGCAATCCAATATTGTAACATAAGCTCAGGAGAGGAGTATCTTGCTCAGATTGCTTTAAGAATGATAATTTGGCAACTGCTTAGAGATTGCTTTATTTAGTTTTTTAGACATAGTCAAATAGGACTTTAGTGGTCACCTAATTAAACAACCTTATTTTATAAATGGGGAAACTGAGGCCCCAAAGGGATCATGTGATTTACTGAGACAATTCTTTTTTTAAACAGTATTTTAACAATATTTCCCCAAATACATGTAAAGTTTTCAATATTCACCTTTACAAAACTTTATGTTCCAAATTTTTCTCCCTCTCTCCTCATCTCCGCTCCAAGACAGCAAGCAATCCAATATAAATTAAACATATGCAGTTTTTCCAACATATTTCCATATTTGTCATGCTGTACAAGAAAAATCAAATCAAAAGGGAAAAAATGAGAAAGGAAACAAAAACAAGCAAGAAAAAAAAAAAGAGGTGAAAATACTGTTTTGAGTGAAATGAGCAGAACCAGGAGATCATTATACATTTCGACAGCGATATTGTATGAAGATGTATTCTGATGGAAGTGGACTTCTTTGACAAAGAGACCTAACTGGGTTTCAATTGATAAACAATGGACAGAAGCAGCTACACCCAAAGAAAGAACACTGGGAAACGAATGTGAACTATCTGCATCTTTGTTTTTCTTCCCGGGTTATTTTTACCTTCTGAATCCAATTTTCCCTGTTCAACAAGAGAACTGTTTAGTTCTGCAAACATATATTGTATCTAGGATATACTGCAACATATCTAACATATATAGGACTGCTTGCCATCTAGGGGAGGGGGTGGAGGGAGGGAGGGGAAAAATCGGAACAGAAATGAGTGCAAGGGATAATGTTGTTTGGCATGGATTTTGTCAATATAAAGTTATTATTAAATAAAATTTAAAAAAAAAGAAAATACTGTTTTGAATCACATTTAACCTCCATAGTACTCTCTCTGGATGTGGATTATACTTTCCATCACAAATCTATTGATATTGCCTTGAATCATCTCATTGTTGAAAAGAATTATCACAGATTATCACAGTTGATCATCACATTATCTTGTTGTTATTGTGTACAATGTTCTCTTGATTCTGCTCATTTCACTTAGCATTAGTTCATGTAAGTCTTTCCAGGCTTTTCTGAAATCAGCCTGCTCATCATTTCTTATAGAGACAATTTTTACATAAATGAACCTGGTCTAATATAGATTTCCACTATTAATTCTTCAAATGATAAGTGATAATGAAGAAGATAATTTGCAAAGAAATATGACATTAGACAAATACAAAAAGAATAAGTGATTTTATCAGCATGAAGAACTCTGGTTATTGGAATTTTTGCTGCCAACATAGATTGAAACTTATCTATGACTTAATTAAGAAATATTTCCCAGGAAGCATTCTGAAGCTTAAAAGGATAAATTGCCTTGTCCATAATCCTATAGTTATTAAGTGTCAGAAGGAAGATTTCACTTTTCCTCCCTCTTTTTTTTCTCCTTTTCCTCCCTCCTTCCCTTCCTCCTTCCCTTCTCCCCCTCTCTCCTTTCTTCCCTTTTCTCTCACCTATTTATATACCAGTTGGCTCCTTCATTAGAATATAAATTCCTGAAGGGCAGAGATTGATTAATTTTTTTTTTCTATTCCTAGTGCATTAGCATATTACCTGGCCTATAGTAAACACTTAATGCTTGTTGACTGACAGTGACTAACAGATAAACTAACTAAATTTAAGTCATAGGAATATAGTTCATTTTCATTTCTGACCCATAGCTATATGACCTACAATTCATTTAATCTCTCTGGGTGTCATTTGTAAAATGTGAGCACAGATTACATATTCTCTTATTCTTTGCAGCTCTAGATCTATATTATGAATGAATTATCTAGTGTGAAGTCTTTGCAGAGATTTAAAAAAAAAATCAGTATACAACTTCTGCCTTTTAAGACTTTACCATCTAGTCATTGAGGTAATATTTAGGCCCCTAAAGCAATTAGAAAATAGTACAAGATGGCCTATGCTCTGAAGCCAGAAAATGAAGTAAGGCCAGGAAGAGCAATGGGAGTTGAGTCAAGTAAGCATGTGTTAAAAGTTCTTGAACTTTGTCATCCTTCATGGTCTATCTACAACATTGATCGCTTTATAATTGGGGGCAAAGACTGAGTTGCCACATCTTGGCAGACTTCCACATGCTTTTCAGGGCTTTGTCCACAGGAACTAGTGTTTATACCTGTGGTGGAGGCCAGCTATGATTTCATCTGGCAGTCTCTCTGGAGATCTGAGAAATATAAAGGTTATTAATTCTCTGCTTAACTGTGTTGCCAGTTAATGCTACCAAAAGCACCCACTTAATTAAATCCCAGGAGGTAGATGCTTATTAACACATTTCTTATCCTTGTGCCATGAAAGACAAAAGTAGAGATTTTAGAAATACAGCATCCCTGTAATTTTTTATTCACTGATTTAAAAAAAAGATGATGAATTCAATTAGTTTGTACCAGGAAATATTACTCACACTGATTGAGTTGTGATGGAAATGAGGAGAGATGCTTGGAGGGCAAGAGAAGGAAGAAATACATTAAAAGGATGGCACAAGCCATTCTGACATTCTGGAGTTCCTGTCTGATTTCTTCCCTTTTTTCCTTTCTCTTTCTCTTCTCTTATTTCCTCTTTTTACTCTTATCTCCTTTATTTTCCAAAGCCCTAAATGGCATCTTTTTGGGTGGCATAAAAGGGGTATTTGAGGATTGGGAATGGACTAAGAAGAGGCCAAGATCTTTTTTTCTAAACCAACATAATTCTGATCATACACCACTGAGATTCTCTTAACTATTTCTTTAGAATGTCCTGACCTTGAAACTATGCTGCATGAAACTATACAATTCTATGATAGAGGGGGTCACTTAAAGGAGAAGGCAGAAGACTGATTATATTGAAGAAGATTTCACTTTTCCTCCCTCTTTTTTTTCTCCTTTTCCTCCCTCCTTCCCTTCCTCCTTCCCTTCTCCCCCTCTCCTTTCTTCCCTTTTCTCTCACCTATTTATATACCAGTTGGCTCCTTCATTAGAATATAAATTCCTGAAGGGCAGAGATTGATTAAATTTTTTTTTCTATTCTTGAAAGAGCCTAATCCCCACTCAAAACACGTCAGAACTCTTGTTTCCCTCCTGCCTCAAGGTGGTTGGCACTAAACTCTATGACAAAGTGGATGGGGAGTCAGTAAAATTGGGGTTTAATCCTATTTCTAATATCTAGTTGTGTGAATATGAGAAAGTCACTTAATTTCCCTGGGTATCATTTTACTCATTGGTAAAATGAAGGGATTGGAGTTTATGGCTTTCAAAGGCATCTAAGTGGCATATTGGATAGAGCATTTTACCTAGAATGAAGAAGACCTGAGTTTAAATTTGGCCTCAGACACATGTTTTTTGTGTGATCTTAGAGCTTCCTCATCTGAAAAAGGCAGATAATAATAGCACCTACTTTGTAGGGTTGTTGTGAGGATCAAATAAGATAATATTTGTAAAGTAGTTAAGACAGAGCCTAGGACATGATTGATTTTATTAAGTATAAATGCTTATTTCCTTCCTTCATTCCAAAGTATCTATCTACTCTAAATATATGATCCTATAGTCATTAAGGCTGGGAAATTGAAAATATTTCTGTGAGAGATCACATGCAAAAGTTTGGATGCAAATGACTTTATCAACCTTGTTAGGGAAAAGAGGTTTTTATATGAGGACAGCCTCAAACTGTTGTCCTTTAGTTTTGAGATAAAGAAGCCTTCTTCAGGAGTAATCAGATTCAATTTTATAAACATGTAATATCTAGCTATAGGGAAGGTTCTATGCTAAGCACTAGGCTTACAAAGTATAATGGAAAGAGAATGGAACCCCAGCTTTTGGGATAAGAATTCACTATTTGACAAAAACTGTTGGGAAAATTGGAAACTAGTATGGCAGAAACTAGTCATGGACCCATACTTAACATCATACAACAAAATAAGATCAAAATGGGTTCATGATCTAGACAGAAAGTATGATATTATAAATAAATTAGAAGAACATAGGATACTTTACCTCTCAGACCTGTGGAACAGGAAGGAATTTGTGACCAAAGAAAAACCTAGAGATCATTATTGATCACAAAATGGATAATTTTGATTATATTAAGTTAAAACCTTTTCCTCTGAAGGCCCAATGTACTTCTGTAGAGAGGAAGGCAGCTACACACCCAATCTAAATGTTTAAGTAATCTTGGTACCCTGATGTTGAAGGGAAATGAGACACTCATGGACATTCAACAGTTCACACACAAAAGGATGTTTACATAGCCATACTCTAGAAAACACATTCTTTCCTACACTATGACTTTAAGCATTATGGTACCAGCTTCAGTCAGGTTTACCCCTCATAAAGTATGAGAGCATCAGCTCATGAATTGGGTGAAAGGATAAAGAAAAAGAGGGGGGAATGGTCATTCTGAAGATAATTTTTATTTAATTTATGAATTTACTGAGGGCTTTTTCTGCTATGAGGTTTCTGGAAAAAAGTATAATCATGATGGATGCTTTTAGTCTAACAATATGGTAGATTTTAAGCTAGGGTGTGCTGGGTAAATTTTAATGACTAACTCTGGAAAAAAAAAGACACTGCAGAACACATTTTTAAATTAACCTGAATTGTTAATGTTTTCTCTATCACTTTCTTAATAAATAATAAATTAAATGCTGATTTTTAGCATTTGCCAATTTTTAAGGTGTAAAAACTCACACTAAAAATTTAACAATAGAATCTTTGGAGCTTGGATGAACTGGCTCTAGCATGCCTCTGGAAAGTTTCTAGAACATGAAAATCATATTTCACAATCACAAATTGCCATTTTAATATATTAACAAAATGAACAGAGTTCTCTCTGGGTAAGCATATGTGTGTATATGGATATATGAGTATGTGTATGAACTTATATATATGTGAATAGTAGAGAATATTATTTGCCAGAGGACAAAGTAGCACTTTGCTTCTTTCACTTTTTCCATGGATATACACATACTCACTATATTTGAGACAAAATATATTTTTCATCCACTTTGTGTAGGTTCACACTTTATTGAGGATTGGTACTAAGGGAGGTCAAATCCCTCTTTATTTATCTTCCATTAAGTCTTTCTGATCAAAGAAAATTGTGGATATTTGCAAATGACTTTGTACTAATTGTATCTAAGTCTAGAGTACCGCAAAGCTTTCTCAATAAAGTGCGTAATAGTGCAAAAAAGATTGGGCTAACTATCTACACTGGGAAAAACAAAGTGGATGAAAAGTATATTTTGTCTCAAATGTGGTGGTATATACTTTCCTGTAAATTTCTCAGAGGTTAACAAAGCTAGGACCAGCACAAAGGGCACATTTACTAGCTAATGGTTATGAATAGATCTATTGCATCAAAGATTCCATGAAGATGATAAAAGACTGGTAGCATAGAGGAATTCCTCATCATTGGGGATTTAAACAAGTTGGGAGACTTGGGCTAGCCAGCCAACAGGAAGGCCTGAGTTTTGTATATCTGTAGAAGCTTTTGATTATAACAAATTAAATTCATTCATTCATCTAACTTCACTTTTCTTTTTATTTCCTGATTGCCCCAAAATAAGACAATGCCTTTAATCTCTCCCTCTCATATTGTGAATTTCTGTTTTTATCTTTCTTTTATTCCACCACCTCTGACTTTGTCCAGATTTTCCATTTGTCAGACTGATTCTTACCATCTATTTGATTCTTGGCCTTATTGACCCCCATGTAAAGTAGTATTCCTGCTTTATCCTTCTCTTCTAGCTCCCAGAAAAAAGGAAAGTTTAATCTCCATTATGGACATCATCCAAACGTAATAGTTCTAAATCCCCAGTCTGAGCCTATTCAGGAGATAGGCCAGATGAGCCAGTATAAACATAAAGCCAATTTTATTTTTAATCTTTTTTCTCTTAAAATGTTTTCCTGGTGGTAACTAGATGGTACAGTGGATAGAGTACCAGCCCTGAAGTCAGGAACCACCTGAGTTCAAATCTGACCTCAGGTACTTAACACTTCCTAGTTGTGTGATCTAAGCAAGCCATTTAACTCCAATTATCTCAGCAAAAAAAAAAAAAAAATATATATATATATTTTCCCCCTATGATCCAAACATTCTGGAGACCAATTTTGAACTATACCCAAAATGTTATCAAACTGTGCATACCCTTTGATCCAGAAGGGTCATTACTGGATCTGTATCCCAAAGAAATAATAAAAGAGGGAAAAGGACCACATGTGCAAAAATGTTTGTATAGCAGATCTTTTTGTGGTGGCAAAGAACTGGAAAATAAGTTTATGTCCATCAATTGGGGAGTGGCTGAAAAAGTTATGGTATATGAAAGCAATGTAATATTATTGTTCTATAAAAAATGATGAACAGGTTGATTTTATAAAGGCTTGAAAAGATTTACATAAACTGATGCTGAGCAAAACAAGCAGAACCAGGAAAACATTGTACACAGCCGCAACAAGATTGTGCAATGATCAGCTATGACAGCCTTGATTCTTCTCAGCAGTTCAGTGATCTAAAACACTCCCAATAAACTTTGGAAAACATCATCCATCCCAAGTTTATTGGGATTGCCTTGGATCACTGAACCACTGAAAAGAACCAAAACAGTCATAGTTGATCATCACATCAAAAGGAAAATATTTTTTCCTCTATAATTTTAAATGTCCTCTTAAGCTATTAAAAATGCTTATAATTACAGAGGAAATTAACATTAAAGTTTTTAAAAGCAACTATTGCTTTTCTTCTAAGCCTTTAGTATTGTAATAAGCATGAGGTGGGTGAGTGGGGGATACAAAAGAAGTGTAAGTTCTTTCTGTCCATAAATGCTTAGAATTTTTCAAAAGGCACACAGGATGTCAAAACTTGGAAAAGATTTTAGGCATCGATTTATCAATCCTTTCTACATATAAGGAAATCGAAGATAATAGAGATAATGTGACTTGTTAAGTTCACAAAGCTAGTACTTAGCAGGGCTAGGCTCAGAACCATAACTAGCAATTCTGCAACTTGGGGCAAATGTCTTGAAACATGTCCTTAAATCAACCCTGAGAGGCTTAGAATATAATGGGACTGAAATGAACTCACTTAAGGGTGACAAGGAAGAATATGGACTAGTAAGTTTTTAAATAGCTTCTTGCCAACTAGGTGCTAAGCTCACTTGTTTCTATGCTCTTAAAAAAGAGCAAATACTGTCATCACCCTCTAAATTTCAGTACCTTGGGACAAAATCTCGATTGCTCCATCCTGGTTGTGGCTCTGGATGAGATTCAAATGTAGAACATTTAGTGCTCTTTCCCTGTGAATGATCCTTGACTAGAAGGAGTTGAGATTCCAACACCTTTATGTTTAATTTTTTATTAATTTGAGGGCAGTAGTATCCTTTTGATTTAGGTGTTTCCTACACAGATGTAGTCCTGTGATTTTGCAGTTTTACTGTGGGAATTTCTGGTGTGAGACATTCCTTGGGTACTTGTCACAACTCAGTAAAATGTATAGTTTTAGATAATTGCTTAAAGTTCAATGATTTGCCTGGTTACATAATTATCAATTGATAATTGGATTGATAACTCCCGAAACTGTCATGTGAATAAAATGAATATTTGTGAAATGTTTAGCACAATGTCCAGCACATACAGTAGGCACTTAATAAATGCTGGTTCCTTTCCCTTTCCCTCTTCATGTAGAATATTGTGATTGAAAATTGTGAAGAAAATGGAGGTGAGGAGGAAAATCATTCCAGATGTGGGGACAGCCAATTGAAAGAGGTGGGAGTTAAACTGTGATGTGTGAGGAATATCAAGTAAGCCAATATGATTGGTTCACAGAAGGTGTGATGGGAAGCAATATTCAATAAAACTGAGAAGGTGGGTAGGGAGAGGGTTGTGGAGAGCTTTAAATGCCAAGTAGAGGAGTTTGTACTTTCTTGTAAAGGAAATAAGGGGCTAAAACACAAGACCTATGCTTTACGAAACTCTTTGGCACCCAAGTGAATTTATAGATTGGAGAGGAAAGAGACTAGAGGCAGAAACAACATCTTTTTTAAGGATCCGAGTTTCCCATGAAAACAATGGACCCAAGAAGTTAGGTGTGTTCTGGTATGTTATTCTCTAGGGAATGGAATTTTTAAGTGTATCTGGAGAGCACATGTTTTCTCAAGATTGGGCTTAATTACCTTTTAATAGGATATTGGCACAAAGACAACTAACATTCAAGTTATAGATTACAGCGAACACTTCTAGTCTTTGGAGGTTTTCGCCCACACCCCAATTATGTTCTTCATTATTCTTTTGGCAAGCTGGCTAGTTCTCTGAATCACCCAGGGATTCTTAAGGTTTTCATAATTCCCCAATGACTAAAGAGTTAACTATTGTTTCAGACTAGATTTCTTCTCCTTCTCCCAGATGATGTACATCTAATCTGTTGTTAATATGCATTGTCAATTATGCAACTAGATGTGCAAAAGGGGTCATTCTGGTAATTAAACTTGATTATATCAGAAATAGAGACAATATGACATAGTACATAGAGAGGTGTCCTGGAAGAGAGAACTAAATTCCAGCTCTTAGTTGTGACTCCAAAAAGCTGTAGCGTGGGCAGTGGCTACACATGCAAAACTATTTCAGCAGATAGGTTAAAACAGTTTGAAAGTAACTGATAGGCCTCAGATCTGGCTTTGTATTTGAGGAATGTACACCGCAAACCTGTGAAGACTTTCCCTTTGGAATGGCAGATGAGAATAATTTGTTCCATTGGCCATGAAAGCAGTTGAACAGATGATGTGTAATGCTTAAACTTGGTCAGACATCAAAGATGCCAAGGTCATCCACTGCATCCTGGACCATTGCTATTCATTTTGACTTTTGTCTTTTCATTGGACTCCCATGACTCTGGGAGAGTAAGGCTGACAACTTTGTGCAATGTTGCCTCATTTAACTCTGATTCATGTATGAGTCAAGATATCACCCCATGATATTATTAGTTCTCTTCATAAATGAAGGGAACAATCACAACAAATAGCAATGAGATTATTGATTTGTTGTGCATTCCAAGAGAAAAAGCAATAAGTAGAGAGATAGTGGGGCAGACAAGAGCAAGAGTTGGGATATGATGGTGTCTGAAAAAATGGTAAAATGCTTGGGTAAATCTGGATTCCTTGGTCGATGGCTGGAGTAGACATGAAAGCATGGTTTATTGTGAACTAAAAATAATAAAAGAGGTTTTTGTTTTCACTCATTCACTCACCTGCACTGCTCAGGGCTCTAAGGCAGAGTTTCAAAGGTGATTGGATTAATTCTCAGAGGTATGATCTTGGGGATCAGATTCATAGGGTATTTGTTCCAAGACAGGAAAAGGCTATCATCTACAATCATTGAGTCAAGTGGTAACATTAGAAGCATGCTAGTACAGAACAGTGAAGAGTAAATTGTACAAAATTATTCTTTAATGAAATGTTTAAAAAGATTTATTAGAATTATTTACTGATTTCTTATGGAACCCATAATTTCTTTTTTAATAATAGCTTTTTATTTTCAAAATATGTGTAAAGATAGTTTTCAACATTCACCCTTACAAAACCTTGTATTCCAAAATTTTCTCCCTTCCTTCTCCCTATTCCCTCCTCTAGAAAGCAATCCAATATATGTTAAATGTACCACATTTATCATGCTACACAAGAAAAATCAGATCAAAAAAGAAAAAAAATGAGAAAAAAACAAAAAGCAACCCCCCCAAAAAAAAGATGAAAAAAATTATGTTGTGATCCGCATTTAGTCCTAACTCTTTCTAGATGCAGATGGCTCTCTCCATCACAAGTCTATTGGAACCTCATTGTGGAAAAGAGCCACGTCTGTCAGAATTGATCATCATATAATCTTGCTGTTGTTGTGTATAATGGTCTCTTGGTTCTATTCACTTCACTCAGCTTCAGTTCTCTATAAGTCTTCAGGCCTTCCTGAAATCATCCTTCTAATAATTTCTAATGGAATAATAATATTCCATAACTTATTCAGCCATTGCCCAACTGATGGGTTTCCACTCAATTTCCAGTTCCTTGCCACTATTAAAAAGGTGCTACAAAATTTTTGCACTTGTGGGTCTTTTTCCCTTTTTTATGATCTCATTGGGATATAGGTCCCAGTAGAAACATTGCTGCATCAAAGAATTTACACAGTTTGATAGCCTTTTGAACATAATTCCATATTGCTCTCCAGAAAGGTTAGATCAGTTCACAATTCCACCAGCAATTATAAGTGTCCCAGTTTTCCCACATCCCTGCCAACATTTATCATTATCTTTTCCTGTCATTTTAGCCAATCTGAGAGGCTGTAGTGCTATTCCAGCATTGTCTTAATTTGTGTTTCTCTTATCAATAGTGATTTAGAGCATTTTTTCATATGACTAGAAATGAGAACCATACTTAACCATTTAATACTTAACTACTGTTTATCATAATGTTCTCTTGTTGTACCTTCTTATCTATTTCTCATATGCCATAAAATAAACCTATTTAAGGTGTTTTCTTATCATGAGAATCATATATCTGTATAAGTCCACTAAGTGATAGCAACTATAATTCTGATCAATTCGATCAACAAGCATTTATTAATCACTTGCTTTGTGTTAGTCACTATTTCTCCCCTTGATTTGGGAACAGATTTTCTCAGAGGTTAAGTGACTTGTCCATGCTTTCAGAATAAGGATTTAAACCCAGGTTTCCTAAATCCTGACTTAGGAGGCAGGTATCAGTGACTAGAACACTCGACCTGGAATCAGGAAGACCTTAATTCAGATCCTGCCTTACATATTTACTATCTGGGTGACCCTGGGCAAGTCATTTAATCTCTGTTGCTCTTAATCCACTGGAAAAGAGAATGTCAAACCAGTCCAATATCTTTGCCAAGAAACAGTATTTAACACATGGGGTCATAAAGGGTTGGACATGATTAAACAACAACTTTCTGACTCTAGGTCTATTGCTGGTTAACATAATTGTGTATTTGGCAAAGCCTGGAAGGCCAGAGAATTTTTCTTCAGGCATGAGTTGTACTAGATGGTTCCTGATGTTCTTTCCAACTTTGATAGTGATTCTTGGAGTTTATGTGATTTCATTTTAATCCAATTCAACAAGAATTTATTGAATTCCTCTTATGTAATTAAGGATTATATGTCTTAGTGAGAGATCCAAAATCCTTTCTAAATTAAAAAAAAATGGTGATTCTCAGAGACTTATGACATGATCCTTGACTTCAAGCCATATTTCTAGGCTTTGCACTCTCTCCCATTTCATTTTTTTTGTTCTATATTGTGTTTCAAGTTACAAGAAAGAAAAATAAATGTGCTTCAGTTTGGAGTACCTTAAAAAAACAAACAAACTCAAAACTCCATTACCTACATTTTATCTGTTATAACATGAACCAAAATCCCTCAAATGGTAAGCTGACAGTAACCATTATCCAATCTGACAAAAGAGTGTTAGGCAAAGTGATACACACTTTAAAATGCTTTCAAGTAGTAAAAATGAAAAACAAGGAAATAATCATCTAATTATATATTGGAATCCTGGATTCATCTTGTTGACCACTTATTTCAAGTTGAAATAACTTTTCTTTTCACTTTTCTTATTTTGCATGTCTGCAATCACTTCCTGGCTACTGGCTGTTTCCCTGATGTCCTTGTCATCTGTTTACATTCCTACATGGGAGGATAATACTTATAATTCATAAGCTCTTCTTCATTACTATGGAAGTTAGAAGGAATAAATATACATATATATATAGGCAGAGGGCACAGGTATGGGCTGAATATGAAGGCATAATATCTAAAAAAATAAAATTAAGCCGTGAGAGAGGAATGCATTGGAGAAAAAAAAAAAGTAAAGGTATAATGGTGTAAACCATCTGCCATAAAAGAGACAAGAAAATACTTTTATAGTGGAAGGGGGAAAGGGAGAGAGGAAGGGAAGTAAAATAATTTTACTCTCATCAGAACTGACTCAGAGAGAAAATAACATCCACACTCAGGCATAAAACTGAGTATGTCTGCAGGGGAAAAGGTGGATATTCAATGAAATAGAGGACTTTCAAACTTTCATGTTGAAAAGACCAGAGCCGAATAGAAAATTTGATTTTTAACTGCATGTATATGTATGTGTGTGTGTTTTATATATATATATATATATATATATACACACACATACATATTTAGTATTTAACATATATTTTAACATATTTAACATGTATTGGTCTACCTGCCATATGGGGGAGGGGGTGAAAGGAAGAAAGGGAAAATTGGAACAAAAGGTTTTGCAATTGTCAATGTTGAAAAATTATCCATGCATATATCTTGTAAATAAAAAAAGCAATAACAAAATTTAAAAAAAAGAAAATTTGATTTTTGACTACAAGATTCAGGAGAAGCCTAAGGAAGTAAACAAGAAAGAGAAATCATATGGGACTTAACAAGGCTTATCTATTTACATTCCTACATGTGAAGATAACTTGTTAACTCATAAGAACTTTGTCATTATTATGGCAGTTAGAAGGAGTATATAGAAGTACAAAGGTATATAAAGGGATAATATCTAGAAAATAAAATTAAATCAAAGAGTGAGAGAGGAATGTACTCAGAGAATGGGAAAGGGAGAGGTGAATTACCTGCTATAAAAGAGGCAAGAAAAAGCTTTTACAGTAGAGGGAAAGAAGAGGAAAAGGGAAGAGTGAGGGAACTTTACTCTCATTAAAATTGTCTCAAAGAGGATGTGACATGCACACTCAATATGGTGTAGAAATCTATCTTACCCTGCACTAAAGTAGGGTGGGGATATAGGGAGGAGGATGACAGAAGAGAGGGCATATTGGGAAAGGAAGTGGTCAGAAGCAAAATACTTCTGAGGAGAGTCAGGATAAAAAGAGAGAATAGAATAAATGGGAGATGAAATACAGTTAGTAATAGTAATTGTGGAAAGAATTTTGAAGTAAGTTTCTCTGATGAAGGCCTTTTTTCTCAAATATATAGGGAACTGAGTCAAATTTATAAGAAATAAGAGCCATTCCCCAATTGATAAATGATCAAAAGATATGAACTATATCCAAAGGGCTATAAAATCATGCATATTCGTTGACCTAACAATACTATGACTAGATATGAATCCTGAAAGAGATTTTAAAAAAAGAAAAAGGACCTATCTATACAAAAATATTTACAGTAACTATTTTCTCAGGGCAAAGAATTGGGAATTGAGGAAATGTCCATCAATTGGGAAATGGCTGAATAATTTATGGTATGTGATTATGAAGAAATATTATTGTTCTATAAAAAATGATGAAGAGGATGCTATCAGAAAAACCTGGAAAGTCTTCCATGAGCTCAAGCAAAGTGAAATGGACTATGCATGTAAGAATAATAAAGTTGTGGGATGATCAGCTGTGAATGACTTTGCTTTCTCAGCAATACAATGATCCAAGACTAGTCTGAAGGACTTAAAATGAAAAATGCTATACATACTCAGAAAGAACTAATTGTATCTGAATACAGATGGAAGCATACTTTTTTTTTTTTAACTTTCCTTTTTTTTTTTTTTTCTTGAGGGTTTTTTGGGGAGGGGAAATCTATGTTTTCTTTCAAAACATGACTTTTATGGAAATATTTTGCATAACTTCGAATGTCTTCTCAATGGGGAAGGAAGGGAAAGAATCTGGAACTCAAATTTTTAAAGACAAATGTAAAAAAATTGTGTTGCCCACAACTAAAAAAAAATTAAAATATTAATTTCCCCCCAAAAAACCAAAGATGCTTTTGTAGGTCTCTTCCTAATAAAAATCCTCACTTGATCCACCTATCCTCACTAGCTCTGACTCCATATCTTTCTTCTCTTTTGTGGCTAAACTCTTTGAGAAAGCTTTTTACAATAGATATCTATTTCTTTTCCTTTCATTCTCTTCTCAATTCTCTATAATCTGGCTTCCTACTTCATCCTTCCGCAGAAACTGCTCTTCAAAGTTACCACTGATGTAATTGCCAGATGCAAAGACCTTTCCTTAATTCTCATTTTTCTTGACCTTTCTGCAGCCTTTGACACTGTCAATCACCTTCTTTTCCTCGACATTCTCTTCTTTCTGGGTTTTTGAGACATTGCACTCTCCTGGTTCTCCTCTTATCTGACTGTTCCTTTCTCATCTCTTTGCCAAATTTTCATTCAAATCATGAGTGCCAATTATGGAGGCTCCCCCAAAGATCTGTTCTTGTCCTCGCTAATTCTATTTTACTTGGTGATCTCATTAGCTCCCTTGCTTTCCAGTGATCATCTCTATGACAAAGAATTTCAGATCTACTTATTTGACTCTAACTGGTCTCCCAATCTCTAATCTTATATCTTTAATTATCCATTGAGTATTTGGAATTGGATGTCCCATAGATATATTAAACTTAACATGACTAAAACTGAACTCATTAATTTCTTTCAAATTCTCCCATCTTCCTAACTTCCCTTTTGTTGTCAATAGTACCCCCATTGTCTCAGTCCCCTCACTTAAAACCTTGATTCTTCACTCTCTTTCATCCTTTAAGTCCAACCAGTTGTCACTTCCAATTGTTTCTTTTTCTACCTTTGTAATATCTTTCCCATAGTTCCTCTTCTTTCCTTTTGATGGTCATCACCGTGGTTTAGGGCCTCATTATCTCATCACCAGGTCTGGACTTATGCAATAAAAATCTGCTGTTTGGTCCTCTTGACTCAAGTCTCTCTTTATTCCAAATCATTCTCTCATCCAGTTGTCAAATTGTTGTTTTTAAGGTGTGGGTCTGACTGTATGATATAAAATCAAGCTGCTATCTACGGCCTTCAGGATCAAATATAAAATCCTCAGCTTGACCCTTCATAACCTGATCCTTTTCTCCTATCTTTCCAATTTTCTTATACCTTTTTTCATCCATATACTCTGCAATCCAATAATAATGGCACAGCATTCCATTTCCTAACCTTTAAGCATTGTCATTGTATGTCTTCCATGCCTGAAGTGCTTTTCCTCATCTTTACCTTTTAGCTCTCCTTTCTTTTTTTCAAGAAACTTTTCTTTTCTAGTCCTCCTTAATCTTAGTGTCTTCTCTCTAAGACTACTTTCAATTTATCTTGTATGTATCTTTTTTTGTACGTAGTTGTTTGTCCCATTAGATTGTGAGCTTTTTGAGAGCAGGAATTTTTTGCCTTTCTTTGTATCCTCAGTGCTTAGTACTGGCACACAGGAGATGATAAATAAATGCTTATTGACTGATTGTAAACAGAGTTAAATGACTTAGGGTCCTACATTTGCTAAGTATCTGAGGCTAGATTTGAATTCAGGAAGATGAGTCTTTCTGATGTTGGCACTCTATCCAGTGCACCCCTTGACTGACCTTGTCTTTTTTTATTATGTGCATATAAGTATGTATATTGTGTATGTTTATGGGTATTTATGTCGTTTTCCATGTTAACCTATTCTTATATGTTTGATTGTCATATTGATGATTTTTTTTTCTATCATGATCTATGATTTCATCAGCATAGTAAGTTTTTAGCCAAGGAGCTCCCTGTATTTATGCAAATCAGCAGCTCTGTTGCAATTTGTAATTTTATCTAGTTTCCTGGAGCCCAGAAAGGTTGAGTGTTCTCCTTGAGGTCACAGTTAATGTATGCCAGAGGCAGGATTTGAAATCAGATCTTTCTGAGGCAGGCTCTTTACCTGCCAAACCACATTGCTATTATTATTGTTAGACTAACAACTGGAAGTTTGTTTCCCATGATATGAATTTATAAATGTGAATCCAGGAAACATTTTAATCTTGAACTTTTCCAGTCATTTTAGTTATGATTAACTCTGTGATGCCATTTAGGGTTTTTTTTTTGGCAAAGATACTGGAATAGTTTGCTATTTCCTTCTCCAGCTCATTTCACAAATGAGGAAATTGAGGCAAACAGAGTTACATGACTTATCCAGAATGCTATTGAATGGGGCAGATTGGATGAAGTATTTCTCAGTATTGAGTCACATGATCCCTATTTCCAGAACTGGGATCTCTGGAGGGATGATTTTGAACCCTGGAATACAGAAAGTTAGTGACCTGTGGGAGGCAGCCAACATTGGTGACCATTGGTCAAAGATGGTTATGTCTTTTTAGTCTATCCAATGAGAAGGCTTGGGTCTTTTGCTTTTAAGTCCTGATCAAGGTGGAAGATGGCCAGGTTCCAGGAGCACATGGCAGAGTCGGGATGGCTCCCAGGTATGTCTGGGCCTCTCCCTGCAAGGATTAAATAAATGTTTTCTCTTTGTACCCGAAGCTGTCTCTCATAAGTTAATTTGGGGGGTCTTGTGCCCATCCCACACACTATGTTTGGTAAGTATCTAAGGTTAGATTTAAACTCAGGAAGATGAGTCATGTGGGCAAATAGGTGGCTTAATAGATAGAGGGATGGGCTTGGAATCAGGAAGGCTCATCCTTCTGAATTTAATTCTGGCTTCAGTTTATATTCCAAAGAAATCTTAAAGGAGGGAAAGAGACCCACATGTGCAAAAATGTTTGTGGCAGCCTTTTTTGTAGTGGGTAGAAACTGGAAACTGAGTGGATGACCATCAGAGAATGGCTGAATAAATTATGGTATATGAATGCTATGGAATATTATTGTTCTGTAAGAAATGACCAGCAGGATGATTTCAGAAAGGTCTGGAGAAACTTACATTCATGAACTGATGCTAAGTAAAATGAGCAGAACCAGAAGATCATTATACATAGCAACAATAAGATTATACAATGATCAGTTCTGATGGACATGGCTCTCTTCAACAATGAGATGGTTCAAACCAATTCCAATTTTTCAGTGATGAAGAGAGCCATCTACCCCCAGAGAGAGGACTGTGGGAACTGAGTATGCACCACAACATAACCTTCTCACTCTTTCTGCTGTTGTTTGCTTGCATTTTGTTTTCTTTCCCAATTTTTTTTTTCATTCTTGATCCGATTTTTCTCGTGCAGCAAGATAACTATATAAATTGTATATATATATTGGATTTGACATATATTTTAACATTTAACATGTATTGGACTGTTATCTAAGAGAGGGAGAGAAGGAGAGAAAAATTTGGAACAGAAGGCCTTCGCAAGGGTCAGTGTTGAAAAATTACCCATGCATATGGGTAATTAATATAAATAGCTTAAATAAATTAAAAAAAAATTTAAGCAAAATAAATAAATTTGGTCACAGATTGTATTACTTTGTGTTGTGTGACTCTGTATGACTCTGGGCAACTCATTTAATCCAGACACTTATCTGTGTAACTCTGGGCTGTTGAGACTGAGAAGGGGAACCCCAAAAGTCCCAGACCGGTGTCGAAAGATATTTCAAAAGAAATTGCAGGCTTAAAACCCATCTCCTAGTCAAGGGGCAAAGTTTATTAAAAGCAATGTGAAGCCATTACTGCGTGGACTGAATTCTAAGCAAATACAGTAGAGAGTACCACCAATAGACACTTATACAGTTTTTAATCATAGATATGTTAATTCTATAGCTCAATGGTAGTCTCCAGATGAATTAAGGTTGGTCTTCAGATAAATTGGGTGTGCTCAATTTCCTGAGGCAGATTCCAAAGACAGAAGACAAAGGATTCATTAGGACAAAGTCCCAAGAATCAGAGGACCCCAAAATCACATTATGTCGGGCTGTGTAACTCAGGGCAATTCACTTAACCCAGACACTTCACTAGCTTGTGGCAAACCACTTCAGCATTTTTGCCAAGGAAATCCCAAATGGGGTCACAAAGAGTTGGGCATAAAAACAAAGATGAGTCTTCCTGACTCCAGATCTAGTACTTTATCCACTAAGCCACTTAGAGAGAATTTTAGCCTAGCTAGGAAACAAATTCAAACAAATTTTTAAATAAAGGAATTTTGGGGGCAGCTAGTTGGTGCAGTGGACAGAGCACTAGCCCTGAAGTTAGGAGGACCTGAGTTCAAATCTAGCCTCAGACACTTAACACTTGCTAGCTGTACGACCCTGGGAAAGTCACTTAACCCCAATTGCCTCAGCAAATAATAAAAAATAAAAATAAAAAATAAAGGAACTTTGACCTCTTTGCTTGGATGGCTACCCTTAGGCAATTTCCAAATTTCATAAGGGAACCATAAATATCGCAGATCTATTCCTTTACTACAGTCCACTTGATACATTTCCCAGAGAGAAAGGAAGGCCAGGATAGGGGAGGCCACATTTGAGGAGCCTGCAATGATCCTGGCATTTCATCATGACTGTCAGGCAGTGATAATGCAAAAGTAGATTGAATGCTGAGTCACAGTGATCAGAAGTTTCTCCACGAGAGGGGGGGCAAGTTGACATTCTAACCATAGCTTCCTCCCCAAGCAATTCGATGAGTCATTGTCACCTGAATGCAGGTCCAAATACAAGCACACCCTCTGAAGTGCCTCATTAGTTTAATGGTGTCCCTACCTCACACTTGGGAGACCAGCTGGGCCCCATCAGTTCCCTAACAATGAGAAACTGCTCTACTTGTCTTCTAGCTACAGTGTCTACTTACCCACTTCAACACAGCATTTGCTCCTAATTAATTCCTTTGGATCCCAACACATACAGCCTTGATACTGGCTTCCTCTGCAACTGTGACTTGTGCACATGAGTATTTTGATTGTCCGAATTCCTCTGGCATAACATACTGCAGGCTTTTTTTTTTTTTTTCCCATGGCTGTTGTCCATGCCTGGAATACTTTCCACAATTGTCTTTACCTGCCGGCTTCTCAGCCTCTTTTAAGTCCGGGTTAAAATACCCATTTTCTAAGAGAAATCCTTTCTGATTCTACCTAGTGTTTTCATTCTGCTCAATGCCTCCAATTCATCCTGTATCCTCCTGTTTATGCACAATTGTTTTCATGTTGGTTCCCCTATTAGACTGGCAATTCTTTGAGAGAGACTGTTTTTTACCTTCCTTAGTATCCTCAGAGCTTAGCACAGTGCCTGGAAAAAAGTAGGTGCTTAATAAATGCTCACTAACTTTTAAGTTGGACAGTCAGCTTCTCCTGCTTCACTTATTTTAGAGCACTGACATAGAAAGGGAGCTTAGAGGTTATATGGTTCAATTTTCTCATTTTGTATGTAACATAGGTTTAGACAGAGCATGCACTGACATCCTTTGCCTGCTTTGCTGTGTGGGAGCTGGGATAGGGGTGAGAGAGGGCTACTTCTAGCCATGACTCATTGCCAAGGGGCTTTTGTAGATGTATTGCCCCTCCTCTCCTGACTCCCCCCTCCAAGAAAAAAAAATCCAACCAAACAAATCCTAACTGGCTGCTGGGCTGGAAGAGTTGATGACCCAGGGCTTCTTTTCAAAGAAGAGACAATTTTCCCATTGGTGCTCTCTTGGATGTAACTCTAGGGTTTAATTCTGGGAAGCTGGATAGGAATAAAGTGGTACTTGTGCTTGCAAAAGGAAATAGGACCAAGTGAAGACTTTTTTAAGATGGGGAAAGCATGGAATATTTATAATCCTCTACTTATTGATCTAGTATAAAAAGCACTGGGTCTGTAGATTTGGAGCTAGATCTAAATAAAGATTTCACCCATACCCAGTTCATGTTTGTCCACTGACTAACTTTTCTTCCTATCTCTTTTTGAGAAGACCTAGACCTGAGCCAAAAAATAATATTGTATTAGTGAGCCAATGAATGTGGAAAAGAAGAATCTAATTCTCCTAATTAGAGGGGGATGCCCTCCGATTCTGGTTAAGGACCACAGGTTTGGATATAGAAAAGGCAAGGATGAATACCTTAGCCCCTATTTCTCAGTCTCTTTCTCATTCTCTCTATAACACATACACACAGTATATATGTACACATGTATATATACATATGTATTTGTGAATAACTGTAGTACACATATATGTACATATCTAAGTATATATGAGTGTATGTGTATAAGTAATATAGATACTCTCCCTATCCTGAAAAAGTCTTCATTTGGTCCTATTTCCTTTTGCAAGTACATTTTAAAAATTGTACATTAAAGAAATACTTGTTTTATTCCATAAATTAAAAATAAGACAAATAATTTTTTTAAGTCTTTACTTTGGACTGATTTTGCTTTCTTATTTCATTACCTTTAACTACCCAGAACTAAAATTCTTGAACTCTGTTCCTAGGTGAGCTCCTCTATCCCCTTCAGATTGCCCCCATCTCTCCATTATTGTTACTTTCTCTAAAGTGGCTGATAACTTTCTTGCAGCTAAATCCAATGGATTTTTATTTCAGTTTTCTTCCAAAGCTTTCAGAATTGTTAGAAACTGCCTCTTTCCCATATCTGTTTCTAGTTTTAATTTTGTGACTCTGTGCTCTTCTAATTGTCCTTGAAATTTTCTTTTCTTCTTTAGTGATATGCCAATAAATTTTTAATAATCAGTTTTCCCCAAAAAAAGTATCTTTGTCACACTTTTAAATTTATTCTGCATTATTCATATTTTCTCCAAAACTTTTTTAAGTCTAGCTAATCAAAAGAATAAGTTAAAATTTTATTTTTAGCATTTATTGATTTCTGACTTATAAATGTTCACATTTAACAATTAATTCCCAAGAGACTGTTTGAAGTGGTTCCATACCCTTGTTCCTTTTCCTACTAATTGATTGTCAACATCCAAGAATATTAAGGATCTGCCCCTCTCTTTTTCTCTCTCCATGCCTACTCTTTTATAGAACTCATCTCTTCAGAAGCTTGTAGAAGGTACTCAGTGACCCAACCTTGTATTGTGCAGTGATTTTAGTTAAGCATGCATCTTAGTGTTCTCGGCAGAGATCCTGGCGTGCTTTATCTTTATCTTTTCCACTTCATTTTATAGATGGGGAAATTGAAGTCAGAGTTAAGTGACTTGCTCAGGGTCACACAGCTAGTAAATACCCTGGGGTGAGATTTGTACTTAGGAAGATGAGTCTTTCTGACTCCAGACCCAGCACTCTATCTACTGTGACATCTAGGAGCTTGTCAACTAAGATATTACTTCAGATTGGTATTCTCCCACATTTAGCCTGAGTTAATAAAACATGGCTACAAGGTATCTCTGGAGTGTTGTTCAGTTGTGTCTGATTCTTTGTAACCCCATTTGAGGTTTTCCTGGCAGAGATACTGGATTGGGTAGATATTATCTTCTCCAGCTTATTTTATAGATGACGAAACTGAGAAAAAGAGGGTTAAGTGAATTGTTTAGGATCACACAACTAGTTAAGTGTCTGAGGTCAGATTTGAACTGATGAAGATGAGTCTTCATGATTCCAAGCCCAGTACTCCGTGCTCTATACTACCTACCTGCGTCTAGCTTCCCAAATCAGGTCTCTAGCTTGACTTTTTTGAAATGTTCTTCAAAGCCCCGCTCAATAATGAACTCCTTCAGAAAATCTTTCCTGATTAACTCAACTCACTTAGATCATTCTAATGTGGTTAGTAGCAGCGCAGAGAGTTGAGGTGTGAGAATCCTCTTCTGGTTGGGGCAGATTCAACGTAAAAGAATTCACAAACCTGAAATATTAGTAGCAAAAAAGGAAGTTTTGTTGGCACTGAAAAGTCAGCTTTGCTAGAAAGACTGATTTCCTCAGTGGCAAAGTCCTGGTAGGGAAATAGAAGTCCTAGCAGAGAAATTCTGACAGAGAAATAAAAAAGGGCTTTCACCGAGAAGAGGGTCTCTTCACAGTGGGCAGGAATCCTGGCAGGCAGTTATGCCAAGGAGAGAGAGGTTCCTTGACAAGGCATAATCCTGCTTTGGACATTCTGCAAGGAAATGATTTTAAAGTTGTCTTTTAATAGGAAATCTGAGGCTGAAGTTTCAATTGAATGAGAATTCTTCAATGTTGTCACTGCCCCCAGGCCTAGATTTCCAGTTGAATGAGACCGCTTAAGTTCCAGCTAAGTAGGAGTAGTCCTGGACTAATTTTCAGCTCAATAGAAGGTACAACTACTCAATAGAGGGTACAATTTCTCAATAGAGGCTGTAGCTAGTCCCACCAAGATAACAGAATGAAACTGCTTATTTTGATTCCTTGAGGTGGGTCTCTCCCAGAGGAGAGTTCCTCAGAGTTTCCCTCCCATTGCCCCCAAAATTCAAGGAGAACACTATTTGCCTCAATTCCTTCCCTCTAGTATAACTCCTGAGGAATCTAGGGTAATGCACATGTATTAATTTACTATCATGTGTTTGTAAAATCTTTTCCATTACTGTATATATTGCATACCTTCAATTAGTTTATTGGGTCCTGTATTGTGTGAATCATTTGTTACCTGTATTGTGTGAATCTGGTCAAATCTTTTAACTTCCCACACTTGCCAAAAGGGAAGGTAGGTTTATTTAGGAGAAAAGATTACAGACAAAATAAAAAGATACAACAGACTCTATTGACTGGTAGGCTATATCCATAGAAAGATTTCCTGGCCTAAAAGAGTTAGTTAGCTATAAGAATGAGCATAGGGGAGGGATGAGGAAAATCTTGAAGAAGAATGCCATGGTGGGCTAACACAAAAGGAATTCAGCAAAGATGGTGTGGACCATAGGCATATTTATAGAGGAAATTTAATTTTGGGGGTTTGTCTTAACTTGGATTTCTTACTGGACACAGAAAGGTAGAGCTACTCAAACCTTCTGGGGATAGGATTATAAGGTTGAACTGATCAGTGCCCTTCCCTGCTTTCCTCTGGGAGTAATCTTATCAGTTCTTCTGGCTTCCTCTGTCAACTGCACCTATTTACACAGGACCTCATTAAACCCATAGTGTTCAACTAACAAGCACTTATTAATGCCTATTATATTCCAGCCCCTGTACCAGGCACTGGGTATTCAGTTATAAAAGTGAGATAGCTCATTTATAGCCTTCAATGAACCTATAATTTACTAGAGGATATACTACATGTCCTAGAAAGGTGAACAATAAAGAGGAGTTTGTTTTAGCAATTATAGGGCTTATGAATAGAGCCATAAGGCAGGGAATTGTTCAGCTTTTTCAAGTACTAATGATAATACTGATTTAATTATAGTTCCCTGAGCAAGAGGTAAAAAGGGAGAAGGGAACAGTCTGAGACAGAGGGAAGAAATACAATACTGAGATAGAATAGATGGAAAGATGCCTATTCTATCTTAGAGTTCAAGTAATTGTCTAGATGGGATAAAGAGTACTCTGAGAGTTTATGGTAGGATCCTGGATAAAATAAGAACTGACTCACTCATTCTCCAATGGGGCAACTTCCCCATAAGACTGGTCCTAAACTTAAGTGAATTAACTAGTGGAGAAGGGGATTGGATGGATAGACTTCTTCAAGAAGGAGATCTAGGTCCTGAGGGACTGCTTTTCCTGCTGGGCCATGACAAATATAGAATTCTCCAACTGTATCAATGATTCTTATGTAAATTCTGAAACCAGCTTATTCTTTCTCCTTATCAGGAAATGCTAAAATGTTTATTCCTGGAACTGTCTTCTTATCATAATTAAGGTAATCATAATGTGCCCAGATTGCCTTGATTAGTATCTTCAATACACACACTCACTCACACACACACACACACACACACACACACACACACACACACCCCTATGATGGAAACCTAGGCTTTGTTAGTATCTTCAAGGCAGTCTCAATATCTCAGTATATATCCTTGTTCTCACCTTTATTTCCCCTCCTCCCCTGAGAAACCCCCTAGGTTATATTTCCCCTATAAAAGTTGTACTTATGATGATTTTTGCTGAATCCTTTTTAGGATCAATCCTGCCATGAGATACCCTTTATCTTATAGTGTCTTTCCTCTAATTGCTAATTGTGACTTCCATTAGAGAATTTATCTTTCCCTTTGTTAATTTATATAATAAAATAGCAAAATTTTGTAATCTGTGATGTATGTCTTGTCATGGTTGTTCCATGTTGTGAACCAAATCTTTATTATGCTATTTTCATATAATCTTTTTTCAATTTATTGCTCTCCCGAATTTCTTTCTATTTACCATTCCAGGTGCCTGTTTTACCTCCTCAGTTCCATGTGAATGAAGTGAACTGTGAAAGCTGTTTCACAAGATGGAGACAGTGTTCTAAAAAGTGAAAGTAAGCTATGCCCCAGGGCCAGGTTTCTTTCTCCAGAAATCATGTGTTTTACAAGGAGTGGGACCTTTTCTTTGTGAAACTAAGTTGGGGCCACTTTGGCATTGAAACTTACATATAATTTAGTAATTTAGTTATCTTAAAGATGTGGTTGGGTTGAAAGTTTTTTCTCATTTATGACTTAGAATGTAAGGCCATTTGTACTGGCTAATCAGGGCAAAGATCCAGCCTATAGGGAGGGTTATCCCAGGCCCTTATATAATTCTTATCTGTTAACTGGGCCTAGCCTCTCCTTGCCTATCACCTTATGTGGGAAAGGAGATGCTTTTTCTCCAGGGATCGTGATAAAATTCCTTTTGCTTTTGCCTTGAGAAATCTCCTTAATTTATTTGATTTATATGAGCCGATGATCTTGTCCCACACACATGGTCTCACTTATATGGGAAATCTCTTTCATAATACAGATTATAATCCACCCTGTTCAACCTATGTGACCCTCATTCATGACCTCCCATGAATCTGTCACAGTCAATGTATTAGAGGCCTTCCTCAAAATCTCTTGATATCACATAGATGGATACTAGTGAAATGAAAATATATTGAATAAATACTAAAAAGTTGATTTAAGTGGATAGTTATGAAATGTAAAGTGGATGTGATCAGCTGAGTAAATATTAAATTTATCCTTTTCCCCAACTCTGTGCCAGTTTGGGAAGTGACTGCCATTGCTATTTTTCTGAAGTAGGTGTTAGCCTCTACTGCCCACATGCTAAATTTTCCATTTATTCCTCCTATGCCTTGGTTTGAAGGAAAAATGTGGATTAAGTGAGGGAGATAGTACTCCTATAACTTGGACCACATGCCAACCAACTGAAAAGACTTGCTGCGGGCTTGAATAGACAAGTTCTGGGAGATGAGTGAACTCCCTTGGGGCAGGAACCAGTAGTATTTATTCTTTTTTTTTTTTTTTTTTTAAATTTCTCTCAGTGTTTAGCACAATGCATAGAATAGAGTAGGTACTTAATTTTGTTGAATGAGGAAAATTATTAATCCCTGGTGTTATGGGGACAGCTTCTATCCATAATAGATACAAGTCCTTATATAGAATTTGTATGTGTTTTGTATAATAAACATGTGACTCTATATCATCAGTATGACAGTAGGTAATTCTATTCTCAAAGTTTGAATGTTCATATTTCATATCTGTGCCTTTCTTGCCTTATGACCATTAGCTATTTACTAGCTAATTCACTAGCTAGCCTTTCTAGAACTTTCATCATCAATAAAATGAGAATAATAATACCTGTAATACCTCCCTCACAGGGATTGTTGTAGATCTTAGATGAGATGAAATGATAGTGCATTGCAAACCATAAAATGCTTTTGTAAAATTTCAGATATTTTTATCATTATGAATTGAATAAGATAGATAGGGATGGATGAATTTCAGAATCTATTCCTATATGGAATGCCCACATTAATGAGATTTTAGAACTAGGAGATTATTGGAGCATATTTGCTCCAATATTGGAGCATTATTATATTTGCCCTTATTTATTATATATCACCTCCCAGAAGATAGTAATTATAGGTGAGGAATCAATGATATAGTAACAGAATTCTAAAATCAGATTTCAATTCTAGTCATCAATAAATGGAGGCAGCTGGGTGATAGTAAAGAATACTGAATTAGAAGTCAGGAAAAGCTGAGTTCAAATCTGCCTTAGATACTTACTCAAGCTATAGATCAGGACTACCCTGGTTGCAATGGGAGACCTTGATCTTTTTAACCTACAGTCTTTAACAGGTCTCAGTTTGACTAAGGCAATGTCCAGTCAGTGATCAAGGTTAGATAAGAAATGAGGCATAGAATGGCCTTTTTTATACTAGTCAAAAAAAAAAAATCAATCTGGAAGGGAAAGATCCTTAGGGTTTTAACTCAAACAGAAACTATTTGCTTTCACTCTAAGTTAATCCAGGCCTAATGACCAAATGGGGCTTGGCCCTGGACTTATTGTTGGTCAATCAATGAGAGTCAAGGTGATTTGGATTTAAGGCATAGTCCTAGCCAGTTAACTCCAAGATATTGTGAGAGATTTCTTTGGGCAGAATTCTGCAGGTAAAGGTGTGATACCCTCAGAAGGGAAAAAAAAGAAAAAAATTCATTGTCTATCTAGCTAGCCAGTTTCTGGGAAGGACCTTAGCTTAAAAAGGCCAAAATCTCCCATTGTATCCAGAGTCCCATCTAGTCATTCTGATTTAAGTCTTGTCACTGGACTTGGTTCCTGAGGAGAAAGTGAGGCAGGTGATTTTACACATCTCTCCCTCACTTAAATCCAACTCACTTGCATGTCATGGTGTGAATTCATTGGTGTAGAGGACCACAGACAGTGGGGGAACTCTGGGTGAGGTATGATACCCTTCAGCCCAAAAGGAACCTGGTTAACAATGTCTAGTTTGGCTCCCCATCTTCCCTAAGGACTCTTGGCTTTCCTGAAAAGTCAAGTGGAGGTGACTATCTGTGTTGTGATTGAAGCAGAGTGATACTAGGTGGCAAACTGCATAGCAAGTTGTTTATGTGGTTCCACATGGGCAGTATATACTAGGCATATGCCCAGTGTTTTTGTTACATAAGGGTATGAGGGAATAAAAAGGGGAAAAAACTGGGAATAAATGGACTCCATATTTCCACCATTCTCGGGAGTCTTACCTCATCATTCTTCCTCTAGGATGGTATATTTTAACCACCCCAGTGTGGGGGCTCTAGAAAGCAATGGTACATTTTGTCACCCCAACTTGGGGGCTCTAGAAAGCAGGACACAACAGTTGGTGATGTCATGTCATGATCCTCCTGATTTCAGGGCTGCTGCTCTATCCATTGTATCATCTAGCTGCCCTAATTTCACTTATTCTTCACTTTGTTAGAAGGCAGATCAGAAAGATAGATGAGGTAAGAAGAACTACATTTAAGGTTGGAGTAAGGATGCTTTAGGGATATAGTCTGTTGATATTTTCAGGGAATAAGTAGCCTTAGTTCTGATTCTTATGGTGACCAACCTAAGCTCTGTGACTCTCTCTCTTTCTGTTTTTTAAGCTTCATTTGAAGAGAGAAAGTTGTAGTTGATAACAGTGGTAGCTATATAGCACATTTGGAGCTGAAAGACTCTGGTTTGAATTACTTTGACATTTGTTTCACCTTTATGAACAAATTATTTCTTTCTAGGTCTCAGTACTCTTATCTGTACAATGATGATGTTTTAGAACAGGATTCTAACTGCTTTTTTTTTTTTTTTTTTAATGTCATGGACTCCTTTGATAGACTATGGATACCTTCTCAGAAGAGTTTTTAAAAGCATAAGCTTATAGAGGAAACCAATTATAATGAAATGCAATTTTCAAAATATTAAAATAATAACATTTATAAATCCAATATTTAAATCCTATGTTCCAGATACTGTGCTATGTAATTTACAATTATTAATTTCATTTGACCCTTAAAACAATCTTGGGAGGTAAGTGCTATTATTATTTCCATTTTACAAATGAGACAGACAGAGGTTAAGTGACTTGCTCAGGGACACAAAGCTAGTTAGTGTCTGAAGTCAGCCTTGAACTCAGCACAATATGCTTTTAGCCCTGGTACTTTGTCTATTATGCTATCTAGATGTCATAGCCCTAGGTTGAGAATCCCTGATTTAAGTGATCTGTAGATTTAATTCAACCCAATTCAAGCTACCAACTATTTATAAGATACTATGCCCAGGTAGGAATTGGAGATACAAAGACAAATTTAAAAATAATTTGCTGTCAAGGTACTTACATTCAGGATATAATAGTCAAATACAAAAAATATGATAGTTTTGAAAAAGTTATTTTATCAGGGAGAAAGTTCTAACAACTGGAGTGATCACAATCATGTAAGAAATCACACCTGGGTTGTTCTTTGCAGGTATCTAAGGGATTTTTAAAGGGAAGGTGTTGAAAACCACTTGTTCGTTACAGAAATGAGAAATGAATTGTGTTCTGGGGATAGCAAGAAAGCAAATTAAGTTGAAAGGGGTAGCGTGTAAAAGAGAAGATATGAAATAAGATGAGAAAGATAGGAAGAAGCCTATCACCATGATCTTGTAAAAAATTGTACAATAGTTGCTATAGCTTTACTTTTTTTTTTTTTTTTAAGGGCAGATACTATTTTGGGAAATAGCAATATCTGTCAATGGCCTGGCGTGTAATCCTTTGTATACTTGGGAAAAAACAAAAACAAAAACAAAATTTCAGGTCCTGAAGAATTTAGCTAATCTTCCAGAGGTTTATGATATTTATGAGATCTGTTGTTATTTACAACTTCCTGATGACATTATTATTCTTGTCTTTATCCCAAAGGACAAAAAAGAAAGTGAAATCAGTTTTTAGCAGTAAGAGATTTGCCATTGAGATATGGGTGAAGGGATGCCTTTGTCATGAAGAATTGGGTAATGTTTCAGGCTAACCATAGAAAGCTAAAACAGATTATTATGTACTTATTAGAAATAGAACTATTTAGTTTATACTCCCACACAAAAGAACCGATTACATTAAAGATTTGATATGAAATTAGTGAGAGTTCTTAGTTGGCAACATGAAAAATTTGTGCCACTACCCTCATGTTTTTCCAGACTGAAAGTTTTTTAGGACATTATGTCATAGAATGTAGTTAGTTACCATAAGACCTCTGTTTACCCAAGCTATTTAGATTTTGGTCTCATAGTTCATTGAAAAAAACATTTGATCATTCTTATTATTCCTTTATTATAATTTAAGGGAAGGGAACAAAAACTTAAGTACTTATTGTGTGCCAGTCACTATATTAAGCAATTTACAAATATTATCTGATTTGATCCTCACAACTATTCTTTTATTAATTTTAAATTTTTATTTTTATTATATTATTTTATATATAATAATATATTATGCTACATATTATGTAATTAATATGTTATTATTATTACTTTAATTACTTTTATTATAAGGAAACTGAGATAAAGGGTAAGTCACACAGCTAGTAAAAATTTGAGGTCAAATTTTAACTGAGGTCTTCCTGATTCCAGGTCACCAGGTCCAGTGTATCTCTAACTGTTATGCATATGGCAAGTATAAGCAGGCTATAAGACATTAAAAATAAAGAACTGCATTAAAAAATTCAATTTAGTAAGAAACAAATAGTATTTTGTTCAACTGTCTTAAATATATGTTAATTTTCCAATTGTTATCTCAATATTGATTATTTGTCATAAAATAGCTAATTGGCTATTTATTTCCCCAAATAAATAAACATGAAATAGCTTTATTTTTTTAATTGTATTTTGAGGGAAAATTTTATTTCAATAAGACAAATTCCATAGTAATCTTATGACTATAATCCTTTAGGGGTGATTCATGCATACATAAAAGATATTACTAGAAAAAAATTCAGATGTCATTGCTAAACATAATGACATATAAGGCCAAGAAATTAAAAACCTTAGGATCACAGGTGGTGTTTTCCATGCAGCTGCAAATAATAGACAAGGATTTCAGAAGAAAAAAAAGGCAGATTTAGGAAATGAACAGCTGGTTCACAAATGATACCTGAGAAGTTTTAAATTTTATGTAACACAGCTTATAACAAAGTGATGACTGCTCAGAAATGAAATGTACCTAATAAGAAGGTGAAAAATTTGCTGTAGCTATGTTAGATATTTCTCATTTCCTTTAAATTGCTTTTTAAAAAATGACCTTGGGGCAGCTAGGTGGTGCAGTGGATGGAGCATCAGTCCTGAAGTCAGGAGAACTTGAGTTCAAATGTGACCTCAGACACTTAACACTTCCTAGCTGTGTGACCCTGGGCAAGTCACATAACCTCAATTGCCTCAGTAAAAATAAATAAATAAATGACCTTTTATCTTTAGACTATTTATTCATTTGGCTGCCTTATTTTACTATGTTTTTTTTTTTCCCCTAGTATTTTTTCTATTTTGTCATGCAACACACTAGGAGCTCTTATTAAAACTCTCATGGTTCCGCTGTATTTGATGAAGAGAATGATTTTCTTTATTTACCCTATCATTTCTAATTTTTATCTTTTCTGGTTATCCTTCCAGTTTTATTTTTTATATGATCTTGGGATGATAAGGCTTAATTGGATCTTATGCTAACCAGTTTATAAGATTGTTTTGGCCTCCTCTGCTTATGGCTATTTTATGAAGGAGATACTTATCATTTTTCCATCATCTTCCTCTACAAATTTTTATGTCACTTTTAAAATCTCAAGCCAGTATTGTTGCTGGCTGCCATATATCTCTGGTAATGAGGTTAAGGATTTGTTGGCTTAGGTGTGCTCTTGGCTCTTCTGCTCATGTCATTGTGATGGTTGATTTATAGCAATTCAACTTCCTTTGGATTGTGCTCATTGTATTCCTTAGGAAATGGTCATAATTGGTATTAATGTCTATTATTTTATCCACTTCTCAATTTTCTTCATCAACAACTTATCTTAAAAGATCAGTTTGTAATTATTTTAATAATATGTCATATTTCCTCATTTTCATTTTCCTCCTGATTTGATATTGATTAAGATCTTTGGTATAACCAATGAGTAGTCTGACTATATATAGGTAATTTGGAAATAACTCATTCTATATATTGAAATAACTCATTCATCCTATATGTTGAAATAAAAAACTTTGTTTGGGGGGGGGATTATGCTTCTTATGTCTGGTGCCTCCCAAACAGGCTGAAAATAGAATATAGAAACACACATATATACACATATACTTTTATTCATATACATAGATACACACACACATTTATCTATATTTCTGATTTTGACAAAGTTGGCAATGTGAAAGATTCCATTGAAGACAAGCTCTCCTGAGAAATACTCTAGCTAGCACCAAAAGGAGTCCCCAATTTTATTTTTTTTAATAAAAAAGACAGATACCATTAAGGTCTAGAACTGCATGAGAAGATGACTAAAAGCATTAAAGTCAGAGATTCTTCAGGGAAGCTTGATGGCAATGCAATCTCCAGTAAATAGGATCTGAACTCAGCAACATCTTTGTCCCAGCCTATAAAAGCTATAACCTGGAACAGAGACTGTTTGCAATTGGTGACTGCAAGGAAACAGGGATATTGGAAAGCCAGAGATCTAGGCAGAAGGCAAAACATAATCCTAGCTATGAAGGAAGGCAGAAAGAGAGAGAGATGTCTAGATCCATCTATCCCATTCTGAACTTCAGCTGGGCATTGTCAATAGTATCCAGGGTAATAGCATCTAGGGCAGTATCAGTAGCAACCAAACTGCATCAGAAAAAATAACTGTAGTATCCCTAGACATTTCATCCAATAAAAAAGCTAGAGAAGGCAGAGCCCAAATGATACAACCAGGAGCTAAGATTAGAAACAGGAATAAACAGAAGAAAATTCGTAAAACAATGTAGAAGTAGAGATAACAGGATTAAGAGAAGACAAAGAGACAAACTCAGAAGGTGTAAAATTAATTTAGGTTTTTGCATTCAGCAGGTATAGTCTCAAAAGGGATAGGTACAAGCTTATTACTGCTCAGAACCTTGATTTAAATAAGGTATAAGGGAAGAGGAAACTCATAGTGTAAAAGTAATACAAAATTAATAAACACAGTGGCTTCCATAATAATAAAGACATTACAACAAACACACAGCATCTGACATATATCATCACCACTTTGAGGAAATACCAATATCTGAACTATTTGGCTGGGAGAATCCATGGTCACAGCTATTCAGAGTTTCAAGTGGAAAGATAGGCAAACTGTACAATACTTCCTAGCTGAATTCTCAAACTCTGTTTCTACTAAGGGGTTTTTATAGGCTGAGAACAAAGAAGGCACTATGTTAAGTATTCTCATTTGATATGTGATTCTTGAGATGGGATGCAGTCCCCTCAGATACAGAATGCTCCGTCACAAGAAGCCCACTAAGGAGAAAATTTGTTCATTCCTTTAGGAGTATTATGTTTATTTCTGGAACTGGCTAGGATTCCTTATAGAAGAGAGCAGTTTTATAAGTATAAATATAATACTAGAAAATAGAATAGCTTCTTCATGAGATTCTAATTGGTATTATAAAGAAAAGGAAGAGGTAAAAAAAATTTAATTTTTAAGGAAATAAAATGCAGGAGAATAAACAATTTAACACAGAGGGCCATAAACTTTACCATAGAATTGCAATCCTTGAAAAATATAATGAATCAGACACAACTCAGGGCTTTTATCAGATGACAGGAAATATTAGAGCAAAGTCAAAAGGCAGAAAAATTAGAACAATATGAGATATCTACTATTAAAAACTTGGAAAAGAGACTAAAGAAACATAATTAAGAATCACTGGACTCTCTGAAAATGATGACTAAATACACAAAACTGGATATATATAATTTTTTTTTACTCAAAATCATTCTTATTAGTAGGGTATTAATAACAACAATAACAACATCAATAATAACCCTAAAATGCCCACTTTACATTTTGCAAAACACTTTACATGTGTCATTTCATTTATAGCTCACAACAACCCTGTGAAGTAGATGTTCTTATTATCCCTGTGGTGTGGTTGAGTGGTATGACTGAATAAACCAAAGCAGATAGAGATTAAATGACTAGACCAGGATCACACAAAGTCATTTGTTCCTTACATCAATATTTTGTCACAAAGCTTATTGCATAGAACACGCAGTTTTCAATGAATTCAATTTGCAAAAGAAAATGTGTGTATGTGTGTGTGTTTACTTAAGCATAGGTTTTTATCTTTGAAGTCTGGCCAAATTTCTCTTGGACTCTTCCCTTAGCCATCAAGGCTACTTTTAATATTTCTATTAAAAATGGCTTTTACCCTGCTTTTCTTAGGTTCTCTATGAAATTTTAGTAGTATGTCTAGCCATTTTGAAGCTTGAGAAAGCTTCACAAAGCATACTTTCAAATCAATTTTTTAAGGCCAATACAACTCAGAGAGAAGGGGTAAAGAAACTTGAGATATAAGATCCTTTGTAAGTATAACAATGATAATCCTGGTCCCCACCATCAGAAATCCAGGTAGGTTACATTTCATTCTAGCCGCAGGATTCTTTAGTATTTTTAAAGGGAGTTGGGGGTTATCTAGACTCTTCTGCAACGACTCTAATCCGTAATGATGATATTCACTTATTTTTAGGAAGTGGTTCCTTATATCTCAGTTCTATTTAGTCATAAACCATAGGATTAACTTTTACAAAGGAATATTTCCTTCAAAAGTATAATAGTTATATATATATATGTACATAGAAATGTATGTACATGTACATATGTGTGTATACATACACACTTCCAACATATGGAAGGCATAATCCTTCCCTCATATCACTTCAGTGTCAGGAGAATAGAAGGGATCATATCTTACTTTGATTTCTATAGAGCATATCCCAAGTTCCAAATTCAAAGGCCCCCTCAGAGTTGAGTCCAAAACTGTCTGGCTTCTTAGGGCTTCCCTGTGGTCTGGCTGGTTGCAACATCTTGCTTGGAATCCTGACTCTAAGGTCATCATGACTTCAATTAGGTCTATTAGACCCAGTCTGGATCACTTCTCAATTCACAAACTTGGAGAAAGGGAAATAACACAAAACAAACACAAACATCCCCAGGCTCATTTCTTGGAATCAGGGTAAAAGTGAGAAGGCCTTCTTAATTGTTTATTCAGTTTATTGCGCCTGTACTGTGGGAACTTTTCCCTCATTCTCTGAATATAGCAGGAATTGACATTGAGGAAAGGACTTGGTCCATAAAGAAAAAAAGTGATTGTCTCACTCTGGCTGGTATAATCAGTAATAATTAAGCAACATCAAAAATAGCTCTAACTACCTACATGATAAGGGACATAGAGTGCCTTATGTTGGGAGATCTGGACATGCTCAGGATAAACTTTTCAGGAAATCTCCATATTATGGGAAATGGGCATACTCTAAAAGCCCCTCATACATGGAAAAATCATCTTGTGGAAGGAGATAGAGTCTCTCATGTATTAGATTTATTGAATGAAGACTTTGGTATATTTCGAGGCTATTAATGGAGAAGCAAGGTCTAAAATTTAATTATCATCTCTAGTCTCTGATCTATTTATCCAGGTCAAACCTTTCTCTTGACTCAACCTCATATCTCCATTCACTTATTAGACAACTTGAATTGGATATCCTATAGACATCTTCAATTCAACATGCAGAAATCCTTATTTTTACTCTTAACCTTACCTCTTTTTGAAGATACCACTAATCTCCCAAGCACTTAGGCTCACAAACTAAATGTCACTGCTCAATTTCTTTCACCTTCTCTATCAGTCTTTGGCCAAGTCCTGCCAAGTCTACCTTCCCAACATATCTGATATATTTCTTCTTCTCTTCTTTTATATTGCTATCATCATTGTGCAGGACCTTATTACTTCATTTATGTCCTATTGAAATATTTTGCTAATTGGTGTCCCTGTCTCAAGTTCCTTCCTACTCAAGACCATCCTTCACTCAGTTATCAAAGTGTTCTTTATCACGCATAAGTCTGACCATGATTTCCCCTTTTTCTTTCTTTCTTTTTTTTTTTTAAATCTCTATAACTTATTTTATTTTTAATCCATAGGACAAAATAAGCATTTCCATAACACAATAAAATAAAAAAATGATTGCACATGAAACTGCAAATCTATCATGTATAATTTGCTATTTCCCCACAAATATACAACCAAGTTATCATGTAAATTTCTTTTTATCTTACAAAACTGAATATAATCCTTTTGGGGCATGAGGGTAGAATGGACCTTTAATAAAAAGAGCTTTTAAGTATTCCTAACAAACATTCCAGAGCTGGATGCAACCTCTGAAACTCAAACACAGGAGACAAGAAAAACCTAGAAAGTTAAATATATTTGAATAATTTCCAGAGGCTAAATGATGATCAAGTATTTGAATTGTAATAGTCCCTTATTAGAAAATATAAAAAGAATTTCTGAAGGATAGTTGTTTCCTTATTAGAAGAGATAATTATGCTTCAGAAATTCTTTTTATATCTCCTCCCTCTTATGGCTAAACTCATTGAGAAAATATTTTATACTTGGTAGTTCCACTTGGGTTCCTTTTCATTTTGTCCTATACCCAAAGGTAGGGAACCTTTTTTCTGCTAAGGGCTATTTGGATATTTATAACATCATTCACAGGCCATGCAAAATTATCAGCTTATAGAACTCAAGCAGTGAAAGGTTATTATATCTTGCTTTCAGATCATCATTGCCTGTGGTTGATTTAGCAATTCCCATGAATTTACAAGTTTCATCTCTTTGCAGTTAATTCCCAGAACAATATACCCAGTCTTTGTTTCTCTGTTGACCAAAGTCACATATCTGCTTGAATGGAACTGATTGGAGGAAGCTTTCTCAATATTGAAACTAAGTCACATGATTCCTATTCCTAAGTCTTTGAACCTTGAGTTGCATGGTCTCTAAAGGTCAGACCCTTAAGAATTGATGGCACTCACAGGAAGCAGACAACATTGGTCAAGGATGGTTACATCCTTTTAGTCCATCCACTGAAAAGGCTCAGGTCTTTTGCTTTTTAAATATTGGACAAGCCGAAAGCTGGTTAGATTCCAGGGGCAGATGAGAGGAGTTGGAATGGCTCCCAGGTGTGTCTGGACCTCTCTCTTCAGGGATTAAATAAATGCTTTCTCTTTGTATCTGAAGATGTCTCTGATTAGTTAATTTGGGAAAGGGGGTCTAGCACTGTCCCATACCTGCTTCTTGGAAATCTTGAATTAGATGTCCCAAAGACATCTCAAACTCAACATGTCTAAAGCATAATTCATCCTTTCCTCCCTAATCTTCCCTGATTCCATACTTTCCTATTATTATTGATAGCATTATCCTCTCAATCATCAAGGATCATAAAATTCAAAATCCTATTGATTCTCTGATTCCATTATGTACTTCTCATTGAATTGCCTTGCCTAGCTATGGTACTGCCAATATCCCATTCCTATAGTCTTTTTCTACCCCTCTTAGAAGTATAGATATAGAATTGGGAGAGACCTCAAAGACATTCAATCTAGAAAAGGTTATGCAGGTGAAAATGTCTAATCAGAGAGTAGATATGGATGTGTTGGACAAATTCCTGTAGGGTTATTCAGTCTATGCCCCTTCAGTTGATCAGATGAATGAATGAAAATGCATTTAATAAGTATTTACTCTATTCTAGACACTCTTAAGAACTAGAGATTTGAATACAGAAATCAATATTGTCCTTGTCTTAAAGAATCTATCTTCTAAAAGAGGAAGATAAGACATATGGGATAGTGATGAGTAATTTCATTTGGGAAAAACAAGGATGTTAAGTGGAGATATGGAGGAATAGATTGACAAATGCCTCCTGGGAGTTGCTGAGAAGATGGCCCAGAGTATTTCTCCACTTCTGGCACCAAAGCTCATTCTTCTCTCTAAATCTCATCTCCATGTAAGAAAATCAGTTCTATTATTTATTTGAAAATTTAGTTCAACATTTTGAGAAACTAAATGTAAAAGATTTGGTGAATTTTAGGGGTTTAACTCATTTATAACCATATTCAATCATTAAGTGATGGCCAATGTACCTGAGTTAATATGAGGAGGGCATGTATTCTGAGATATATACATGCTCAATTGAAGTCTAGGACTTACAAAAAAAGGGATTCAGCAATTACTTACCAAAATCTACCATTCACAGGGCAATGGATACATACAATATGCAAAATATGATATTAAATAATATCTATGGTGTTAAATAAGTAGGTTGTCCAATTCTTATTAATCTTGCCAAAAATAATACAATGTTCTCTGACCTTGAAAGCTCTCCTTTTCAAGTGACCTGTGGATTCTCTTCATGTATGTATGCTTCTGTTCATCCTGGAGGAAAAATATCAGAATACTGAGATGCAATATGATATAATAATTAGAGAGCTATCTTGGAAGCCAGAAATAATTGAATTCAAATCCTACCTTTTGACATATTCTTGCTGAGTACCCTTGGAAAATTAAGTGAACTTCTCAGTGCTTTAGGCAATTCTCAAAGCCTACAAATAGCAGAGAAGGTGCTGAACTATCCCAATAGAAGTTTCTTACTGTGAGCTCCCTACATCAATGAAGTCATAGATACAATCTCAATCTTCCCTCCTCCCATCATACCTCACCTTGTCTAAGTAGCCCCTAACAAGGAAGTATGAAAAAGAATTGGAATAAAAAATACTGTATGATCAAACTGTATGGTAAAAAAGAAAGATGATGTGATAATGAGACAAGAGGAAAGAGTAATCTTTGAATGGCCCATATACTCCCCTAGTATTTTTATGCCCCCAAGAGAAAGTAAGGAAGGATCCTAGCATAACAAGTGGACCTCAAAGTCAAACTGATTAAGATGAATTGAACAAGCAGTATAAGATGGGCAGTCATGATTGGATTAGAAATTACATTGTTGGAGAGAATACCCACATCTATGAGACCCAGATGCATTTGATATTTTAATATTGAGACCATAATATAATTATTTGAGGAGATCTGACAAAGCCTTATTAAATTTAAAAGATGACAGATGCATTATTTATTTATTTTGTAGATAGTATTTTATTTTTTTCAATTATATGTAAAGATAGTTTTAAACATTTGTTTTCATAAGATTTTGAGTTCTAAAATTTTCTCCTTCCCTCTTTCCTCTTTTCCCTTTCAAGGATGGCAAACAATTTAATATAGGTTATACATGTACAATCATGTTAGACATATTTCACATTAGTCATGTTGTAAAAGAAGAAAAAGGGAAAACCCACAAAACAAAAGAAGAATGAAAATAGTATGCGTCAATCTGCTTTCAGACTCCATAGTTCTTTCTCTAGATGTGGATAGCATTTTCTAAGTCTTTTAGAATTGTCTTAGAGCATTGTTTTGCTGAGAAGAGTTAGGATTATTATAATTGATTAATGAACAATGTTGCTGTTACAATGTTCTAGTACACCTCACTTCACTCAGCATCAATTCATATAAGTTTTCAGGTTTTTTTTTGAAATCCATTTGCTCATCATTTCTTAAGTGCAATAATATTCTATTGCCTTCCTACCTCACAACTTGGTCAGCCATTCCCTGTAATTTCTAATTCTTTGCCATCACCACAAGAATTTTGCTGTAAGTATTTTTGGTATGTGTAGTTCTTTTCCCTTTTTTATGACGTCTTTGAGTAGGTGTATAATTTAACTATGAGAGCATAAACAATAATAACAGCTGTCATTAATTTGGCATTATAAAGTTTGTACAATTCTTTATAGACCATTTTGTAGAAATATACTTGTTTGCATACATTAGCATTATACAATAGAAATATTTGGAATCAGAAGACCTGAGTTCAAATACTAGCTCTTCTACTTATGACTTGTGTGTAGGCTGGGCTTCTTTGCTTAGTTGTCTGTCGTGAAGCCCACTGCTTCCCCTACAACATTGTTGGGTTAGCCTTCTCTGATTGACTATTGGCATTTTTAAAACTGATGAAACTGAATTAGCCATTCTTTTTCCACCATCTTACACTATGCTCTATTCTTGGCTTAGGCTCTGTGTGTCTCTTTTTATCTCCCTCTCTGCTGGACTCAGTGTGAATGGCATGGACTGAATCAATGAGAGGTGAGGGAAGTACCATCCCTGCTTACTTGTATTTTACCCCAACTCCAAGAAATTGGCCTGGGATGTTTGTTTCTGTTTTGGATTACTTGTCCTCATTTTCAGCTGCCAGAGATGGTTTTAGCCATGGAAACTTTGGAATCAGAATCATAGGAAGGTGGTATAACAGCCAGCTTAGCATGAGAAACCAGCTCACCCTGAGAAGCCACCGTGGTTGAGAATTACACCCAAGGTGAGTTTTTGTCTTGGAATTGGGATTGCGCTCTATGGGAACAGAGCTAAATTGTGAATTTAATCCCTTTTTCCTTTTCAGCGATTGAGGCAGAACAGGAGGAGAAGGGGATTATATCTCCCATGTATTGAAAAGAGTAAATTTATGTAAGTGTGATTATACCTTCTGAAGTAATATTTTCCTTTGTAAAGGATTCAATGTTACATGTATAAGCACGGGCAAGTCACTTAACTTCTTCAGAACTCAGTTTCTTTATATGAAAAATGAGAGAGACGATAATTTTTGAGGTCCTTTCCAGCTCTAGACTAATGTATGATTCAGTAATTTCAGTTGATCCTCATAACAATCTGTGAAATAGGTGTTGTTATTATTCTTTTTCTACAGATAGGGAAATGGAGGCTCAGGTGAATGCATCACTTGCCTAGTGGCATACCTAGTAATGTCTGAGGTGGGATGCAAATTTATAACTCTGTGTTCCAAATATAGTATTTTGATAAGCCAAATTGCCTTTTCAATACTCACATTGCTTGTGCTAATTCCAAAAGGCTGTCTTTTACTTTTCCCAGACTGTAATTTTCTGTGCCTCACAATCCTGGTTTCCCATATATCTTTACTCTTTTATTTCTCTGAGCACTAGATAAAATGTTAGATCAAGGGAAATGGGTAATGATTACATATAGTGATCTCATTTAGGCTTTGCTGGTGCAACTTACATCTCTTCTTAGAAGATAAAAAGAGACATTTCTATCTGTGCCTAGAAAAAGTCAAGTGAACTCCTTGACATTTACTAGGTTGTATTTTTATAAGGCTTTCATTTTTCATTTTGTATAACTTTTCCTCTTTCACAAGGGTGTGCTGAGATTTATGGGTCATATCCCGTGATGTATTGGAACTGACTCCTACAAGCTAGTGAGGTAGCTGACTATTAAACTGTCAGCATGAGTATTAACATTTTAGAAATTGGCAAACACTACAAATCTGGGTTTGATTTATTGTTTGTCTAGAATAAATAAAGTGATAGAGAAAAATGTTAAAAATGTGGATTAAATTTAAAAATGTGTCAGGCACACTTTTTTTTTTTTCTTTCAGAGAGCTGGTTGTTAAACATTTACTAGCATACCACTGAGTTAATCACATTCTAGATGTGGAAGAAACTATTTGTGAATGTGACTAAATTCTCCTCTTGAGAGTATTATCACAGTCATTAAAGGGAATTTTGGGGTATTTGCTAATTCTGCCCAGAGAGGTTTTGTGAGTGAAATTTATCAGGATATGAATTCCATTCAATACTAGGATTATTATACTGCCCTTGCAATGAATATTTTAATACCTTGGCTCCAGCTATACTGACTCTTCTCTGAGACACCTGCCTCATGTGATTGTGTATTATGTGGTTGTTCTCATAATACACCAGTGCCATCTACTCTAGAGGTGAACTTTAATTGTAATCATCATCTCAGATATGGACTTATGTAGAATGAGACCTTTTTGCTTCTTTATCTGACTAAGAAATGTTGCAATGTCAAGTTCAAGTATTAATTGAGGAGCAACATAGCTTAGTAGAGCTTTACTCATTTCTGTCACAGAGAGATATTTAATGAATATTTTGTACAAGTTTCTTCAAGATTTTGTAAGAGATCCCCCTGTTTTAAAAAGCTTGCCATGAATATTGTTCACCACAGTTATTAAAAACCTAGCTTCTCTTTACCTTGTTATTTTTTCAGAAATGGACAATAGGATCCCTACTGGGCTAAACTCCAGTGAATAGCCAATTTTTGCTTGATTGAGAAGTATTTAATGATACCTAATAAAGACACAGGTTTTGGGGGTAAATTTTAAGCTATAAACATTTGAACTTTAACATGTACAAAATAGAATGTGAGTTAGATAATAATATCTAACTCTCTCCTCCCCCACTCCACTTTCAAATCATATAACTTCCCAAAACTTTATCCTATTTATTTTGAGGACATCACTATCCTTCCAGGCAAATGGCTTTTTGAGTTCAACTTCTACATGTAGCTTTGATCCTATTGCTTTTTATACATTCATCTTTCCTGTCTCCTCTGGCAGACTGCTTCCAAAATGTCTCCTATCTAATCTTACATCTCACCCTATATGCTTCTTGGTTTTATTCCCTGATGCTTACAAATAGACCCATGACTCAACAATATTTTAAAAACTATCACCTGATTTCATCATTCCCTCCAGCTATGATACTATAGCTCTTCTCTCTTTCTCAGCCAAACTCCTAAAGAAAGCTGTCTATTGAGGTTATTTCCTTTTCCTTTCCTCTCAATCATTTTTTTTAACTCTTGATAACTTGAATTCCAATTTCATTTCTTAAATGAAACTGCTCTCTTCAAGGCTGCCAATGACCTATTATTACCAAATCTTAATAGACTTTTATAAATTTTCATCTTCACATCTTTGCAGCATTTGACATCATTGATTACCCTTTCTTGCATTGTTAAAGAAGACCTCTTCTGTGGGTTTATGTATGATACATTTCTTTCTTGTTTCTTCTTCTTATGTTACTACATTATGATTCTCTTCTGGATCATCTCCATATCTTGGTCCCTCTCTGTAGTTGTATCTTAAGGCTCTATCGTATGCCTTGTTTTCTTTCTTTGTATCCTTTTTCTTAATGATGTTGCCAATTCTCATGGATTTACTTGTCTCTTTTATGCAGCTACAACCCAGATGTATGTACCTCTCCTTTGTCTCTTTTCTGATTTCTAACGTATATCATTAATCACCTATAAGAAATTTTGAATAAATATCCTATATACCACTTAATCTCAATGTATCAAAAAAGAATTCATCTTTCCCTGCAAATTAACCCTAATTCTGAACTTCCTGTTTCTGTGGAGGTCTGTTCTTTCAGGCATATAAGTTCCCAATATTAACATCCTTCTTAGCTCCTCACTTTCCCCTCAATCTACATATTCATTAATTGCTAAATTTTCTACCCAATGGAATGAAATCCTTGAGGCCATGAGCTAATTCTTGGTTAATTTTTTTCATCCCTAATGCACAGCACAGTTCTGGTTTATGGTTGATGCTACCTTTGTTAAATTGAGCTAATAAAATTTCAACTTTATTAAAAATATTCCAAGTCATCAAAATTATTATTAGCCACAATCTTAAATATACAAGATTCAAACTCAATATTACCAAAAAAAAAAAAAAAAAAAAGAAAGAAATTAGATGACCTCTTGGTTACGCCATTTGGGTATTTCTTGACATAAAACCATTCAGACTTACTAGCTCCAAACTAATCAGAAAAGTAAAAAGGGTGGGGAGAAAGAAAAAGGAAATAGAATGAGGGAGAGAGAGGGAGGAAAGGAAAGAAAGGAAGGAAATGAAGTTGGGGAGAGATACAATCAGAATCAGAGAGAAACAGTATTTGGATTCTCCATTACCCAAAGAAACTCTATTATAGTCACTTAGGTTGGGGAACAATTGGCACCAAAGAGTCAACAATATTGTTAGGAATAGGCTGTTTTTGCAATGATTAGTTTGCAACTCAAAGGATCTTGAGCCTTGAACCAATGAGTATTCTAGTGAGAAAGCAGAAAAAGTGTTGGTCATGGTGCCTCTGAAAAGTTCCATATTTGGGACTTTCAAATATCCTCTGAGCTAATTGGTCTGAGCTTGAAGTTGAGTTACCTCAGAAATCATCAGAAATGCATCCATAACAGAGCCCTACTACCTCCCCCACTCCCATTCCCTTAACAAGGAGATACCAAATGTAGCCACATTTTATATGTATAGGGGGTATGGAAAATGCAAGTGGACTGGAAAGCTCTGCTGACTGCCTTCCCACATAGTTCAGTAACCTGGGAAACATGGAGGCATGCTCACATCAGAAAAATCTCCTTGGGATTTGGAATAATTTAATCATGCCTTTCTCAAACTTTGGAGATAAACCTGTGTTGAGGTTGGGAAGGGGTTCCCAAAAGTTTGGGGTTACAAACTGGTGTTGTGAAGAATTTTCAGGTTTGAACCCATTTACTAGTCAAGGGGCAAAGTTTATTGTAATTGTAACACAATTACAAGTGGGCTAAATTCTAAAAGAAATTAGCAAAGAAATATAAGCAAAGAGACACATTTATACCGCTTTCTATCACTGACATTCTAATTCTGTGGCTCATAAGTAGGGTAGAGGAGTGGTCACTGGAATTTGGTTCTGGCTGACCAGATTATTACTGACCAGATAGTCAGAAATGAATTGAGTGGCTTCTGGAATTTGGTTATCACTAATCAATAGATTATCTATCTGACAAGTAGCAGTGATTGGAAGAGTGGTCTATTCACTATTGTCTCAGGAGTTTGATCTGTGGGACTATCCTGAGGCCAGAAGCTAACTGACTGAGGAGTTTCAGAATCAGACAGATTGTCAGAACAATAGCATTCTAGGTTGGTGTGTGGGAGGGGGCAAAGCCAGAGGACTTTGGAATCAGATTGCCAGAAGGCCCCCCCCCCCCCCAAATCACTGCTATACTCCTTTACTAGGTTTGAGCCTCTCCTCACATAAATTTATAGTTGAAATTGTCATAGTTGTGGCCAATCATAATTAAGTGCCAGTAAAAGCACTACTCTTCCACCATCTTAAATTTCCTGGTTAGTGCCTTCTCACACAATAGTAAGGATTATATAATACCATCTTGGTGGGCAACTTTGTTAATGTTCATAGCTATTGAGCTCCATCCCACCTTGTCTGTCTTTAATATGTCAAGGTATCTTGTGTCTGTTCTCCCCAACTCCTACCTCCATCACTCCTTCTCTTCTGTTTAAGTCTATGTCTGTGTCCTTCATGTTTGCCCCCCTGCCCCTATTTGTCATTCTCCTTGATTGAGGGGAGAAGTTTCTCTTCCTCATAATGTGTTTTTTTAGTCATATGATGATATTCATTCTTCAGCTCTCTCCTTAGTTTCAGTTCAACATTTCCAACTGCCTGATGGATATCTTTATTTGTCTCTTCCTCCAAAATAATTACCTTTCTCTCCAAATCTTTTCCTCCCTTTCCCAACATTTTCTATTTCTGTTGAGGGAACAGTTAGACACATTCAAAATATTAATAAGCTCTTGGTCTTTCCTCTGTCTTTCTGCCCACATCTCATCAATTGCTGTGTCTTGTATTTTCTCAATCCACAATAGCTCTTCCACTTATCCTTTCCTCTCTCCCACACTAGTCATTCTAGTTCAAATTCTCATTATTATAGATTAGACTACTACAATAGTCTCACAACTGTTCCTCCTACTTTAGTTTCTTCCTTCTTGAATTTGAAAAAAATTTTAAAAATAGTTTAATTTTTCAATTCACAAAAATCTCCCTTTTCACCTCCACTGAAAGAAAAATTTATGAACACAACTGCATAGTCAAGCAAATCATGTCCAAAACTCTGTGTGCATGCATGTGAGTATATGAGAGAGAGAAGTATGTGTGGATAGCAATCTGTACCTGAAGTCTATTAGCTCTTCCCCCCCTCCAACTCCCCCCCCCCAGATAATTGGGGTTAAGTGACTTGCCCAAGGTCACATAGCTAGGAAGCATTAAGTGTCTGAGGTTAGATTTGAACTCAACTCCTCCTGACTTCAGGGCTAGTACTCTATCCACTGTGCCTCCTAGCTACCCCTATCAGCTCTTTATAGAGCACATGTTTCCTCATCAATTTTCCTTTGGAATCATTGTTGGTCATTGTGTTGATCAGAATCTTTGTCTTTCAAAGTCGTTTATCTTTGTAATGTATTCTGTTCTTTGATTTTCATTGGTTTACACAAATCTTTTGAGGTTGTCATCTGTCCTCTTTATTTCTTATGGAACAAAAGTATTTCTTCACATTCATGTATCATTACTTGTTTTGTCATTTCTTGATTGATGGATATCTCCTTATTTTCTAGGTTTTTTATCATTCCAAAAAAAGAGTTATTATAAATATTTGTGTATATATGGGTTCTAGTCCTTTTTCTGTGATCTCTTTGGAAACATAGGCCTACTGGTGGTATTGCTGGATATTCTGTTTTGTGTTTGGTGGTTCCATATTGCTTTCCAAAATGGCTAGATCAATTCACAGTTCCACCAACGGAGCATTAATGTACCTATTTTCTCATAGTCCTCCCAATATTTGTAATTTTCCTTTTAAAAAAAATCAGTTTTACTAATATGATAAATATGAATTGTTTCAATTTTATATCCCTAATTACTAGTAATTTTGAACACTTCTTAATTTATATAAATATATGTACAAATATGTATATTTAACATATATAGCTATAATATGTGATATTATATATATAGTTTAAGTATCAAAACCATATTGTATCATAAAAAAATTTGGTAGGATTCCTTTACTTATTTTTCCAAATAGTTTATATAGTATTTAATTAATTGTTCCTCAATTATTTGGCAGAATTCACTTGTAAATCCATTGGCCTTAGGGATTTTTCTTAAGGAGTTCATTTATGGCCCATTCAATTTAATTGTCCACGATAGGGTTATTTAAGTACAGACAGTTCTCATTTTATCTAAATTTGCATTTTGCAAATTTGACTTTAGGTAAAAAAATCCTGAAATAAATTCACATTCCAAAAAAGACCTATGTTAACTTTACTGTATAGTACTGTGTTCTTTTTCTTATGTCTTGCTCTTTGTCTTAGAACTCTGTGGCCTCCCATCTCCCATGCCTAAAAACAAAAAACAAACAAAAAAAGTTCCAACCTTAAAAACCCTTCCAAGTGAAAGCAAAGGATGCTGTGAGAGACCCCACCCTAAGGACTTGGCTTGAGATCTTTTTAGAGAGAGATGTTGGCTTACTGCTTACCCTTGTTGTTCTCCACTTTTTTTTGCAGGGATCTACACAAGGGTTCACTTACACAAAGTGAAAACATTCTGCATTTTATTTACCCTTTTGTTAATCTGGGCAATTTATATTTTTGTAACTATCCATTTCATTTAGGTTGTTAGTTTTATTGACATACAATTGCACAAAAGTATTCCTTCACATCTATATATCATAACTTTTGTTCTTCTTGATTGATGGATATCTCCTTACTTTCTAGTTTTTTTGCCACCCCAAAAAAGAGCTATTATAAATATTTGTGCATATATGGGTTCCAGTCCTTTTTCATCTTTATTGAATATTTCATCTTATATATAATATATATATATATATTCATCTTTATTATTCACCTTTTTTATTTGATATTGCTAATTTAGTTATTTCTTTTGTTTTAATCAAAATAATTAATAGCTTATCTATTTTATTATTATTATGTTCAATAAAAGCATATCCTAGCTTTTTATTTATTAGTTCAATTCTAAGAAACCTCCTTCTCACAACCCTAATGATTTTAACGTTATTATGTGTTATTTGTATCATCTTTCCATTTGGGAATATTAACAGTTTAACATTATTAAGTTTCTTTCAATTTCTTACTCGTTTGTCTTTTTGTTTCTCTTGAATTTTCAATTTGGATGACAAATTTTCAATTCAGCACCAATCTCTTCATCAGGAATGCTTGGAAATGTCCTATTTCATTGAATGCTCATTTTTCTCTTTCTAGGATTTTATTCAATTTTTTTTCTGGATAGATTATTCTTGGTTGGAATCATAGCTTTTTTGACTTCTGGAATATCATGTTCCAAACACTCCTTTTTTGTTGTTGTTGTTGTTATTGTTGATGTTTGTTTGTTTGTTTTAAACATGGAAGCTTCTAAATCTTGTGGGATCCTGACTACGGCTCATGGTATTTGAATTATTTCTTTCTAGTTGATTTTGGAATTTTCTCCTTGACCTGGGAGACCTGGAATTTGGCTATAATACTTCTGAGTTTTCATTTGGGGTTCTCTTTCAGGAGAACAATATATATTTTTAGAATTTCTACTTTTCCTTCTGCTTCTAAAATATTGGGGCAGTTTTCTTAAAAATTTCTTAGAATATGATGTCTAAGCTCTTTTTAAAAAAAAAAATTATGGCTTTCAGATATTCCAATAAGATCAAATGACTTCTATAAGGTCACACAGAGGCAACACTTGAACCCAAGTCCTTTGATAGTTGAACCACTCCTCTTCTTCCTAGCAACATAAAAATTCAAATTGTCCTAGTAAAGCGGTAAAATGGGCACTAAGAGTGATAATATGAATTTTGATACCCAAGAACAATAGATTGTAAAAGAATGTTATATAAAAATAATACCATAAATATATGGTTCATGGCATAAAGAAATTATGTCATAGGCATTTATCACAAATTACAAAGGGGTACTATTTATTTTATGTCAAAATAGTATATGGGCTCAAGCAGTTACAGAAGGCAGTCATTATTGAATGAGCAGTTTTCATTTCAGAGTACATAACTTTTTCAGTCTCAGAAGTGTGAGGCAGGAAATATGAAATAAGGAGAAGGCATCAAGGAGGAGCCACGTACAATATATCTGATTAACTAGGTCCCAGAATTGTCTAAAGATATGCTATCCAAAATTTCACAAGTTGTTGTGACTGTCTTTTAAACATGCTAATTAGACAGTCTCAAGAGTTTTTTGGAAAATCAAAACAGGTCCATTTAACAGTTTTGCCTCATTTCATTGAGACAATAAATAGAGGTTAAAGGAGAAGAGATTCAGCCTCTGATTCTATACAAACTAGATAGAGTTGGATTCTTATTAGAATAATTCTTGATAATAAGCTAGTTGAGGGTTCACATCACTAAAAATGATGGTTTGGAGAAACCAAACACCTATTTTCATGACACTACAATACTTTTGTTGAGTTCAAAATCACTCTTTACTGGCTCCCGAGTCCATACTATTAATATTCAAGGAGTATCTACAGTGCATTAGATAATATGAACCTACACAAAACACACAAAACACCCCTTCTACTGGGACTTTGAACTCCGAGCTTATTCAGGAAGCTCAACAGTTATTGAAATATTTGGGGGAGGGGGAATAGAACCACGAATTCATAACTTTTTAGCAAATAAAAGAAACAGAAAACATGCAGCCCTTTTCAGGGTGTGTGAGTATGCTGGGAGAGAGATGGAGCTGATTGTATTTCTTTTTCTTCCCCTTTTAACCCTAATTCCTTCTACTCTGTTCTCTCCTTTATGCTGCTATCCTTAGCCCTCAGGACATTCCTCTTGTAATCAAATCCTATTGGAAAGGCAACTGCAGGGTAATGAATTATTTTGTGTAGAGAATTCTGTATTCCCTCTTACTATCCAAATGGCCATTGCTGAAGAAGACAAATATCTGAATAGGTTAGGTTCCTGGCCTCTAAGCATTTAAAAAAAATTAAAATGCCAAACTTTACAAATTTCAAAATAAATTGAGCATTTCTACAAAAAAATTAAAACAAAAAAAAGAAGGTAATATGTAATATTGTGAATCTATATTTCTTTTTAATTTTTAAATATGTCTTTAGTTGTTTCACAACTGTACTTTCTTTGTAGCCTTGAAAACATCAATGTATTCATGGGAAAATACAGTTTGAACAAATCTTGTTTTAGTTTTCATATACATATACGTAAAACTCATATGTATATATATAAGCACATATATCCTTAATAATACTGAAACAATTTGCCAGTTCTAAGACAAAAATGAAGACAGAAGCAATATAATATTTCAACATATTACACATTTGTTCTCCAATAGATTTATGAATCTATATTATGTTTAGTTTACACATTCCTCTTGTAAGGAGGGAGGAGGAACACCTAGGAAGAGAAAGAAATAAAAAGCTATTTTATGGGTAGAGGGATTAAGGATGGAAGGGAGAGCCCTAATAATAGGAGAGTCAATAAACTTCTCTTTTTAAAGGTGGAAGGCAAGTTGAGTCTTGAAGGAACTTAGGCTTCTAAGAGACTGAACTGAGGAGGTAGCACATTCCATTTTCTCCTATAGTGCAGGAAAGGAAAGCCAGAATAATCTGTCATGGATTTTAGGTTTTCAGAAAACAGATTCTAAAAAGTTCAGAAGTTATGGGAAATTATGAAGATTGAAATTCTGTAAATCCAATGGGAAGTAGTTTCCATGAGGAAGAGATTTGGGAATTACTAGAATTCAAATTTAACTTGTAATTTTCAAAGTTGTCTTGCTTGTCTGTGTTTTCTTCTGTCCTATTTTCTCTTCTGTTCAGAGTTTTAATTTTAAGGGGAGAAAATAGAGCACTTACCTCCCAGAGTTGTTGTGAGAACAAAATAAGATAATATATTAAGGGTACTTTGTAAGCCTAGAAACACTATACAAATATGTCATTATTATTATTTTCATCATTATTAAATGAAACCTAAGTTCCTGCATGTGTAATGCAAACACTTCGTACTAAGGTTTGTCAAGAAGAGAACAATGTTGCCTGAAATTATAGAGAAATTTTTTATGGTGAAAGTTGTGCAAGGAAGGAGTTTTCAGCATGAAAATTTTGCTTCAGCACCTCAAGGATCTCTACTTTCTTGCATGTAGGCACTCTTTTTCACCCAGAGTATAAATCACAGTCCTTCTCTGACTTGAAAGTGAAGAAAGGAGAAAAGAGAGCATTTGATTCCCTTCTAAATGCTTTCCACCAGCCTAAATTGCAGCTAAAATTGTCTTTGGCAGTTGCTCTGGGTGAACTGTGGCCAATATGGTCAGGAGCCTTCCCAAACTTAGCTCAGCTGGTCTTCAGACAACATACATAAGGCCATTCACATGGCCTTAGCTGAAACTTTTCCAGATTTGTCATAGTTTGTTACTGCTGTTGTCTGGCAGGACCTTCAAGAAGTCAGAATCCCTTGTAAGGCACAATGAGAAACGTGCAAGCTCTGGTGAAGGACAATATTACTTATTTGATAAGTCAATATTAGTATTGTGTCTTCAATAAGATTCCTTAGTCAGTAAACACTGGTGCTTAGTCTTGGGAATACAAAGAAAGACAAAAGATAGTAACTTCAAGGAACTAACAGTCTAATGAAGGAGACAGTATACAAATAATTATATACAAATAAGACCTATATAGGATAAATTGGAAATTATCACTAGCCCAATGGCACTATAATTAAAGAGATACAGAAAGAAAACAATTAAATGGGGCAGATTACATTTAGTTCAATTGGCATAAAGACTTAAAGATTGTGAGTTGAAGGTAATTTCAGTATCATCACCCAAAACAAATCATAAATATCCAGAGACATTCTGGATTTTAAAGAACTGTAACACTTTCCATCAAGATTACAATGTAATTTTGTTGCATTAGAACTCTTTTATTTCCTAGGGAGAAGATAGGTGATATAATTTAGGGAGTAGCTGCAATGGAAGAGAGGCTATTGAAGGACTTGGATAAAGCACTGACTAAAGAGAATCTGGTGAAAGGTAAGTTTGTTGAGGAACTGGAGTAGGGGAAAATCCACTAAAAAAGAGCAAAAGCTGGGAAATAATGGCCAGAAAAGAACTCAAAAAATAACAAGAAGGTACAAAAATCTGACACATGGGCATAACTGAATAATCCAGAAATTGAACTGAAAAGGAAAAAAAGAGATCTTTTGACTTTATAGTCCATGTCCTTTACTGTGAAAATAAAATCTGTTCTATATGTGATGCCTTATTGACCAGAGTTCATGTAAGAGCAGTTGGATCTATTAATTCAGAAATTCTGGGTAGTAAAGATTTCAGGTTCAATTTGTGTAGGAACAACAAGTTTCCAGATTCTATCTGGGTGAACTACAAATAAACTACAGAGGCATAGAAGTCTATCTAGGCTGTTGCTGTGAAAAAGAGATTTCCAATAGAAGGGTTACACACATACATATGTACAGTGAATGTATACATAAATGTGCATACCTATACATAATGTATACAAGGACATATATGTGTAACTTTCTAAGTCTGGCGTGGTTTTGTGGAAGGGCAGCTCCTTGATAGGGAACAGTTATTTGCTGAATTAAATATGCTCAGAGTTCTACAAGAGTAGGAACAGCTATTCTGACTCAGAGTTATTGAGACACTTATTGTCCTTTTTAAATGTGATGGATTATAGTGTTCTGGAAAGATATGAGCATCAGAATTATTGCATAAATAAGAAATGAATGTAATTTATCTGGGTGTAAACAGAAGATGAGAATCTGATTAGTAACCATAAACTAAGTTGGGGTCATTTGAAGGGAAGACTCAGAATCTGAATTCAGAAAGATAAGAGGAAGAAGAGACAGGACAGGACATATTTCAGAACTGTACCAGTTAAGTTTGAAGCTACAAGTATTCGAGACTAAAGTTATGTGGAAATACACCATGATCAAGTAGGATTTATACCAGGAATGCAGGGCTGGTTCAATATTAGGAAAATTATCAATATAATTGGCCATATTAATAGTCAAATTAACAAAAATCATATGATCATCTCAACAGATGCAGAAAAATCATTTGATAAAATCCAACATCCATTCCTATTAAAAACTCTTGAGAGTATAGGAATAAATGGACTTTTCCTTAAAATAATCAGTAGCATCTATTTAAAACCAGCAGTAAGCATCATATATAATGGGGACAAACTACAACCATTCCCAATAAGATCAGGAGTAAAACAAGGTTGCCCACTATCACCATTACGATTTAATATTGTATTAGAAATGCTAGCTTTGGCAATAAGAATTGAGAAAGAGATTAAAGGAATAAGAATAGGCAATGAGGAAACCAAATTATCACTCTTTGCTGATGATATGATGGTATACTTAGAGAACCCCAGAGACTCTACCAAAAAGTTATTAGAAACAATCCACACCTTCAGCAAAGTTGCAGGATATAAAATAAACCCACATAAGTCATCAGCATTCTTATATATCACTAACAAAACCCAACAATTAGAGTTACAAAAAGAAATTCCATTTAAAGTAACTGATTGTATAAAATATTTAGGAATCTATCTGCAAGGGAAAATCAGAAACTGTATGAGCAAAACTACAAAACACTTTCCACACAAATTAAGTCTGATCTAACCAACTGGAAAAATATTAAATGCTCTTGGATTGGGCGAGCAAATATAATAAAGATGACAATACTACCTAAATTAATCTATTTATTTAGCGTTATAGCAATCAGAATCCCAAAAAACTACTTTGATGAACTAGAAAAAATAACAACAAAGTTCATATGGAAAAACAAAAGGTCAAGAATTCCAAGGGAATTAATGAAAAAAAACATCAAATGAAGGTGGCCTAGCTGTACCAGATCTAAAATTATATTATAAAGCAGCAGTTACTAAAACCATCTGGTATTGGCTAACAAATAGACTAGTTCATCAATGGAATAGGTTAGGTTCAAAGGACAAAACAGGCAATAACTTTAATAATATAGTGTTTGACAAACCCAAAGACACCAGTTTCTGGGATAAGAATGCATTATTTGACAAAATTTGCTGGGAAAATTGGAAATCAGTATGGCAGAAACTAGGTATTGACCCACACTTAACACCGTACACCAAGATAAGGTCAAAATGGGTTCATGACCTAGGCATAAAGAATAAGATTATAAATAAATTGGAAGAGCATAGGATAGTTTACCTCGCAGACCTATGGAAGAGGGAGGAATTTATGACCAAAGAAGAACTAGAGATCACTATTGACCACAAAATAGAAAATTTTGATTATATCAAATTGAAAAGTTTTTGTACAAACAAAACAAATGCAGACAAGATTAGAAGGGAAACAATAAACTGGGAAAACATTTTTACAATCAAAGGTTCTGATAAAGGCCTCATTTCCAAAATATATAGAGAATTGACTCTAATCTATAAGAAATCAAACCATTCTCCAATTGATAAATGGTCAAAGGATATGAACAGACAATTCTCAGACGAAGAAATTGAAACTATTTATAGACTTATGAAAATATGCTCCAAATCATTATTAATCAAAGAAATGCAAATTAAGACAACTCTGAGATACCACTACACACCTGTCAGATTGGCTAGAATGACAGGGAAAGATAATGTGGAATGTTGGAGGGGATGTGGGAAAACAGGGACACTGATACATTGTTGGTGGAGTTGTGAACGAATCCAATCATTCTGGAGCTTATACCCCAAAGAGATACTAAAGAAAGGAAAGGGACCTGTATGTGCCAAAATGTTTGTGGCAGCCCTGTTTGTAGTGGCTAGAAGCTGGAAAATGAATGGATGCCCATCATATGGAGAATGGTTGAGTAAATTGTGGTATATAAATGTTATGGAATATTATTGTTCTGTAAGAAATGACCAGCAGGATGAATACAGGGAGGACTGGCGAGACTTACATAAACTGATGCTAAGTGAAATGAGCAGAACCAGGAGATCATTATATACCTCAACAACGATACTGTTTGAGAATGTATTCTGATGGAAGTGGATCTCTTCGATAAAGAGAGCTTTAATTGATCAAAGATGGACAGAAGCAGCTACACCCAAAGAAAGAACACTGGGAAATGAATATAAACTGCTTGCATTTTTGTTTTTCTTCCCGGGTTATTTCTATCTTCTGAATTCAATTCTCCCTGTGCAACAGGAAAACTGTTCAGTTCTGCACACATATATTGTATCTAGGATATACTGTAACCTATTTAACATGTAAAGGACTGCTTGCCATCTCGGGGAGGGGGTGGAGGGAGGGAGGGGAAAAATCGGAACAGAAGTGAATGCAAGGGATAATGTAAAAAATTACCCTGGCATGTGTTCTATCAATAAAAAGTTATTTAAAAAAAATAAAAATAAAGTTATGTGGAGAAGTAAGTCCAGCTGAGTAGAAAATCAATTTGAAAACAGAATCAGAGAAGTCACCCAGTAGATTGATTCTTTGGGTTTTGATGTCATGCTTAGTGAGCTGTTATAAAGTAGAATGTGGATCAGCTCAGCTTAGCAGTAGGAACATATATGTTCAACATAGATGCTACATTCATCAAGAAACTTTTCTGGAAAATTTCACTAAGGGGACATTGAACTATACATTTAGTATAATTGTAGTTACCCTTGAATATTTGGGTTTTCCTCATTCACATGGCTGCATGGCAAGCTTCTGTAAGTGTGTATCTACCCTCTCCCACAAATACTGAGTGTTTTGATGGGAGAGTATGATTCATGTTTATGCATGTACTATGATGTATTTATTATTTCTATATTTGTATTAGCATATGAGTATTTGGTTTTTTTGCCTTATTTTTAAATAGATGATAATGTTTAATTTCTAAAAGTATAGTAGTTTTGTATATGGAAATGGAATTTAATACCTAAAAGAGGAGGAAAAAGAAGAGAAGTAGAAAGAGTATACAGGATTAATCTCAGACTGAGAGAATTTTAATATAATTGTGGAGGTCATCCTTTTAGATCTGTCTGTGACACCTTAAACCTTTCTGTGTAAGAGCAGATTGAAGTCAATGAGGCAGCTCAGCAAATGAATAGGTGTCTACATATCTTGTGTAAAGGGCATAAAGTGCTGCTACAAAGTAGGTAGGCACTTCATGTAGCTGTTAACACTAGGAAGGCTCTTATGAACTGATATAAAAAGAAGTGAGCAGAATCAGAACCATGTATTTAATAACTATAATATTATAATGAAAAACAACTTTGAGACTTAAGAACTAATCATTGCAATGACTAGCTACAACTGCATTGAACCAATAATTACAGGTGATGGACTAGAGATGCAGAATTGAGTTTTACATTTGTAAACATGGTCAATGTGACTATTTGTTTTATTTGACCATGCTAATTTTTTATAAAGGAAAATTGCTTTTTGGGGAGAAGATCAAAGGGAACTGGGAAATAGAGGAAGAATAGTGATAATGATATTAAAAAGAGAAGAAAGAAAAGATTATCAATATAACATTTAAAGGAAATGTATAAAAGAGAGCAGAAGGATGTTCGGAAGGTAAGACAGAAGAGCCAAAGAATGGTGGAAATAATTTGAAGATGAGTATATTCTTAAAAAAAAAAAAAGTTTAATTCCAATGAGAGTCATGATTTCATATTCTATCTGCTTTTTCTGTCTTCCTTTGTACATGAAAATGTTCATTTTTTTTGGTGGGTATGATGTTCAGAACAACAAAAATAAAGTCTCAGAAGCTCTAAACCTGTGATCTTATCATCCTTTGAGAGATTCATGATGAAGAAAAATAGTCTGTAGCATGTAACCAATAATAACTTGTGTGGGAGACGTGGTATAGGAAACATCATCAAAATCGCATATTCTGAGAAGAGGAAGGAAGTGGCTTCGTGTACATCACTTGGGTTGAGAAGGCCCTGTGACACAGAATTTAAAGAAGAAAGAACTAGAATAGATAAGGTCATAAATCATGTGGGAATTAGGAGATGCTGCCAACCAGTAAGATTTCTTTATTTCACACATAATAGAAGGCTTTGCATTTGTGACATGGATCCGGGCATCCCCCAGACTCTTCAGAAAAAAATCCCACTAACCCCTCTCAGACCTGGCAAATTCTCCACTCTGCTCTGGCCCACATATGACATTCTTTTACATCAAAAAAAAAAAAGGGAAATAAGACACGATGCATAACCAAACCAAAACCAAACCACAGACATGTATATGTTCCTTTGTCCTGTCTTCAACAAATGTATCTATTCACATTCTTTTATATGCCTTGACTATGGTGGGTCATTTTTATTAGCTTACAATCATTGCCAGGAGACTCCTATGACCCTTGATGCTTGGGGGCAGGATGAAAAAAATGACTCCCTGTTTCTAGTAAGGAAAAAGGAAGGATTCTTTTCCCCTATTTTGCTCATTTTGGATAGAGGACACTTGCCCCTGACACTCAATGACATAAGAACTATGCGCCATTAAAAAAAATTCCATTTTTTCAATGAACAAAAATCTGTTTTCTGTCACTTTCATTGCCTCTGACATTGGAAAGGAAAAAAAAGAAAATCCAAACTCTTATAATAAATATGTATAATCAAGTAAAATAAATTCCCATAATAACTATACCCCAAAAGTATGACATCCTACCCTGAGTCTAGTGTGTCTTTGTCAGGAAGTAGATACATACTTCACCATCAGTCCTTTGGAATCATAGTTGGTCATTTTATTAATTAGAGTTCTTAATTTTTTCAAGTTGTTTGTCTTTACAATGTATTTATTATATAAACTATTCTCTTGATTTTGTTTTATTCTAAATCTGTGCAAACAACTAAATACCATTATCCTCCTTCATTAATGAATCCCACTTTAGGGCCCTGATGTCCCCCACATCTTGTGGCTTGTAGTTCTCCTGGAAAGGAAACAAATTTTACAGTTTGGAGAACAGGAAATTCCCTTCTCATCATACCTGCTCTATTTAAACAACCATAAAAAGAACAAAGCTAAGAGTTTTACTACTTCATGTTGGACTCTGGTACATTATTATTACTATATGTGTGCATGGAGAAGGATGCAGGTAGGGAAGTCCTATGGACAATGCTCTTCACAGTTAAAGAAGTACATTGCCTAGGAGATTCCTCTTCTCTATTAGAAGACTAGCTATCCAAAATCTTGAAATTGGAGTTACTGACACAGCAGCCCCTACGGTTGAACCAGTCCAAGAAATTTCCTTCCTTTTTTGGTTAAAAGGTCAGGTTCCATGGTCATGGTATCCAGGAATTATCTTCTCCTCTAAATAGGAGGCAATGATTCAGGAATAACATTTTTCATGAACTCCCTCTTAAGCTCACAAGACTGAGCGTGTATAATTTCCTATGTACTTCTCCAGGTTATTCCATCATTGCCTGGCTACTGCTGTCTATTAGTTTAGTAAAGTCTAATTTCAATTCTCTGGTCTCTGATCAGAACAAGAAAAAGAGCAAAAGATGAAAGAAATTCCCTTCTTACATAGCATGGGCAAGTACATGCAGTTTTCATGTACTCTTGCCCTAAGGGAAGAATCACAGTCTTCCTTATACCTTTCAACACACACACACACACACACACAGAGAGAGAGAGAGAGAGAGAGAGAGAGAGAGAGAGAGAGAGAGAGAGAGAGAGAGAGAGAGAGAGAGAGAGAGAGAGAGAGAGAAAGAGAAAGAGAGAAAAGAGAAGAGAAGAGAAATAGATATAAATTACACTTTCTCCAGAAGAAAAGTGTAAAGGAAAAGAAATCCCTGTTGAAAACTTCTTTTATAGGCCAGTTCATAGGCTTGGCTTTAGCATAATATTTGCAAAGTTTTAGGCACAGGCTTTGGTACACAGTAGGTGTTTAATAAATATGTGTTCTTATCCCCCCAAATCTGGTCAACCATTTTATCTTGGTGGGTGGGTATATAAGAGCTCTATTCTCTGGAACCCAGCCCTATTAGGTACCAAATGGATGGCTTTAAGCTAATCAATTCATTTTGTAAATTCTAGTCAGCCAGTGGACATGTTCTTATCCTCTGTAGAGAGTTACCTTCAAAAGACCAAGGCCATTAGTGAATTCTTCTGATCAACCTCTTAGAATTATATCTTTATAACCAACCTGAAAGCCATTGTCCTTGAAGAGTTAGGTATGGGATTTACCCCTGGTGGTAGAATTATAGTAAAATAAGTTTATTTTCTTAGAAAAAGAATTTGCCAGGATAGTACCTAGAGAATAAGACCAAGGGGAAAGTTAAAATCATTTTGGAAAATCTTAAAGTATAAGGCAGTTTAAAAAAAGTTATAGTTTAATTAGAAGACTGTGTCTTGTTCAATGTCATATCATTCATGGAAAAAAGTATTTAACTGATTGATAAGGATAATAGAATTTTATATAGCATTTTAAGGTTTGTAAGATACTTAACAAATTCTATTTTAATTTCACAACTATCCTGAGAGATAAGTGCTATTATTATTTTCATTTTCCACACAAGGAAACCAAAGCTAAGTAAGTTGTTCAGGTCATACAGTTTTTAAGTATCTGAGATAGAATTGAACTCAGGTCTTTTAGATTTCTAGTCCAGGGCTCTGTCCACTGTGCCACCTGAATGCTTCTATACATTTAACTATTGATAAAGGTAACACTATGTCTACATTGATCCTTATGATATAAATATCTGGTAACAGGATGAGGACAAAGTTTGTCAGACCTAGGCCAGGTCTGAAAATTGAGTTTCTTTTATATAATTGAGTAGTTTTAGCTCTCTGGATGGTGAAAGTTTGAACACACAATTTCAAACATCTCTTCCACTTCTAAGATTCTGTGATATAATAGCCTAATACAAGCACATTCCTACAATAAATGTTTGATCAACTTTGAAATTTGCCGGGATAATTCTTGCTACTTAGCAATAGAATTCAACAAATGGTAAATGTTTAACAACTGGCTCTCCAAAAATATCCAACACAACTTTAATGGTTATTAACATTTAATCATCATTAACATTTTTCCATTGTTTTCTAAAGTTTAAACAAACAACAAAATAATAAATCAAATCCTGATTTGTAGCATTTGTGATTTCCAGGTTTGAAGAATACTCACACTGTAAATTTAACAATTGGCTCTCTCCAACTGATGTGAGCTGCCTATAGCACACCCCTGATCATAATTCAGTTGTTCTTACATCTCTTTGATTGTGGGGCACCTAACACTAAACCAGAATGCAAATACAGACTTCATTGGATTGATTGGTGAAAGAACCCTAAATCAAAATTATAATAGAGAAAAATGTCCCATCTTGAGTTATTTTCTCCAGAAGATCCTCACAAAATATACAACTGACTCAACAATTTGTAACTTTTTGGGTTGTGATGTTCAGAAGTCTAGTTTAGAATTATAGGATTATAGATCTCAAGCTGGAAGCAGGAAGACCTGAGAAATTATTTAGTCTAATACTCCCAATTTTACAGGTAATTTAACTAGATCCAACTAATTTGTCCAAAGTCACACAGGGAGAAGACAGGATTGGAACCTGTTCCTGGATTCATATCCATTGTGCCAAATTGCCATCCTCCAGGGTTGGCATGGCAAACAGCTAGAAACAACTCGGACTCTGTGCTGAAGCAAATTTAGAATTTATTCATAACTTCATTCTTAGCTATGTGAAAACTAAGTCTGAAATTTATCTCAACATTTGGTAAGCACGTACTCCTGCTCGGTACAATAACTCTGGTTCAAAATTGCCACTAGTTCCAAATTGTCAAGCTCTTCAAACTAATTAAACGCCTATATTTGAATAGATACACAGTGACTCCTTTAAAGACAGACCTCTGATAGAGATAGTCCAGAATAGCACACTATGTGCTTTCTCCTCCTCATTTATCTTGGCACCTAACTCTCTTGGAAGAGTCAAAATCCTACTTGCTGGTTTATCTCATCTTCCCACAAGCCCCACTCTTCTTGGAGGTCTACCTGTTCCAAAGGAGCTAATGATCTGACTATCCAGGAAGATCATTTGGTTTAATGAATGTATTTGATACTCAAAAATATTGCAGTGCAGCTAGAGAACAGTCTAGTGGGGAATAGTTTAGGAGAAAAAAATGCTGCACTTGTTATGAGAGACTACAATGTTTTCCAGGATTGGTGAAACAAAATCCATTGTGACATTTCCCTCTCCATTAGAAAAAGCCTATGATCAGCTTAAATGGGGGCTAGAAGGGCTGTTTTTGCAATATATACATTGATAATTGAATGTCAAAAATCACATGCTTACTAGTAAGAATATATTGCAGATGTTCTTGACTTGGGGTCTTCCAGTTTGGTAGGTAGATGTTCTTGAATGGAAAAAAAATATTGTTTTTTTATTTTAATATAATTGGTTTCATTTTGATTCTATTTATCTTATGCATTTAAAAACATTATGTGAAGGGGACCACAGACTCCACCAGACTGACAAAGGGATCCACGATCCACAACCCACAGAAAAAGTGAAGAACTCCCACTTTGAATGTTGCGGATAAGTTCACTTACCTTGGCAGTACACTTTCCAGGGATATACACATAGATGATGAAGTTTTTGCATGCATTGTCAGAACTAGCTCAGTGTTAGAGAGGTTTCAAAGGAAACTGTGGGGGAAAAAAGGTATTAGTTTGTCTACCAAATTGAAACTACAGAACAATTGTGCTGACTTCATTATTATATGCCTGTGAAACTTAGACAGTCTACCAGCGCCATTCCAATAAACTGAATCACTTCCATTTGAATTATCTTTGGAAGATTTTGAAGATTACTTGGCAAGATAAAGTAACAGACACCGAGGTCCTTTCTTGAACTGAACTGCCAAACATTCAAACTGTTCTGTATAGAGTTCAACTCCAATGGGCTGGTTACATTGTTCAAATGCCAAACGTATGTTTATCTAAAAGACTATTTTATGGTGAATTTGAACAAGGCAAGTGCTCACATAAAGGTCAGAAGAAGTGATACAAGGATATTCTCAGGATCTCTGATAAATAATCTGTGAGATATGGGAGACACTGGCACAGGACCATCTAGCCTGGCAAGTCCACATCAAAGGAAGTGCTATGAATAAAGCAGAATTGTGGTTGCTCCGAAGAAAGGTGAGATGCACAGATTTAAAGACATCACCCAAAATGTTCATATAGACTATTTGTGCCAGACCTGCAGTAAAGCCTTTCAAGTTCTTATTGATCTAATCAACCAGTCAGACACACTGTACCTTGAACTTGAAATAGTGATACCTCTTTGGTCCTACAACTTAAACAGCTACTAACCAACACACAGGGAAGCTGGTTGGTGGAGTGGATAGAGTTCCAGGTCTGGTTTCAGGAAGACTCATCTTCCTGCGTTCAAACCTGATACTTACTAACTGTGTGATCCTGGGTAAATCATTTAATCCTAATTGTTTCAGTTTTCTCATCTGTAAAATGAGTTGGAGAAGGCAATGACAAACCACTCCATTGTCTTTGTCAAGAAAGCCCCAAATGGGATCGTGAAAAGTTGGATACAACTGAACAATATTTTTGTTTGAACTTAGTTATATCTTCTCCATAAAGAATGTGAGCTCCTTGAGAGCAGGGACTGCCTTTTATTTTTCTTTGTATTTCTAGGTCTTAATGCAGTACCTGATACATAGTAGGTACTTAGTAAATAAATGCATGTTCACTTGACATAAAAAAGAATCTACTAAATATTATCTGACTTCTTTATGATGCATTTGCTTTGATCCTAATTTCTCATCCTAAGAACAAAACTGGTCCCCTGAAAATAATCAGTTTTATCTTGACATTTTTAGGAGATCAAGCAAAGTATTTATTTGTAATAAGTTCATTGGATGGAATCGGGATGGAGTGATTAGTGTTTTAGAATGTTTTATATTGTATTATAATTCTTGCCAAAAAAAAAGAGTTCATGGGTTAAAAACTCTGAGTTAAAGATTTTAGATTATTTGACTGATGGTCAAAGGTAATATGATTAGACATTGTTTGGATGAATACAAGTTAGCTATTCAATTATTTAAATTAAAACAAACAAAACAAAAAAAATCCAACCTAGAACCATGTGATCACCTTTTTTTACATTGTCTTTATATAGTGAGCACTTACCTTCCTTTCCTTTCTCCATATAACTATTTAAATTACTTGTTAACTTGGAAAATGAATGGATGCCCATCAATTGGAGAATGGCTGGATAAATTGTGGTATATGAATGTTATGGAATATTATTGCTCTGTAAGGAATGACCAGCAGGATGAATACAGAGAGGCTTGGAGAGACCTACATGGACTGATGCTAAGTGAGATGAGCAGAACCAGGAGATCATTATACACTTTGACAACGATATTGTATGAGGATGTATTCTGATGGAAGTGGATTTCTATGACAAAGAGACCTAACTGAGTTTCAATGGATAAATGATGGACAGAAACAGCTACACCCAAAGAAGGAACACTGGGAAACGAATGTGAACTATCTGCATTTTTGATTTTCTTCCCGAGTTATTTTTACCTTCTGAATCCAATTGTCCCTGTGCAACAGGAGAACTGTTCGGTTCTGCAAATATGTATTGTATCTAGGATATACTGCAACATATTTAACATATATAGGACTGCTTGCCATCTTGGCGGGGGGGTGGAGGGAGGGAGGGGAAAAAACAAAACATAAGCGAGTGCAAGGGATAATGTTGTAAAAAATTACCCTGGCATGGATTCTGTCAATACAAAGTTATTATTAAATAAAATAAAATTTAAATAAAAAAAAATTACTTGTTAACTGAACAACACAATAAAATACTCAAATGCTGATTATCTTTATCTTTTTCATCACTTGACTTTAAAAAAGTTTTATTAATGCTTTCTTGTTTTTGATACCACAACAATGTTGTTGTTTAATCATTTTAATTATATCTGACTCTTCATAACCCATTTGAGGTTTTCTTGGCAAAGATACAAGAATAGTTTGCCATTTCCTTTTCCAGCTCATTTTGTAGTTGAGGAAACTGAGGCAAACAGGGTTAAGTGACTTGCCCAGAATCACATAGCTAATAAGTGTCTGAGACCAATGAACGCAAAAAGACGAGTCTTCCTGACCTCGGGTCTGGTGCTGTATCCACTGTATCATGGAGCTGCTCCAAATGAAAAAGTATACCTGGTATTCCCAAGTGGAATTCTATCCAAGTATTAACCAGGACTGACTTTGCTTAGCTTCCCAGATCAGATGAAATCATGCAGATTCAGGATGATGTGGCCATATCATATTTCACTATTAATCATCTTTCCTCAATAGAACTTTTCCTTGAAGCAAAGAAAAGTAATTAAGCAAAACCTACTAACCAAGCATGCAACATTCTGTACCCATAGTCCCCCACCTCTCTACCAAGAAGATGGAAATGTGCAATCTTTTGTCTTTATGCCCCAATCTTTGACTTTATTTTGGTTTATCTTTCATTCAGATACTTTAAGAATTTTAGGATCAAATTTGAAACATCAGCTTTTAATACCTTTCCTCTTTGTTCCCAGAAATGTTAAGTCCAGGCATTGAGGCAGGGCACAAGGGCATGTGAAATATGAGTCAATGCCAAAGGCAGTTTGGCATGCAAACAGCAGCTGTTAACCTAACAGAAAAAACCTGAAATGTCAGCTATTATGCCACTGTATTGGCTGCTCTGGGAACTGTGTTCTAATGAGATAGAACAAAAGCATCATTCACTGAATCCATTCTTCTGAAAATATGGCCAGGTTTCAGAAACCAAGCTAGGTGCTTTTGCCCTGGTCCATGGGTGCTAGAGGAGAATTCTCTAGATAGCCTCAGAAAATCTCCCCCTAATTTGATTTTGTAGTTAGTAATCCCCATATGAAGAACAGCTTGACAAGCAAGTTGTGACCAGAGACACTGTTAAATCTATTTTTAAAAAGGTAGTGGCCATTGTGTACAATTTGTTTTAACAATGTTGAAGCCAAGGAGGTTCATCTGATAATGTGGAGAGTCCAGGATGGAATCTCTGGGAATCAAAATCAGGAGGATATTGCCCAGGAGGGAGAACTATCTTGCAGAAGGTCTGAATGTTTCTTTGTTGGCTTTCCTGGCAGAAAATGGATCATTTCAGTTCAGGAACTCTTTAGTGCTCTCTATTAAGTTACAGTAGAGTTCAGTTGGCAGCTAGGTGGCACAGTGGATATAATGCTGGGCTGAGGTAAAAAAAAAACTCACCTTCTTGAATTAAATTTAATCTCAGACACTAACTAGTTGTGTGATCTTGGGCAAATCACTTAATCATGATGTTCTCAGTTTCCTCATCTGTAAAATGAGAAGGAAATGGCAAACCACTCTAATATCTCTGGGAAAAAAAAAAACCAAACAAAAAACCAAACTAAATTGGGTCATGAAGAATCAGACATAACTGAAGATAACTGAACAATGACATCATCAACAAGATTTCAATTCCTTGATTTCTACAATCACTTCTTTCAAGGAAATTGGCTGAGAGACTAGTGTGGTATAGTGGAAAAGAGCACTGGGTTGACCTCAGAGAACTCTCAGTCTCAGCTTCTTCATCAATGTAGTAAAATGTATAGAGCACCCAGTTCTGGGATCTGAAATCCTAGGTTCAAGTCTCCTAGCTTTTCTGGACCTCAGTTTGTTGTTGTTTAGTTGTCTTTCAGTCATATCCAACTCTTTGTGATCCTATTTGGAGTTTTCTTGGCAAAGATAATGCAGTAATCTGGTCATTTCCTTCTCCAGCTCATTTTACAGATGAGGAAACTGAGAGGGTTTAGTAACAGCCAGTAAGTGTCTGAGGTTAGATTTGAACTCAGGAAAATGAATCTTCCTTCCTCTAGGCCCAGTCCTCTATTGTACCAACCAGCTGCCTAGGCCTCAGTTTATTTAATTGTGAAAAGAGGGAGTTCGATGGGGCAGCTAAATGGCACAGACCCTGGTGTCAGGAGGACCTAAATACAAATCTGGCTTTAGACACTTAACACTTACTAGTCAAGTCAATCCCAAATGCCTCATTCTCCTCCCAAAAAATAAGAAAAAGAAGAGGGAGATTTGGACCAAATGGTGATTGGAACCCCTTTTTGTTTTGACACTATGAAACTTTGGATTTCTCTTCAAGTCCTAGGTATTCTGTGAATTTATAGCCATTATCTAGAAAATTGCAGCTTTCTTTGTAACTTAGTGTGTAATTCTCGACAAATCATTTCACCTCTCCATGTCCAGAGAAATGTTTTAAGTCAGAGTTTCTTAACCTATTATTTTGGCAGTCTGCTGAAGTTTGTGATCTCCTTCTTAGATTAATGCTTTTAAATACCTAAAATAAAGTTCATGAAATTATAAGGTAAATCAATTATTATTTTAAAATATTTTATTTAACATTCTTTAAAAAAAATAATAGCTTTTTATTTTTCAAAATACATGCAAAGATAGTTTTCAACATTCACTCTTGCAAAATCTTCTGTTCTAAATTTTTCTTCCTCTCTCCCTCTTCCCTAAGTAGCAAATAATACATATAGGTTAAGCATGTAATTCTTCTAAATATATTTCCATATTTATCATGCTGCACAAGAAAAATCAGATCAAGAGGGAAAATGAGAGAAAAAACAAACAAACAAGCAAGTAAACAACAATGACAAAATGGTGAAATGGTGATCCACATTCATTCCTCATAATTCTTTCTCTGGATGTAGATGGCTTTTTCCATCACAAGTCTATTGGAATTGGTCTGAATTACTTCATTTTAATATTCATTTAAGAAAATTTTGGGTTCCATATTTTCTCGCTCTCCAATCCTTCTATCACTCATTAAGAAGGCAAACAATATGATACCCATTATATAAGTAAAGTTATGTAAAACATATTGAGGAAATCAATTATATTGATCTCAACCTTAGACACTGATTTGTGTCACCCTGAGCCAGTCACATAACCTGTGTTTGTCTCAACTTGTTCATCCCAAAATGAAGATAACAATAGCATCTATCTATCAGCGTTGTTGTGAGATTTAAATGAGATATTTGCAAAGTTCTTAGCATAGTATCTGACATATAGTAAGCAATATAATAATGTTCGCTATTATTCTTGTTGTTATGGTCAAATATGATATTTGTAAAGCACTATGTACACATTGTCTGGCACATAAGTAGATGCTGTGAAAAGATCTATGATTTCTATTGAATCAAAAAACACAAGTACTGCTAATAGTGCTGTATTTAATGCCTACATTCATCATTGACTTAATAGAGATATTATTTTTTCCCCCATCCAAGTTTATGAACTTACTGAAACCTATTCTTAGACCTCCTGGTTGAGGGAGGCCGGCATTTGGACTCCAGAATAAGAATCCCTGCTCTAAGTCAATATGTTGCAGAAAACATGATAATCTGATTTTGTAGATGTAGTTTTTTCATCCAGGTTCAGTTCCAATTCATCATCATTATCCATTATAACAAGCATTTCAGAAGCTAATGGAATTGTCAGAAGAAGGGAATATACAATGAAGACATTTGACAATTCTTCACACTTGGCAGTCAAAATATCTTGGAAAGCCATGCAACTGTCTTGGTAAGAAAACAACAACAACATAATTCCTTAGCTTTCTAGCCCCTCCAAATAGCCTGTTTATTGTGGCATTTGGAGCACATCTTTATTTTTTTTAAATAATAGCTTTTTATTTTCAAAATATATTCAAATATAATTTCCACATTTATCCTTGCAAAGCCTTGTGTTCCAAATTTTTGTCCCTTCCTTCCTCTCAATCTTTCCCTTAGACAGCAAATAATCTAATATATGTTAAACATGTGTAATTCTTTTATACATATTTCACATATATTATGCTGAACAGGAAAAGTCAGACCAAAAAGGAAAAAAAGGAGAAAGAAAAAAAGTGAGTAAACAACAAAAAAGGTGCAAATACTATGTTGTGTTCCACATTCATTCCCCATAGTCTTCACTCTATATGCGAATGGCTCTCTCCAACAGAAGTCTGTTGGAACTGACCTGAACCACCTCATTGTTCAAAAGATCCACCTTCATCAGATCATTGCATAATCTTGTTGTTGCTGTGTACAGTGTTCTTTTAGTGGAACTAAATCCACCCAAATGAATGCATAAGATTTGGATTTAGAAGACATTTTAGAGGTCAAATAATTGCCCCATTTTATAGATGAATAAACTAAGGTCCTGTGATTTGTCCAGGATCTCTCAACTATACCTAGAAGAGGCAGGATGTGAGTTTATATCTTCTAACTTCACACCTCTTACTTTGCCTTCCCACACTGGATTTCTAAATATGTAAGTACCCTTGTAAAATATCAACAAGATGCTGAAGATTCATTAATGGTTACCAGGTTTGGATTAACCTTGACAAAACAGACTGTGTAAATTCTAAAATTTCTGAGGACTAACCTAGTTAAATACACAAAGGAACATCAGCAATAGACTGATCAGCAGATGGTGGTGGGGTTTTTTGCTTTTGTTTTTTAGCATGGCAATTTGTGAAACACATAAAAATAAAACAAGACCCTTAAGATTATGTGACCCTTATCTACTTTTACAGTGATAGAGACAGGAGTGGTGAGAATGGGGACAGAAGGCACAAAGAATCCCAAATATTTTAAAATTGTTAATTTGACTTAATTTGACTGTTGGTACTTCCAATATGAGTCTTATCTAATGATCAATATGTGGATTTATCACTTGGGGAAAATTGAATCATATCAATCTTGACCTTTTTTTTGTCACAAACAAGATCAGAAGAAAGAACAAAGTTGCAGCAAAAGTGAAATTTGGGCTCTTTAGAAAAGCAAAGAAAGAGTTGACAAAGTAAGCTTTATCTTATTCCTAGAGGTAAAAAGCAACATCATTTCATGGGACAACTGGTCATCACATAATGTAGAGTTAAGGATACGTATTTGGAGAAAAGAACACCATGAAATTAATTGCAGATTATGTGTCAATATTGATTGCTGAAGATGAAATGGTAGAAAAATTCTACAGTGAACTTGATAAGATCCTCTAAATCAGATCAACATATATACCTTAGTCAGCAAACATCTTATTTACTTGATGATTTTAATGCAATGGTCTAAAAAAGGTGAGGACTAGAAAAAAAAATATGAAAAAGTATTCAGGATCAATGGGGCAGCTAGGTGGCTCAATGGATAGAGAACCATGCCTGGAGTCAGAAAGGCTCAAATTCCTGAGTTCAAATTTAGCCTCAGAAATTTACTAGTTGTGCACCCCTGGAGAAGTCACTTAACCCTCTTTGCCTCAGTTTAATCATCTGTAAAATCAGCTAGATAAAGAAATGGAAAACCATTCCAGTATTTTTGCCAAGAAAATTGCAAATGCATTCACAAAATATTGGACATGACTGAAAAACAACTTGTTTTTCAAACAAAACAATTTATTGTTTAAACAACAAATTCATGACCAAGGATGCCCTCAACAAAGATAATAGTAGGGAACAAGTTGGATCAATAATGGATGACATATTTATCATTTCCCAAAATGAAGGGATGAGAAAATTCCATTGCAGTTGATGTTTCTTATGAGAAAATTTATGATTTTGATTTAGTGGGATTATGAGGTTATGATTTATGTAGAAATTATGATTTAATAGGAAAAATGCCATCATAAACATTCTTTCACAAGAGGACTCTTATACGTATTCCTATACATTGGAAGATATATCTTATATTGGGAATAATTCTATCCAATGACTTTCTCATAATAAATGTCAGTTAAGGCAAAAAATAAATCTAAATTCAACAAAGGTATTTGTCACAGTGGTGCAGATCCAGGGCAGGGTCCAGATCAAAAAACTATTCCCAGTGGATGCTGAAGTCTTATGGATATTTTTGTTTTCAGAGGACATTGCACTATTTTGTCAAGTCTCAAAATATTTTAGAGCCTTTTGAAAGATGTCTCTAACCGCTTAAAGGAATTTAGTTTGACCATTCACCCAGAAAAGATCAAGGGATTCAATTTTTATTGTACATGCATTTGGACAGGTATCCTATGGAAATTTTTTCAGGAGTATGGATGTCAGGGTAGAGTGGTAAAGATGGACAAAAAGTTGGGCTCAAGAGTTGAGGAAGAGAAATAGGGCGTCATCTTGTTTGCTTTCAGGAATTGCAAAGGTCCCTATTGATACCAAACGTCCCATGAAAAAATGAGTAAATAAAAGAACATTTACTTATTCTGTGTAAAGTACTGTGTTAAGACCTGGGGTTTCCAAAGCAAGATCATTCCTATTCTCGAAGGGCTTGCATTCTAATAAAGGAAGCAAAGGCCTATTCTACTAATATTTCTATAAGAGTGTAAAACATAGACTATAACTTATGAAGAATTAAAAGCAAATATATATATATATATGCTTTTAATTCTATGCTGATGCTATGCTAATGCTAATAATTCATATATAGAGAGAGAAATAGATAGATAGATAGATAGATGGTGTGTGTCAGCAGGCTCCAACATAGCACCAATTGAAAACTCCAAAGAAAAAAAAAAAAAAAGCTAAATACTTCATTGAAGAATTGTATGCTAGGAAGAAATGGGTTAGTTATGATACCATGATGAAGGTTAAGAGGAGGGCAATCAGAGTATCCATTTTGTTGTCACTGGGCCATTTTTTGTGTCCAACTCTTTGTGACTCCATTTGGGGTTTTCTTCACAAAGATATTGGAGTGGTTTGTCATTTCTTTCTCCAGCTTATTTAACAGATGAGGAATTTACACAACTATGGTTAAGGGACTTGTAAAGAATCATACAGCTACTAAGTGTCTGATACCAGATTTGCACTCATGAAGATAAGCCTTCCTGATTCCAAGTTTAGTGCTTTATCCACTGTGCCATCTAGCTTCCCAGGGTATCCTAGCTATTGTAAAAAGAAAGTAAGAAGTCTTCAGGCAGTTAGGGAAGACCTTCCCTGTGGTAAGATTTTTTTGGAGGGAAGATAAACGAGAGTGACACAGGCTAGATAAGCATGGGTAGAATGCAAACTGCATCCCAAATTGATGTGATCACAGACCTATTTGCATATTTGAGCTGTGTGAGGTTGGGCAAAGCACTGAATTTTTAGAAATTCAGTTTATTTAACTATAAAATGTGGATAATGGCATTATCTATTTGGATTAAATAAAATAGCAAATGGAAAGCACATTGTTTCTGTTTTAAAAAGGACATATTAATGTAAGCAGTTATTATTATGATCAATTCATTAGGAAGTTTTGAAGTAGAACAGGCTATTTGCTGCTCCTCTTCAAACTTGGAAAAGCATACAATGTTTATGTTACTCTCACAGGTAATTAGAAAACACCTGATTGCTTTGACACAATCCATCTAGGCCAATCACTGAGTGATAACTACATGAATATTGTTATTTTAAGGCTAGGAGATGAACATGAAGAGTCATTTCAGGCTACAAACATGGAATACTGGATTCTTCATTTATTTTTCCTGGGTCTTTATTTTAGGCTTGGATGAAGCTCATCACAGGAATAAGAATAATTATCGAATAAGAATAATAAACACTTGCAATTGGCAAGTGTTTATTAAATGGACGAAGAAACTCTGAAATGAGAGAAAATAGAAAGTAAAGAAGAAGGTATAAATAGGAAATAGAGGGACCAAAGAGAGAAAGGATGAGAGAGGAAGAAAATGGAAAAAGAAAGAAAAAAAGAATAAAGAGAGAGACAGAAGGAGAGAGAAAACAGGAAAAAGGGATGAAGGAAGAAAGAAAAAAAGAAAAGGTAGGTGGTAGACAGGAGGACCAAAGGAAGAAAGGAAGAAATAATGGGAAGAACAAAGAAAAGAAGAGAGAAAGGGAGAGAGAAAGGAAGAAGAGAGGGAAGGAAGAGAAGAAGGAACCTAGCATGAAGAATCATCTCAGGATACAAACATGGGGTACTAGATTCTTCAATTTTTTTTCTGGATTTTTATTTCAGGCTTGGATGCAGTTAATCACTTGAATAAGAATAATGTAAGAATAACAAGGATAAGAAGGAAGAAAGGGAGGGAAAGTGGGAAAGGAAGATGGAAGGGAGGAAAAAAGAAAGATTCTCCAGGGCAGAGACTAACTGTTTTTGTTTTTATATATTGCCTTGAATACAGTAAATGTATAATGCCTTGCCTTGAATTCAGTAAATACTTGACAAATATTTGTTGAGTTGATAGAAGGCAAGAAAGTTGGAACTTGTCAAAGCCTGTTTGCAGTTTAAAAAAAAAAATCTTGCACATTTTTTTTCCACAATGGGGAAATAACTTCCAAGATATTATCAGTATTTTATGTAAAAGGCTTAATTGCACAACTCTCTTATTCCTGGTAAGAAGAATTAATTTTGACTTCTGGATAGGTTGAAATAGTCCTAATGTTAAGCTATGCTATATATTCTATTCTGCTGCCCTCCAGTGTACTATTAGGGTAGGGCAAAAGTACTTAAATATTTGTTTAATGAATGATGGACTTATGAATGGATGAATAAATATTGAAAACATATTATGTTGGGTTTATTCCTCAGAGAATAAGGCAGAACTATTACAAAACACTTAATTGAGCAATGGTTTAAGTTTAATTCTTTTAAAAATTATTATTAAACAGTAAGAAAAACAGAAAAGGAATACAAAACAAAATAAAGCAAAAGGAACATTGTCATGTGCCCAGGAGAATATCAGGGAGAATTCAAAATATCTAACAACAAATGATCAGATCAAGAAAGTACATATATCAGTAGAAGAAATTATATTCATGAATGCCCATTTTTTTCTTTACTTTCTTGTAAATTGTTCTTTGGTTCTCTGCTGCACGTCTTATTATTTACTCTATTCTTCTTTCCCCTTTGATCCCCCTCCACTCCCAAGCAACTTACAGTTAAGAAAAGATATATTTATGTACACATGTAGATACATACATACATACATACACTCACATACACACACACACACTCTACACACACATGGCTTTCCTATCCCTGCTGACTCTTTAATTAAATTTTTCTCCATAATTTGCCTATTACTATCACTATTGCTCCTACCCAAGGTTCCCTCCCTTATCTTCTTCCTTCACCTTTTGCTTCCCTATCTGCCCAGCCCTCCCTTCTTATTTCTTTACAGATTTTGGAGGGTACTGTGCTCTTCATGGTATATATGTAGTGTTGCTTATTGAATCCATTACCAATGTGAGTAGATTTTGAGAACTATGAGCCCTCCTTCCCCTTCTAATACATCTATGTCTATTCTTCCTCTGCATCTCATTTGTATAATGATTACTGTTTTTACTTTAACTTTGCCAACCTTTTATTTATTTATTTATGGCATTTCACTTTTTTTAAAAAATAACTTTTTATTGATAGAACCCATGCCAGGATAATTTTTTATGGCATTATCTCTTGCATTCACTTCTGTTCCGATTTTTCCCCTCCCTCTCTCCCTCCTCCCCCAGATGGCAAGCAGTCCTTTACATGTTGAATAGGTTACAGTATATCCTAGATACAATATATGTGAGCAGAACCGAACAGTTCTCTTCTTGCACAGGGAGAATTGGATTCAAAAGGTATAAATAACCCGGGAAGAAAAACAAAAATGCAAGCAGTTTATATTCATTTCCCAATGTTCTTTTTTTGGGTGTAGCTGCTTCTGTCCATCTTTGATCAATTGAAACTGAATTAGCTCTCTTTATCGAAGAGATCCACTTCCATCAGAATACATCCTCAAACAGTATCATTGTTGAGGTATATAATGATCTCCTGGTTCTGCTTATTTCACTTAGCACAACCTTTCTTTTAAGTTACCCTATTGTTGATGTGAATCTTAAACATATAGTATACATTTCCCATGTAAAAATAGCAAACAATTGTCTATTTTAGAGCATGTTGTCTATGTTTTAAGTTCTTTAAAAATGATTTTGATAGTCTCTTATAAGCTAAATTTTCTGTTAAGTTCTGGTTTGATGGAAAATCCTGAAAATCTGTAAGTTTGTTTGAAGGCCCATTTTTTCTTATTCAAAATTATAGATAATTTTGCTGAATATGATATTTTTGGCCACAGGCCTAGTTCTTTTGATTGTTGGTTGATATAATTCCAGAATCTGCGATTTTTTATTGTAGTTGCTGATAAGAGCTGTACAATTCCAATTGTAGCTCCTGTATATTTGAATTTTTTTTCTTGTTTTTTGCAAAATTTTCTCTTTGATCTGGATTTTTAAAATTTTGGCAGTGATATTGCTGTGTATTTTCCACAAAGGTTCTCTCTGAAGTGGCAATTGGTGGATTTTTTTCTATTTCTACTTTTCCCTTGATGAGGTTGTCTAGTTTTGGGGGCTTCCGATATGGGAACCAAAAATATGATGAGGTTTATTTTGGGGTTCCCTTATGTAGGGAACCAAATGATAAGGTCTAGATTTAGGGAACCAAAATGAGATTAGGGTTTCTAGTGGTCAGGGAGTTAAATGATAAGGTCTAGTGGCAGGTTTGGGGTTCAGGGAACCAAATGGAGAGGTTTGGCTCCCCTGCACCCCCTTGGAATTCGGCACAAGGATAGGGAGTTTTGGGGAACTCCCTTCTGGAGGCGCAGGGATTCTCTGTAAAGGAATTTACAGACCCGAAAACCTAGATTGATAAAAGAGGTTTATTATAGGCATTGGGAAGTAAGGTTAGAAATCTTGACAGAGAGGCATAAAGTTTGGCTAGGGAAATAGGTGAGGGTAAAGAGAGGATGGCTCTGGAAAAGAATATTATCCAGTGAGCAGAGGCCTCCTTGGCATAGCAAGCATGGCATAGCTGACATGTCTAGAATCTCTACAAAGAGAGGATTTTAGATTGGTTCTTTTATAATAGAAGTTTTGACTACAAGCTAGGTTTCAGCTTGAGCTGAATTTAAATAGAATTGAATGAGTTTCTTTAATTGAATAGGATTGGAGTTCTTTTAGTTCAGGACTGAACCAGCCCCACATAGATAACAGAATGAAGCTGTTTATCTTTGTTTCCCTTGGACGGGGACCCTCACTGAGGCAGAGTCAAAGGAGATTTTCTCCTTTAAGGAGTTTTAGAGTTTCAGGGTCCCTTCTTTACCCTCATGTTCTATCATGGCAGGACAATTTTCTTGGATTATTTCCTGCATTATTGTGTGAAGATTCTCTTTCTGGTCATAATTTTCTGGCAGCCCAATAATTCTTATATTTTCTTTTCTTGATCTGCTTTCCAGATCTGTCATTTTTCTTATGTTTCACATTTTGTTCTATTTTCTCATTAAAAAAAATCTATTTTGTTATTTCTTAGACTCTCATAGCTTCACTGGCTTCCCCTTGGGGCACAATTCTAATTTTCAAAGAATTATTTTCATCTTTGAGACTCTGTATCTTTTTCTAGTTGGTTAAATTTTAATTTTTTCACGATCTTCTTGTTTTTCTTGGATTAAATTTTTTTTTCAGTGTCTCTCATTTGATTTTTAAATTCTTTTTTGAGTTCTTCTATAAATCTCTCTGGACAGGGAGCCATTTCACATTACTCTTTGGGGTAGAAACTTTTTTTTACTAAAGGATCCTTCTCTGAAGATGAACCTTAATTTTCCCTGTTCCTATAATACTTTCAATGATGGGGTTCTTTTTTCATTGCTGGTTCATTTTCTTTAATGAGGTATTAGTGTAAGCACCTCTAATTGAGGGGTGGGGAGATGATACTTCAAGCTTCCCTTCAGCTCTCCACTCTGACCAGAAACCCCAAACCAAGAACTCCACCCTCCTGCAAGTGCCCCCAACCAACAGCATCCTTGCCCCACTGCTTCTGGCCTGGCATTCCCAATCAGCAGAGGTTCACTTCTCTTTCCCAATTCAGACCTTGACTCCAGAAACAATCCAGGAGGTGAAAGTTTCTGCAGCTCCTGTTGAGGTTCCTGGCACAGTTTGCCCCAGGGCTCCCCACTTGGTGTTTCTGCAGGAGTGACCCTGGAGGTGTTTGCACTTCAGAGAGGTTAATCCCCAATCTGACATCTTTCTTCAGATCTTCTTGGGGGCTGCTTCAGAAAGACCCCTGTTCTACCTTGTCTTCTTGATTTTTCACCAATCTATGTTTGTCCTGAGGAGCTTGAAATTTACTAATCTACTCGGCCATCTTCCCAGAATACTCTGCCCCCCTCAAGTTTAATTCTTAAAACAGAAATTATTTTTAATTAACACATTTGCAATTTAGTACCTAGTTTCAAGTATCTTGGACAGTGTGGCTAGCACAAGGGAGATTTTGGGAGTTTAGGAGGCAAGGGAGCAAGAGAATTGTTGTTTTATAGCTCAACTTCTTCCCTTCTGGTAAAAAAAATGTCCTCATGTTGTGCCACAGTTCTCTTTAATTGTCCTGACTCAGTTTCCCTAATTGGTTCTGCCTCTGTTTCTCTAAATCATTCTGCCTCAGTTTCCTTAACTATTCTGCCTTAATCCCCTTAATTGTAAACCCCACTTTGGTTCAGTAAGACTGAAGACCATTTCCTCTAAGTTTATAAATTGTCAATGTAAGACTCAAGATAAGGGGGAGTTCAGACTTCCTGGCTCCTAACTCCTTCTGTCCTCAAGAATTTATGGCACTACCCTCCTCTAAATATTCCAAAAGAAAAGACTATCTGGGATATCTCATTGACATCTTTACTTCTGTTTATTCAGACATCCTGACTCTGGCTTCCAGTTTCCCCCCATCCTGCTAGAACCAAATTTATGGTCCTGAAACTTCCCATTCTCAATGTTCTGACTCTGCCCCTGCCTTGGTCTACCCCTATAGCTGAACCATGTGTGTATATATGTCATTGAGAACTCACATTCACCACTGGATACTTTGAGATGAGAATCCTGTCCAGTCAATTATACTCTCCAATTAATATTAAAAACTCTCTAATCTCTATCTTGACTCAGTTTCTCTGGCATTAATTATACTTATAGGTTAAGATCAAATTCATCTGAAAAACATTAAAGAAAGGTTGCAGTAGGTGCCTCCTACCTGTAGGGGGTTGACTTAGTGCTCTTATTCACCCAGTATGGAAACATCAGCAAAGATACATACTCTCTTTTCCCTCATATTATATTGTATTTACTTATCTGTGCACACATTAAAATCATCCCAGGAAAAGTAAACTCCTCAAGGGCAGGAAATGCTTTTTAAATTTTATCTTTATTTCCCAACACCTATCACAATTAGTTGATAGTTAATAAATACTTTTTAGGTTGGATTATTTATTATTTTCTTGGTAATATTCATTTCATTCTTCATAAGATTATAAGAGTTCTTAAGATCATTCATTTTTATAATTTTCATGTTCTAGCACCAATTGTTCTTTTGGCTTTTCTCATTTTACTATTCATAAGTTCATGTATATCTTTTGATGTTTTTGAAAAAAATCTATTTCCTCATTTTTTGCAGCATAACAGTACTCTATCATATTCATGTGCTATAGTTTATTTAGTTGCTCCTCAATGGATGAATAGTCCCTTAGTTCTCAGTTTTTCACCATTACAAGAGTACTGATATAGCTATCTATCTATATCTATCTATCTATATATATTTATATATCATATATCATATATATATATATATGTATTTGCAAAGAAAGAAACTTTTCTTCTTTTTAATCTCTTCTGGCTATAGGCTTAGCAGTAGTATAGCTGGGTTAAAAGTCATACACTATTTAGAAACTTTTTGCGTATAATTCTAATTGCTTTCCAGCATGATAATGCCCAATCCACAGTTCTCCTTAGAGTGCTTCCATGTGCTTGGTTTTTCCATAACTCTTCCAAGATGTTATCTTTGAGATTCAGATGGGTATGAGGTAGAGTGTCAGAAATACTTTGATTTGCATTTTTAAAATTAGTAATGTGGTTAATTTTTTAAGAGCCCCGTCCAATGTGCCTACCTTTCAATAGTCGACTATAGAATGCAATTAACTCAAAGCAAAGGCATTTATTAGAATACCATAGTAAGAGGATTCACAATAGAAAATTGCTTTTCCCATACTTACAATGTAGTCTCCTACCAACACACATTCCATCATCAATAAAGAGAAAGGTCAAGGATAGAGAATATACATGAGGGGTCCATATAAGAATGGAACATGTGTGCCAGGGCAACTCAAATTTCTCATAGTACATACCGTCCCCTAATGTCTTCTTGTGATATTTTCATGTTGTTTCTTACTTGGAAAGATGTCTTGACTAGACATGTTGCTCTACTGCACTCACTGGGCTTGCTTTCTAAAGATCACAGGACTCTATTGCTTGCTTGGAATCTCTGTAGTCTTCATTTTTTGCCTAACCTGAAATCTTTGGCTAAGGACATTATTAGGCTGTTCAGAAACAATTACTGCTCTTGTCCTGTGACAGGAGGGAAATTTCCTAGGTTAGCTCCCTCAGAGGATTGGCCCTAAGGTTGACTATCTTTTCAACAGCAAGACTCTGGTCTTGGTACCAAGCTCCCTTCTTCTGGAGCTTCCTCCTCAGGAGTAATTCTTCTATTGTTATGTTCTTACTGTTTCTATTGCCAAGGAAAAGTCTCTTGTTTTATCTAATCCTTAAACTTCCTTTCCTGATTCCTTTACAAATATAAATGAGGCTTGGTTGGGCTTTTTTGCATGCCCAGATCACCTAAGATGGTGGCACTCTGCTTGTGGGAAAAGTTTCCTTGCTGTCCAGGTATATAGTTGGATTGTTGAATTGGAACAAGCTGCAACTTCAAAATTATGGGAATGACTTTCTTGCAACATCCAGAAAGAGTGAAGACCAAAGTTCACTTGATAGCATGGATGCCATGGACTGAGCTAGTGAGAGAGAAAAAGCTCTTTTCTCTTCTTCCACCCTTTAACCAGTAGCCCCAAGAAATGGGCTTGAGGTTGGAATTATGTCTTCTTTTTCATTTATCTTTTTCAATTTGAGCAGTGGCACTGTTGCAGCAAAGATTCTAGGCTAGATATTGCAAATAACCAGCCTGGAAGAGAAGCCCTGAGAAACCAGAGCGCCTGGGACTTGAGCCCAAAGAGGGCTTTAGACTTGGAATTTGTGACTATGCTATATAGGAAATGAGCTAAATTTAAACCCTAATCCCCTTTCTTCCTCTAAGAGTATGAAGTGGTACAAGGGAGGTATATGCCCCTCACATGTTGGAGCAATTTTTTTCCCCTTATACCTTTGAAGTAAATATTCTTTTGTTATTGTTGTTGCTTTTCTTTTTCATTCTCAAAAAGGACCATGGTGGTGCCCTGACATGTAAAAGTTAATCTACTGTTAAGTGATTGAAGAAACAATTGGGGAAATACCACTTGTTGGGACTGAAAACAGTGGCAGAAAACCTAATACCCTCAAGTCTCTTTGAGGGTACTAGAGAACCCTGAGGGAGGAGTGAAATATAATATACCTGTCTTTCTGGAAGTATGAGCTCAGGTCATGGCTATTTCACGTTGGATATTATTTTGAATAAACTAGAACCTTTTACATTTATGGAGACTTCTGAAGAGATTCTCTGACTGAGACTTAATTTTAGATAGCGTAGATTTTCAGATCCTAGAAAAATTGGCAAAATTTCTTTTTATGCTGTGTAGGAGATTCCCTCCCAACACCAATGTGTTTCCTCACAAGACAGTTCCACTGATGTAATTTTGTAAACTTTTCATTTGTCAAATGCTTTACTGTTTAAATACCAATAGTTTCTATATTACTGCTTCCCGTATAAGGCTTGGTGTTGACTTCACAGTGGGCAAGAGTCTTGGCAAGCAGCTTTGCCAAGAGAGAGCTTCCTTGGCAATGTATAATCCTGTTTCAGACTACTGCAAAAATTTGGGGTTCAGAGTTGTCTATTTTTAGCCTTCTGATGCTTGGGGTTTCAATGTTGTCAATGTCCAGGGCTTATATCTCTGATTGAAAAGAGATTGCTTGTCTTGGGAATTGAGCTACTGGGAGTGGTCCCTGACTAATCTTCAACTCAATAGAGTGTGTGCACATATCTCTGGACAGATTTCCAACTGAAAGAGACCACTTAATTGGGTATTATCTGAGAAAAGCATGCTTTTCCCAGGGGACACCTGAGATCCCAATCACCCTTCTTTTACAGATTAAAGGGGACACAGTTTAAGGTTCACCCTAGTCACTTCCTCCCTCCCTCCCTTCCTCTCTCTCTCTCTCTCTCTTTCTCTCTTTCCTGCTTTCTTTCTTTCCTTCTCTTTCTTATTTTTTTCCAAAGCACCACCTCGATGTCCTCAAATTATTCTTTTTTTGCATTTAAATAAATTTGTATTAATTGCCTTTTGTGAGAGCAAAATGCCCTAGAACTTCTTAGGATGCTTATTCCTAAAATCCACTGGCAGCTAATATTCTTTACTCCTCTTAATGAGCTTATTTGTCTTGTCCTGGTAGATGAGTTTTCAATTCTATTAAGTTTATACTTAAAGTATGAAGGACACAAGGAGGAATTTCAACTGACTTTTGGAATAAAGAGCTAGAGAAAATTAACTAAATTTTCTAATCTTTTAGCAATAGGGATTCTTATTGAATAAACTCCTAGATAATTTTGATGTGTCCTATGTTGAAAAGGACACATTTAGTCCAGACTGAAGTTAGATGGCTTTATATACTGAGAGAAACATGAAAGAACTTTTATCCAGGACAGTTTTTTTTTTTTTTTTTAATCTGAGAAAGAGGGTGTAGTTGAACTGATCCCATATCTCAAGTTCTTCTGGAGAGAGCTTCATGTACTTCTGAAAAGCTCATTTTGGATCTGTTTTCTGTCTTATATAGGAAGCCAATCTAATCATTGTGATTCCACCACTCCTTTTACTAAATCTGTTCCATTAGAATAATTATTCTCTTCCACAATCATATACCTGTTGATAAAAAGTCAATAATAATCATAGTTAATATTTATGTAGTACTTACTATGTGCTGTGTCCTAAAGATTTTACAAATATAACTTTATTTGCTTGCACAACTACCCTGGGAAGTAGGTGCTATTATTATCAGCATTAGGCACTTGAGGAAACTGAGGCAACAAAGCTTAAGTGATTTGGCTGGGTGAAACAGCTAGTAAGTGTTTGAGGCTGTATTTGATTCTAAACTTAGCATTCTTTCACTTGTATCACCTAGTTTCTATGGGTACTCTGTCTTGGTAGATGAAAGTATGGGGTTTTCTTTCTCACATCCCCTTCTCTCTCTCTCTCTTTCTCTCTCTCTCTTTCTCTCTCTCTCTCTCATTGAAGCTTTTTGTTTTCAAAACAGATACAAAGACAATTTTTCAACACTTACCCTTGCAAAATCTTGTGTTCCAATTTTCCCTCCCTTTCCCCTACCCCCTCTCTTAGATGGCAAATAATCCAATATATGTTAAACATGGTAAAAATATATGTAAATTGAATATAGATATACATATTTATACAATTATCTTGCTGCACAAGAAAAATAAAATCAAAAAGGAAGAAAAATGAGAAATAAAACAACAAAACAAGTGAAACGTTATGTTGTGATCCATACTCAGTTCTCACAGTCCTGGGTCTCTGAGTGTAGATGGCTCTCATGATCACAAGATCATTGGAACTGGCCTGAAACATCTCATTGTTGAGAAGAGCCACATCCACCAGAATTGATCATCATATAATCTTGCTGTTGCCATGTACAATGATCTCCTAGTTCTGCTCAATGCACTTAGCATCATTTCCTATAAGTCTCTCCAACTCTTTCTGAAATCATCTTGTTGATCATTTCTTATAGAATAATAATATTCTATAACATTCATTATACTATAGTTATTCATCCATTTTCCAACTGAGCACCTGCTCAGTTTCCAATTTCTTGCCACTACAAAGAGCACTATCACAAACATTTTTCATATGTGGATCCCTTTCCCTCCTTTAAGATCTCTTTGGAATATAAGCCCAGTAGAGATACTGCTGGATCAAAGGGTATGCACAGTTTAATAGCCCTTTGAGCATAGTTCCAAATTACTCTTCAGAATGGTTGGATTCATTTACAATTCCACCAACAATGTATTAGTGTCTCGATTTTTGCTAAGCTGCTCCAACATTTGTCATTGTCTTTTCCTGTAATCTTAGCCAATCTGAAAGGTATGTACTGGTACTTCAGAGTAGTCTTAATTTGCATTTCTCTGATCAATAGTAATTTGGAGCACCTTTTCATGTGGCTACAAATAGTTTCAATTTCTTCATCTGAAAATTGTCTGTTCATATCCTTTGACCATTTATCAATTGGAGAATGGATTGAATAATTATAAATTTGAGTCAATTCTCTATATATTTTAGAAATGAGGCCTTTATCAGATCCTTTGGATGTAAAAATGTTTTTTTCCCAGTTTATTGCTTCCCTTCTAATCTTGTCTGCATTAATTTTGTTTGTACAAAAACTTTTTAACTTAATATAATCAAAATTATCTGTTTTATGATCAATAACAATTTCTAGTTCTTCTTTGGTCACAAATTCCTTCTTCCTCCACAAATCTGAGAGGTAAACTATCCTATATTCTTCTAATGTGTTTATAGTATCATTCTTTATGTCTAGATCATGAACTTATTTTGACCTTATTATGGTATACAGTGTTAAGTGTGGATCAATGCCTACTTTTTTGCCATATTAATTCCAATTTTCCCAGCAGTTTTTGTCAAATAGTGAATTCTTATCCCAAAAGGTGGGGCCTTTGGGTTTGTCAAATACTAGATAGTTATAGTAATTGGCTGTTTTGTTCTGTGAACCTAACCTATTCCACTGATCTACTTCTCTATTTCTTAGCTAGTACTACATGATTTTGATGACTGCTGCTTTATAATATAGTTTTAGATCTGGTACAGCTAGGCCACCTTCATTTGCTTTTCTCTTCATTAATTCCTTTGAAATTCTTGACCTTTTGTTTTTCCAGATGAATTTTGTTGTTATTTTTTCTAGTTCAGTAAAATAGTTTCTTTGGAGTTTAATTGGTATAGCACTAAATAATTAAATTAGTTTAGGGAGTATTGTCATGTTTATTATATGCGTTCGACCTATCCACGAGCACTTGATATTTTTCTAATTGCTTAGATTTGACTTTATTTGTGTAGAAAGTGTTTTGTAGTTTTGCTTTCCTGACTTTCCTTTGGCAGATAAATTCCCAAATATTTTATATTATCAACAGTTATTTTAAATGAAATTTCTCTTCGTATCTCTTGCTGTTGGATTTTGTTAGTGATATAGAATGCTGATGTGGATTTATTTTGTATGCTATAACTTTGCTAAAGTTGTGATTGTTTCTAGTAGTTTTTTAGTTGATTTTCTAGGGTTCCCTAAGTATACCATCATATCATCTGCAAAGAGTGATAATTTGGTTTCCTCATTACCTACTCTAATTCTTTTAATCTCTTTTTTTCCCTCTTATTGCCAAAGCTAACATTTCTAATGCAATATTAAAGAATAATGGTGATGGTTGGCAACCTTGTTTCACCCTTGATCTTATTGGGAATGGTTCTAGTTTGTCCCTATTACATATGATGCTTGCTGATGGTTTTAGATAAATGCTACTGATCTTTTTAAAAAAGTTTTGATATTATATATATACTTATAGTTTTAGTTGTAATTTTAATTTTGTAATTTTAAGTACTTCTCACAGCAAGTTCATGCATGGACAATGCAGGAGAGTCTGGGTCCTGTGGGAACAGTTTCCAAACTGATTGTCTCACAGCAGGGTACAGAACCAGAGTTAGTGTGGAAGTACCAGATTTGGTACATGTAGCAGTTACAATACATGGGGACTATGACCATGTCATGAGATGTCATAGATCACCTGTTTCTGACCCTCACGTCCTTGGGGAATAGGGCAAACTCTCTCTGTGAATAGCTAGTACTGATCAAAGCAATACATTTTGCCAGAGGATCAGATCATCCAAAATGCAAAGGATTGTGTTTATGCCAAATTCATGTTACAACCTGATTGCTGGACCTGGGAAATAGGAGTTCTCGGAATATTGTGACAACAGCCAACTCATACCTGTGCTTTTGGTCTATGGGTATTTCTTCTAACTATTCTAATATTGATAAATTTTAGGAGTTATAAACATTTTCCTATATAGGAATACAAACAGTTAAATCTTATGGAATCCTCTATGATTTATCTTTCCTAATTATTTTTCACACTTCTTTTGCATTTTGTATTTGTAAGTCAATTTTTCTATTCAGCTCTAGGCTTCCATTATGAATGCTTGAAAGTTCTCTATTTTGTGAAATTGTTATTTTTTTCTTCTGAAGAAACAAACTATTTTTGATGGTAATCTTATCTCCTTTGCCCTTGAAAAATCACATTCCAAGCCCTTCCATTCTTCAATGTAGAAATTGTTAATTTTTGTGTTATCCTGAATGCAGCTCCATAAAATTTGGATTTTTTCTTTTGGCTGCTTGCAGTATTTTGTTCTTGACCTGAGAGGTCTGGAATTTGGCTAAATTTTCCTGGGAGTTTTCATTTTGGGATCTCTTCCAGGAAGTGATCAGTTGATTCTTTTAATTTCTACATTATCCTCTAGTTCTAGAATATCAGAGCAGTTTTTCTTGATTGTCCCTTGAAAGATGCTATCTAGGCTCTTTTTTAAAATCATGACTCTCAGATAATGTAATAATTCTTAAAGTATCTCTCTGGAACCTATTTTCCAGGTCATGCATTTTCAAAGAGGTACTTCACATTTTCTTTTTTTTAAATAGCTTTTTGTTGACAAAGCATATGCATGGGTAATTTTTCAACATTGAACCTTGCAAAAACTTCTGTTCCAATTTTTCCCTTCCTTCCCTCCACACCCTCCCCTAGATAGCAGGTAGTCCCATACATGTTAAATATATTAAAGCATATGTTAAATACAATATATGGATACATATTTATAGTTATCTTGCTGCATAAGAAAAATAGGATTTTAGAAAGAAGGTAAAAATAATCTGGGAAGAAAAACAAAAATGCAAGCAAACAATAACAGAAAGAGTGTAAATGCTATGTTGTGGTCCACACTCATTTCCCAGTGCTCTTTCACTGGGTGCTCCTAATCATTTTAAGGAAAACTCTACTTATTCCTATACTCTCTAGTGTTTTTAATAGGAATGAGTGTTGGATTTTATCAAATTTTTTTTCTGCATCTGTTGAGATAATCATATGATTTTTGTTAGTTTGGTTACTGATGCAGTCAATGATGCTAATACTTTCCCTAATATTGAACCAGCCCCTGCATCCCTAGTATAAATACTTGGTCATATGTATTATCCTGGGATGACTTTCTGAAATCTCTTTGCTGATATTTTATCTAAGATTTTTGCATCAATATTCATTAGGGAGATTGGCGTATAATTTTCTTTTTTTGTTTTACCCTACCTGGTTTGGATATCAGTACCATATCTGTGTCATAAAAGGAATTTAGTAGGACTCCTTCTTTCCCTATTTTTTCAAATAGTTTGTGTAGTATTGGAATTAATTGTTCTTTAAATGTTTGGTAGAATTCACATGTAAATTCATCTGGTCCTGAGGATTTAATATATACTATATATATTTTGTATATATTTAGAGATTTGCATATTATTGTCTCCATTAGAATGTTTATCCTTTTCTTTGTGTTCTCAATGCATAACACAATGCCTGATCTATAGTGCTTAATAAATGCTTGTTGAGTAAATGCCTGGAGTTAATGGAGTCTTGAAGAAAGCCAAACATCCTAAGAAGTGGAAGTGAGGAAAGAGAACATTCCTGAAAAGACAGGGATTCTGGGAAGGCAGTGTTGTATGTGAGGAACAATAAGTAACTAATATGGCTGGATCTTAGAGTGCTAGGAGAGAAGAAAATATAATATAACTGTAAAAATATAATATAACTGTAAAATGGGATAGGCTGGTAAAACTTTTAAATGTCCAACAATAAATTTAAGAATTACTGAGATAATCAAAAAGTTTGGCATCTTAACTTCAAGGGATAAACTGACTGAAATTTTTATAAGGCATGAAGGGTGTATCAACTTTCTGATAACTATAGGTATATAACTAATTACTTCCAGGAGTTGGAAAGCTTATAGTTAGTTTGTGATTGAAGTAGAACAAAATCATAAATTGCTCATGGAGCCCTTTTCTGTAAGAATTTCTGATCATGTGACCCATGATTAAAAACTCGGGATGTTTTTAATCCTATTCATTAGATTCTCTCACTGCTCCAATACTTGCTTATCTAGTTTTCCCCTGAAAGGTAATACAGTTATATAGGTTCTTAATTGTCCTAAAGGACTAAGCTTAAGCCCCATCTGCCTATCTTGACAGTTTCTTGGTGCTTTTGCCTATCTTTGCAGCTTTCCTGGTGCTTTGGCCATATTGAGGTGGCTGACTAAGAGGCAAGGCCATTCAGATTGGCAGATGTTCCAAGACCTAGTGAGTCACCACATCTTGATCTGCTCACCAACCATGTTTCTGTATACCAAAGATTCCTTGTTGAACTTCCTATGCTTAGCATATCTCCTTTGATTAACTGTTGATAACTCATAAGTATTTCAATCCCTCATTTCTTTCCCAAATCTAAACTTAACAGGCTAATAGACTTCCCATTTCTAATACTTGATCCTTGGATGATGATTAGAGAGATATTTTTTATTTTAAAGTCTATTCTAAGGAAATTCTGATTTCCTAGGGCTAGTGGTGTAGGGAATTGTTTTTGACTATATTATTCTGGTCCTAAAGGCTTTTTTTTTTTTTTTTTCTCCCTGAGGCAATTGGGGTTAAGTGACTTGCTAGGAAGTGTTAAGTGTCTGAAGCCAGGTTTGATCTCAGGTCTTCCAGATATCAGGGTTGATGCTGTATCTACTGCATCACCTAGCTGCCCCTGGTTCTAAAGGCTTTTATTCTGATTCTGGTTTGGTATCGTCTCCTTTCTTTGAAATTACAAAACAAAAAAAAATGTGGTTTTTGTGCTGTTATATTTGTCTCTTATATTTGAATAACTTTGAAACTTGGCCAAGTATTTGCAATGTTCCATAAATGTTTAGTCACAGAATCATGGGATCATAAGATCATAGATTTAGAGATAAAAGGGACTTTTGAGGTCATTTCAGTCAATGTCTCTCATTTTACAGTACATTAAAAATATATAATATTTGATAACTATATTTTACTATAATTAATTTCATTTGTAGTCCCCTATATTTTATTAGATGCATTTAAAATATTATTCTGAGAAGTCAGTAGGTTTCCACCCCATCATCATCATTATAGTTAGCATTTATATAGTACTTTAAAGTTTGCAAAGCATTATACATATATTATCTCATTTGGTCATTATAACATCTGGCACAATAGCTTGTTTGTATAGAGAAGGATAAGAAAACTGGAAAGAGTAAGTGATTTGCTTAAGGTCTCACAGCTATCTGTATTTGAAGCAGGACCTGAATTCAGGTTTTTCTGACTCCAAGACTAGAGCATTTACCCATTGCACCAAAACAAAAACGGTTAAGAATGCCTGTACCACAGCTATAAACTACCCATTCATGAGTACTGTATTTCTCTCCCAATTTAAAACAGTAGGTACCTGAAAAATGTTGATGTACTACTTGAACTTTTGGTACTCTAGGTCATTCTCTAAGATTATTTGTGTTGACGGAGGGAATTTCCTCACTGGGAGATTCCTGAGACCAATAAAATCATAAGTCTAAAAAAAAAGAAAGAAAAATGATGAATTACATTTGAATAAATCATTTTAATTTTGTCTACAATTTTTAACAATATTATTATTTTCCAATACATTTATATAACACTTTATAGTTTTAAATTAATTTTTCAGTATTGGACATATTTTTCACAAAATGGTCACGGATTGATCTAGGAAAAACAATACTAACAACTAACCTGTTGCAATGCTGTGCAGTGGGTTGTTAGAAAATATTTTCTGAATTTAAAAATAATTATTATGAGATAAGGAGAGAGAACATTCCAGGCATGAAGGACAGCCAGTGAATATATATAGGCTTGGGATATGAAGTATCTTGTAAGTAGAACAGTAAGGAGATCAGAGACAATGGGTCATAGACTGTATGGAGAAGAATGAAGACCAGTTTGTGAAGGGTTCCAAAAGCCAAAGAAGAGATTTAACACTGGTTCCTGATGGAGTTTATCAAATGGAGGTAAAGTGGGGGTGGAGGTAACATGCTTAGACAGTTTAGGATAATTACTTTGATAGCACAGATGAAGTTATGATAAATCAAAGAAAATTTACTTAAAATAGATTATGAGGTAAATATAACATGGCACAGTGGATAGAGTACCAGGTCTGGAGTCAGATTTCAAATATGGCTTCCAAAACTTATTAGTTGTGTGACTCTGGGCAAGTCACTTGACCCTGTCTGCCTTAGTTTCCTCATCTGTAAAAATGGGCTGGAAAAGGAAATGGCAAATCACTCCAATATCTTTGCCAAGAAAACCCTAAATAGGGGCATGAAGAATTGAACATGACTGAAGAACAACAATGTGGGAAAAAAAATTGCCTCTACTCCCATATACATAATCTGCCACAAATTGTCATACTTCCAGTGGGAAGTGGAATATTCATAGCTCATGCAACTTACATTCCTTGGTTGTGCCCCATTTGGAATACTTTTTCACACTCTGAGTTTACCATATGCTGTTTGCTCAGAGAACTGCTGTTGTCACCTTCAGACTTTTTTTTTAAAACTGACCTGCCATTGGCAGCTTTTGGTGATAAGCTATTTTACTATCTATTGCCTCTCTGGTGAACAGCAACTGGTAGGCAGCATTTTCCCCTTAGGAAGGTGTTTATATTTTGGGTTGGCTACTTCTTGAGCCAAACTATAACCTGAGGATTATTTCAGGTCTTCTGAAAATCACTCTCATTGTCATGCCTATTCAGTACAGTAAAACTTCCTCAAGTCTAATCTGAATTTTTTATTGAATTTGATTTTTCCATCAGGTTTGATGTTGGGTTGAAATGAATACATTCCTTTTACTTTTTAATCATATCCCTTAAAGCTAGCACCAAGGTCATGCAAGTTATTCTGGATCTTTATTTAGCAACACTAGAAGGACAGAATAAAGATGACAACATTTTCCTGAATTTCTTCCAGGATCTTTAAAACTGTGTCTTATCTTCAAGAGGTAAATAGGGGTAGATTTAAATCTACCTGCTGTTTCCTAGAATATTTCTAGGAATTTCAATTCAAAGTTTTAGAATGAAAACTACTTCACTGATTCTTGTTTCCAAATTTATTTTATTTAAAGAAATAGAATAAGAAAAAAATAGAAAAGGAATACAAAACAAAAGAGAAGACTGTCATGTGTTCAGCAGAACATCAGAGAGGATTCAAAATATAGAACAACAAATACCAGTTCAAGAAAGTATATCTATTAGTAGAAGAAATTATACTCACGAGTATCCATCTCTTCTTTATGTCCTTGTAAATTTTTCTTTTGTTCTTTTCATTCACCTTATTTACTTTATTCTTTTCCCCCCCTTTCATCCCCCCACCCAAATAGGCTATAATTAAGAAAAAAAATATATGCATAGATACACATACAAAAACAGATATATACCTACATAAACGCACTCACTCCCCTCCCCCCCACACACACATGTCTTTCTTATCCCTGTTGATTCTTTAATTAAATTCTAGTCCATAACTTTCCTTACCATTACTTAACCTCCCCTACCCAGGAATCCCTCCCTTGTCTTCTTTCCTCCTTCTTGTTTCCCCATCTGCCCATCCTTCCCTCCTTAATTCTTTATAGATTTTGAAGGGTGCTATATAATTCATGGTATATATGTCATATTGCCAATTGAACCCATTCCAGATGGGAGTAGGTTTTCAGAACTACGAGCCCTTCTTCCCCATTTAATGTCTATGTGTCTATTCTTCCTCTGTAACTCATTTGTATAACATGATTACTATTTTTACCTTGACTTTGCCAATCTTTCTTTTGAGGTACCCTATTGTTGATGTGATTCTTAAACATATAGTATATATTTCCCATGTAGAAAAAAAATAAACTATTTGTCCATGTTTAAACAGTTTGTCCATGTTGAGTTCTTTAAAATTGATCTTTAATATTAGTTCTTATGTTAAGTTTTCTGTTAAGTTTAGGTTTGGTTGATAGAAAATCCTGAAAATCTGCAAGTTCATTGAATGTCCATTTTTTTTTCTCATTCAAAATTATAGATAATTTTGCTGGATGTGCTATTTCTGGCTGCAGACCTAGTTCTTTTGATTGTTACTAGATATGGTTTTAGTACCTTTTATTCTCTGATAAAAAATTCTCTGGTAAAGAATACCCATCTAAAGTTGGAAAGGCCTGAATTCCAATCCATTCTTAGATCTTTACTTAACCTCAATCTCTATTTTCTCATCTGTAAAATGATGCTAATAAAGCACCTACTTCACAAAGTTATTGTGAGCATCAAATGAGAAAATAATTATAAAGTATATACATAATTAATATATAGTTTATAATTATATAAATATGTAAATTATATATAATATAAATATTTAAATAAATATTAAAAATATAAATTTATGTAGAAATATAGAAATTATATATAAAATATATAAATATATAAATATATAAAATATATAAATATATAAAATATAAAGCATAGTAACTCATATATAGTAAGCTCTATCTAAATGTTAGTTATGTTATTATTGTTATTATTATTATAACCCTAGCCAGTTTATTCCCTTCCTAAAAAATACTGGTTATGCAAAAGTCCATCATAAATTGTAAACAAACCCATTATCCAAGCACAATAGCAAATAGAAATCAAATAAGTACTATAAATTAGAACATATTAAAGAACATACAAGTAAGTGAGCTTTTCAACTGGGAGTGAGATAAGATTTCTGCTCAAACAGAAAAGAATGATCTCACCCAGAAGAAATCTTCTCCTAGATGTTTTTAGAGTTGCAAACCTTGGAGGCTAAAGAATCAGTTGTCTATAAATATCCTCAGCTCTGAAGACTCCAATCACAAAAGTGACACACCCAAAGTCACACATGTTTTTGTTGTTGTCCATCCTTCATTTTCCAAGAGAACCAGTGACATCATAGGGTAGTGTTTTGACTTGTGCAAGAATTGGATTTAGGAAAGGCAGAGCTATGCAAAGTAGTTAGTCTTATTCTCTCTTCCACAGTCCTCAAAATCTAGTGACAAAACAAAAGTAAAAAAGACAGATGATGGTCTATGATGTTGTGGATGACCTTGATGTCTACTTCTTCTGCCTTAATGGTCATTGGAACAAATTGTTCTCATCTGCCCATTCTATAGGGATAGAGATGGGGAGAAACCTTCACATGCTTGAGGTAGAAACTCCCCTAACTCCCAACAGGTTTGATGCCCATTGGTTACTCTCAACCTAGGTTAGCCCATCTGCTGAGATGATTTTTACCAAAATGTAGCCACTGACCATACTTATAGCTTCTTGGAACCACACATTGATAAAGCTGAAAAGATAGGATTTGAATTTAGTTCTTCTGCAACTCTAAATCTAGTCTTTTTTCTAAAACACTATGAAATTCCCTAAAAACTGTCATCAAAGAGTTTCTATACCTCACAATAGGTGTGAATAAGCTACATGAGAGACGATGATTTTAATATAGGATTTTGCAGATATGGTGGAAAAGAAAAGGGTTAGACTGTGGATTGGGAGAAGCATGATCATTCTTATAATTCAAGTTATAATTCAAGTGGTATTCTTTCCACTATATCTCCTAGCTGTTCCTAGGTAGCTATCCATCTTCATAAGAATAATCAGAGAATAAAAGACCACAGGTGTTGAAATCATATCTAATGACAATCAAAAGAGCTAAGTCTGCAGTCAAAAATATCATATTCAGCAAAATTATCTATAATTTTGAATGAGAAAAAATGGACATAAAGTTTCCAAAGTACTTTAATTATGCTATCTTATTTGGTATGACATAGAACCTTATTCTCAAATATTAATGGTTGGAGCAGAAGGTTTTGCAAGGGTCAGGGATGAAAAATTACTTATTCATATATCTTGTAAATAAAAAGCTATAATAATAATAATAAAATGTTAATGGTGGAAAGGTTGACCTCCAAGTAATGTCAATGACAGACCCTCGCTAAGAAGTGTTCTTTTTGTGAGTGTCCTGGGAGCTGAATTTCATATTTGAGGACAAAACCTCGCAGGCTCTAGTCTCATGACTTCTTCATTATCATCATTAATCTTGTCACCTCCTTCAGCCCTGAAGGGAATCTTTGCTATTCCTTTGCTGCCCAGACTCCCCAAAAGCATGATAAGGGCAAGGAACACACTAATTAGTATGATTTTCATTTTAATTTCTTTTAGATGATACTCTTTAAGCATTTAAGAAAAATTTGCCTCATTACATGCAGCAGTAATTAAGTTAAATATGGAAAGAAGCCATCTGAATGCTAAGCTATGTTACTGGTACTTAAATTAGACTGACTAAATGAAAACTTGGCTGGCCCTTCTGAAGGGTAGCCAATGCTTCTTACGTTAAATGCTTATCATAGTTGATTCTTGCTCAGATGTGAAGAAACAAATTGGAAGCAAATGCTGAAAAATTTGATTTAATGTTCAGATGCTTGATATAAGGGATGCTGGATTTCGACTCATTCTTTAGAATATTTAGAACTTCTTTTTGGAATTCTGGACCCTTCTGGAGGATAGGAGATTTATTTAAAAACAAGTTCATAGTGGCAGCTAGGTGGTAAAGTGGAGAGAGAACCAGCCCTGAAGTCAGAAGGACCTGAGTTTAAATCTGGCCTCAGACACTTAACACTTCCTTAACCCCAATTGTCTCAGCAAAATAATGATAATAATGATAAGTTCACAAATTTCAGTTTTAGAGAGCAAGTTGAATTTACTTCATTCATTTACCTGATTATTAACTATCTTATTCAGAATTTTTACATTTTTTTTCTTTTGCTGCTTTCATGGATTTATGTAATATTTCAGTCATTTTTGATCATGTCTTATTCTCTGTGATCCCATTTGGATTTTTTTGGCAAAAATACTGGAATAGTTTTCCATTTCCTTCTCTAGTTTATTTTACTGATGAGGTAACTGAGTCAAACAGGGTGAAGTGACTTGCCCAGAGTTACACAGTTAGTAAGTGTGTGAGGCTGGATATGAACTTAGGAAGATAAGTCTTCCTGATTCTGAGCTCTACTTTATCCATTATGCCACTTGTGGCCCCATTTTTGTGATATGGTGTACCATAATTATTTAGATTTATTCTTTTACTTCTTATAAGGTGATGCAGTGGAAAAAGAACCAGATTTTGGATCCAAGGGAACTGGGTTCAAATCCCAGTTTTGCTACTTATTACTTGTATGATCTTGGATAAATTATTCACCTCTTGTTTCCTGAAAAAAAAGAGGGGGGGGGAATTGAGAATTGTAATATGCTAGATGAATTCTGGAAATGGCTTCCAGATTTAAATTGAAAATCCAGTGGTTTATGGTCTTAGCCAAGGAGTCTTAGCCTGGGCTCTGCAAACTAATTTTTAAAATATTTTGATAATTATATTTTAGTATAATTGATTTTCTTTATAATTGTATGTATTTTTCTTATACATTTAAAACTGTTATTCTGAGGAGGGATCTGCAAGCTTCACCAGATTGTCAAAGAGAGCCAAGTCACACAAAAAACTTAAGACCTTGTAAGAGAATAGAATCTTACACAAAATGCATTTCTATCCCACCTCATTTCTCATGGTTCTGACTATAACAGTGGGATATAATTATAGGAATGTTGATTTTTGATTAAAGGATGTGGGTTCAAATCTTGATTCTGTCAGATTTATACTATCTGTGTGATCTTGGAAAAGTCACTTAATGTCTCATCTTCAGTTCCCCCTTTAGAATTAGGAATTACTTTTTCTTGTGACAATTCTCTTCCTAATATTATCCTGACTCTCAACCCTACTTGTTTCTCTGTTCAATTTTATATATTTCTATACCTAACTTTCTGTCTCTGTCTCTCTCTATCTCTATCTATGTGTGTGTCTGTTTCCCTGTGTCTCTGTCTTGGTCTCTCTCCGTCTTTCTGTCTCTTTATGTCTCTGCCTCCCAATGTCTGTCTCTGTCTCTGTCCGTCTCTTCTCTCAATCTCTCTCTCTCTCTCTCTCTCTCTCTCTCTCTCTCTCTCTCTCTCTCCTCTCTTTTTCTTCTTTATGTCTCCCCATGTCTCTCTCTCTCTGTCGCTCTCTGTCTTTCTTTCTGTTCTTCTGTTTGTCTGTTTCCCTCTGTTTCTCTTTCTCTGTCTCTGTGTCTCTCTCTGTGTTTTCTTTATGACTATCTCTACTTCTGACTCTGTCTCTGTCTCTGTTTCTCTGTCTCTGTCTTTGTCTGTTTCTCTGACTCTTTCTGCCTCTCCATTGTTCCTTTCAGAAAAAAATGAGAATCATCCTCCAATCTCTTTTCTTTCCATACTAATGTTTTCTCCATTCCTCTTCTCATTCAGCTTCTCAAAACTTCAGAATAAAATCAATCTACTCCCAAGATTTCTGTTTTTCTGATTTAACTCAATTATTCTTTGAAAATATTAGATTTCTGAAGATATACTTGTTTCTTCTCTCTTTAATAAAAGTTCAATTATTTTATATATTATTTTCATATAATCTCTTTCAATTGTTCTAATACATTTACTATTCTGAATTCTGTTTGTATTTCAAGTGGCCTTTAAAAAAAAATCGGAAATGCTTACACATTCTCTGTTCCATTAAAGGTCTCTTCTTCCTGTTCTTCTTTTCACATAACCCAGAGAATTACACTCAGCTTTGCTGGGTACTAATTTTTGGTTTTAAGTCTCTCTCTTTTGCCTTTTGAAATATTGTTTTCCAAGGTTTTTTTTCTTTTATAGAATAAGAAACCAGATTTTCTGTTCTTTTGACTCTGATGCTTTGGTACCAAATGTTTACTATATTTTTCTTTGACATAGAAGCTTTGAATTTTGACTGTGATATACTTGGAACTTTTCCTTATGAGGTAGTTTCTTTAAGGAGACAAGTGGTAGATTCTTTCCAGGTTTTACTTCAACTTCCATTTCTATTTTCATTTATAATTTCTTATACTTTTAAAAAATTTATTTTGTTCTAAGTTGTCTTGTGAACTATTAATTTATTTTTGGTCTATTCTAAATTTCTGGGAGTCTATTATTTAAGGTTTATCATTTTCCCTTCTAAGATGTTTAGTTTTCTTCTAATTATTTCCTATAGATCTTTTGTTTTTCTTGGCTCATTTCATTTCTTTTAGACATTGATGTAGTTCTTATGGAAAACTCATACTTTCTTATAACAGTTGTTATGGAGTTACTCTCTTCTGCTTGGATGTTTGGAGTAACTTGCATTTACAATAATTCTTTACATTGTCTTCTTTGGTTTGCCCTTATCTCTAGCCTTAGTTCCTGTATTTGGAGCTTTGTTCCAGGTCCAGGTTCAATCTCTGCTATATTTCTGGGTGAGGTAGTTGGTCACATTTGATTTTATTCTGAGGTTTTGAGAAGCTGAATGAGAAGAGGAATGGAGAAAACATTAGTATGGAAAAAAAAGAGATTGGAGGATGATCCTCATTTTTTTCTGAAAGGAACAATGGAGAAGCAGAAAGAGTCAGAGAAACAGACAAAGTCACATACTGATCCTACCTCTCATGGTTGTTAAGCAGCCTTGAAGATTTCAGATTCAGAATACTGAATATTCAGGACCTCGGTATTAATGTCTCCAAAGAGATTACTGGGGACTTTGGAGGCCAAAGGCTTGGGCTGTCCTGATCTGACTACTTCATCAAAGCAACTAAATCAAAATGATCAGTACTGCTCTTGATTGCATCTAAGGTCCATGCTGTTTATTTCAGTCAATCCCACGTCTTTGCTAAGAACTCACCAGCTTGTTGGTTTGAATCTGAACAAATAATTTCTATGGCAGGTTCCTTTTCCTATTGCCTGTGAGATTCTGCCTGATTTTTTGTATTTTGTTCTGACATGAATGAAGTTACTTATTAAAGTTGCTTATTGAATTTGATTATTACTCCATGTAGTGCTATTCTTAGGGTTTCATTTTTTTTTTTCTAGAGTAGGAATTTAGGCAGCTATCTCAGTTGGAAACATTCTCTCTGGTTTTAAATCTCCAATTCTAATCTTTTATTGTTAAAATCAATTAACTAATTAACCCATTTGTTAAATGGGTTTGTATGACACTCAAAAGTTTGAAGCAAGAAATTCAATTCAAGGATTATTGATATAAAGAGTGCTTAGTAAATAAATACAGTATAACTAATGCATTTATATATTTGAATCCTAAGTATGAGGCTTGCCAGTTCCAGTTAGAACCATCTGTCATGGCCATGAAATATACATCCTCTTCAGAAGATCTAGGCTCAAATCAACTATAAATATAGCTGCCCATTGGGTAAACACAGCTGTATTGACAAAGCCAGGTTGTTTGCGTGAATGTGGACAATATCAGCGTTCCCTTTCCTATTGCTAGTGGACTTCTGGCTGACTTTTTGTGCAGTTCTGAGTAACTGCGCAAACTGATAGTAATGAAATTACTATCTACAGTTGTTTATTGAACTTCTTGATCATTATTCCATCTGGTGCTATTTTTAGGGTATCCATTTACTTGGAAAATTTCCTCACAATCAATGTATAACAATAATGGGGAAATGGATCTCTTTTATTTACTGTATTCATTTCCCTAAGAAATCATTTGGGAGAGGGGAGAGCAAACTTGTCCTCCACATCCATATGATTCTCCTCTCTTACCTGAAGGACCACACGAACTTTAGAAGATTAGTTCCTTTAGGTTTTCCCATCAACGTTCTAGTCCCAGTAGTATCCTAGAATAGTTGGTTTCCAATAATTTATTGGAAGCTAAGGACAAACTAGACACACAGGAAAGGTAAGTTCAAAATTCTATAAAGAACCCATGAGAAAAGTTACAATATTCATTTGAGGATTTCCTTCCAGAGGAATGGATAGATGGAACAATTTGTTACATCAACCATGAAGGTGGCTGAAGCAGGTTCTGTGGAGGGCTTAGGGCTTGATCATATATTAAAGACACCAAGGTCATCTACTGCATTATGAGCAATTGGCAGTCTTCTTGACTTTTGTCTTGCCACCAGACTTCATTGACTTTGGAAGAGAAAGGGAGGCTAACAATTTTGTTCAACTGTCTCTCATACTTAATTCCAATTTATATATGTACCCAAACATTACCCTGTGATGTCATTGGTCCTCTTTGAAAATGGACAATTAACAATAACAATTCCAGGTACTATACTAAATAAGCACTTTTACAAATACTAATTCATTTGATCTTTACAGCAAACTCAGGAGATAGATGCTATTATTAAGAAACTGAGGTAAATAAAGGATTTGCTCAGGGTTATACAGCTAGTAAGTGTTTGAGTCTGGATTTGAATTCAGGTTCAGTGCCAACACTCTAACCACCATACCACCAGTGTGTTTCATAGACATTTGACTGGATGTTTTCAACTATCTTCTTACCCTACCCCCTAGTAAATATTCCTTTGCAAAAGTTAATTAAATTTATTTAACTAATAGATATCAACTAATAATCATGAGGGAAAGATTCTGGTGGAGGCATGTAAATTATAGTGCTAGGAAAGTTATTCTCCATCCCTCAAAGCTAATTATGCTCTAGAAATCTAGCTCATGAGTCAGACTGGGCATTGGGAAAATCCTTCTAGAGCTTGTGCTACATAGATGAAGAAACTGAGGCTGAAACAGGAGAAGTAACTTCCTCAAAATTACATGTCATACAGAACCCTGAGTCTGGAATCAGGAAGAGTTGAAATCCAGACTCAGATACTTAATGAACTAGACAACCTTGGCAAATCATTAAAAAAACCAAAACAAACCACTGTTTGCCTAGTTTCCTTAACTGTAAAACAGGAATAATAATGATAATAGCACCTACCTCTCAGGGTTGTTGTGAGGATCAAGAGGGATAATATTTGTAAAAGTGCTTAGCACAGTGCTTGACATATGGAATATTAATGTTTATTCTTTTTCCTTTCTCTGTAATCCCTCCCCTGTTTCTGAATTCATGGAATTAAGTTCAGCTTACTGGCTACTTTCTATATAAAGAGTTCTTTGGAGAATTACCCTATAAAATATAATCTTATATTTATTTTATATACACACATACATAAATGTGTGTGTGTATGTATATATGCAACTTATTTCCTCTATTTGAATGTGAGCTCCTTAAAGGCAGTGTCTATTTAATGTTTGTCATTGTAACAACCCCAGCTCCTGTTATAGTCTGGTACTTAACAGATATTTAACAAATGTGTGATTGATGGATGACATTTGTATGAGGACTTGAAATAGGAGATAGAACAGTGGAGTGGAAAGCATTATTGATCTGGGTTTTGAATACCAGGTTTAAATTATTTCACTGCCATTTACGATTTACATGAAAAGGTCCCCTCCAGCTCTTGATCTATGATTTTACATAACAGTATAATCATCCTTTTTGAAAAGGAGAGTCCATTATAAATATTTATAGATTTTAAGCTGAAAGAGATAATTTTGTTGTTCAGTTGCTTTTTTAGATTATCTGACTCTTGGTGATCCCATTTAGGTTTTCTTGGAAAGATACTGAAGTAGTTTGCCATTTCCTTCTCCAGCTCATTTTACAGATGAGGAAAGTGAGGTAAATAAGGTTAATTGATTTGCCGAAGGTCACAGAGCTTTTTGTCTGAGGCTCGATTTAAACTCAGTTCCTTCTGACTCCAGTCTGGCACTTTATCCATTGTGACACCCAGCTGTCCTGAAAGGGATGATAGAGGCCATTTAGTCCCATCTTCTGATTTAATAGATAAGGAAACTGAGCCTTAGAGAAGTGATTTGTTCAAGGTTATAGAGACAGTGTGGTAGATCTGGTCTTCTGACTTCAAAATCAGTCCTCATCTTATTTTACCCCACTGCTTGTGATCACTGTACAGTTGGGAACGGAATCTTAACACTTAAAGAAGATCATCCTATTGGATGTTTCCAACAATACTTTTTGTTTGATATTTCCATTGCAAATTACTGTTGATGCTTTCTTTGGACTGTGTTTTCAGACCAATAGACAGGAAGATATAATACCAATCTTAATGTGTATCTGGCCTGTGATTTCTATTTTCAGAATTGTCTAGGGCACTGAGAGTTTGAGTGATAAGGTTGACCACTGAGTAACTTATTTATTTTTCAAAGTTAATATACTATTTGCCAAACTTTTCCAGCTTTTATTGTAGCACTTCAATTACTCCTGAATTCTTGTGTTTTTTTTTTTTGTTTCATTTTCAATGATACCAGAGACAAAAATTCCTTATTACCAAATAAATAAAATCAGAATGTGCCTCATTTTTTCAGTTCTTATTGAACATAACTTTAATGATGATGAAAAAGTTATGTAATATTGCATAAATTTTATTTTGTAGTACCAGAGTCATATAAAAATAGACATGTTTGTGAAGATTTACCAAATAAATTAATTTTATTTCAGGTATACACATCTAACATTTTGGAAGGTCATTCATATTTATTCTGGAGTTTGGTAAACTTTATTAGTCTAGCAGAGATTTTTATTCCCCTAAATCCAGGCAGATTCAAAGAGGAAGTTACATGAATTGATTTAGATATAGCTAGAAAAAAATAACTACATACAGTTGAAATGGTTTGTTTCTTCTAGGCACTTTTCTGAATTTTAAAGAAGTAATTGGCCAGTACAGAAAGTGAAGAATTGATCTGTTTATACTTGCACATTTCTAGGGAATTATTTATTTACATTCATATTTACAAATGCATTTGGTAGCATTAATTCACACAATTTTTACCATATTATCCTTTCTCTTCTTATAACCTCAATCAACTTATAACATTTTATCATTTTCTAATCAGAACCTAAAATGAAGTGACTCTGAAATCACTGACCACATCAAAACTCACAATCATTCTTTAATACAGTGGAGCAAAACCCCAAAACAAAACAAAAACACTTCATTCAATGACTTTGGCCAACACCTTTCACTTAAAAAAAAAAAAAAGCCTTAGCACCAAATCTTTCTCTTTCTTTTGGAATTCCATGTAGCACATTGTACACATTCTATTCTACTTGGTTAACCATATATATACCCATCTCATCTCCCTAATTATATCCTTGAGGGTAAGGATTTAACTTTATCTTTGTCCACATCTAATCTTCAGTATCCCCCCTCCTTCTAGAATCATTTCCCACTTCCTCATTCACATATATCCCCTTAGTCTGGCTGCTTAATAAATTTTTGTTGAATCCAATTGACCCAAGGAACGTACATAGATATTAAATAGTATTACTAAAAATGTATAGAATTCATTAGTCCCTTGATTCTGGTCATTTCCCATGCTTCAGGATAGTAGTTTCTTTCTTCCATTTCCCATCCGGTCATAAAAAGAAGAGCTTGAATTTTATTCTTTGTATGTCAAATAATGTTGTTTTCAGTGTATTTACTCAAATGTTACTCCAAACACAAACTGCCCATTTTCCTAACATATAAGCAAGTGTTTTTCATAAGAAAGAATGACTGATTGGCCCCTTAACACCTGACAACATAACTGAATGAAGGGTTAAGTCATAACTAAAATGGAGCAGTTTTTAGTTGGGAAATTTTTTTTAAAAAAAGAAAAAGAAAAGAAAACTTCAAAGAGAATCTTTCAAATCATCCTGAAGAACACTGTACTAAAAATGTGTGCTTCTCCCCCACTTATCATCTAATAAGTAAAACACATACATTTTCTGCTTTACATCTTTATATATCTTTCAAAAAACAAAGCACAAAGAAACAATGACAAATGTTAACTTGCTTTCTCCTAAGGGGTTCTGTATTATAGCTTTCAAAACCTGAACATTCAATTTACACAATTTCCTCCTCACTCTGAGTGAATTAAGCCAGTAGTTATTCCAATTCATAATTGTCTTGATTTCAGCAACCTACTTGTTGAAGCAAGATACAAGATAATAATATACTGGGAAACTACAAAGCACAACTATGGATGCTTTCTGAGTCTTCATACTGGAAATTTGTAAATTGGGGGATTAGTATTTTAATATGGCTTATCCAACTCAAGTGTATCTCAGTTTTCACCACGGAAACCAACTGCCAGATCTTTCCCACAAACTAATCCATTATCACATATTTACACGTGAAAGAATTCTCCTTTCACCATTTCTTCTTATCCCCTTCTAAGATGGCAACAACCTTACAAGACATGCCTCTTGTTTTATTCCAAGGCCATGAACTTCTTTTGTATGCAAGGATCCCTATAAGTTAGTGGGATCTTTCTCTATTGGCAAGAACTAGGGAAATCCTCTTAGCATGCATTCATTTAGCAGCTTTTCCTATCTTAACAAGATACTACCTCTGAGTCTGTCAGGAGTACACTCATATTTTACATAAATACCTGTCACTGGATGCATCAAGAATTCTAGGATAGACTACATAATCTCCTTACAGCAGCTATTATGGGTTGTGTTGAAATAACTTTTTTGAAAAGTGAAATCTATGGGCTGTGAATATGAGAATTCACTGACTGAAAGTATCTGAGGGAAGAACTTGTTTGTGAAGCTAATAAATAAGTTGAGCTCCAAATAAGTTATAGCATTTGGTTGGTGGTGCTTAAGGTTGATTACTGGTTTTCCAGCTATGATGTTTATCTGAAGAGTGATCCTAGACATTTGTCAGTAAACTCTAACCACTTATCCAATCAGGCATTAGTTAATAAGAGGAAGGGGAGTAGAAATTAGAGTGGACATGGGGTGTTTGTGTCTCTAGCATGTGACAAGGGGTTAATAAATGTTTGTTAACTTGAGAGATAGATGTTGATTACGTTGGATTAGGATGGATTTGGTTTAGAGTTCTAGTAAGAACCACCATATCATTGATTTTACTGTTTCTTCCTTTCTAAGATCTTTTGAAAGTGCTATTTATGGAGCTTAGGTAAGAAATCTGGAACTTTGAGATGCTTAACCCACTTGATTGATTGCATGAATGTTTGATTGAAAAAATACTGATCAGACATTCACTATGTGCCAAGCAATGTGCTAAGTTCTGAAGGGTGCAAACAAAAAAGGCTAGATAGTCCCTGCTCTCAAGGAGCCTGCATTCAAATTGAGGGAAACAACATATCAAGCAAAGTTTAGCTATGGGGCAGATGGCAAGGCCCAGAATTCCCCAGGGAGCAATTATGAGGTTGACAGCAACTCTTTGAGGTCTCTAAATTAAATGTTATTCTAGTTTTGTTTAGTTGCTCTGACCTCATTCATGCACAGAGATGGTCTGTTCTCATATAGATTTTAAAGCAATCATTAGTGATATTTTTTTCCAAGAGGTGAATTTAGGTCTATATTTAGGAATCTCACAATGCTTTGAAATGATTTCTTCAGTAAAGGATGCAGATAAGAATAGAGAGGACATTTTTTCCAGTCTAATTTGTAGGATTGTGAAGTTGTAGTGAAAGACTTTGGTACAAACTCCACCTTTGACACATTCTGGATGTAAAGCTCTGGGTAAGTCAGCTAGTATTCCCCTCTGCTTTCCAGACACAATTCTTTATGACTTAAAGTTGTGGGAAAAGGCCAGTCTTTAATGGTAGAAGTAATATCCTCACATGGGAGCTTCCTATACCAAAGAAATCACATGCTCACTATCCCAACTTTGGAGAATTGCAAGTCTAGAGCTAGAAGGAAGCCATCTAGTCCAATCTTCTAATTTTATAGATGAGGAATCTGAGGACCACATAGTAGACTTTTCTAAAAGATCATGAAATAAGCATCAGAGGAGTCTTCTGACACAAGAGCCTGTGTTCTTTCTTTTTCTGTACCATATTGTTTCTGTATGTAGCCAGTTTTTCACTGCCCTATAACTGTGATCTAAGATAGCACAGTATGTAGTACACTGGATTTGGACTGACGAAGATTCTGTCTCAGACATTTACTCTTTTTGTGACCTTGGTAAGTCCTTTAATCTCTCTTGAGTCTTAGATTCCTTGTCTATAAAGTGGGAATAATAATAATAATAACAACACTTACCTTAATATTATTTTGAGGATCAATTGAGACTATAAAAAACTTTAAAATACTATATAAATGCTAGATATCCTTACACTAATAATATATTCCAGCTTAGTGTGAAGGATTCATATACCTTTGTTGAATTTGGAAACACTGTTGCTCAGGTCATTGCTATTTTGCATCCATTTCAGAGTACCCCTAGTTCCCTCTAGTGACCATTTATAAAGTGTTACTCAGAAACCATCATTGTGGCATGTCCTCGTTTTAATATGCCCCATTGTTTTTTGCTTTTTAATATGCCAACCACTGTGCTAACTTCATAAAATCCCCATTTCTTCCACCACTGCCATTACTGCTAAGCAGAAATGTTGACATAGTATGAGCCATCTGTGATTTTAAAGCATTTTAGATACTTAGCTTGCTCAACAAGCCTGATTTTCATGTTGTTTTATAACTCAGCCCTGGCAGCCAAGTTGCCAAGGGAGCAGAACTTCTCTTTGAAGTCATGGGGAATTGTGTTTGGAAAAGTTTCCCAGGGCTGCTATATTTGAGGGGAGAACCAGAGCCAATAGACTTAGTTGGTTATATCCTTTCTGAATTTAGACTATTTTAAAAATCACAGACCCCTCTTCAGGTGATATAATTAAATGTTGAGAGATTTGAATGCCATAAAGGAACAACATTACAAAGACCCATGAATATGCAAAGTATAAATCTGTTTTCCCAGGTCAATAAATTAAGAAAAATGACAACAACTAAGAAATGTCCAAATTTCTAGCAATAATCCAATGTAAGGTAGGACAGAGATCAATGAAAATACAATTAGAATTTTTCATATACCTCACATATAACCCTGAGTATTTTTTGCTTTTTTTTATTACACATAGCTCATAATTGAAGAAGACATTTTCTTTTGAAAACAATGAAAGTAGAATTCTGAACACATTCCAACCTGAACAGTGAACAATAAGAAAATGTATATCAATTGATTACAATTTGTCCCTTGAATGATTTAGAATTTGGCAATCGTATAAGAAAATGAGATTATATACAATAAACACTTTCTACATTGATTCACAAAGCTAATTTGAAGCAGAAGTAACTAGGGAGATGTTTTAAAACGGACAAGGATAATCTTAATATTTCTTTAGAAATATCATGTTTGTCCTTGCACTCAGAAAACAAATGGAGCAATCATACTAGAGATTCAAAAGGGAATGAATAGCATTTCACTGCTAAAACTAGAATTTAAGAACGACACCACTGTTACTTTAAGGGCATTGATAAGCTGAAGTGTCCAGAGAAGGACAAGCAAGACCGTGAATGGCCTCGAATCCATATTTTGAAAACTAGTCAATAGACTTTAGGATATTTAGCCTGAAGAAGAGAAGACTCAGTAGGAACAGTGATTGTTATGTTTAAATATTTGTACTGTTGGCATATTTGGAGGGGGATTAGAATTATTCTTGGCCCCAGAGAGCAGAAACAGAAGCAATAGGTAGGAGTTACAGAAAGAAAAATTTAGGATTGATGTCAAGAAAAAACTTTCTAGCAATTATAACTGCTTAAAAGAGGAATGTTTTGCCTCATGTGGTCTTTGAACAGAGGCTGGATGACCACCTGTCAGTTACATTATACTGTTAATTCCTTTTAGTTATAGGTTAGCCTAGATGGCTGCTGAGGCCCCTTCCAGTTCTCAAATTCTGTGATTCATATGGAAATCCTTTGAATTGCTAAGCTTTGTGCATCAAAACCCAAAGAGCCTAAAAATTGTATTCATTTTTTCATATATGTAAAAAAGAGGTCAATGTGTTTAAACAGCAAAAGGGAAAAAACCCTATAAAATAAAGTTTTTCATATAAGTAGTAAATTTAAAACTTTTTTTTTTTTAAGACTCAGTAATCATGTGATTTAGGGTCTTGCCATCATACAAACTAGGGATAGCAAAGTTGGCAGTCATATGTGGTACAGAATGTAAGAAGACAATAAATCACACTTTTAAAATATTATTTCTTAAAAATACATATATTTATAATGCTAAAGAATCTTGCTGTCAAGGATCCATAAATGGAAAGTCAGGTTACAAGTGGATAGTCACATAGTGGGCATGCTTTTTAAACCTTGTTGTGGGAGTATAAAAACTTCTCATTTTATAAGTATTGTACTGTCAAATTCATGGGGCCAGGGATTGGATTTGTTATTTCATTGTAAAGGAATATATTTAATTGTATAGGAAACTCCATGGGAAGGGATCTTTCAACCAGCTCCAGTAAATATTCTCTAGAACTTATAGATTTGGAGAATGGACTCTAGCACTGAGAAGTTAAGTGACTTTTCCAGACCAGTATGTTTCAGAAGTGAAACTTGAACCCAGGCTTTTCTGGGTCTAAATCTGTCTCTCCAGTCACTATCTCACATTGTTTCTTTGACAAATTCAAAATGACTTGTAATTGGCTGATATTGGATCCTTTTTCTGAGGCAGGTTTTGCTAGTTGAGAAGAAACTGTACTTGCCTGAATTTGGGAAGAAGTAGTGCCTCAGGCCAACAAATGAAGGAAAGAATTCATAAAGACAAACCAGAACTTCAAAGTCAAAACTTATCTATGATTTTGTCTGGTTAACCTTGAATAAGGCAGACCCCATTTTGAAGAATAGGTAATGGATCCTGATGGTTTTTGGTTGTTTTTTTTTTTTTTTTAGACATAGACTGGCAAGATATCCATTATTTAGGAATATAAAATTGCATTGTTAAGTTATGACCAAATTTCCTCAAGTTTTTCCAGAAATAGCTGGGAAAAGGACAGAGAGATAAGGGGACACATAAATCTTCCAAAATAAATAAATAAATAGACATGTAAATACCATATGCACAACTGAAATTGTTTAGAATGAAGAGGGGAAAATCCCAGAGTAACTTTTGTGCAGGATTGAATTCCTTGCTTCCATGGGAATCCTGTGGTAATTAAACATTTTTTTTCTATCTAATGTGCAACAAAGTATTGCGTGATAGTATAAAATATGCATACAAATAAATGAAGTATTTTAAAATATTTAGAAGTGGACCAATTCTATGCAGGTATAGGTGAGCAAAATTATTCCTGAACTTTAATGTAAAGTCAGAACTGAATTGGAAAATTCAGTTCCAGAAACAGCAATAAATCTAGACATATCTGCCTCCCAGTGGCCATTTTGGGAACTGCTTCCTCTTTAGTACTTTGGCTGAAACCCTGCTTTTGTTTTTGGTTTTTTGTTCAAATTCCAATTGTAAATGAGGTCCGGAATCAGTCACCGGAATCAACTAATCAGTAGATTAAGTGACATTCGAGATTTTGAAATATCTTGACAGGGAAATTGCGGGTCCCTGTTACTATCCATTATTTAGATCATAAAAGGGCAGGGATTATTTTGCATCTTTTGGTATCCTGGGCCTTTAGTTCAGTGCCCAGCAAACAGCAGCCGCTTAACAAGTGTTTATTAAATAGTATAGAATAGAAATTCGGATGAGATATTTGTAAAACCACATCACAGTGCCTGACACAAAGCAGGTGCTGAATAAATGTTTATTGAATTGAATCGAATCGAATCAGATGATTT